>NC_092646.1:7752033-8394533 GCF_039555335.1 Amphiura filiformis
TGGCATACAGAGATCGGAAAGACCGCCAACAACCGCCGCTTAATAGGAAATCAACTAGATTGCCCAGAGGGCTACAAAGAACTATCAACCGCGAAATTTGGATATCCAACTAGATTGCCCGCAGGGCTACAAAAACCACAATCATGGTTGGCATGAAGAATGAGGGAAATTAAAACTACAAACCGCGAAAGACCGCCAACAACCGCCGCTTAATAGGAAATCCAACTAGATTGCAGGGCTACAAAGAACTATCAACCGCGAAATTTGGATATCCAACTAGATTGCCCATGAAGGGCTACAAAAACTACAATCATTAAAACATAATTATCTTGCTAAGTCGTGGCACTTATACGCCTCCGTAGTATAAGCCTTGCTACATATACACGCATTTCTCAGCTTCAATTTGAAGTAAATCGCACTGATTCTGTGTCTCGCTGGCATCGTCAACATTGGGTATGTGTTGTTCATATTTACATTTTCTTAGTTGCCTTGAATAAAGTTTATTAAAATGTATATGTATCCCTATTAACATTACAGTCACGCGGTAGCTATGACCAGCAAGTTTTAAAAATAAACGGCTGATAAAGTTATTAAATTATGTACTGTCATAAATCAAGGATAACATATAATTTCAAACATCTATGTTTCGTTTTATTCGTTTTATGGAGTACTTCGTAAACCCGATGACTTTCCAAACTTAAAGCTGCTTGGCTACATTCAAAAAGAAATAAAATCCACCAAAAAACGTTGACAACGTAAAGAAAGCAGCAAGTTTAAAAAGCCCCACCTCGGCTCACTTTTTGAAACTTGGTCCCATTTTGAATATCAACACAAATCGGTATTTTTAACGTTTAAACAATAGCATCATTGCCATTAACATGCCTACTTATTATAAAACAAAACATATATAGGATATTGGCCAAGAACAACATAATAACCTTTCTGATCGTTCCAGAATGCTAACAACTTAATATCGCATCGGCACATTAAAGATACATAACACTTCTGGAAATGTTTTAAGTTGATAATTATGACAAAGTTTAAATAAGTATCTTTTACAAATGGGACCAAGTTTCAAAAAGTGAGCCGAGGTGGGGGCTTTTTAAACTTGCTGCTTTCTTTACGTTGTCAACGTTTTTTTGGTGGATCCTAATTATCCTACAGTATCAGCATCCAAAAAGAAAGTCTGGCAGCCCAAAGCCTTGAATCATGCATACCCTTCTTACAAGTTGCTAAGATAAGAATATATTTCTTGATATTTGTTTGTAGATATCACATCACTTGCGATGGAGACGGCTTGCAAGTTACAAACTTTCTGCTGTCATCACTGCCAACGATGGTGGCACTGTTTTGATCAGTACAGAAAACACAAAAGAAGACACCAGACAAGGTATATGCATCGGGGGATATTTCTTATGCATATACAGCAAAGTGCTAGTAATATACCAATTCAGTGCACTCATCAGACACCATTGCAGTGCATGGAAATTGGCAAGTGTTTTAGATCGAAGACAGAATTGACACGACACACAATATATCATACAGCTTGTGATAAACCATTCCAGTGCACAGAATGTGGCAAGTATTTTGCAAGGAAAGCACATTTGACACAACACAAACTCATTCACATTGGTCATAAGCCATTCCAGTGCACAGAGTGTGATAAGTGTTTTTCAAGGAAAGGAGATATGGCACGACACAAACTCATTCACGCTGGTGAAAAACCATTTCAATGCATGGAATGTGGCAAGTGTTTTACAAGGAAAAGTAATTTGACACAACACAAACACATTCACACTGGTGAAAAACCATTTCGATGCATGGAATGTGGCAAGTGTTTTAGATTGAGCAAAGAATTGATACAACACAATTATGAAGTTCACACTGGCGACAAACCATTTCAATGCATGGAATGTGACAAGTGTTTTAGATCAAACACAGAATTGACACAACACACAATAGTTCACACTGGTGATAAACCATTTCAATGTACTGAGTGTGATAAGGGTTTTACAAGGAAAGCAGATTTGACACGACACAAACTCATTCACACTGGTGATAAGCCATTCCAGTGCCCAGAATGTGGCAAATATTTTACAAGGAAAACAAGTTTGACACAACACAAAGGCATTCACGCTGGTGAAAAACCATTTCGATGCATGGAATGTGGCAAGTGTTTTAGATCGAAAACAGATTTGACACGACACACATTAGTTCACACTGGTGATAAACCATTTCGATGCATAGAGTGTGGCAAGTATTTTGCAAGGAAATCACATTTGACACGACACAAACTTATTCACACAGGTGATAAACCATTCCAGTGAACAGAGTGTGGCAAGAATTTTGCAAGGAAAGAAGATTTGACAAAACACAAAAGCATTCACGCTGGTGGTAAACTATTTCAATGCATGATGTGGCTCGTGCATTAGACGCATTAACATCAGCGCGCATGCATTATTTTGTCTAATTTATCTCCCATCAAGTAAAAGCGTTCATTAACCTATAATTGAAGACAGAATTGACACGACACATAATAGTTCACACTGGTGATAAACCATTTCAATGCACTGTTTTGCAAAGAAATCACATTTGACAGGACACAAACTCATTCACGCTGGTGATAAATCATTTCAGTGCACTGGTGGCAAGTGTTTTGCAAGGAAAGAAGATTTTACAAAACACAAGCTCATTCACACTGGTGATAAACCATTTTTGTGCACAGCATGTGGCAAGTGTTTTAGAACAATGACAGAATGTACACGACACAATTATGAAGTTCACACTGGCGACAAACCATTTCAATGCATGGAATGTGGCAAGTGTTTTAGATCGAAGACAGAATTGACACAACACACAATAGTTCACTATTGTTCACAATAGTTCACTATCAACACTGGTGATAAACCATTTCAATGTACTGAGTGTGATAAGTGTTTTGCAAGGAAAGCAGATTTGACACGACACAAACTCATTCACACTGGTGATAAACCATTCCAGTGCACAGAGTGTGGCAATTATTTTACAAGGAAATCAAGTTTGACAGAACGCAAGTGCATTCACACTGGTGAAAATCCATTTCGATGTGGCAAGTGTGGCAAGTATTTTAGATCGAAGACAGAATTGACTCGACACACGATAGTTGGTGATAAACCAGTTCAATGCGCTGAGTGTGATAAATCGGAAATCGCATTTAACACGACATTCAAACTCATTCACACTGGCGAAAAACCAGTCCAGTCCATGAATGTGGCAAGTGTTTTAGATCAAAGACTGCATTTAAACAATGCACATATAGTTCGCACTTGTGAAAAAAGCCCATTTCAATGCTAAACGATGCAAGCACAATTCAAATAAACAGAAAAAACAAAGAGCAAATGTATCAAACAAACGCAAATGGCTAAGGCATGTGCGTACAGATCAGATTTAGGAGCCTTTTAAATACCTACATAAATCACCGATTACAGGCAGATTTTTCTCATTCATGTCCCTTGTGGGCTAGGCAATACACACCCGCAGACAACAAAAAAAAAGACAAAAAAGCTATTGAGCAAATAAATAAAATTCACTGGATGTAGCATTATAAACTATATTATTTTTGGCATCTCATGCGTTGCTCTGTGATCTCTTTGTGATCAATTTGAATGGTTAAAGAGTCGGATTTTAAAAGTTGAGTATTCGCCCCTTATATCAACGGATATATTATACAAAGGATCCGGCATAGTTGTCTGGATGAGTATCCAGTATGGTACTTGTGTTTTTGTGCACTTATTATTTTTGCCGCATGGCAATAAAAAGAAAATGTGACGTAATGGGAAAAAATATCACTCTAGATTCGCATCAAGCGCAACATATAATTCATCAGAGAGGAAGAAGCACCCTACCGTGCCAATGGAACAATTAAAGTATAACCCGCTGATGGAAGCTAGGTCATCAACATTTTCTTTATCTTCATATAATATACCCATCTTTTTAAGGTTGGCTGAGTCGAAACACTGGCTATAACTATCATTCCACAATCGAAAACCAAATTCGATCATTGCCTCCTGAATATCCATGTTTCTGTTTGCATGTGATGCAAATCCAGATTAACATTACGTTTTGTTACCAAAATCGATGGTAATAACTCTTGTAGTGAGGGGTCAACATTTGCACAAAAGGAGGCAAATTTTGTGGTGCATCACAAGATTTTGCACCACGAAAATCATTTTGGTGAACATGTAATTTAAGGTCCACAGTGAATATACTTTTCTATATAATGAAGAGACCTTATGTATATCAACAGGTCAAATTGTGTAGTTCAAATCATTAAACATGCCAATTTTTATCCACTATAAGGGGCTGTGCTATAAGTATGGGCCTGGGGGGGTAAAATGGTGGGGAAGCAATTTTGGCAAGCCGAGGGGGGGGCAAGCGATTTTTAGCACTCATTCTTGGGGCGCCTTTTAAATAAAACTCTCCAAAAAGGCTTAGGAAAACAGTACGGAAATGTTTAATCACACAAAAATAGGCATGGGGGGGGGCATGCGATTTTTGGCGGGTCAACGGGGGAATAAGCGATTATTGGCGAGGCGTTTTGAAATTTTACCACCTGGGGGGTTGGCTCATAAATATTACACAGCCCCAAGTGTTTTTTAAAAGATACATCTATAAAACAACATGTAAACTTTCAGAGTATATTAATATAATATTAATAAATACCACTGTTAATTGTAACCTTTCAGATATTTCGATTCACTGCAGTTGGGCCAGGACTTAGAAGCCAATGAGGATTGTGGTATATTGCATGGCTGCCTGCTGCTTCACTCAAGGACATTTCTACAAGTCTTGAATTGACCGAATTCACTCTGACCGATGGATTTCAGATACACACAGTAACTTGATCTACATCTATGAATGTTGTTCGATTCCTCTCAAGATGGCAATGAAACTTTTAAAACCATTTTCTTGTGCATTTTGCAAACGGAAGCATTATTCTTTCGACAAATTCAAAAGCCATGTTAACCGACATCTCATTAAATACTTGCGGGCTCGCAGATGCAACAGACTGTTTTGTAGTAAAGTTTGTGTCTTGTGAACCACATGAGAATCCACACCAAAAAGAAACCTTATCAATGTGAATATTGTCCGAAGTCTTTTGCTCACAGCAGTAGCTTCACATACCACATCAGAACTCATAGAAAAGAAAAGCCCTATCAGTGCAAGTATTGCCATAAATGTTTTACACAGAATAGTAATCTAACAGCACACATCAGAACTCATACCAAAGAGAAACCCTATCAGTGTGAGTATTGCAAGAAATGTTTTATACAGAAAAGTGATCTGACAAAACATATCAGAATTCATACCAAAGAGAAACCATATCAGTGTGAGAATTGCCAGAAATGTTTTACACAGAATATTGATCTGACAAGACACATCAGAACCCATACCAAAGAAAATCCGTATCAGTGTAAATATTGCCAGAAATGTTTTACACGGAATAGTAATCTGACAAAACACATCAGAACTCATACCAAAGAGAAACCATATCAGTGTGAGCATTGCCAGAAAATTTTTACACGGAATAGTTATCTGACAAGGCACATCAGAACTCATACCAAAGAGAAACCCTACCAGTGTGAGTACTGCCATAAATGTTTTACATGTAATAGTAATCTGACAGTACACAGAAGAATTCATACCAAAAATAAACCATATCAGTGTGAGTATTGCCAGAAATGTTTTGCACAGAATTGTCATCTAACAAGACACAGTAGAACTCATACCAAAGAGAAACCTTAGGCTGGACAAAAATATTGATGTGTTTGCTGAAGTTTGGTCTTCCCACCGACCTACTCTCGGCTGGCAAAAACAAAATGTAATTTGAGTGCTGGAACCAAATATTTTGTAGGATGCGGGCTTCTGCTCCAACCAACAAAAATAGACCTGACTCAAAACAATGAAACTGCTGCAGAAGAATATAGTTCTAGTTCTAGAATTAGAATTTTGTAACTTCATATTCGTGCATAATTATTTTGAATACAAACTTGCAATTGTTCCAATAAATGCATTGTCATTGCTACACCAGAGCATCTCACCAAAATGGTTAATTCATTTTATCACTCCCAAATAACATCTGGCCTTCCTAAGATTTACTGGAGTTCAGAGGTCACAGACTACACAGATGCTGCCCGGTAACAACACAAAGGTAGTTTAGGTCATCTGGTCATTTTATATACCTGCTTGACATTACTTATATATTAATCATATATTGAGGGTTGAGAGCCAGAAAGCCTCAACTCAATCACCTGATCCCACAAAATGAACAAAGGCACTACAGTCAAAGCTACAATCCATTAATAATACCAAAAATTTAATAGAAAACAAAAGTCATAGTGGAGGAAATATTGATTTTTAAAGACCAAAGCAAAGAGCCAACTTTATGTTCATTTTGTGAGAGCTGGTCATAGTGAGTAAATAGCTTTCTGGTTCTGAACCCTCGATATGTTTAGGAGTTGTGCAGTAATTATGTGTACCCTGGGGTGGTGAATTCATAAAGTGGTCTGCAAAAAATTGCTTGCCCCCCTTTTGATGTATCAAAAATTCTTTGCTACACCCTTTAGGGGCTGTGCAATTATGAATCCTTTCGGGGAGGGGGGTGTAAAAAATCGCTTGTTCCCCCCTTCTCGGCCCGCCCAAAAATCTTTGCCCACCCTTGCACATGCCGAATTTTTGGGATCCCAATTAGCAAACCTTAACTGAGTCTAGATATATGATGCAAGCGTGCACCAGGAAAATTTGAACATTAAAGCGTTTCCGTACTGTTTTCCTAAGCCTTTTTAGAGCATTTTATTGAAAAGGCGCCCCATGAATGTGTGCCAAAAATTGCTTGCCCCCCCCCCCCCTTTCGGCTCGCCAAAAAAAATTCTTGCCCCCACCCTAATTTTACCTTCCTCAGGGCTCATAATTATTGCACAGTCCCTAATAGTGTGTACAAAATGATGTGTGGGTAATAGTGTAGTTGAGAGTGACATACTGAACATGTACCACTGTTCACTCTATACCTACAGTTTTTATACCCTGATGGGGGTGCTTTTAGGTGCACTTGGGCATTGGTCGCCACTGTAACCCCATCCCCTAAATTGATAAAAGAAAAGGTACCCGACTTATGTACAATGTTGTAAGTGATGTACGGACATCAGTTCGAAACTGACATCGATAAAGGAGCGGGGTCTTTTAGTGAGAAGGTTCCAAAAAAGAGGGTCTTTCTGTAACACTGGGGGAAAATCTGACCCAAAAAATGGGGAAACATTTTGGGTCAAGATATAAAAGTTGATACAAAATTTTTAAAATTTTTGAAACATTTGAAGAAAAATAATGAAAAATGGGGTCATTTAGTGAGAGACTATCAGAAATTTTCCCTAAAGTTTTGAAAAAAAAAGGTGTCTTTTAAATAAAATAAATGAATAAATTTTGGATTTATAAAGCGCCTTTCTCCAGATCTTGGAGGACTCAAAGCGCTGGAATTTCGCTGCAATGGTGAATCATCACAATCAGATCGCATCAACTAGGTTGCTGCCGAACGGCGCACACCTATTCGCATTTAGATTGTAACATCCACCAATTATCTGTGCAGCTCCTCAAATTCCATTGGGTGAAGGAAGTTTTTGATGACCAAACAACTAATCACCGATTTTAGTGACAGGAAAACAAAAAGGGGGTTATTGGGTGAGAAGGAGTTGAAAAATGGGGGTCAATAGAGTACCGAAGTGTGACGTCATGAAATTTTCTATTTTGCATTTCAGCATTTTCATGACCATATTTCAGTAGAACATGATGAAAAACATCCACAGTCCAAATTTGGTGGGAACCGGATCATGAGGGCCCGAGATATGGCCGCATGAATACCTAATAAGCCCCATTGAAATCAATTTAGGTATTTAGGGCTAATTAGGTATTCATGCGGCCATATCTCGGGCCCTCATGATCCGGTTCCCACCAAATTTGGACTGTGGATGTTTTTCATCATGTTCTACTGAAATATGGTTATGAAAATGCTGAAATGCAAAAAAAGATTTTTGTGACGTCATCACTTCGATACTCTATGTGGCCCCACATCCCTGTAGCCCATTTTTGTCTCGCCTGAACTTTGTTCAGGATGGGACTTGGTAATCACTATTTCTGTTTGTCCGTGCGTGGGGGGGGTGTGTGTGTGTGTGTGGGGGGTGTATGTATCTATGTGTGTCCATCCGGAGCTGTATCTGGGGAACCGTAAGACTTACGGCGACGCTACTTGGTGGGAGGAAGGGTATCCAAGTTTGCTCCGTAACCGTATGTTTTCGGGGAAAAATATGCAAATTAACATAGCTAATTTGCATAATTTATGCGCAAATCAGCGCAAATTGATAGCGGAGTTTGTGGACAGACCATCTCAAGATCCGTCGGGCGCATGGTAACGAAACTTGGTGGCAGCTATGATACACATCTGCTGATCACCTGATTAGTTTTTCGGCGAAAAGTATGCGCATTTAGTTGTTAATTTGCATAATTTATGCGGAACGATTCTACAAATATGGTTGGCAATCTGAAGAAATCCGCCTTGTGTAGCTGTATCTGGGGGATTCGTAAGATCCTTAAGCCCTATGATGATGAAACGTGGTAGGGGGTAGTATAACCAGAGGATCTCAACCCGATTCGATTTTCAGCGCAAAATATGGTAATTAAGTACCTAATTTGCATAATTTATGCATAAAATGCAAAAACCTATTTTCTCGGAGACTAGGGGTCGCACGTTCTTCAAACTTGGTGGGTGGGTGCATCTTCACCCCAGACAGAACAAGTTTGTATTGGTTAGTGCGTCAAGGTCACCCAAGGTCATCTGAGGTCAAATGACTAAAAACTGTCGTATGGGCACGAAACTTGGCGGGGACGGTCAACATAATGTGGTAGGGGTAGTATGACCAGAGGATGCACACTAGTACCCCCCCCCATGTGGCCCCTCCCACACACTCAAAGTTGAGGGGGGAGGGTCAAAAATTTAATGAAATATTGTTTTTATATTGCGCATTACATATATCAATTTCATGTAGGCCAAGTCATTAGGCCAAAAAAAGACTTTGAAGAATGTCTCTCATGTACAAAAGTATAGGAAACTGAACATTTAAAACCACCTTTTTAGGGTGAAGGAAGCATTTTTCAAAAAATGTCGAAAACGGGTTTTATGTCAAAAATGTCTCTGTTGGGGTGCTACATCGAGTCAAATGTTCGGAAGATTATTTCGGGGTCATATGAGGTCACCCAGGGGTCATCTGAGGTCAAATTACTAAAAACTGTCGTATGGGCATGAAACTTGGTGGGTACAATCAACATTTAGAGTCAAATGTTCGGAAGATTATTTCGGGGTCACCCAGGGGTTATCTAAGGTCAAATTACTAAAAACTGTCGTATGGGCATGAAACTTGGTGGGTACAATCAACATTTAGAGTAAAATGTTCGGAAGATTATTTCGGGGTCATCCGAGGTCACCCAGGGGTCATCTGAGGTCAAATTACTAAAAACTGTCGTATGGGCATGAAACTTGGTGGGTACAATCAACATTTAGAGTCAAATGTTCGAAAGATTATTTCAGGGTCATCCGAGGTCACCCAGGGGTCATCTAAGGTCAAATTACTAAAACTGTCGTATGGGCATGAAACTTGGTGGGTACAATCAACATTTAGAGTAAAATGTTCGGAAGATTATTTCAGGGTCATCCGAGGTTACCCAGGGTCATCTGAGGTCAAATTACTAAAACTGTCGTATGGGCATGAAACTTGGTGGGTACAATCAACATTTAGAGTCAAATGTTCGAAAGATTATTTCGGGGTCATCCGAGGTGACCCAGGGTCATCTAAGGTCAAATTACTAAAAACTGTCGTATGGGCATGAAACTTGGTGGGTACAATCAACATTTAGAGTAAAATGTTCGGAAGATTATTTCGAGGTCATCCGAGGTCACCCAGGGGTCATCTGAGGTCAAATTACTAAAACTGTCGTATGGGCATGAAACTTGGTGGGTACAGTCAACATTTAGAGTAAAATGTTCGGAAGATTATTTCAGGGTCATCCGAGGTCACCCAGGGGTCATCTGAGGTCAAATTACTAAAAACTGTCGTATGGGCATGAAACTTGGTGGGTACAGTCAACATTTGGAGTGAAATTTTCGGAAGGTTATTTCGGGTTCATCCGAAGTCACCCAAGGGTCATCTGAGGTCAAATTACTAAAAACTGTCATATGGGCATGAAACTTGGTGGGTACAGTCAAAATTTAGAGCCAAATTTTTGGAAGGTCATTTTTGGGTCATCCAAGGTCACCCAGGGGTCATCTGAGGTCAAATTACTTGAAACTGTTATACGGGCATGAAACTTGGTGGGTACAGTCAACATTTAGAGTAAAATGTTCGGAAGATTATTTCGGGGTCATCCGAGGTCACCCAGGGGTCATCTGAGGTCAAATTACTAAAAACTGTCGTATGGGCATGAAACTTGGTGGGTACAGTCAACATTTGGAGTGAAATTTTCGGAAGGTTATTTCGGGTTCATCCGAAGTCACCCAAGGGTCATCTGAGGTCAAATTACTAAAAACTGTCTTATGGGCATGAAACTTGGTGGGTACAGTCAAAATTTAGAGCCAAATTTTTGGAAGGTCACTTTTTGGGTCATCCAAGGTCACCCAGGGGTCATCTGAGGTCAAATTACTTGAAACTGTTATACGGGCATGAAACTTGGTGGGTACAGTCAACATTTAGAGTCATGTTTTTTGGAAAGTCATTTCGGGGTCATTCAAGGTCACTCAGGGGTCATCTGAGGTCACATTACTAAAAATGTCGTATGGGCATGACACTAAGTGGTCACTGTCAACATTAAGAGTCAAATTTTTGGAAGGGCATTTCGGGGTCACCCAGGGGTCATCTGAGGTCAAATTACTAAAAACTGTTGTATAGGCATGAAACTTGGTGGGTACAGTCAACATTTAGAGCCAATTTTTTGGAAGGTCATTTTGGGATCATCGAAGGTCATCCATGGGTCATCTGTGGTCAAATTTCTAAAAACTGTCACAGGGGCATGAAACTTGGTGGGTACAGTCATCATTTTGAGCCAAATTTTTGGACAGTCATTGCAAGGTCATCTGAGGTCACTCAGAGGTCATCTGAAGTCAAATGACTAAAAACTGTTGTATGGGCATGACATATACAGTCAACATTTAGAGCCCAATTTTTGGAAGGTCATTTTGGGGTCAGTAGGGGTCATCCGAGGTCAAATTAGTAAAAATTGGCGGATGGGCATGAGACTTGGTGGGTACAGTCACCATCAGCCAGTCAAATTCCAATATTGGTCCAATCAAGCTCAAATTGAACATGCAAATCGCCATGGGTTGTTGCAGGTTCATTTACTTCTACCAAAAGTAATCGTAAAAGCAGGCGATCGCGAAAGCAGGCGAGACTCGTGGTTCGAGAACCGCCTTGTTAGTGAGTACATCCACGTGAGACATCAGGCGGCGGATGCCATGATCGAGCCGGCAACTTGTGAAACCGCCCGGCCGTATGGCATTTTCCATATACTCGTGTGAAAGGAACGCACCCACCATCCTTTTAAGGGTAAAATATAAAAGTAGCGAAGGCTGGTTTCTAAAAGCGCAGATTTATGCGAACCGAAATACTGCCACCATCAGGTAAGTTGGTGTGGCAGAACACACCGAGGTATCCGTCAAAGGAATCCTGGTCAGGCTTAAAAACACAACAATGAAGATTATTATTTGTTTACAAGTTTTATTAAAGTTCTTACCCTACAAAATGCATCTTAATCTACTACATGAATAACAGTTTATGTCACAAATGGCTTACCATACCTGGCTGAAAGGAATTATTTGATTTTACAATGCACAGCTGTTTAATTAAACAATTAGCAACAGTATGTTTTTATCTGCTGTGTCATGACGCAAATGGCTAACCATACTTTGTATTATGACCCAAATGGCCTGCCATACTTTATGCTGTTTAATACATTACATCATTTTACATAAAGTTTCACAATTTACATCACAAAGAATACTTTTTCTTTTATGAGTTTCATCAAAGCATCTTACACAAGTAAATACATAAACAAAGGTCACTGCACTATTAACTTCATGCACCTGTCTATTTAAAATGCCAAACCTCCAACAATTGATTGTTACCTTACTCTTATACTCAATATGGTTCACTACAAGTGTACTTCTCATTTCCCAATGTTCTCGCCCGAAACCCTTGTTTCGAAACTTCATCACCTTTCTTTCCTTTAATAATTTTACCCACAACACCTGGGCCTAAACTATTTTAATGGTATCACCCGAAAGTTGGCAAAAATGCGTGGGTCGAACCATGTTTAATGTCACACCTGAAAGTTAATTAAAACACGTAGGTTGAATCATTTTAATGGTCACATGACCCGAAAGTTTACCGAACACATGAATCAAACCATTTTTTCACTATTAAATCCGTACCCGCGATAACTGTTTTAATCCACAATCCCATGCAATACATTTACATTACGACTCTTTCACGTACATGTAAAATCTTTTAATACCACACAATCGCACAATACATTACGACTCTAACACTGTACACAATGTTAACTCGCAATTTGAGCGCCGCAAACCTTCGCGTCACTAAACTCTCACTAAAGCTCTCTTACAACTCGCCTAATCTGCAACTCCTAAATGCATAAACCACAAAAGCGCAATTGCCAACATTAATATTACATTTACAATTATTTCACAAAAATGACACTGCAAGCATTATTTCTGAAACCATATTACGCCTACACACTGTAAACCTGTTTAACGAATGTCCTCATGGAAATCCATGTTGCGCACAACCTTCGGGAGTTGATGCTGGGAGCCACATCAAGACATTCTGCACCTCTGCGCAGATTTCCACTTGAAAGACAGTCTTTTTATATAACACGCATTTTTGAGTTGGTACACAAATCCCATGTAATTTTATCCAGTGCTCAACTTGACATATTACAACACACACTTGTACAATATTTCAACGATGGCTGCGTCATTTATCACGTCTTTAATGATCTATTTTTGTCACACACCAATCAACAATTTCAATGCTAATTTTGTCAACAATGGCTTGCCATACTCAAGTTATAAATACACAATTGTATTTACCAGTATTTTGCCAAAGTACACAACATGGTTTCTTACTTGTACACAAGTTAGTTACAAAGCATGAATACACATTTTTATCAAAACATTTTTATAGGCCTACAAATCTTGAATCAAATGATGCACTCACAAAGCATTTAGCCAAACCTGAAATATGATTATGCAATTAGCATGCACAAATCTGGTAAATTATGCAACTACATGTTATTTAAAGTCACACATTATTTCAACCTGGCCTACCTTTTCGCAAAGTGCACAATATCTGAACCATGCTCACAATCGCAATTATGACGCTTTTGGCGCACCATACTTTAGCTACAAAATGTCAATCAACATGATGAAATAGCTTCAAATATTTATTTACACAAAGTTTGACTTTCTGTACACAAAATGTCATGACAATTTCCAATCATCCGTGCTGCTTGTTTTACAAAACATATTATTTTAACCCATTTTACTCTCCACAAGGTTTTGACCCAATCCCTGCCAAACAATGACCTGAACTTGAACTCTGACCCAATTTCAGATATTTTGACTCTCAAAACAATGTTCAAAACAAATACAACCCAAAACATTGCACAAAACACATCCCAATTTGGCAAACATTTGTTTTACTCATCCCCCCACAAGAAGCACAAATTGTTTGTTTACATTTAAATATGCATATCAAAATCATAAACTCACATTAAAAATATACACACAATGTCCCATGTTGTCGCCTGTCCATCTTTCTTGTCTGTCGTTCTCGCGAAGTGCACTGAATAAAATCCGACATTTTGCTGGCCAGCTTTTTAACTGCGAAATGTCCATTGCAGAAATACATGCGATGGAAGAAAACAGCGTCTTCGCTAAATCACCTGAAAATATCATGTCCATTGCGTGCGTCATGAGCTGCCAAAACTCCATTGAAGATATAACTCCAATCCAGGCGATAATATCCACTCAAATATAAAGGGAAAATGTGAATCTTTCTCATGCTACGAAGTGAATGTCGTCACAATTAAAACTCGTCAACTTGGTAAATTTGTATCGTCCATTCGCTGCTGTCAATTTACTTGGTCTTTTCCAATTCCACACGAAAATATTGCCAGTAATTTTCATCTCTTCTAAACTCTCGTCTTTCTTTCAGAAAAGCACACAAAGGTAAATATATCTGTCCACCCGTCGAAATTGTCTTCATCTTGGTCGTCCTCCACTCCCCTGTCCATCATGTCACACGGTCTGCACTCGGTCGGTCTCTCGGTCTGACAAGTTTCTCAAATCGCGCACCTCCAGACCCACGCCAAAGTTTGGATCAGCTGACTTTTAACCAATCAGCGCGCTCGATTGCTAAATCCTCACAAAGGCAATGCCGCTTCCTGACTGACGGTGCTTATACGCGCTGAATACAATGGAAACTTCTAAAAATAACATAAGTACCGTACACAAGCAGGGGTTGTATACAACAGAAATACCTTGATGTAGCCGCAAAACACGTGATTATTTGACTTGCAAAATAATGGAAAAACACACTATTTATAGAGGGAAATCCCGTTACACTCAGTTAGTTTTGTGGGGTTCATTATCGAACCCCAACGGTTTTAGCTTGTATTTATATTATTTATCAACATAGGCCTATTTGTTTGTGATATTTCAAGCGTTTTAAAATTTCAAAATAATCCCATTCAATTACACGGTTGACGATGAAAATTTACTGAATTTAGGGAATGCACGTCATACACCACCTGTGAGACATGGTCAGCTTTTTGAAGATCTTGGTAAGCTAGACCTGCATGGAGGGGATCTGCGACTGTTGCGGAGCCTTTGTTGGAACCAGGCGGCGTGCATGGGGGTGGATGGAGATTGTGGTGAATGTGCAGGCATTGGCGGAAGAGTCGGACAGGGATGTGTGATGTCATCAGGTCTCTTTGATTATTGCAGTGAGCTGGTTCGGGGAGGGGGCTGGGGAGGAAAGTCAGGGAGGAAAGTGGTCTCAGTATAGGTGGACATAACATCACGAACATGGGATGTGCAGATGGCGCTGTCCTATTGGCTGAGTCTGGGGAGGATCTACGGGGGCTTCTTGGTGTGGTGGTTCGGGAGAGTCGGAGGAGGGGTTTGTCGTTGAATTGCAGGAGGGCGGAATGTATGGTGGTATCGGGACTGAAGGCCCAACATGCATATTGAAGGTGAAAGATCAAAGAATTAAGCAAGTTTCCTCCTTCAACTACCTTGGCAGTCTAATCACAGAAGATGCGAGATGTATTAAGGAGATTAAGAGAAGGATTGCGCTGGCTGAGTCTGCGTTCTCAGAGTTGGACAAGATCTTGGGAGACAGTGCCCTCAGTGTGGAGGCCGGAGTTCGGGTGCTCGACTGCTGTGTCCTCCCTGTGTTGATGTATGGGGGTGAGGCATGGTCAGTGACGGCATACATTGAGGGATGATTGGGGAGCTGCGGGCTGTGGTTCCTTGGGGAGTGATGAAGATCCCGTGGACGGATAGAGTGTCTAATGACGATGTCCTAGGTGGAGCAAATGTGAACAGGGGGCTGTTGCGTGAAATCAGAGTTAGGCAGCTCAAATTCCTTGGTCATGTCCTCAGAAGGGATGGTTTCGAGAACCTAGTATTGACAGGAAGAGTGGAGGGAACAGGGAGCGGAGGCGGGAGGAGAGTGATGTGGATATCAAATCTGAGAGGCTCGCTGAGGGAGGGGGAGCTGAACATATAGGGCGACGGGGCTTCTGGAGATGGCTTGTGACAGAGAATTGTGGCATGACATGATCGCCAACGTCTTAGGATATGGCAGAGAGAGAGAGAGAGATTCACGTATGCCTTCAATGAGATAGAACCCCCAGTCTCTGAATAAGCTAATGGAGTTGAAATCCTGAGAAGACATGACCTTAATCTTCCACACAGAAAGTGTAGATTTCAAATGGAATCGCCCATTCTGGTACCACCATTTGAAATTCACACACCCTGAGTGGAAGACTAAGATCATGTCTTCCATATAGTAGTGTGCGGATTTTAACTGGAATAGCCCAAAGTTCCTTTAAAATGCCTTGGATAAGGCCAAAAAATATAGATTTGTCTCATGTCCCATGGGAGTTTCAAATCTAATGCAGTACACAGTGTCGACACCCTGTATGATTATAAACGTAATACTCCGTTGGTGAGCGACTGGCGAGTGGTATTTCACCGAACGCAAGAAAAGGAGTTCTATCTGATTGGCTAGTAATTTGATCGCTAGATCGCTCAGTGGTGAACTACAGACTCAAAATGGAGTGATGTATTCATTACGATTGAAATCAATATTCTATCATTGACGCACATTGCATTTAGATACAGCACCTGGATCTTACACGGTTTCCTTTATATAATTAATTTCTCAAACATCACAATTTCAACTTTTGATTTAAAAATCGTTACTTATAAAATGCAGTAAAACATCCACAGCAAAATAACCGTCCCCGCTAATTAGTGTATTTAATTTCCAGTTAGTGTATTGAAAATAAAACCTGGGATTTACCTGAAACAAATCAAATTTTCTTGTGCATCCCCCCAGGACTAAACCGAACCAAAATGTTTTATAATTTATGAAAAAAAAACAATATTTTTTTATGTTAACCTCTTCAATAGTGAGAAATGCACACTTGCTATATATTTATATTTAACAGGTTTACATGTTTTATGTGAGTAGAAAGTGGTGGATACTCGCTTTAGAAAATGTCCGTTTATTTGCTTAAGTCGTTGCTGATGTTAACCTGTTCAATAGTGAGAAAAGTATACACTGGCTATAGGAAACTCCCGTTCATTTATTTATATCATTAGTGATGTAAACTTGTATTAGGAGGAAACAATATTTGCTATATATTTTAATTGGTTCTTTTTTCATTCAGGGTCAAAGATGTCTCAAGTTTGACTGAATTAACATTAATATTTGAGAATTTGTAGTCATTTTTAGGAGCTATCACAGAAGGACACTGATGGCTGTGATGCTTTTTCCCTTTATCTTATCTTAGAAGTATATTAGGCCCTAAATCAAGCCAAAAAGTTTGGTTCAGAAAATCCCGTTATATGATAGTCTTTTTTCAGTATTTGGCAGCCATTTTAGGCGCCAATTTGAATATATACAGACTGTTGGGAATTCTTTTTCTTTATATCAACTTGAGTGTATGCTGGGCTCTTTAATGAAGCTAAAAAGGTTGCATTTGGGGGCCATTTTGGACGCCATCTTGGAAAAACCTACTTGGGGCCAGTTTATATTTTTGGGAACATCCTGATTATGTTTTGGGGTCATCTCAGGAACCTAAAAAAGTTGGTTTGGTTTACTCCTGGGGGTGCACAGGAAGTGCCTCTAGCTCCCCTAGTAATGCGCAAATCGTAAAAACATAGAATAGAAACTGTTTACATGTGACAGGCTCTGTGGAATCTCATATCGTCATGCTTAGCCTGAGTCGCTCGGCCTATCTCGAACAAAATCGCCATGCGTAGCTGTTGAAAAACGAGAGGATTCATCGTACTATCACGGCAATTTTTGACACGAAGATATAGGGATGATGCCCGGTCCCCGCACTCGTTGCATCGGTGGGTATTCGTGCTTGTCGGTGAACTTTAAAAACACACCCTTTTGCATCTCATTTCGCTAAGTTATAAGAGAAAAAACACCCCTTTTTTTAGCGATTTCGCGAATTATTTGCCCTTCGACAAATTAATACCCCTATTTTCACAAAAACGCGAACGATATTTCTAATCGTATGCTGCTCGATGAAAATACCCTTTTTTTCAATTTCGCGAACACGTGGTTAAAAAAACACCCCTTTTTTTGTGTGTTTCGTGAATCACGTTTCTTCATCTGAAAACGCCCCTTATTTCGCGAAATTTTCGACGAGCATGAATACCCGGCGATGCACGGAGTGCAGGGACCGGGGGATGATGACGCTGTGCGGTATGTGTTTTATATAGGCCTATGCTTATATATATTAATTGAACAACGCCAATTTTGAGCATTTTATCTTTGAAATTGAACATTAATTTTACAGCCGATTTTCGGCTCAGATGCCTGCTGGGAAACAATTTTTTTTTGGCCTAAGCAACCTATAGGCTACACTCCCTGGTTAAAGGCATAAGGGCACGTGCCACGATTTCGGGGTACCTTTTCAGTGATTTTGGTATATCGATGGGTGGATTCTCAGTGAAGACCAAGGCGCCCAATGGGGGGTATTTTGGCAAAAGTGCCCTTAAAAGCGCCCGATATAGGGCAAAGTTGGGCGATTTTGGGGTGCTTTTTATTGAAAATAGGTGAACTGATGGGTAGCAAAAACAGCAAAAAGTATGTATAGAGAAAGTCGGCATCCGAAAGTCCGTAGCCTACAATTTATTTTTCGAAGAAATCCTCCAGGCATACGTCATGTACAATCCCGGGTGTACAATACTTGAATTTGTGTTATACAGGGTGTCTCTGAAAAAAGTGTATACTTTCACGAACTATAAAAACTTAACGAAACCACCTTATTTTCAAACCTTTTCACCGACTCCAATATCAATTTGATTTGATTTCATTTTGAGTTTATTTAGCATATCATCATAAGCATGATAAGAGTAAAAAAATATATTGCACAGAACCGAATTATATACAAACACATAATTCTTATAAAATACAAATTAAACCATAAAATATTGACATGATAATATGCCAAGGATATCCCTTAAAGTCAGCGACTTATTTCCAAAGGGGTCCTTAAAAATAACAATGAAAATATATATTTATTACAACATTAAAACCTATATAACCATGTGGTCTAAGAGGATAATTTTAGCATCTTTTTTAAACATTGATTTTATATTGCACAATTTTACATTTTCGGGAAGTTTGTTCCAATCATGGATTGCATTGTAAAAAAAAGGAAGCAGAATCTGCTGTTTTGATCAATCAATGATCTCAGGGGAGGCGCCCCCACTGAAAAGTTTCACGGATAAAATGGGGATGACAAAGAGTAAGTGTTATTAAAATGACTAAAAATGGGACAAAACAAAGACAAATAGGGACTAAAATTGCCCCCCCCCCCCCACACCAAAATCGTGGCTACGCTACTGAGTGACCTGTATTAGGATTGTCAATCCTTCGCATGAGGTGTCTATGATTGGCTTTGATTAATATTGGACTCCGTGGAACGCTTATATATCAAGATCTGACCGGTTAAATATCAAAATTCAAAAAGAATGCGATAGCTAATTTATTCCTCAACCATGCATATATCAACTATTTAGTTCTGGTGGATTTGGGCATTAAAATACCCAAACAGTAATGTTTCCGATGATACAGTTCTTTCAGGGGCACCCTGTAGCCTGCCATTAGAACTTCACGGCAAATGAGAATAATTATGGCGTGAATTTTTGTACAAGAAATATTGGGGATACGATACTCCAGTTTGGTTGGGTAGGGAGTTGGCGTTGTGAATGGACCATAACTACGAGGGTCATTCAAAAAGTTCTACCTCCATCATCACATCTCTGTTATTTTACGTGCCAGGATATTGAAATTACCCACGGTTGTACCCTTGGCTACAAAATAAAAGTTATTATTTTGATTAAAATGTGAATTTTGGTTGTTGAGATGTGTTGGCTAAAGTGAATTTGGTACGTCGGAAACGGTCTGAAAAGAAATAAAGGCTAATTTTGATTAAAAAGGCTGCCAACATCTACGTGGATGTCATCACAGATTAGATTGCTTTAATTTTTGGCAAATAATTTAATCAATATCTAATGCTTGCAGATAACACAGTTTTATTGGGTATCATGTCTTTTGCACAACAAAACCGATATATGTTCAGAATAACCTTCGTATTAATCCTTTTCCATAGGTTGTTATCTTCGATCAGGTGAGCACGTGTTGGTTTAAGTCATTAATTGTTTCATAAGTTAAAATCAAATAAGTCTTATGCAGTTTTTGTATTTTGTAAGTATATAAGTATATACAAGGTTTTTAACAAACAGTTTATCTTATTTCCACGTCAAATTGTATCCATTGCTTAAAATAGGACGTAATTACGAATTACCATGAAGCCATGAAGCGTGGTCTAGTAGAAATCGGGTAAATTTCACTACCATTTGTGTGTCTGTTGAACCCTTCGATATTTTCTTCTCATATAAAACATGTTTCATTTTGTTTTGAAATCCCAAGGCATATAGGGAGCTCAAATATGACCAAAATATTTATCCTGAGTAAGCAGTTGGACAACCACATCTTGAAAACATTTTTATAAACATTATCCAAAGCTACAATATGATGCTTACTAAGCTTTAGGTTTCAGTTTTTAACCGTTTCCGACGTACCAAATCTGTATTTGCTTGAATAAACATATCTTTACAACCAAATATCACATTTTCCTCAAATAACATTCATTTTATAGCCTGGATTTAGGAGTATATTTATTGAATGGCACGTAGGATAACAGAGATGTGATGTTGGAGGTAGAACTGTTTGAATGAGCCTCGCATATCAAGAAATTGTCTCTGGGGGAAATTGTGAGCCGGCAATATGTCAAAAGTCATAATACCAAAAGTATTTCCCAAATGTTTTTATAGGGCCTAAACGTTTGGCTACAGCAGAGAACTTGATGAGAAATCTTCTCTGGCAGCTTCTGGCTATAGTGAAGCTGAAAATGTGACTCATTTTGCTACACATCCCGCATGGTCACTTTGTAGGCCTACTCTACCTACCTCCCATGACGTAGTCCATGACATGAGGCTGAGCAATCCCATCATTGATACCCGGCATTGATACATCAAGGGGTGAGAGCCAAAAAGCCCTAAGTGCATTTTTAGCCAAAATGAGACTCTGTCCATCGACCTCGCTTTCATATTTATTTAATACAAAACATGCAAAATAAAAAATGAGCAACTCACCCACATGGCAAGGCTCTTATATGGTCGCGCCTATAGACATCTTGAAAGACCGGACAGACGGGTTGCTACTGCCTAAGCTGAACCACCCAGGACCAGGACGTACGCCTATCCACGCTCTCTATACACCTAGACACCTCAAACACACAGCCACATACAGCACCTGCGGAGATCACATCAGGGACTGGAACAGCGGCTCTCGACCGAGCGCTGAGACATCGGGAGAACCTGCTTTCTTGAACCTGGAACTACGGGGCCACCAGATACACGACACCACGAGTAGAGACTGCCTACTTCTAGCGGTTTTTCTTGCTCTGTTCACCCCCTGCGCGACCGATTACATGTAGCACTATGACAGCCTTATATATCGTTTATTTTACGGGTTTTTATTATCCGTGGTGTTTCGCAGTCATTCACGAGCTCATGCAGTCAGATAGGTTTATTTTCCGGGTTTTTTTGTTTGTTTATAAATTTAGTTAGGTTAGTTGTCGAGTACACCAGTTACATAAAGTGTAATTCATCATATCGTATGATTACGTTGAGATCCATGTATATAAATAATATAGTTTTTATGGTAACAGTTCGGGTGAACAGTTACGTTGCGTATTGAGATTATCGAGAGTTCACGATTGGGTCAAATTCACGCATATGTATCTGAAGTTAAAACTCTTAATTGATTGTGCATATGCGGCAAGAATTATGATCAGTAAAATTAAAGGAATTCTTTATCCAGAATATTAACCTACAGCTGCTGATTATTTTAATTTAGTTTTAGTGATTTTGTTCCATGTTGTTTCATTTAACACCATGGAAGTTATATTCATTGCTTTGTCTCTTTTACAGTCTGTCATGTCTCGTACTAAGACAACCTACTACTCGAAAGACTGCGAGAACCCAGTGACGTTTTTACCATTAGGGTGCACACCACTAAAAAAAAAAACCCATTCCATAATAAATATTGTCAAATTGTCAAAAAGTAAGTATGTTTTTGTTTGTTTACCCAGGTTGGTCCGTGAGGTTCACATGCTAAGGTGCTGTGCAATAATTATAGGCCACCGGGGGTTTGAACGGCCCGCCAAAATTGCTTTCCCCCTCTCGGCAAGCCAAAAATCGCTTGCCCGCCCCTCTCGGCCCGCCAAAAAGCTTTGCCTCCTTACACATGGAAATATTAAATTAAATTTCCATATTAAAGCGTTTCCGTACTGTTTTCTTAAGCCTTTTAGAGCGTTTTATTTAAAAGGCACCCATGAATGTGTGCCAAAAAACGCTTGCCCCTCTCGGTTGGCTAAAATTGCTTGCCTCCTTTCGGCTCGTCAAAATCCCCCCCACCATTTTTACCCTCCCCCAGGGTTCATAACTATAAGGGGGTACTACACCCATTGCATTTTTTTTGCATTTTGTGAAGAAATTAGAAAAGTGGTATGCAAAATGAAGGGGCAAATCTTCTCGTTTTATTGGTGGCATCGGTATCAATGTAGCTTACATGCTTTTAAAGGTAGAAGCCAAAAGGTTGTACATCACTGATGTTTTAAATTCACTTTATTTTGGAAAGCTTACTATCAACGGATTTCGTTAAAATTTTGGATATGTGTTGCTAACACATTAGGGAAATAATGTTGATATGTAAAATGGGAATAAGTGGTTCCTGATTTCATTTATGACTTCACCTCCACACCTATCAAAAAACGAACTGGTTAAAATGCTTTATTTTCAATATTGAGCTATATTTTGTATTTTTAACTTGCGACTTCATTTCAATGATTTCAATTTCCAAAGCTAACAGGTTACCACAATCACACTACAGCAATGTTGAAAAATTGTATTTCTTTGTCACCTATACCACCATATTAGGTAGTTTTCCGTAAGCTTCAGTTTTGTGATTTTGGTAACTATTTTATATTTTATTTGTCCAATCCATCTCAACTAGGCAATCTAAATTTTACTCACCATTTACATCCCAAGGTATTTTAATATATCCACCTCACACTTTTCAATATATATCCAGTAAAAGACAAAATATCAAAATTGATGCCTCATGATATCACAGACTCTCACATGTATTCAAAATGGATGCCTAAATTTGACTTGAATCAAGTGACCTATAACCTGACCTATGATGACCTATAGCCTAACAATACATTACTTATTAATAATTCACTATAATTCACCAGAATCTGTCCATCTGTCTGTCCGCCTCTTTTCTCGGAGACTGGGGGTCGCACGTTCCTCAAACTTGGTGGGTGGGTGCAGCTTGGTATGAGGAAGAATATATTGTTTTATATAAGAGTTTATATTGGTTAGTGGGTCAAGGTCACCCAAGGTCATCCAGGGGTCAAATTAGTAAAAACTGATTTTCTCGGAGACTGGGGGTCGCACGTTCGTCAAACTTGACGGGTGGGTGCGTCTTGACCCGGGACAGAACAAGTTTGTATTGGTTAGTGGGTCAAGGTCACCAGAGGTCATCTAGGGGTCAAATTAGTAAAAACTGTCATATGGGCATGAAACTTGGTGGGTATGTGCATCTTGACCTAACACAGAACAAGTTTGTATTGATTAGTGGGTCAAGGTCACCCAGGGGTCATCTGAGGTCAAATTAGTAAAAACTGTTTTCCGCCTATTTTCTCGGAGACTATGGGTCGCACGTTCCTCAAACTTGGTGGATGGGTGCATCTGGACCTCAGACAGAACAAGTTTATTTCAGTTAGTGGGCCAAGATCACCTGAGGTCATCCAGGGGTCATCTCAGGTCAAATTAGTAAAAACTATCGTATGGGCATGAAACTTGGTGGGTAGCCTACAGCCCCGGGGGGGCACTCAACTTTGGAAGTGACGGGTATGTGCCTACCGGAGTCGCGAAGTAGGGGCCTATCGGGTACAAAGCATTATTTTAAAAAAGGGGGTCATTGGGTACAAACAAAATAAAAAAGGGGGTCATTGGGTACAATATTTTGAAAAAAGGGGGTCATCGAGTATAAGATTTTTAAAAAAGGGTCATCGGGTAGAAAATTTTGAAAAAAATGGAGCAAAAAGTTGAAAATTTCGGCATAATTTTGAAAAAATGGAGCAAAATTTGACAGTTTCGGCATTTTTTTTGTTCCATTTTGATGATGCTATTCTAGAAAAAAGGGGGTCATTGGGTAGCCTCAACCAAAAAAAGGGGGTCATTGGGTAGCCGCAACTAAAAAAAAGGGGGGTCATCGGGTATGGCTTTTAAAAAAGGGGGTCATCGGGTATAGTCGACTTCAAAAGAGGGGGCCTATTGACAGGCACATACCGTCACTTCCAAAGTTGAGTGCCCCCCCGGGGCCTACAGTCAACTTTTATAGTCAAATTTTTGGAAGGTCATTTTGGGGTCATCCGGGGTCACCCAGGGGTCATCTGAGGTCAAATTAGTAAAAAATGTCGTATGCACATGAAACTTGGTGGGTACAGTCACCTTTTAGAGTCAAAGTTTTGGAAGGTCATTTTGGGGTCATCCAAGGTCAAATTACTAAAAACTGTCATATGGGCATGAACCGTGGTGGGTACAATCAACATTTAGAGCCAAATTTTGGAAGGTCATTTCGAGGTCACAAGGGGTCATCTGAGGTCAAATTAGTAAAAACTGTCCTATGGGCATAAAACTTGGTGAGTACAGTCACCATCAGCCAGGTAATCGCGACAGCCGAGAACCGTCAAATACGGGTAAAACCGCCTATTAGTATTAAATTGACTATGCATCAAGAGTTTATTTAATTTATTCAGTGTTAGTTAGCATGCACCGCTGAATAAATTTTCTATATATAAAGAGTATAACAAAGGATTTAATGTATTCTATTCATGTACTCTACTTGAACATGTTGAATAGAATAAATTATGGTTTGTTATGAAACACACATCTGAGTTACTAGGATACAGTAAACAAACATATATAGGGCTAAAATGATTTGCTAAAATTTTTTTAAAGCACTTTGTATGTAGAGATATTTTATAAGTTCAGGACATGAGGTGATGAACATATTTATGTACTTCATAAATTTGCATCAAAAAAGAAAAGAAAAAAGAAGAGGGGTACTGATGAAAATCATGGTATTATACCCCTTAATATTTTACATTTTGGGGGTACAAATTTAAAAAAAAAAAAAAAAAACACATATTATCAACCAAAATATCTCAGTCCACGTCACTTTTGCAGAATTGCCACCCGGGTTAAACAGATTAATTCTAACCCTGCTGGCACCTTTTGTCCAAAACTGATGCACGGGACCCAAAGTGGCATATCTATAGTCTGTCCACATAGAAGTACAAACCAAATTTGTGGCACCTGTGGTCGATGCTTTGCGTCACATGCACTGCGTGTTAAAAAAAACCACGACGCGTAGAGAGCGTGGTGCGATCGGCAAGTACAAATCGCGCTATAGTTGGCGCGCCAAAGCAGTAGTTAGTCGCATTGCACTGAAGAATATTATTCTCATACCTGCAGTTTCCGAGGTCTATTTACTTTGTACTTCTATACTAAAATGCAGAAAACCTTTGACGAGCGCGTATTGTAAGGATACATCGCGTATTTACTGCGTTGCACGCATTTGTCTCTGATTGGCTGCTAAGGCGATATATGTTGTTGCTGAGTGGAAATTTATGAATGAACTGTGCGCCGTACGCGTTGTTAGCGCCGAATTTGCAACATCACGGAAGTCGCGCTCGTAAAAGGTTTGCTGCATTTGAGTATAAGTGGACAGACTGTACTGTCTGATTTGTTGGCCCGTTACGCCAATCAAACACGTTTTAGGGCCTAAGCATCTCAAAGACTCACCAAACATTAATAAAAAGTGGGTAATGGTGAATCCAACGGACGAGGACACAAAACACATCAAGGATCAATAAATGATACAAGAGGATACCTTGAATATAAACAACAGAAAGGAAAACGAGCAAGGTACACCAACTTGATGTGGGGAAACAAGTAAAATACAGACTAGACAATATGCAGGGGGGCAAAACCAGCAAATGTGCTTCATTGAAGGCATAGGAAGTAAGCTTAAGTTCGATAGCCAAAAGTTCCAGTTGAAGGCTCACAAAAAGTGCTAAACCTGCAAAAACAACAAGGATCATTTGTAATACAAAATGCACTAGAACATGTGATGAAAATCACTGTGCATATGTTTGCTAAACCAAACATTTTGTTGTAGGTCACAAAATAAGCAGCAGTTTATCTGCCGAAAATTGTCGGTTTCAGAGTCCACAAAGTGTTTGACAGTACACTGTACACAGTGATTTTCATCACTTCCAGTGTACATAGCAGTCAAACACTAAACAGACAAAAAACAACCGACGTTTTGGCCATCGAACTTTGCTTATTTTGTGCCAGGGACAGACAACAAAATATAAATGCACAACATTTTCAAACATGTTCTAGTGCAGTTTTGTATTACCATTGATCCTTGTTGTTTTTGCAGGTTTAGCACTTTGTGAGCCTTGAACTGGTAATTTTCAGTATCGAACTTTGCTTACTCCTATGCAAACATTTGCATGGTTTTACCCCCCTGCATATTGTCTAGTCTGTATTTTACTTGTTTCCCCACATCAAGTTGGTGTACCTTGCTCGTTTTCCTTTCAAACATTAATATTTTAAGGCCAAATTGTTGATTTTACTGCGTTTATTATTCTTTATCATTTACTATTATTATTTATTAGCATTATGAGCGCTCTACAAACTTGAAGAACACAACGCTTAACAAGATGCAAGACAAACAACACATTATGTACAATAATGCAAAGATACAGTTAAACCATGTTATAAACCTGGGAAAAAGTGACTCGGCCTCTCTGACATAAACCGGAAGCTCATTCCAAAGCTGGCGGCACCGATAAACCAGGGGGGGGGCACTCAACTTCAGAAATGACGGGTAGGCCTATGTGCCTACCGGAGTCGCAAGTAGGGGCCTATCGGGAACACGTTATTTAAAAAAAAGGGGGGGTCATTGGGTACAACAACAAAATCAAAAGGGGGTCATTGGGTATAATACTTTGAAAAAAGGAGGTCATTGGGTAGGCCTATAAGATTTCAAAAAAGGGGTCATCGGGTAGCAAATTTGTGAAAAAATAGAGCAAAATTCTATTTTCTTGTTTCAAATTTCCAATACAAATTTGTGGAATTAAGAGAATTTGAAAGTTTCGGCATTACTTTGTGGCATTTTGATGATGCTATTCTAGAAAAAAGGGGGTCATTGGGTAAGACGCAAGAAAAAAAAAGGGGGTCATTGGGGTAGCCGAAAAAAAAAAAAAAAAGGGGTGGTGGTCATCGGGCCGGGTCATCGGGTATGACTTTTAAAAAAGGGATCATCGCGTATAGTAGACTTCAAAAGAGGGGCCTATTGACAGGCACATACCGTCACTTCCAAAGTTGAGTGCCCTCCGGGCGATAAACGAACAATCGCCAGCTCGTCTATGTGAATAAACAGTAGCGAGCCTGGTCTTGTCAGATGAGTAACAGAGTATTGTGTCTGCTCTCCGGGAAATATACAGTACGACTGTCATATGGCCATGCGTTTTGAATTGGGCCAGTAAATAGGTGGAGATGTTACATGCGCGCGACATTTTAGGGTTCATCTTTTCAATTTTCTCACTTAATATGCAGCCTATGTAGTTAAATTTGGTGTCAAATTAAAGCTTGTGATACGACCAATACAGTAAACCTTAAAAAAGTTGTAAAAAGTTATTAACATTTGATTAATTTGCATCTAATTAGCATAATGTGCGGGGTGGAGGAGGATCAGGAGGAGGAGGATCAGGAGGAGCAAATTTAATAAAAGTGACCCCAGGGTCATATGATGCAAGAGGTCCATTTCTTTTTCACATTTTACAATTCACTTTAAACTGCATACTATAACACCATACAATCATATTCCAGGTAATTTAATTTGCTTTGAGAAGCAACTTTGCATATTTTATTTTCCGTTCGGGTTACACATAGAAGTCAATGGGAAAATATGCCTTGAAAGAGGCTGGTGCAAAATCATTTTAATTTTATTGAACCCTATGATGTTATATATGCATTTAAAGCTCTGACTGAGAGGAATTCAAATATGTAACTTTTAAATATGTGGGGTGAAGCTAACTTTTTTTTTTAATTTGTCAAATTTTACATTTATTCCCTAAAATATTTTGTATTTTCAGTTTCATAACTCCTTAGTGTTACACCTATGTCATTTTAAAGTGCATTTTGGATTCCTTGGTTCATTTGCAGCCAGAAAATGTATACTTTTATATATGTTGGGTATAATATGTGAAGGATATTCATATCTAAACGAAAAACATGCAATTTTCACCTCGCGAAAACATGTAACGCATTCAGGGCCGGCCCAACTCAAAACGCATGGCCATATACTAGTATATAACTTAGTAATGTTGCTGAAATAATGACGGAGTTGTACGGGAAATGCAATTCAAACATGAAGAGTGATTTTGGAAAAGATTCTTTTTACTGGAGCCAGTGTAGAGGGTTTAGACCGGATGAGCATATATCCCGTCCGCATGAAAAGACCAGACTGATTTAATATGGCTGTCGTAAATTGGACACGTTGCCGCCATTTTAAATTTGTTTCACGAGTGTCATATTGACAAAATGATATGAATCGACGAATATGCCATAACTTAAAATGTAGGGCCTAATATAATCAACCAATTACTAATCCCGGGGTTACTTATTCGGTATGAGGCCAGAGGATGATTTAAGGAAGCCCCATCATGCAAACGTGTCATCACCAGAGTTTCAACTGCCACTTTACTTTTCAAATCCCATTGAATTCTGTGCAAAAGATGTTGTTTAAGAATTGTGCGTGTGTCATTATTAATTGGTCGATTTCAGATCTAAAGTGATGTATGCATGAAGGATAATTCACACCTTCTGTAGGTAACATAAAATGTGAAATCGACCAGCACTGTGAATGCGTTTTTATTGTAAATATATCAGTCCAAATTCAAATTTAACCATGTCCGTCAATGCAATGTGCGCGCAGTGGTGTCATGTTCACTCACACAGCTGTGCTAACCGCAAGTCAACACAGTGGCGTGGTGGGAAGTGCTTAAATCATCCTCTGGTATGAGACAATGTGTTCAAAATTCTGTTGGCATCGATGATAAAAAAAACACCTTTGTATTGATTTAGCGTAAATCTTAGTTATATTGTGAGCCATCTAAATACACACATAATGTGATGCGATTAAGCAAAATCAGTCGGAACGCGGAAATATTATATTTGCAGTTTCTTATAGGTTAGTAAAAAGCATTAAAAGCTGCACTTATTTTGCAGAAAACCCCACTGAAATTGAACAACCAGTTCCAAAGATATAAGCAATTAAAGAGTTTCTAAAATAACAGGAAACAAAAGGGAATAATTATTTTCTTTGTTTGGCTATATCTCAAAATTAATATTTCCGAGTTCCGACTGATTTTGCTTGATCACATCACATAATTATATTGATATCCGAAATACACAAAGATAGCTTTTCAAGAGCACGCTCGAGCTCACGATCACCATAGATCTTTTGGTAAAACTGGGAATACAGCTGAATAACATGAATATCATCATCATAAATATGATAACTGTGGAAATATAAATTTGTAATTGCAGGTGATGTCTCCGATAGGACAAATGTACATTGAGTCATCATTCTTAATAGCTATATCCTACTCTAAGGGACCGTTCACAAACACGTGTAAGGGGGGGGGGGGCTGATGCAAAAAGGGGGCCCTGAAATTTTTGACCCTCCTAAGGGGGGCCCGCAAAAATTACCACAAATTTTCCTGGAAAAATTGAGTGTATATGCTTTTCTATTCTATGGGGTTGACCCATAATTTTCATGTCAAAAAAAAGGGGGGCTGAAATTTTCGAGGTCTGTAAATGGGGGGGGGGGGGGCGAAAAATTTTCGCGATAAAATTTTTTTTGCATCAGGCCCCCCCCCTTACAAGTGTTTGTGAACGGTCCCTAACAGTACGGTTGTCAAGATAAGATTTAAACCGTGGGATTTAAGTCTCTCCAATAAATTAAACTAGCATGGTCAAAAGTGTCGAAGGCTGCAGACATGTCAAGTTGCACCAGAAATACAGCCTTGTTATTCGTACTGGAGGAATTCACTCTTTTAAGATGTTGCGAACTTGCGATCCAGGTTACACGTGAAGCGCTTCAGGTGATTCGCCGAGCGCGTGTAGCGATCAAGCTTTGGTATTGTCTTATTCTGTCAACAGAGGGCGACGTTACTGATTTAAAGAAAAGTTCCATGATTACAACGAATTGCATCATAATGTATGGCAACCAATTATAGCGAAAGTTGAAATGATGCATGCAAGCGTTACTACTCGACAAATGTGTGTAATGTATGTATGGCCTACGATGATTAGTGGTTGCAGTTGTTCCCGTGAAAGTGTTTGGACTAGAGTGTTAATCTGTCTTGCTCGTTGCATCTGCAAAAACAAAAATATATGTAGAAATATTATTCTTGGTTAAGTTTCGGAAATATTCATAGAATATATTAAGGGCTCGGATATCGGATAGCGACGTTTTCAAGTATGTTTATAGGACATGAGAGCACATCAGACATATCGAATTACATTACAGTACGAGGAATGTCCTTCTGATATCAACTAATTTTGATTTTTTTTTTGCAATTCGCGATACAATAAAACATTTAGTGCAAACTATTAAAGTTTATGTAGCTGGGATGAAAGGCCTGAAAGACAATGCACCACCTTAATAAAATATAAGTTTAGATATTTACACAAGAAAGACAAATCAGTAAAAAACAGAAACAAGACAACACGGAACCCATCTTGAATATCACTTATACATTAACCAGGCAAATTAATGCATTTAAAAAAAAAGGGTTTATAAGTAACAAGTAACTTGTACAATAGAGTATAAACAGAAACATTACATGTATGAGATAATCAAGAGTTAGTGATCACCTTTAATGATTCTAATAATACCAGTTTTGAATTTGGAGATGCAATTTGCTTCTTTGACTTCCTTTGGTAAGCTATTCCAAAACCTAGGGCCAAGTGACAAAACATTATTAAGTCGATGGACCTCGGCCCGATAATCATTTTTACCTCTTGTATCATAATTGTGGATAGACTTCATATTGATGAAAATATTATCAAAAGATCTTGGTAATAGACACCTGTGGTATTTGTACATAAATAGACCCAATTCCTTATTATAAAGTTGATACACATCAAGAATATTAAATTTGTCAAACAATGGCTTAATTTTTTATGACACAAATAGGAGTTGTTAGAGATGACCCTTACAGCTCGTTTTTGAAGCTTTAGAATTCTATCCAAAATATTTTTATTGATATTGCCCCACAATATTATACCGTAAGTTAAGAATGGTAAGATATTAGAACAACTGGTACATGTTGGGTTTTGGTAAGAAATGTTTGAGTTTGTTTAGTACACCAATATTCTTACAGCACGTCTTACACACTATTTATATGCGACCTCCATATTGAAGATATACATGTTTTCCCCAAATATTTTCATATGATGGACGGCTTTTCATTCCAGCTACACACACTTTAAGTACATATCATTAGATTTATTTACTTCCAGGACTAATAAATTTCAAAAATATCAATTTTTAATCATTTGCAATAAAATTTGTATTATATCGCGAATTTCAAAGAATCAAAATTATTTGATATCAGAAGGACAATCCTCGTATTCAAAATGCAATTCGATATGCCTGATGTGCTCTCAGGTCCCACAAAAATACTGTGCAAAGGTGGGTGACCCCGTGGGTGACCCACCCCTATAAGCATGAAGCGACTTTAACTGTGATATGATGGTTCAAATGTGTAAAACGACAGGTAACTAAAGGGAGCGGTCATTATTTACACCGGGGGATGGGTGATTTAAGGAAAATGCGATTTTTTTTGTGAGGAAGAGGGGTAATCCGATTTTTTTTGCCAAGAAAGAGCAGGGAATGTTAAATTTGAAATGGAGAAAAAATTCATAAAATAAATGGGAATGGGGAATTTTCGAATTGAAGTGACGGGGCAACGCGACATCCCCCCATTCCCTCTGGCATAAATAGTGACCGGTCCCTAAATTAAAGGCTTTTAGGTGGTCTTTTCACAAGAAGTTGTTGTTGCTCCGCCAAATGCACGATGATATGAACATAATAGTTATTCAGACGTCAAAATAGCCTAAATCGTAAATTTAAATAAAAATGCTTCATCTAATCATCTTGACAACAGTGCAACATCCTTGAGAGATGAAAAGGTGGTCTATTCTTGCTACAGATAAAAAAAATAAAAAAATAAAAAAAATGATAATAAAAAAAATTAATTCCGCATTCCGTATTAGGTTTTTAACTTGGGAAGAGGTTTGAGACGAACTATTAAATTTCAGCGCATGGTGCGTCTGTTATCATTGATAGATATTTGACACCGTGGAACGGATTGAACATTTGGTAGTTTCGTAAAATTCTTTTATTTCAAAAACGGAGCGGTCAATTGTCAAAATTCAAAAAGCATGTGATAGCTGATGTATTCCTTAACATTATCAGTTATTTAGTTACGTTTGGTCAGTTTATGCGTTAAGGTACCAACAAAATCAGTTCCAGACGATGCAGTTCTTTCAGGGACACCCTGTAGATTAAGTAATGAAAGAACATTTATATTTGTTAACCTTAACTTATATCAGGGGTGGGGGGGCAACCTAACCTTTATAAGTCGCCGGGCCAGAAATAACAATGCAACAATGCACGGTACCGCACTCGTATTGTTATTTCTGATGAGCACTTAAAAATCATTAACATTAGCGTATGATCTGGGCAGCTCCAACTACATTTGTATACCGGGTGCAAATCGACCAGAATTACCACATTTTTTTTTTAACCGGTGGAATGTCTTGTTTTTTGTTTCGGCTTTAATAGTCCTAGGTCTAGTATACCTTTAATGAACTTAATTATTCTTACCTACATATTTCCTCAGAATTTATACACATCGGGTCATTGGCTCATTATGATGCAAAAGTACATGAACTCGTGCACAACCCCGCCAGTACCCATGGAAACCTTTGCACAAATAAATATCACGGTTCATTGGCTTATTATGATTTAAATACTGTAAATACACGGTTTACTGGATTATGAAAACATACAATAGAAAATATATCATTAACCTTATTGAAAGCACAGTTTTGAAACGGTTGAAAATTGTTTTTAACTTTTTATTTTTCATTCCCTGTGAGTAATGGGCATGTTTATATTTTTGTCAATAGATTGCAGTGACATTTAGATACAACTGCTAGTGGGCCATATCTATCGTTTAATTTTCTCATTTCTGTGGAACATTTTTGACATTGAGCTAGAATTCAGGTAACAAATTGGGCTTAAGTGAAGTCACAACGTACTTTTACCATACGTAAATACCCAGCATCCCGTTCTCTAGAACCCTTGAGATAATCGAACATAACTTTTGAACCCAAGCATTAAAAAAACTACAGCGCCTCTAGTTATGGAAGTTTATAGTGCCACTGAGAAGTTGAGATAATCATATCGTCAAAGTTAGGGGAAAAAGTTCACTTTGGTGACCACTCTCTGGCTAGTAAGGTTTGACGATTGATTCGACTTCTATGGACCATTTAGAAAAAAATAGCCACCATGTCCCTCGCGAAAATCCCGGCATTTTTCGCTAGAGGCCAAAATCCAAAATGGCCGCCACCACCATTTTGAAAATTTAAGTTTTGAACCAGAGCACCTATAATCATGCACAAAGACACTTTTTCGGATATGTCGAGTACAAGGATTCCGATTCTGACATTAGTTTGACATTACGGCATCATTTTCACCCAGAAAGTCCGGAAATCCGAACTCCTCTATAGGGGGTGTGCATCTATTTTCTGGAATAGCCCAATTCTGTGCTCAGAGTCATAGACATTAATCCCAAACATTTTTGGTAGTTAGAAATTGTAATATTGTCACAAGTTTTCCTTTCAATAAATTGGGTCAGACTGTTCCACAAGCATTTAATTTTATCACAATCACAAAATAAATGCACCAAGGATTCCTCAGAATTATTACAAAAACCACAAAATGGGTTTCAATTCTACAAATTTTACGGAGGAACTCCGTCTTGACCATCACGGTATAAGGCCATTGCATAAAACTGTCTCAAGATTTCAAACATATTGTCTTCAAAATTATCATTGGGAAATAGATCTGGGTCTATAGGCCATTTTCAGCATAATTTTTGGCTTGGGTCGATGTCTGGTATTTTAAACGACATGTCCAGTTTAAAATATTAACTCTGGCAATCATAGTGCATGGTAACTACAGTGGCGTCCATGTCACTAAGGACTGTACCTCCGAAGTTTTGGTTCACAGGTTATGTGAGGGATTTCTCGACCAATACATGTGCCACTGCATTGAAGTATATAAATCGCCTGGGAATCGAGATGTAAATTCATTAATTTCTCAGTTATACTGTATTTTGTATTCTTGCAAATGTTTGTTTTCATACATTCAAGTTAACTCCAAATTAAAGGAAATTATGGGACATTGTAAGTTAATTTTGTTTAAGTGGAAAATGTGACTGTATATTATATATTTTTGTGTGTTTAGTGTAGGCCAAAATATTTGGAATTATTTGAAAGTAATTTGAAAAACGCTTTCATATTTTCTTCATGAGAATTTGGTGCATTACAATCATTTGCCACGCCCACATTTTTATTATTGCCACATGAAGGAAATAGGTGCTTTTTTTGTATGATATTTGAGATTGTTTTTGAATTGTGTGTGGACTGTGGACAAATATTGTAAGGCCGTTTCTCTATTCTATTTGTCAAAATACAGTGCCACCTTTATTCTTTGATTTGGATGTGCGTTGAGAATCGCTTCTAGGGAAACCAGAGGTTGTATATAGCTTCAGTGGCTCCGGAACCGGGGGGGCAGGGGGGCCCGGCCCCCAATAATTTTGGTGGTTATGGAAAAGTACCATTGGGGCCCCCAATAGTTTTGGCCAGGTGCCCCCCCCCCCCCATATTTAAAATCTTCCGGAGCCCCTGAGCTTCATTCTTATGCGGCCCATACACGATCAAAATATTGATCAATATTGGGGACCCTATAGATGCAAGAGTGGATACAAAATCTACCATTGTGCGTGTTCAATGGTAGATTTTGTATCCGCTCTTGTATCTAGGGTCTTTGATATTGATCAATAAGATTGAACGTGTATGGGCCGCATTAAACAGAAATGAAAAAAAATCACCATGGACTTTTACTTTTACTATGAACTTTAAAAACTCATTGGATTTTAAGCATCCTGATATTCATATCATAAAGGGTAATAGTACAGATCAAATAAAGTTCATCAATACCAGGTATGTCGTCTTCATAGTCAAGAAATAATTATTGTGCAACAAGAGAATGTGCTCGTTTATTAAATGAATATTGTTTACAAATAATTGTTGGCTGACATCGGTTTTTCTAAAACATACCGTGAATGATTGTCAAGATCTATTTTCAGTAGTGCATTTCAGTTCATCAGAAGCATTATACCGCTATGTAATTTAAAGCAATACAGATCCTCATTAGTAATTTGACTGTTCAAATTGATTTATGTATTTTGTTCTGTGGAAAAGCTTTAAAAGAAAATCAGTTTGCTTTCTCGCTGAGATTTATATATATTTTTGTCAGTTGTATCTTTTTATGTTGGACAAACATTAGACAATGCTGTCAAAATTGTTTCTCAAATTTTGGGTGACATTGACTCGGTGGCACTTTTAAGCTTCCACAATAGAAATATGACCTCTTAGTTTATCTTCGCGCGGGTTCCCGCTAGATGAGTAAATGGGAGCGTTCACTAAAACAGGAGGAATAACTGAACAGGTAGAATCATTGAAAAAGTAAACTTTGAACCTGACCCTCCTTAGGCCAACATTTCCATTTTAGCTTCTTTCTTTCTTTTTAGTTTCTTCTACATTTGTACATGGGCCAATTTTGTTCCATTTTTTAAAATTTTGCTGCTAAGCTTGCGATTTTCCGTTTCCATGTTTTTTTAAAATTGATCCCGTTCCAGGTTAATAAGTTCCCTTTCTTACATTCCCCTTTCAGCGTCTTTTTTTATTTGCTGCTTAGCTTGTGATTTCCCGTTTCATGTTATTCATTTAAGTCTGTTCTCAGTTTAATAGCTTTTTTAAATTTATATTTCCTGATCTTATTTTAGCTTTTTTTCCCTTACATTTCCCGATCCATAGTGGACCTCGACATCGTCGCGGACCTAATATTGATATTTCAACATAGTGGACGTTCAACACAGCGAACCTTCGACATATAGCCGGCTGTATTGCCGATTTTTAAATCGGCAGTACAGCATAAAACATGCTTAAAACATCTTACCTATTCATAGATTTACCCCCATGGGCAGTACGGAGGGCATTTGAACTGTCGACGTTCCCTGACTTTGGCACCGTCAGCTTCTTCCGCGCGATTTTCGGTAAGTGGATCACGGCGTATTCTGGTTTCGACTGCATCTTCATGCTCCCAGATGTTTAGATCTTGTAGAGGCGCAGCATGGTCTATGTTTGCGCAGTACGCAAATGATGCCACAGTAACAATCAGTAGAGTGAGAAGTAGGATATTTGCCATCGTTTATTCGTGTATTCTGCTTGCGTTATGATCAAACTGATATTTTGTTTGGCTCTTTATAGTTTTCTGCATGACTTGTTAATCACGTGAGCAATGATATACAGTCTGGTCCGCAACGAAAATACAAAGAAAAACATCTGTAAGTCAATAACAAACGTTGCCCGTCATGATACTTTTGACATGAATACAATTTTCTGTGGTTATTGATGGTGGCAAGCAAACCATGAACCGTGTCAACTTTGCGTAGATTAACCGAAAAAGGTGAATTTTCGGTTAATCCCATAAGCATTTGCGTATTTAACCCTGATGACGTAAAATCGATGCGCACATCTCTTGCGCATGTTGATCATCCATGAATTGCGCATTAACGATATGCACATCGATATACGCAAAGGCGTATATGGGATTTCCCGAAAAGGTGAATTGAGGTATAATTAAGAAATAAAGGGTAATGCATTATCGGCAGTAAAAACGTTTAAATAATGGGTTTGGCTGCGCCATTTACGTTTTTACTGCCTCGGACACATTATTTGGGTGTAAAGGATAATACTGCACCCTTTATTTTTATTCTATTACCAGAAAATATTATGATAATGAAAAACAAGTTAGTCGTTTCCCTCTTGGATGTTGAGATCGTGTGGCTGGATGGTACGAAGGCGATCGAAAGCTCAGGCCCCTAAAACTTTAATTTTTTACTTAAAAGGGCATTTCGTGATCCACAGCCTCATCCCCCACTTTTCTCAAAAAAAGTTGAGATTTTTATATCACTGGAAACCTCTGGCTACATAATGTTTATGTACAAAATATTTCTTGCAGATTAATTTGTTTATCAAAGATATCGTGAAATTTGAATTTCGTTCTGGTGCACCAGAACGAAATTACAACGCATTGTCTATGGAGCAGTGTACACATAATCATGCATAACTCGCGAACGCAAAATCGGAATCAACTGAAATTTTGGGAATAGCTTTTTTCGTGTATATCTAATGAAAAATGACATAAATAGAGGATGCTAGGATCACGAAATACTCCTTTAACAGGCTATTTTTGTGAATAAGCAGTTTACAACAGCTCACTTTTTAACTCATTAACAACAATAAATTAAGCAAGTTTTCAAAGTATATGAGTTGTAGAATTTTTGGCTGCTTCGACCAACAATACCTCGTATACCCTTAATAAAGGATAACCTACAAAATTGTATTTCAATTGACATGGAGCCGGTCTTTCAGTGAAAAGAAAACAAAAAGGGGGTCTTTCCGTAAGACTGGGCGAAAATCTGACCAAAAAATGGGGTCATTTAGTGAGACTGGGAAAAATGTTGGGTCAAGATATAAAAGTTGATACAAAATTTATAAAAATTTACAAAAGTTTTGAAAAAAGGGGGATCTTTTGGTGACAGGAAAACAAAAAAGGGGGTCATTGGGTGAGAGGGAGTTCAGTAAATAAATTCAAACTCCCTGAGTGGAAGACTAAAGATCATGTCTTTCATGGTGGTGTATGGATTTCAACTGGAATAGCCTAAAGTTCCTTTAAAATGTTAAATGCCTTGGATAAGGCCAAAAAATATAGATTTGTCTCATCTCCCATGGGAGTTTCAAATCTAACGAGGTATGTGTTTTATGTATGCCTATATATAAATTGAACAACGCCAATTTTGAGCATTTTATTGAAATTGAACATTAATTTTACAGCCGATTTTTTTTTTTGGCCTAAGCAACTTGCTATAGGCTACTAGTACTGCAACTTACATTCCGGGCGTGTCTCTCCCTTGTTAAAGGCATAAGGGCATGTGCCACGATTTGGGGGTACCAGTGCCGCCGAGAGCCATTCCCAGCAAACACAAAAACGTTTTAAAAACGTTTTTAGTAAGTTATATTTTGGCTTTTGGTTTACATAAATACGTTTTAATAACATTAAAATGTCGGGTTATATAAAGGTCAGGACAACGTTTTAAAACGTTTTGTATGAAAACACACTGCATCAATATTTTTAAAATGTTTTCAAAACTGTTATTGTAAACTATTTTTGCAAACATTTTTTGCCAAATATTTTGTGAACACTTAAATAACATTATGTTAAAATATTTGCATCCAGCAAACACAGAAATGTTCTTAAAATGTTTTTTTACAACGTTTTAATAACATTTAAATGTCGGGTTATATAAAGGTCATGAAAACGTCTTTAAAACCTTATTGTAAATATTTTGGGCAAACATTTTTCGCAAAATATGTTTTCAACCCCAAAATAACATTCTGTTTAGAATGTTTTGTATCAAGTTTTCAAAAATGTTTTTGGAATGTTATTAAAAGTTTTTATACCCTTTATATAACCCGACATTTAAACGTTTTCTGCAAAACATTTTTTGTTTGCTGAGCAGTAGATTATCAAAAAATTATTTTGAATGTTATGAAAACGTTTTATACCCTTAATATACCCTTTATATAACCCGACATTTAAACGTTTTCTGACAACCTTTTATAACCTTTTGCGAATGATGTCGAAAACGTTTTGTGTTTCGGATTACGGGCCCCGGGGGTAAAATGAACGCACGGCCCCTCACTTTTACGGGCCCCTTGAGTTGTCTTTTCTTTACTTTTATGGGTCCATTAATGTATGATATTTTTATTTTTACAGGTTCCTAGAACTCCGGGCCAGGAGTAACGCACCCCTTAACCACCCCCTTGTCGGCGGCACTGGGGGTACCTTTACAGGGATTTTGCTATTTCGATGGGTGGATTGGGGGTCAGTAATTTTTGGGTGCTTTTTATTGAAAATAGGTGTACTGATGGGTAGCAAAAACAGCAAAAAAGTATGTATAGAGAAAGTCAATATCCGAAATTCTGTGTGGCACACCCACGTACAATTTTTTTCGAAGAAATCCCCCACGCATACAATCATGTACAATACTTGAATTTGTGTCGTACAGGGTGTCCCTGAAAGAACTGTATCGTCGGAAACATAAGAAACCAAACAACTAAATATTTTTTTTTATGGTTGAGGAATAAATACGCATACTTTCACGAACTATAAGAACTTAACGAAACTCCCTTATTTTCAAACCTTTCCACCGACCCCAATATCAATCAATGATCTCAGGGGGTGGCAAGTGCCCCCACTAATTTTCACGGATAAAATGGGGATGACAAAGAGTAAGTGTCATTAAAATTACTAAAAATGGGACCAAAAAAAAGACAAATAGGGACGAAAATTTGGTTTTGCCCCCTCCCCCTCACACCAAAATCGTGGCTACGCTACTGAGTAATCTGTTTAGAATTGCCAATCCTTCGCATGAGGTGTCTAATATGATTGTCATTAATTAATATTGGACTCTGTGGAACGGATTGAAAAAGGTATGGTTATATATCAAGATCTGAGCGGTTAAATATCAAAATTCAAAAAGAATGCGATAGCTAATTTATTCGTCAACCATGAACTATTTAGATCTGGTTGGTTTGGGCATTAAAATACCCAAACAGTAATGTTTCAGGGCACCCTGTAGCCTACAGTACCATTAGAACTTGCAAATGAGAATAATTATGGCGTGAATTTTTGTACAAGAAATATTTTTCTCTGATTATGAAAATGTTTAAGTTCACATGGGGAATACGGTACTCAAGTTAGGTTGGGTAGGGAGTTGCCTCTGTGAATCCATAACTACGAGGCACACCGACACCGCCTGGCTAATAATTATTTGGTGGAGCAGAGACATTAAAATGAATACACGGGATCGATACACGTGAATATTGCTATGCACGATTTTGATATCAGACGAAAATCTTCGGATAGTGGGTTAGAAATATTGATGAATATCTCCGCAAATGAATTTTCTCAAGAAACCAGATGTGGTCTCATACACTTGAAAATACGTGTTGAACAGATATGATAGTCGCTAGAATGCGCTTTGAAAATTGGCCGTGCGCTTAACACTCACTGCACACTCACTGTAGGCAGTATAAAAGTCGATGACCATTGACCTCAATGGGGTATACAAGCTTATTCACGCACAACCAAGATCAATTACACGGCTATTGTGTATAGCCTTATTTATGTCCCTCGACTAATTATTGGTTTTAAAGAGCTTTAAAGGTTTGAAGGGTCATTCAAAAAGTTCTACCTCCATCATTATTTTACGTGTCCGGATATTGAAATGACCCATAATTGACCATTTTCCATAGGTTGTTATCTTCGATCGGGTGAGCACGTGTTGGTTTAAGTCATATTAATTGTTTCATAAGTTAAAATCAAATAAGTCTTATGCAGTTTTTGTATTTTGTAAGTATATTAGTATATGGTCGAATCCAACCAAAAGTGTCCACGGGCCAAAAATAAAAGTCCGAAATAAAAATGCCTCCACAATTTTTTCCTTTTGCCCATTGATTGATGACATATTGGCCTTATAGGAACCAAAAGTGCCATTACTAATCTTGAAAAATAAATCCAGGACGTGTGATAGTAAATGTGATATCAAAACCCAATGTTACCTACGAATACCACTAGGATGCTTTCACTATCGCAATACTAATCAACCTAAAACAAATGGAATATTCCCATTAACGCTTTTTCGTGTAATGTAGACCACAGGGTGTCAGGAAAATGCTAGCTCAACCAGAAAATATTTGTTTTTATTTTTATAACGCGATCAATATGATCTTTGTCAATTTATGCTAGTTTATTTTTGAAAATGAAGTTTAGGTCAGTTTCTGTATTTTATTTATCAAATGAGTATGAATCAATTTACACATTGTATAAGAACGAGTAGGATATATGTTTTCAAGAATATTAGGAATCATACGCATACACCTATCGCTTTATACAATGAAAAGGTGAAGAAACCCGGGTATTCGTAGGTAACATGAGCGATTTAACAATATCTATATTTAGTTTAGAGGTTTAAATTTTGCTATTATGGTAATGAATTAATAAAATGGTAGTTTTAGATCTCTTTCAGATGGTACGTCCAAATGAATAAATGCTATTACCTTAGATCAAATTTTTTTAATGCTTTTAGCAAGATTTTGACCACTTCATTTTTATATACAAGTAGTTAATCAGCAATTTTACATAATAAATAATTGTTGAATGAATCCGTATATAGGTAATAATAGTGTCCTGGGGTACCGCTTAAAGTTTTTGACAATTAATTTCCATTGGTAGGGACACTTCATTACACATGTCATGTATTATGCTGTATTCGTAAGTAACATTTCAGTATTTGTAGGTAAGAATTAGACTTTTGGTGGATATCGCAATCAAAACTTCATTTTATAAAGCACTTTGAATGTATTATTTTCCTTATGTGCGTTTATTGATACTTAAGACCCTATCATGTATTAATAATGTCGGTTCACAGCGGTTGAAAGAGGATTGAAGTAAGAAACAAAGGCACTAAAGTGACTTTAATTTGATTAATTGCACACAAATCGCTTAAAACCGTTATTGCAGACTTGTGAAGTCCATCTTGGAGTCAGTTACGTCTTGTGGCCTTTCTTTTGAGGGCAACTACAATTAGCTTTATACCAGGGTCCATCACTGTGTTGTCTAGATCATGAGACAATGAGAACAGTTGTTTTTCCATGGTATTCGTAGGTAACCTTAGCGAAAACGTCAAAAGTTACCTTCGAATAAATGAATTTGGACACAAATTAATCAGAAACCAGAAGTTCGGTAAACATTTAAAATGAAGCACACATGACAGTTGACAAATCCAAGTATTTATCCCCTTCTAATCTTCTTTGAATCTGATTTTTCTTTCAAATGAGCAGACCGTCGTCTATTTCAGTACATATTTTTCAACAATTAAGCCGTATTCAGTTTTGCATGGTGGGCATGTATGTGAATTCGCAACTTTCATTGACATATGATTTGATAGCAAACATACAGGCCTTCGTTATGTACCAATATGGGCATTGGCATGAATGGCGGTGTTTCACAATACTGTCATGATGTCAAATTGTATTCGTAGGTAACATTCGGTTACCGAAATTTACCTACGAATACTTGGTAGAAATAAAGAGTGTATTACCCTGCACCTATGGCTTAACTATTGTTTACTATTCTCTCACTTTGTGGAAATGACACAGCTTTTAACATGTATTCGGAGGTAATGCATATTTTTTACCAAACCTACCTTTGTGCCATTTAGAATTTCTGGCAGCTAAACACAATAATAAAGATGTCCGAATGCAATGCATTTCAGTATTGGACATATCAAAGCTTGTATCAATTGCGCATTTATTAGTGATTTCCATTTTTTAAAGATATATCTAGTGCTATGAAAAATTGTATTCGTAGGTAATGTAAAAAAATACCACTCAAAATATTATCACAAAAATTCATAATTATGTACAAATATGTGAAAAATTGAACAGGCAATCTTTGAATACACACCTTTCAGGAAATCAATTTAGATTCAATCCAATGACTTCTTTTCATAACTGATTTAGATGTTTTTAAAAATACCTTAAGAAATATTTTGAAAAAATGGGTAAAAATAGCATGTTTTGGGGTCTCTGTGTCTAAATTTTTTTCACAGAAGGGGGTCTTATTATATATGGCGCGAAGCGTATGATAAAGGCGAATAAACACAATATAAAAACGAATGCCAATTGATTAATACTTTTAAGTTATGGCCCTGAACATGCCGTGTACACTTTTCGTTGGATTCGACCATATACAAGGTTTTTAACAAACTGTTTATCTTATTTCCACGTCAAAATGTATCCATTGCTTAAAATAGGACGTAATTACGAATTACCATGAAGCGTGGTCTAGTAGAAATCGGGTAAATTTCAGTACCATTTGTGTGTCTGTTGAACCCTTCGATGTTTTCTTCTCATATAAAACATGTTTCATTTTGTTTTGAAATCCCAAGGCATATAGGGAGCTCAAATATGACCAAAATATTTATCCTGAGTAAGCAGTTGGACAACCACATCTTGAAAACATTTTTATAAACATTATCCAAAGCTACAATATGATGCTTACTAAGCTTTTGGCTTCAGTTTTAACCGTTTCCGACGTACCAAATCTGTATTTGCTTGAATAAACATATATTTACAACCAAATATCTCATTTTCCTCAAATAACATTCATTTTATAGCCTGGATTTAGGAGTATAATTATAGGTAATTTCAATTGAATGGCACATAGGATAACAGAGATGTGATGTTGGAGGTAGAACTTTTTGAATAAGCCTCGCATATCAAGAAATCGTTTCTGGGGAAATTGTGAGCCGTCAATATGTCAAAAGTCATAACACCAAAAGTATTTCCCAAATGTTTTTATAGGGCCTAAACGTTTGGCTACAGCAGAGAACTTGATGAGAAATCTTCTCTGGCAGCTTCTGGCTATAGTGAAGCTGAAAATGTGACTCATTTTGCTACACATCCCGCATGGTCACTTTGTACTCTACCTACCTCCCATGACGTAGTCCATGACATGAGGCTGAGCAATCCCATCATTGATACCCGGCATTGATACATCAAGGGGTGAGAGCCAAAAAGCCCTAAGTGCATTTTTGGCCAAAATGAGACTCTGTCCATCGACCTCGCTTTCATATTTTATTTAATAAAAAAATGTAAAACTAGAGCTAATTGCGCATACACATATACGCGACCTTAGCAATAGCTAATTAACTAGGCCTATAGCTAATTAGCCCAGCTAAATAACATGCATGCATGTAAGCAGTAGTATATTATTCTGATTTTACTGAGAGGTTTTTTTTTTAAAAATGCACTATAGTACTTTGGAATTTGACTAAAGACCAAGGTTAATTCGTTAGCTCACCTATAGCATATGCGAGTTCAAAAGGTCCAGTATATTGGTATAATTCAAGGATTCATTGGAATATACATGTATAAACAGATATTTGTAGTATTATTATAATCATTAATTATAATTAATTTCCATAGTATAATTTACAGTATGTGAAATCATTTTGATATAAACCAAAAATTATTCAATATTCATGTTCATGTAAGTAGTTCTGTGCAACTTTGATCATGCGCTATTATAGTGCGACTTCCTAAGGTATTTTGCTACATACCGGAAGTAATACCTACATGACCTTTAACCCCAATGACCTTTGACCCCAATGGATGTATGCAAGTAATGTCATGCTATATTATAATTTGTGGAATGACTTCGCATTTTTAGTAACAGAACAGAAAATCATATCAGCCATAATGACCTTCGTATGACCTTTAACCTCAAGGCTAATGCATGTGTCAAGTGACGTCATCTTGCTGTGTAATTTGTGTAAGGAGTAGCAGTTTTAGTAAAAATAACAGGAAATATCATTTTTGGCCATATTGACCTTTCCATGACCTTTGACCTTGAGTTGGTCATGTGACATTTGTGCCACCAGCTATTGGACCTGATGACCAAGTAACATTGTTGTACTATAAACATGTATAATAGCAGCAGCATTTTAGGGTATTTGGTCATATACCGGAAGTATCCCCTTAATGACCTTTGACCCTAATTCTGGACAATAACTTTTAGACACTGGGTATAGCTGATGCATGTACCCAAGTGCCATCATCGTGCTTTGTAATTTGTGGAAGAAGTAGCATTTTTAGTGAAATCACGTTTTTGGCCATTGACCTGAAGTGGATGACCTTTGACCTGAAGTTGATCATGTTTCATTTGTCCCCCCACCCAATGGTCCTAATGACCAAATATGGTCAACATGGCTCAAAGCATATGGCTACGGTGGCTCATTATAAGATTGACAGAAAGAAAGAAAGAACTAGATCTGGTTACAGATCTGGACCTAACCGGAGCCGGAAATGCCAGTCTTAACTTAAAGTTTGACCTTTGTCCGGCTATTATGGACATCTCACACCATTAATGATGCATCACTGTAGCATGTAGGGGCTTTAACCGTCTTCCATAGGCTGAGATACAGCTACTTTTCCGTAATTTTAAACATTTTTTTGCTATTTTGACGTTTTGACCTCCTTAATGACCTTTGACCCCAATAAAAAAAAAACCCTCATATACACCGCTAAAATGCATTGTTACAGTTTAAATTTAAAAATCTACTATGCTTAGTTATGGAGATAAAAATTCTTGAAGTTATTTACCTTAAAACCGGAAATGACGTCTAAATGACCTTTGACCAAAAAAATAAAAATACCGTGCATACATCGGGTAACACTAATGCATATATGAAGTTTATGTCTCTCTGGTCTGGTTACGTTTTGAGATTTAAAAAAATGAACATATTTGATGATTTTTGGTTTTTGACCGGAAGCGACCCCTTAATGACCTTTGACCCCAAAACTGTAGACACCCCAAAGACCCTGGTTAGTAGCAATGCATGTGCGCTAATGACAACACTCTGCTATGTAATTTGTAAAAACAGTGATTTTTTGAATATTTTTAGCTTTCAGACCGGAAATGACCCCCTTAATGACCTTTGACCCAAATTCTGTGAATAATTTATAGGCACTAAATATAGCCGATGCATATGTGTAAGAGACATCATCGTACTATGTAATTTGTGGCAGAAGAAGCATTTGAAGATATTTGGTTTTATACCGGAAATGACCCTTAATGACCTTTGACCCCAAATTTGTGAACATTTTATAGACACTGGATATAGCCGATGCATATGTGCAAGTGACGTCATTGTAGGATGTAACATGTAGGAGAAGAAGCATTTTGAAATTTGTTGCCAGAAGAAAGAAGCAGAAAGAAGAAGAACTAGATCTGGTTACAGATCTGGACCTAGCCGGGGCCGGAAATGCCAGTCTAAACTTAAAGTTTGACCTTTGACCGGCTATTACGGACATCTCACACCATTAATGGTGCTTCACTGTAGCATGTAGGGGCTTTATCCGTCTTCCATAGGCTGAGATACAGCTACTGTTCCGTAATTTAAACATTTTTTTGCAAATTTGACGTTTTGACCTCCTTAATGACCTTTGACCCCAATATAAAAAAACCTCATATACACCGCGAAAATGCATTGTTACAGTTTAAATTAAAAATCTACTATGCTTAGTTATGGAGATAAAAATTCTTGAAGTTATTTAGCTTAAAACCGGAAATGACGTCTAAATGACCTTTGACAAAAAAAAAAATAAAAATACCGTGCATACATTGGGTAACACTAATGCATATATGAAGTTTATGTCACTCTGGTCTGTTTACATTTTGAGATAAAATTTTTTGAACATTTTTGATAATTTTGGTTTTTGACCGGAAGTAACCCCTTAATGACCTTTGACCCCAGAACTGTAGGCATCCTAAAGACCCTGGCTAGTAGCGATGCATGTGTGCTAATGGCGACTCTCTGCTATATAATTTGTAAAGACAGTGATTTTTTGAATATTTTTTACAAATTTTTCAGACTTTTACCGGAAATGACCCCTTAATGACATTTGACCTCAATTTTTTAAAATAAGTTTTAAGCACTGCCACATGTTGATTCATATGCATGAGTCACATGATCATTGCATGTAATTTGTGGAAAGAGAAGCATTTTTTGTGAAATCAACATTTTTGACCATAAGGTCAAGGTCAAAGGTCACAGTCAGGTTAAAGTCAAATGTAAGGTTTGGCCTAGTCCAGTGGTCATTTGGCTCAAGTATGGTTGAAATCTGTCAAAGCATAAGAGAGCTAGGGCGAAACGTGGCAAGTCACGCAAAATGTCACACTTTGTTGCCAGAAGAAGAAAGAACTAGACTAAGCTGTGGTCTAACCCACGAACACAGCCGTGTTGTTACCCCTAATGACCTTTGACCCCAAAATATATGAAAACGGCCATAGACATTGGCTAATGTCAATGCATGGGTGCATGTGGCACCACTTTGCTATGTTACTTGTGGCAGAAGGGCATTTTGAAGGTTTTCGTCTCAGACCGGAAGTGACCCCTTAATGACATTTGACCCTAAATAAAAAAATACCACATATGAATTGGGAACCCACAATTAATGTGTGAACATACCGTTACTGTCCAATGTTTTTCTTAGCAAAAAAAAAAATTGACGGTTTTCGTTTTATACCGGAAGTGACCCCTTAATGACATTTGACCCCAAATAAAAAATACCACATATGAATTGGGTACCCACAATTCATGTGTGAACATACCGTTACTGTCCTATGTTTTTCTTAGCAAATAAAAAAAAATTGAAGGTTTTTCGTTTTATACCGGAAGTGACCCCTTAATGACCTTTGATCCCAAATCTGTGAGGACCCCATAGACACTGGGTAATAACAATGCATGTGTGCAAGTGGTGTCACTGTCCTACGTAATTTGTGGGAGAAGGAGCATTTTAAACGTATTTCGTATTATACCGGAAGTGGCCCCTTAATGACCTTTGACCCTAAATATAAAAATACCACATATACACAGGATAACTACAATTTATGTGTGAACATACCGTTACTGTCCTATGTTTGTCTTAGCAAATAAAAAAAATTTGAAAGTTTTTCGTTTTATACCGGAAGTGACCCCTTAATGACCTTTGACCCAAAATCTGTGAGGACCCTATAGACACTGGATAATAACAATGCATGTGTGCAAGTGGTGTCACTGTCCTACGTAATCTGTGAGAGAAGAAGCATTTTTAGTTGAAATCACGTTTTTGACCCCTATGACCTCTGCGTGACCTTTGACCCCACGAGTTTCATATGACATGTAGGGGCATGGTCAATGATGGTTGTGACCAAGTAAGGTCAAAATCGGTGTAAGCATGTACGTGCTAGAGCAAATGAAGTGGTCGGCAGAAAGAAGAAGAAAGAAGAAAGAAAGAAGAACTAGACTAAGCTGTGGTCTAACCCACGAACACAGCCGTGTTGTTACTCCTAATGACCTTTGACCCCAAAATATATGAAAACGGCCATAGACATTGGCTAATGTCAATGCATGGGTGCATGTGGCACCACTTTGCTATGCTACTTGTGGCAGAAGGGGCATTTTGAAGGTTTTTTCGTCTCAGACCGGAAGTGACCCCTTAATGACATTTGACCCCAAATAAAAAAATACCACATATGAATTGGATACCCACAATTCATGTGTGAACATACCGTTACTGTCCTATGTTTTTCTTAGCAAATAAAAAATTTTGACGGTTTTTCGTTTTATACCGGAAGTGACCCCTTAATGACCTTTGACCCCAAACCTGTGAGGACCCCATAGACACTGGGTAATAACAATGCATGTATGTAAGTGGTGTTACTGTCCTACGTAATTTGTGGGAGAAGAAGCATTTTAAAGGTATTTCGTTTTGTACCGGAAGTGGCCCCTTAATGACCTTTGACCCTAAATAAAAAATACCACATATACACAGGGTAACTACAATTTATGTGTGAACATACCGTTACTGTTCTATGTTTTTCTTAGCAAATAAAAATTTTTTGAAGGTTTTTTGTTTTATACCGGAAGTGACCCCTTAATGACCTTTGACCCCAAATCTGTGAGGACCCCATAGACACTGGGTAATAGCAATGCATGTGTGTAAGTGGGGTCACCGTCATACGTAATCTGTGGGAGAAGAAGCATTTTGAGTTAAAATCACGTTTTTGACCCTTATGACCCCTACGTGACCTTTGACCCCACGAGTTTCATGTGACATGTAGGGGCATGTGCAATGATGGTTGTGACCAAGTTAGGTCAAAATCGGTGTACGCATGTGAGTGCTAGAGCAAATGTAATGGTCGGCAGAAGAAGAAGAAGAAGAAGAAAGAAGAAGAAAGAACCTGTAAGAAAAAAGACACAGCCGTGACTAACGTCACGGCTGTGTAAAAACCTGTAAGAAAAAGACACAGCCGTGACTAACGTCACGGCTGTGTAAAATCCGATAGCATCACAAGACCTAGCAGGTGTCCCGGCTAGGTAAGAAGAAAGAAGAAAGATCCGATAGCATCACAAGACCTAGCCGGTGTCCCGGCTAGGTAAAGAAAGAAACAAAGAACTTGACAGAAACAGACCTTAGCTAAGGAATAAAAAATGAGCAACTCACCCACATGGTAAGGCTCTTATATGGTCGCGCCTATAGACATCTTGAAAGACCGGACAGACGGGTTGCTACTGCCTAAGCTGAACCACCCAGGACCAGGACGTACGCCTATCCACGCTCTCTATACACCTAGACACCTCAAACACACAGCCACATACAGCACCTGCGGGAGATCACATCAGGTACTGGAACAGCGGCTCTCGACCGAGCGCTGAGACATCGGGAGAACCTGCTTTCTTGAACCTGGAACTACGGGGCCACCAGATACACGACACCACGAGTAGAGACTGCCTACTTCTAGCGGTTTTTCTTGCTCTGTTCACCCCCTGCGCGACCGATTACATGTAGCACTATGACAGCCTTATATATCGTTTATTTTACGGGTTTTTATTATCTGTGGTGTTTCGCAGTCATTCACGAGCTCATGCAGTCAGATAGGTTTATTTTCCGGGTTTTTTGTTTGTTAATAGTTAGGTTAGTTGTCGAGTACACCAGTTACATAAAGTGTAATTCATCATATCGTATGATTACGTTGAGATCCATGTATATAAATAATATAGTTTTTATGGTAACAGTTCGGGTGAACAGTTACGTTGCGTATTGAGATAATCGAGGGTTCACGATTGGGTCAAATTCACGCATATGTATCTGAAGTTAAAACTCTTAATTGATTGTGCATATGCGGCAAGAATTATGATCAGTAAAATTAAAGAAATTCTTTATCCAGAATATTAACCTACAGCTGCTGATTATTTTAATTAACTTTTTGTGCTTTTGGTCCATGTTGTTTCATTTAACACCATGGAATTTATATTCATTGGTTTGTCTCTTTTACAGTCTGTCATGTCACGTACTAACAAAACTTACAAATCGAAAGACTGCGAGAACCCAATGACGTTTTTACCATTAGGGTGCACACCACTAAAAATCTATTCCATTATACATTGTAAATAGTGTAAAATATTGTCAAAAAGTAAGTTTGTTTTTGTTTGTTTACCTAGGTTGGTCCGTGAGGTACACATGCTAAGGGGCTGTGCAATAATTATGAGCCACGGGGGGGGGGGGGAATTTCCGAACGGCCCGCCAAAAATCGCTTGCCCCCCTCTCGGCCCGCCAAAAAATCTTTGCCCCCCCCTTGCCTTACACATGGCAAATTTTAGGGGTCCCAATTTGCAAACCTTAAATGGTCTAGATATATGTTGCGAGCGCAGCGAACAGGAAAATTTGCATATTAAAGCGTTTCCGTACTGTTTTCTCAAGCCTTTTTAGAGCGTTTTATTTAAAAAGCGCCCATGAATGTGTGCCAAAAACGCCTGCCCCTCCCCCCTTCTCGGCTGGCCAAAATTGCCCCCCCCCCTTCGGCTCGTCAAAAATTTCTTCCACCCTAATTTTACCCTCCCCCATAGCTCATAACTATTGCACAGCCCCTAATCCATGAGAAATCTATGGACCATTTGGGCATTTGATGAGGTTTCAGCAAACTCCATAGTAAATGCCAGCCGTACAGCGGAAGACAGAACAGTTTGGCGGGACATTGTGATGCGGATGAGACCACTCAACCCCCAGTTGGAGTGAACGGCATAGATCAAGGTATTATGTGCTATATTTTTTATATTGTATATTACTGTTTTGTCACTCACAAGCCAGATTTGGCTGGTCTCTATGTGAGAGTGTGACATTAATAAAAATGAAACTAAACTTTAAACTAAACTTCGATATAGCGGCGACTGGTGTTTGCAGCTATCATCAGTAGATAGCAAGGTGCCTGTTTGCCCAATACAGCACAGTGACTAGTGAATAAAGCTCTCCTTAGTAGTAGGCTTATAATAGCAAGGTACCTGTTAATTATCTCCCATATAGCACGGTAATTGACACTGATGAGTACTGTTAATATCTTCAATAGAATTATAGTTGTGAATAAAGTTATTTTCAGTAGATAGCAATGCCTGTAATAGGTTATCTTCGATATAAATTAGTAGCCTACTGTGAATAAAGTACGGTGAATAATAACGCTATCTTCAATAGATCACAATATGCCTGTGATAGGTCAAATTTGACTTTCATCGCTTGGAGGGGCGTAGAATCGATGTTGAATTGGTCAATTCGGCGCCCCTAAGGGTGGCGCCCAGGGCACGTGCCCCCACCTGCCCCCCGTCGCTACGCCACTGCTGGTGAATAAAACTAGAAGTAGATTGCATTCTGAATACGAAGAATTTTTTGAAATTCACGATATAATACAAATTTTATGACAAATTATTAAAATTTGATATTTTTCACATTTTTGATATAACAGTCCTCGAAGTAAATTTTATAAATCTAATGATATATTCTTAAAGTGTATGTAGCTAGGAGGAAAAGCCGACGATCAATTGAAAATTTTGACCTTTCATATTGAAGATATTGATATTTTTTTCCCAAAAAGACCTAATTTTTTGTGGTGTTTTGGGGAAAAAAATCATATCTTCAATACGAAAGGTAAAAATTTTCAATTGATCGTCGGCTTTTCATCCCACCTACATACACTTCTTAAAAGCATAAATCATCAGATTTATAAAGTTTACTTCGAGTACTGTTAAGGCGATTTAATACCCTGATTTTCATCAGTACCCATCTTCTTTTTTTGTTGCAAATTTATAAAGTATATATAAATATGTTCATCATCTCATGTCCTGAAAATATCTCTACATACAAAGTGGTTTTAAACCATTTTAGAAAATCATTTTAGCCCTATATATTTTTTTGTTTACTGTATCCTGGTAACTGAGATGTGTGTTTCATAACAAACCATAATTTATTCTATTGAACATGTCCAAGTAGAATACATGAATAGAATACATTAAATCCTTTGTTATACTATCTATAGAAATATACTCACTGATTATAACACTGAATAAATTAAATAGGCCTAAATAATCTCTTCCACATAGACAATTTAATACTACACCATGTATGTATCTTCTATAATATTTTGTTAGGAAAAGAGATTAAAAAAGGCTATAAGGTCATCAAAGGTCAGGTTACAGGTCAATTGGTTCAGGTCAAATTCAGGCATCAATTTTGAATACATGTGATAGTCTGTGATATCATACATGTCATAATGAGGCATCGATTTTGATATTTTGTCTGTTACTGGATATATAATGGAAATGTGTGAGGTGGATATACTAAAATACCTTGGGATGTAAATGGTGAGTGCAATTTAGATTGCCTAGTTGAGTTGGATTGGGCAAATAAATATAAAATAGTTACCAAAATCACAAAAATGAAGCTTACGGAAAACTACCTAATATGGTGGTATAGGTGACAAAAAATACAATCTTTTTCAACATTGCTGTAGTGTGGTTGTGGTAACCTGTTACCTATGGCTTAATTAAGTTTCAGTGACATATCGTGTTGCAAGTTCAAAATACAAAATATAGCTCGACATTGAAAATAGAAGCATTTTAACCGGTTCGTTTTTTGATAGTTGTGGAGCACCAAGTTCATGAAGTCATAAAAGAAATCAGGGACCACTTATTCCCATTTTACATATCAACATCATTTCCCTAATGTTTTAGCAACACATATCCAAAATTTTAACGAAATCCGTTGATAGTAAGCTTTCCAAAATGAAGTGAATTTAAATCATCAGTGATGTACCTCCTTTTGGCTTCTATCTTCAAAAGCATGTAAGCTACATTGATACCGATGCCACCAATAAAACGAGAATATTTGCCCCTTCATTTTGCATACCACTTTGTCCAATTTTGTTTTGTAATTTCTTCACAAAATAAAAAAAAAAAAAAAAAAAAATCAATGGGTGTAGTACCCCCTTAAATATCAAAAATATCAATTTTTAATCATTTGACATAAAATGTGTATTACATTCCGAATTTCAAAAAATCAAAATTATTTGATATCAGAAGGACATTCTTCGTATTCAGAATGCAATTCGATATGTCTGATGTGCTCTAATGTCCCACAATAAATACTGTCCAAACGTTCATACCCAGCCCTTAATATCTTCAGTTATCTTTAGTAGATAGCAACGTGGTCGTAAAAGGTTATCTTCGATGTAACATGATGACAGTGAAATTAAGTTATCTTTAGTAGATACAAGCTGTATCAAAATGATTGGTACCCATCAATATTCATTGTTAATTGATGGGTCCGACGCATCAAAGTTCAACATAATTGTACAATAAGCCATAAACTATACATTCTGGACATTTCAAGAGTATTGAATGTTGCATATTTAGTTAGTTAGTTAGTTAGTTAGTTTAATCTTTATTAACGTCACGCACACTCTCACATAGAGACCAGCCAATTCTGGCTTATGAGTGACAAAACAATAATATACAATATAAAAATATAGCACATAATAATACATATAAATAGTACATAATAATACATATAAATATAGTCAAGGTTTTTTAAAAACACCAACACGCATATACATTTAAAAAAAATAAACACAAGGAAATGTTAGCTGAAACCTCATCAAACGCCCATCATGCTATATTTAGGCCTATAGAGCAAAATAAATGCAAGCCGCAAATACGCAGCATATGGAAGAGGCGCTAAGCGGGGGTTTCAAAAAAATATCCAAATTGATGATCATTTTGATACAGCCTGTATAGCAATATAGGTTATCTATCTTTGATATTCCGGGAGTATAACTGGTGAGCTTTCTTCAGTATATAGCAAAGTGGCCGTAATATGTTATCTTCGATACAGCTATTATATTAAAATTATGGAGAAATGTTATGCGAATACTGATCACTTATTTCATTTTCTTTTATTCAGTGATTTGCTCATCCGGACGATCATAAAAATCATCGAAATTCAGATTTTGGTACCTTTGTCATTTTCATAGATGTGCTAACATAGCATGCTAGTGGTTCAGCCGAAAGCCGTGTATTTGAGACAAAATAAGACATTCACATGAATCTGTATATAATTTATATACTGACAGTATAGAAATTAGGTACAATACTGCTGTTTTCTTTAATTTTGGCCAAATCTGTCATTTCAAAAATACCAAATGACAATTTGAATGACTTATCCTTCACTTATAAGCAATTTATAAACAATTTTTAATTTTTTACACCTGCTCTGGGATCACTGAATGGCTATTTAATCACTAATTCAAAATAATGCATGGCTTTTCCAGTAAATTTATTGGTATGAAAGTCTTACTTAAATTTGTCTGCATTTTGCTTCCTTGTTTGCATGTATCATATTTTTTTTTAAATGATTAATGAGCTTGTTTGTTGATTGAAATACTGGTTGGTTCCGTTTTAATTAAGTCACAAAAAAAATCGCTAGCCCCCTCTCGGCCCGCCAAAAAGTCTTTGCCCCCCCCCTTACACATGGCAAATTTTTTGGATCCCAATTTGCAAACCTTAAATGGTCTAGATATATGTTGCGAGCGCAGCGAACAGGAAAATTTGCATATTAAAGCGTTTCCGTACTGTTTTCTCAAGCATTTTTAGAGCGTTTTATTTAAAAGGCGCCCATGAATGTGTGCCAAAAACGCTTGCCCTCCCCCCATCTCGGCTGGCCTAAAATTGCCCCCCCTTCGGCTCGTCAAAATTTCTCCCCCAATTTTACCCTCCCCATAGCTCATAACTATTGCACAGCCCCTAATCCATGAGAAATCTATGGACCGGCTTAGGCCTATAGCAGCATGGGCATTTGATGAGGTTTCAGCAAACTCCATAGTAAATGCCAGCCGTGCAGCGGAAGACAGAACAGGAATCCAGGGACAGGAAAGTCTACTACCTTGCTGATTCTGTATAATGTGGTAATCCAGGGACAGGAAAGTCTACCTTGTTGATTCTGTATGTGTAGTAATCCAGGGACAGGAAAGTCTACCTTGTTGATTCTTTATGTGAGGTAATCCAGGGACAGGAAAGTCTACCTTGTTGATTCTTTATGTGTGGTAATCCAGGGACAGGAAAGTCTACCTTGTTGATTCTGTATGTGTAGTAATCCAGGGACAGGAAAGTCTACCTTGTTGATTCTGTATATGTGGTAATCCAGGGACAGGAAAGTCTACCTTGTTGTTTCTTTATGTGTGGAAAGTCTACCTTGTTGATTCTGTATGTGTGGTAATCCAGGGACAGGAAAGTTTACCTTGCTGATTCTTTATGTGCGGTAATCCAGGGACAGGAAAGTTTACCTTGTTGATTCTTTATATGTAGTAATCCAGGGACAGGAAAGTCTATCTTTTTGATTCTTTATATGTGGTAATCTAGGGACAGGAAAGTCTACCTTTTTGTTTCTTTATGTGTGGAAAGTCTACCTTGTTGATTCTGTATGTGTGGTAATCCAGGGACAGGAAAGTTTACCTTGCTGATTCTTTATGTGCGGTAATCCAGGGACAGGAAAGTCTACCTTTTTGATTCTTTATATGTGGTAATCCAGGGACAGGAAAGTCTACCTTTTTGATTCTTTATATGTGGTAATCCAGGGACAGGAAAGTCTACCTTGTTGATTCTTTATGTGTGGTAATCCAGGGACAGGAAAGTCTACCTTGTTGATTCTTTATGTGTGGTAATCCAGGGACAGGAAAGTCTACCTTGTTAATTCTTCATCATGTGTGGTAATCCAGGGACAAGAAAGTCTACCTTGTTGTTTCTGTACGTGTGGTCTTCTTCTTCTTTCGTATGCTGCTAACGAGGGAGATTCAGATCTCAAAATTGCTGTTGAGCAGCCAGTCTCGTGTGGAAACATCAACTTCAGAGAGTCCCTTGGCTCCATTTGGAGGTCGATGAAGGTGACAAGCTATGATGATGTGGACTGCCGTCTGCTCTTCATTTCTGCAATCACACAGTGGGCTTTGGGTGAGCCCCCATCTATACATACTGCCCTGAAGCGACCTACCTGTATGTGTGGTAATCCAGGGACAGGAAAGTCTACCTTGTTGATTCTTTATATGTGGTAATCCAGGGACAGGAAAGTCTACCTTGTTGATTCTTTATGTGTGGTAATCCAGGGACAGGAAAGTCTACCTTGTTGATTCTTTATATGTGGTAATCCAGGGACAGGAAAGTCTACCTTGTTGATTCTTTATATGTGGTAATCCAGGGACAGGAAAGTCCGCCTTTTGTTGATTCTTTATATGTGGTAATCCAGGGACAGGAAAGTCCGCCTTGTTGATTCTTTATGTGTGGTAATCCAGGGACAGGAAAGTCTACCTTGTTGATTCTTTATATGTGGTAATCCAGGGACAGGAAAGTCTACCTCGTTGTTTCTTCATGTGTGGTAATCCAGAGACAGGAAAGTCTACCTTGTTGATTCTTTATGTGTGGTAATCCAGGGACAGGAAAGTCTACCTTGTTGATTCTTTATATGTGGTAATCCAGGGACAGGAAAGTCCGCCTTGTTGATTCTTTATATGTGGTAATCCAGGGACAGGAAAGTCTACCTTGTTGATTCTTTATGTGTGGTAATCCAGGGACAGGAAAGTCTACCTTGTTGATTCTTTATTTGTGGTAATCCAGGGACAGGAAAGTCTACCTTGTTGATTCTTTATGTGTGGTAATCCAGGGACAGGAAAGTCTACCTTGTTGATTCTTTATATGTGGTAATCCAGGGACAGGAAAGTCTACCTTGTTGTTTCTTTATATGTGGTAATCCAGGGACAGGAAAGTCTACCTTGTTGATTCTTTATGTGTGGTAATCCAGGGACAGGAAAGTCTACCTTGTTGATTCTTTATATGTGGTAATCCAGGGACAGGAAAGTCTACCTTGTTGTTTCTTTATATGTGGTAATCCAGGGACAGGAAAGTCTACCTTGTTGATTCTTTATTTGTGGTAATCCAGGGACAGGAAAGTCTACCTCGTTGTTTCTTCATGTGTGGTAATCCAGAGACAGGAAAGTCTACCTTGTTGATTCTTTATTTGTGGTAATCCAGCGACAGGAAAGTCAACCTTGTTGATTCTTTATATGTGGTAATCCAGGGACAGGAATGTCTACCTCGTTGTTTCTTCATGTGTGGTAATCCAGAGACAGGAAAGTCTACCTTGTTGATTCTTTATGTGTGGTAATCCAGGGACAGGAAAGTCTACCTTGTTGATTCTTTATGTGTGGTAATCCAGGGACAGGAAAGTCTACCTTGTTGATTCTTTATATGTGGTAATCCAGGGACAGGAAAGTCTACCTTGTTGATTCTTTATTTGTGGTAATCCAGGGACAGGAAAGTCTATCTTGTTGTTTCTTTATGTGTGGTAATCCAGGGACAGGAAAGTCTACCTTGTTGATTCTTCATGTGTGGTAATCCAGGGACAGGAAAGTCTACCTTGTTGATTCTTCATGTGTGGTAATCCAAGGACAGGAAAGTCTACCTTATTTATTCTGTATGTGTGGTAATCCAGGGACAGGAAAGTCTACCTTATTTATTCTGTATGTGTGGTAATCAGGGGATACGAAATTCTACTTTGTTGATTCTTTATGTGAAGGTGTCCGGGGTCAGGAAAGTTAAGGGATTTTTTTCCAAAACAATAGCATGGTCCAACACATTTCACAATGATTAGCACCATTTCAGTGGGATTAATGTATGGCTACTCAATTTCATCCAAATTGGATCCATTTTTTATAATATTTGGATCCATTCTTATACGTTTCCATGCGTTTTGCTAAATAGTAACTCCCAAAACTTTATACATATAAATACGTTTATTAGAGACCACGGATCGCATTCAGGACTTTTCGTGGTACTCTAGTAGTGGGTTTAATTTATCCCTCAGAATCCCACACTTAAAAAAAGAGAAAAGGGCCTCCTCCTTTCCTCGAGCACCGTTGGAAAAGACATTGGGGGGGGGGGGCAACAACAAGATAACTCCCTAATCAATTCATTAAAATCCTCTGGACGAGAAGCGAAAGATGCATTTTATACGGCCTACTGCACAAAAAGTAATGCAGCTGTTATAAATAGGGGCCCATATACGCCTATAGCCTCAGAACTAGACAGGACGATTTGTTTACGCAAATTTTGATACCCCCATTTGTCCAGTTTCATTCATTATTATGTTTTGATGAATCCAAGTGTGTGTAAATATTGACTCCAACACATAATAATGATCAAAAAAAATTAAAATTGGATGCTTTACGCCCAATATTTATTTAGTCTCCCTATGAGTTTTAAAATAGTGGACTCGACTACGTTTCGTCCATTATATATTTTAAAACTCATATTAGCTCGACCAATAAATAGGCCTATGGGCTCAATCGATCCAATTTTATATCAATATATTAAGATCACACCAATTTTTTAAAAGAAAAATACCCGAATTTAAAAGTTGCAGCTATTTGTATTGATTTGAAGTCGGCGTGGAAGGTAATGGTGGGTTTTACGTACCACAATGCTTGTAATAACCATTGATCGCACTAAATTGTAGCTTTTAAATTCGGATTTTTTTTTTAAAAGCACTACTGTGCTGTTAATATTGAACGACATTGGACAAGTGGGGTATCAAAATGCGCATAAACATGGTAAATAAAGCATCCTTCTTTCTTTATGCTAAAGGGGACTATATTGGATATTGGATATTATTATGTTTTGATGGATCCAAGTTGTGAAAATATTGGATCTAAAACATAATAATGATAAAATTGGATACTTTACACCCAACTCCCGCTATGAGTTGTAAAATATTGTCTCGTCCAATAATTTAAAACTCATAGCTCGACCAATAAATATGGGCTCAACCGATCTAATTTATATCAAAGTTGATTACAATCCCAATCCATATCCTAAACCGTATATTCATGAGCTTCCAAGCAGTGCTATGATCGTCAAATCACACAAATTTCCACCTTTTGCTGCAATCTTGTGCACAATTTTGCCCCCGAAAATCACTTTTCGCTCAATGCCCCCCCCTCCAAATAAATTCCTGGTGCCGCCACTGCTTGCTAAAAGAGCAAGAACCCAGGGCCGGATTTACCATAGGGCCAGATGGGCCCGGGCCCAGGGCCCCCAAATTTTGGGGGCCCCCAAAATTGCCCTGTGCAGTGCGCATCTTCCATTTTAGACGGAAAACACCTTGTTTCGGGCCAAAATAGCCTACAAAAATTGTAAAATTTTGCGCGCTTCGCGCGCACTGGCCTGTTACATAGCAAAATCAACCTCAATTCTGGCTAAATAGTCAAAATTGAAATTTTTTCGCGCGCTTCACGCGCAAATGTCCTAGTAAAATCTAAAAACTATGCCACTTGAATGCACATGCCTTCCTCATTGTGCGTTTGGGGCCTCCAAATTTTGGCCTGGCCCAGGGCCCCCAAAAAGGTAAATCCGGCCCTGCAAGAACCACTCCTTGTGATTGATTAAAACATTGAACATTTAAACTATTTGACTGAAATTTCATTCACTCGAAAAAGAGTTTGTTGCAATCAGCAAATAATGAAAATCAATATTCAAATCAAGGAAGATCAGATACAAAATAAATAACTGCATTTAGGAGCAATACTGAACTTAAAGGGAGACACTGCTGCAGTGTCGGGAAGCTGAAAATTACCTTTGCCAACACCTGCAACCCCGTTGCAAAGAATCAGTATTTAATATGCTGTTTCTGGTGTTGGATTTCCCATTGGGTGCTTCACTTGAAATGGATATAGGTGTAGGGCTGGCACTTTCACGGCATTCGATGAGAGCAAAATGTAAAAAATATGGGGTAATTGGGTGAGAGCATGATTTTTGGCATTCGGTGAGAGCAAAATGTAAAAAATATGGGGTCATTGGGTGAGAACATGACATTTTTTTAAATGGAATCTTTGGTTGAGAGCCGAAACAGCGCAACAGAAACCTCGAAAATCGAATTTCTAGTTCTAAATGGCTTCAAATTTCTCTGTTTTATCAAAATAAGTGACAAAATCAGTGATAAATGAAAGTTGCTGTTAAAATTGAGCAAGTAAGGGTCTTTGGGTGACAGATCAAATGAAAAAATAAGGTCTTTGGGTGACAGAACATGTGTTCGTAAAAAATACGGGGTCTTTGGGTGACAGCGATGCTGAAAAGGGGGTCTTAACAGCCCTACATACGCGTCACCTCCAAAGTTCGAGTGCCCCCCCCCCGGGGGGCCTAGCCAGAGCGTATCCAGTGGTATAAAAAATCTCAACTTTTTTGAGAAAAGTGGGGGGGGGTGAGGCTGTGGATCACGAAATGCCCTTTTAAGCAGTAATCAGAAGAAGAAGAAGACAGTTGCAGAAGAGGCCACTCAAATCCCGACTCGAACTACTGACGTGTAGGCCTATGCGAACTCATTTTTTCCGCGCACCATTAAGGGGGAATAATACCCTGATTTTCATCAGTACCCCTCTTTTTTTTTCTTGCAAATTTATGAACTACATAAATATGTTCATCATCTCATGTCCTAAACTTATAAAATATCTCTACCTACAAAGTGATTTTAAACCATTTTAGAAAATCATTTTAGCCCTATATATTTTTTTGTTTACTGTAACCTAACTGAGATGTGTGTTTCATAACAAACCATAATTTATTCTATTGAACATGTCCAAGTAAAGTACATGAATAGAATACATTAAATCCTTTGTTATACTATCTATAGAAATGTACTCACTGATTATAACACTGAATAAATTAAATAGGCCTAATCTCTTCCACATAGACAATTTAATACTACATCATGTATGTATCTTCCATAATGTGTTGGTAGGAAAAGAGATTAAAAAAGGCTATAAGGTCATCAAAGGTCAGGTTATAGGCCTAGGTCAATTGGTTCAGGTCAAATGCAGGCATCAATTCTGAATACATGTGATAGTCTGTGATATCATACCGTGTCATAATGAGGCATCAATTTTGATATTTTGTCTGTTACTGGATATATAATGGAAATGTGTGAGGTGGATATACTAAAATACCTTGGGATGTAAATGGTGAGTACAATTTAAATTGCCTAGTTGAGATGGATTGGGCAAATAAATATAAAATAGTTACCAAAATCACAAAAAAGAAACTTACGGAAAACTACCTAATATGGTGGTATGTGACAAAAAATACAATCTTTTTCAACATTGCTGTAGTGTGGTTGTGATAACCTGTTACCAATGGCTTAATTAAGTTTCAGTAAAATAGTGTCGCAAGTTCAAAATACAAAATATAGCTCAACATTGAAAATAGAAGCATTTTAACCGGTTCGTTTTTGTGTCAGTTCCTGCAGAACTGACACCTTTAGTACAGGTTTGACGATCACGTGACAATTCGAATCATCATATCGAAATATCACGTGGGTAAAAATATCAATATCGATATCAATACTATTCGTCAATTCAGCCCCAAACCAATTCGCCCACATGCTAATTCGAACCCTGTATATTGAAGTACAAAAAAAGTTGGCCAAAACTATTTCGTGATTTTCTCCATAACCGTTGTTTTTACACCAAATCTGTATATTTAGATGCCTTGATGTCTTGCATTCGGTCACAAACCAATTCGTTGTACTTTGTGCACTTAACCCTCTATCTTTTAAACCAAATATCCTAAAGAGTCGTGTGATATGTCGAACTTTTCCTCAGGTCATAAAGAACAAAAAAAGTCAGCGTTCGCGTATCTGTACTATCATGCCGCAGTTATTGTGGCCCTCAGAACACGGGCTTCCGGTGAGCTGCCGGTCCTAGGAAATGGAATATTACTGATAAATATATAAAGATGGCAAAATCAGTAAACCAGTTTAAGTTACAAATAAAGAAAAGTCTAATAAAAATTACATCTAATATTTAGGCATTATTTAATGACCTCACCCATCCCCACCCATCTCCACCCCAACTATCAATTTCTTCTGTGAACTGTGGAATGTCTATATGAAATGTTATAAATATTTATATTGCTTCTTTCTTTGCATGTTCTTCTCCTCTTTCTTTTATTTGTTAGCTTTGTGTAATTGTATGTTGTAACTTAAGGCAGTGTAAGGGGGCGCTCGCTTCAGGCCTTTTGAGCATCTCCTCATTCAAATGTTGTGTCTTTTATATAGGCCTATTTTGTATGTCGATTTGTATGAAAATAAAATGATGATGATGATGTAGGCCTACATCATTTCCTACAGAGTCGTGAGATATGTCAAACTTTTCCCTTAGTCATAAGGAACAAAAAAAAGTCAGTGGTCGCATATCTGTAGGATCATCGGTTAATGAGATATAGTCACTTTTTTTGTACGTTGTGCACTTAACCCCCTTGTTTTTGACTTCTGGATATCGTTTGGAGTCAAATGATTTTTCATTTTAAAGCTTATGATATATTTTCTAAACACGAAATAAAACAAAATTGACCGCCAGCCGACTTTACAGCTGTTTCGTGATGGACGGTCACATATATTCATTAACATATTAAATCGTTTATCCCTTTTGGTCGATATTGAATTGGTTTGTGGCTGACTTAGCTTGGGGCCAATGCATGAATTGGCATATGGCCAAGTCAACTGTGGACGAATTGGTTTGGGCCGAATCGACCTGATACCAGGAAATGCCGAAAAATTACGTACTTTTACAAGGCAAAAAGCAACTTTTCTAGGCATTGTTGACATGGTGCCCCCGCTAAAGAAAGTTTCCTACTATAAAGACCTAACTTTTGAGATGGTTTGTAGGGTTTGAAGGTGCAAAATTAACAATAAGCTTAAAATAAGACGCCGTTAACGCCGGTTCATCATCAACGACTTTGACAGATGACGTCATCAGACGCAATCTCTGTCTTGATAATATCGACATGGACTAATATATAGAAGCTTATAGAGCACGTAGTGTGATGGACTGGAAACTTCACGCATCGATCTGAGGACAGCTTTCAAACATAAGTCTTGATAGTAATAGGGCCTACACTGTTTTAATTAGCCTATATCTGGTGGCAACAGCATTTTTCTACAGTCACGTGATAATGGCACCGGCCGATAATACACGGGGGAAGCCGACGGTGTCCACATCTTTTTTTTTTTTTTTTTTTCCTTTTTCAGCTTTTTGTATTTTATCTGTACTTAGAGCTGGTGGGGGAGAGAAAGCATAAAATACATTCAGGAAAAAATACAACTCGAACCAAAGATCAAGGCTCCATTTCAAATTTAAACCTAAAAAATCACTCATTTTTGAAACCGGACGTTGTTCAAATTTGCGCCAAAACTTCAGCTCTGAAATAAAATATTGGGATTTTTCTCAGATTCCTTCATGTAGACACTTGCCAGAAGCAAATGAGCTGAAAACGGGCGAATTTTGACAATTATCTTTTGAAAATAAAGCCACAACAAGCTCAAATAGGCCTAAGCGGTGGACTATTTTAACCGAATTTCACTGGTACATAAATCGTGGAGTGATTTGGTGGTGCGCCCTCTGAAAAGATTTGAAGAATAGAAGGCTGACGTTGCGCCAAAACATGTGGGCCTATTTAATGATATATGAACTACCACTCATGTTCTTGTCAGCGCTACAGTGCAAAACTTCTCTTTAACATTACATTCAAACTGAGACATTGTAAATTGGAACTGACACCAATTTTTTTCAATTGTGGAGCACCAATACATATCAACATTATTTCCCTAATGTGTTAGCAACACATATCCAAAATTTTAACGAAATCCGTTGATAGTACTTTTAATTAGCTTTCCAAAATGAAGTGAATTTAAAACATCAGTGATGTACCACTTTTTGGCTTATACCATTAGTAGCATGTACGCGTCATTGATACTGATGCCACCAATTGAACGAGAAGATTTGCCTCTTCATTTTGCATACCACTTTGTCCAATTTCTTTTTCTCATTTCTTCACAAAAAAAAAAAAAAAAATGCAATGGGTGTAGTACCCCCTTAAGACTGACATGGAACAGGGATGTGAGAGTCAGTTTCAGCAGTCAACTGTTTCGCAACCAGACCCCTTCAAGTTCAAGTCATCTGTCCTACAAGACCCAGCTCTAAACAAAAATTACTATACCTCATAAATATTTATTAGGTAATCCAGACATCTTATTGGTTAATAACGCCAGCGTCCGAGTACGGTATTTTGACTACTTCCCCGGCCCCGCGCCTGTGCAATTACGCTGCACGCGGGGAAGTAGTAAAAACTTCCGCACCCCTACTACCACACGGTATCTCGACCCCGCGCGTCACCGTTCCTTCAAACGTGGCATTATGCTACACAATGGCGATTCTGCAGATGCGTTTATCGTGAAAATGGCGTCTGCTGCGGTTCTTTTGCCGAGATTACCGATGGATAATAACACGCGAATTTGACGTTTTATGAAACAAATGTTATTTATGGAATATTAAAAGGAAAATTAGAATAATATAGGTCAAAATGTGAATTGATGAAACAGAAATCCTCCAATAAAATCAGGTAAGCAAAATATTAAGCTTATTTTACCATGCCGGCCGGCACGTTGACTGGTGTGTGTTTTGACTTTTGTTTACAATTTTACCCTGATAGTGAAAATATTTATGAGGTATAGTAAAACAAATACAACATGTTTCATTTCGGGAAGTAGTCAAAACTACTGGTCCCTCGGTGTTGGATGATTTGACTACAAATCATCCAACACCTCGGGACCAGTAGTTTTGACTACTTCCCCTCAAAACATGTTGTATTTGTATATCGACCCTCGCGACTGCAAGCCTCCAGTTTAAACTTCTTCAAGGAGATTTTTGGAAGGTACCAAGTACCAAAACATGCAAAATGAAGAGGTGCTCCTACACAAAACGAGGAATTTCCAATTCGAAAACAAAACCATGGCGGCGCCCGTATCGGCTACATCTGTCTAGGGACGGAACGTTACTATTTAGCTTCATAGTAGACGCTTTCGTATCGGCTTGTGTGTTTTGATGCTCTGAAATAAGATGTAAGTAAAACGGGAATTAAGGCAATAAAAACCAGTATTTTGCTTTAAAATGTATTTGGATTTTGACCATCCTTCTGATACTTGAGTGTTTGGACAAGCGGAATTAGACGTTCGCTTTTCGAATTTCGTATCTCTGTCTTTGTTCGTTGGTATGGTTGGAAAGGTATAACCCCGGGGGGGGTACTCAGTACAAATGACCATACGGGGACGTGCCGCAAACATGGGTAGCATTTTCAGCCTTCTGGTATATCAATGACCCCATTTTCAAAGCCTATTTTGGTATATGAATGGGTCCTTTTTTTCAAAATTTTCTCAATTTTTTCGAAAAACAGCCCAATTTTTCCTTAAATCTAGCCAAAATTTTCTCAATTTTCCCAAAATTTTGGGAAAATTTGTAAAAATTAAGACAATTTTGGGTAAATTCGGCCGAAAATTTTGACTTTTGGTATATCAATGGGTCCAAATTTCTTGAAAATTTGGTATATTTATGGGTCTACTTCCAAAATCTCAATGCACGTCCCTACCAAAACCAAACTTGAGTACCCCGAGGGTATAACGTTGAGGAGATAGGAACATGCAGTCATAGACCTTAAAGGGGTATTTCGTGATCCACAGCCTCATCCCCCCACTTTTCTCAAAAAAAGTTGAGATTTTTATATCACTGGAAACCTCTGGCTACATAATGTTTATGTATATACAAAATATTTCTTGCAGAATTAGTGAAATTTGAATTTGAAAACGAAATTACAACGCATTGTCTATGGAGCAGTGTAATACACATAATCATGCATAACTCGCAAACGCATAAAATCGGAATCAACTGAAATTTTGGGAATAAGCTTTTTTTTCGTGGATATGTACTGAAAATGTCATTAAAAGAGGATGCTAGGATCACAAAATCCTCCTTTAAGCATCATATAGAGTGTATGCAATAAACCCAAGCGGAACGAGAGTTGCTAAGTATAAACCGCTACCCGAACCATAAACACTGCACATGCATGATCAGACAACAAGTGTTCAATTTCCCCATAGCTTCCCACGTTGTACACATGTCAGTCGAATTTGGCGGTGTTGGTTTGTTTGCCCTCCAAGTTATAGCATTGTTCACTTTGTGTTGAACATTGTACGTGGGCCTCACTGTAATAACTCAAAGAACTGTGATCATCATTTCAAGAGGTCACTCTCCCGATTAAGCTAAACAACCTATGTGGAGGAATTTTATGCATGAGCAATCACATCAATGACGTACATGTAGTAATGAATACCCTCTATTTCGAGGCGTGGAAAGACACCAAATTGGTGTCGTATGACCTTTGACATTCTTTTGTGGCGAGTGACATGGTCTTTCAATTCACGCCGAGTGTCCTTGACAGGCGTGACTATGCTTCAGTGGTCATGAAAGAATTCAAAAGATAACCTCTGCCCCAATAATCCCGAGCTATTGTCTGAAACTGCTCCTCGGAAGATGTATCATAAAAACTCAGTCTTATGATAGTCATGTATTAAACGACCAAAAGATAAATTACTGACTATCATTGAAGATGTGAGTTCCGCAGTCTAATGAACATGTGCCGAACATCCGGGACCTACTCTGCCATTTTGGCTGAGTAACGGTACATGAACACGGTCTTTTGTGCCTATGTAAATTAGTCATTGTGTAAAGCTGTGTTTATAGTATGGCCACACGTTTTGAACTCGCCACCCAAAAATGGTGGTGTTGTTACGCTTTTCCAAATCGAGACTCGTTCAAATTGTTATATCTCTGCTTAAACAAAAGGTATTGAAGTGTGTTTGGTGTCATTTTGTAGCTATATAAGTGCCCTAACAGACCTCCAAAGGAGAATTGTTTATCAGCTAAGATAGTGGAGTTAGAGTTGTTTGAGTTCAGAATGACCGAGGTGGTGGATGAGGCGGTGGCGGATGAGGCGGTGGCGGTATGTGCAAAGTCTATGGGAAATAAAGATTTTGTGTGTGTGCGTTGAATCAACTGATCATATCTTTGCATCCATATGGGCTACAGACATGGTTAAGAGCTCTTTTGAAAGATTATTAATTCTGCTAATTGTTTTTAATCATTTTTAACTCTTTATGATTGGTTTAGTCTATAAAATGCAAACTTTTATGTACAAAACTACCCGTTTTCATATTAAACACTGTAGTAAGCAATGCGGATGTCTTCAAAATCTAAAAGTTGCTGTAAATATTTAATTACTGATCCTATCATAGTCAAAGTTTACATTTTCTGAGAGGAAATTTGATGAGGAATCTAAATATGGACTTACTTTTTTTGTATGGGTTAGGGGTAAAATGTTTCAGTTCAAAATATGTTGAATTGTAAAAAATTTGAACATATTTTGGGACACCCTGTATTCGAGATTACCAAACAGCTGTGATTTTTTTTTTTTCAGAGTCAGTAGGCTCCCCCTATATAACCTATAACCAAATCAATGTTGTTTACTTTCAGTTTATAACTGCAAGTTAGTAATAAGCAATGCATTAAATGACCCATTTTTTGATTGGATTTTTTTTATTCCACCCTGTATAACTTCAAGGTCACCCTGTACAGTGAGTTGAAATGTGTATATTTAAATTGCTTTTGCCTTCAGCTTTCCAAAAATGTATACTTTTGCTAGTTTAGGGTTGATAGTTGTGGAGATATTCTAATTTGAAACTTGATTGGTGTAAAAATTCATAATATTTTTGATGTAGGCCCTAACGCTAAGGGTGGCGAGTTCAAAACACGTGGCCGTATACCCGGCATGGGTTACTCATCATCAGACTGAATCATTGTCGTTAACTGCACAAGTTATGTGTGCAATTCTAGAGAACGTTGACTGACAGAGGGTGTCAATATAGCCTTAGGCCTATATTAGGCCTACGTGTCGCTTTTGAAAAACAGCGAATCATGCGCATGCTCAGCTCAGCAAATACAACAGCGATTTAGTACACTGATCATGCGTGCGATTCAGGTTTCTGCAAAAGCGATTGAGTATAAATGCATCTTTAGAAATGAGCGGCGATTGTGTGTTCTCAAGTGGGTTTTATCATGTTAATTATACACACATTTGTATTGGTTCGATCAAGCATTGAAATGCTTTCATTTTTTGTACTGGATCGTTCAAGCATTCCCAACAAATTTGTCAATATAAGTGCCTCTGGCCCTAGTGGAAGTAAAAACGGATATTATGGCCAGAGTTCTAGGGCTAAGCGGAATGGTCTTTTGTCTACCTCTCTGTTTGTAAACAGACGAGGAGGTCGAAATTGTCATCCTCCCCGAATAGGAAAGTTGGCGTAATAGCATGGCACTACGTTCAGCCAGGTATGATAGGTGAATTCAAATTTGCCATCAAACCACATCATTTTATAATTTATATATCACATTACAGCCCTTGAGTGAAAGCCAAAACTGAAAACCGTTGTGTCATAGGCTTTCCGAAGCAAAGTAATAAAATGATGTGGTTTGATCATGGCAAATTTGAATCCACCTTTCATTACAGGATGTTGTATAACATTTAAACATTAGTATTTCTTTTCCGTGAAATGTACTTGAACTTTTACTTTTGCTCGAGAAACACTAACACTAACCCTAACATGGACCCAGCTTTTTGGGATCGGAAGTCAAAGAAGATCCGAAAAAGTCAAAGAGAAGAAGAATTTTTGACTTGGCACCCCCGGGATTCGAACCTTTGACCTCCCGCATGCCAAGCACAGAGATGTCACATTTCGGATTTATCCGGATTTCCGGATTAAAAAAAAAAAAAATTTAAATTTTTTTTCCCGCTTTGCAGTGGCCCTATTGTCTTATCTGTCTGCTTCACATATATCAACATCAGCCATATTGTCCATGTAATAAAGCCAAAAAAGAGTGTCTCTTGTACATAAAAGTATAGGAAACGGAAAACTTTAAAGCATGTTTTATGGAAGAAGGAAGCACTTTTTATTAAAAGTGTAGAACAAGCCAGGAGCTTTGAACTGTTCTTTTTACCCTCTGAAATGGCCTTTACTGTGGTGCTAAATGTGCAGAAACCATCTGGCTTCGGGGGCTTTGCCCCCTCGACCCCTACCAGGGCTTCGCCCCTGGACCACACCAGGGGCCCTCGACCGTGTTGCGCGAGAGCTGCGCTCGCTACGCCTCGCAAGTTCAGGATTTTTTGGGTCAGCCTGTGACATCTCTGCAAGCACACCATCACGGACCGGTAGCTACACGGGTTATTGCTGCCCGCCAGCAATTCCGTCTTGCATATAACACTTAGGGTGATTAAGTCGCCATGAGACCCTGGGATTCATGCATGCGCAGAATTTTTCATCGTAAGATTTTGTAAGATTTTTGGGTGTTAGGGCTAATGAGTATGCCTACCCTGAGATAACCCCCTTTTATTTAACTTCACATACCGGATCCGCACAACAAGCATGTACCTTGGATCTCCAAGTCAAATGCTCGAACAAGTGTCCCCTTTTATTTTTGAGCTGAGCAACTGAAGTAAAGCAAAGAATTGGAATTTTACTGGCACAGTACCAGCCCCATGGTACCAGCGCAGATCATCTCACCAGTCCAATGTGTGTCACTCCGCAGTTCCAATAGTGGTCAGTGGGTCACCCATCTTTCGCAGTTGATGGGTTCTTAAATTTGTAAATGCTTCACCACCCTCTGGGTTTTTTTTGCGAACAATTTTATCACGAGGCCATGAGTGTAGTTTTGTAGCAAGACACAAGAGCCGTCTGAATTTGGTTGGAATGTGTGATTTTTTTTGCAAAATGGCACCGGCTATAGACGAATCCAAATTCACACATTCCTACACCTGACTAGCAGCCTTTAGTTGGGTCCCGTCGGCTACAATGCACCTAAAATGTAAAATGATTAGGCCTTGGTGGAAATTTTAAACTGCATTCCATCACCCGTTTTACTCCTTCCGCGAAAAAACAGGTAGACAAAAGAATGATTAAAGTTTACAACAACAAAATACAGTTCCCTTCGGCAAAGCACACAGCTTCTACATGGTCTATTCGCTGTTGGAGTGACATAATAATCGGATTAACTACACGCGGTATCTATGCATTGGACCATGTCATTCTGATCACTCGCACCTGTACGAAAGTATCTTTGAAAAAAGCGGTATTGTATTCAATCTATGATTACAGACATACACAGGTGATGAGTGCAACCTGCTTGTAGTGCTTGCTATGTCACCATGCTATGCATGCCATACTAGGCCGACACGACATCCAGTCGGATTTCAGATCAGGCGTATAAATATGACCGAACGTCCCGAAGGTCCATCATGCCCATGGCCAATTATAATTTTCCCCACCTGTTGTCAATTACAAGAATATCTTGATTATCAGGCTTCAGGAAACCACCGAAAATACAGAAAAAAATTAATAAAAATGAACAATTATCATCACTTCTCTGAAAAAATGCTAACAATCATAAACTTATAGGCCTATATTTACAATTATTTATTTGGGGGGGGGGGGCGGTCTTTAATACTTTCCAACAAATTATCTATAAAAACATTGGAAATATTTCCAATTCCTGCATGCAAATTGATCAACCATGGCAGTTTCATACACCATATCAAACCATATCAAACGCTACAAATGGATGTACTTGTGAACAAAAGGACTATGTATGAATAGATGCGACGGGATTACCTGCGGAATTATCTCTATTGTATATTATTCTATTAACCCTTGCATCTTCTCTAGGTGTTAGGCGGCTTTTATTTGCACATTTGGGCACTCAAAACACCAGGTTGGTGCTTGTGGGGATCCGAAAATGGCAGACCAAATCCTGACCATGACTTGGCTTGTTGGATTTGTCCATAGTACAGCGTGAATGCACATTAACAGCGTCACAGTAGATGAAAAAGAGGTACTAGAACCATACTTCTAAATGAGGGAGGGATGAGAGGGAGTGGGTCAAGGTCACTGAGGTCATCCAGGGGTCATCTGAGGTCAAATAAGTAAAAAGTGTCGTATGTGCATGAAACTTGGTGAGTACAGTCAACATTTAAAGCCAAATTTTTGTAAGGTCATTTTGAGGTCACCATGGGTCATCTGAGGTTAAATTAGTAAAAACTGACGGATGGGCATGAAACTTGGTGGGTACAGTCTACATTTAAAGCCACATTTTTGGAAGGTCATTTCGAGGTCACCAGGGGTCATCTAAGGTCAAATTAGTAAAAACTGTTGGATGGGCATGAAACCTTGAGGGTACAGTCTACATTTAGAGCCAAATTTTTGGAAGGTCATTTCGGGGTCACCAGGGGTCATCTGAGGTACAACTTTACTGACCGCCCAGCCAGGGGGATCGTGTGGTTCGAGAACCGCCTATTTTTTTGACTGGGTTTGCAGCATTCCAATTAATTCCACACTATTAGAGGTATATACAACAGTAATATGAATAATGTGGAGGTTAAAGGTTTGTTTGAGGTGTATTAACCAAGTACTACAAAATACTACTTGATATATGCGCTGTTCGTGCGTGCATCCCACGTGGTGTGATGACGCAATCGCCCTAAGTGATATAGGCATGGTTTCGCTGGCCAGCGAAGCCCAAGACCTGTGGCAAGGTGTCGCCGACCCAGTGCTTGGCATGCAAAGGGTCTCGGGATCGAATCCCAAATTTAACATGTAGTTTGAAAACTATCAGAATGTAATTAACATTAATCTATGTTGTAACCTTTCAGATATTTCGATCCACTAAGGTTGGACCAGGATTATTAAACTGAAGGCAGTGAAGATTGTGTTCTTGAATTGATTGCTGCTTCACTTTCATCTTTGCAAGTCAAGAATTGACAGAATTGACTTCCATGGTAGGTGTCAGGTATACACAGTAACTTGATCTACATCTTTGAATGTTGTTCGGTCTTCCCAAGATGGCAATGAAACTTTTAAAGCCATTTTCATGTGAATTTTGCAACCTGAAGCATTATTCATTGGAAAAATTCAAAACCCATGTTAGCAGACATCTGATTAAATATGTGCGGGCTCGCAGATGCCGAAGTGTGATTTGTCAGAAAAGTTTGTCAAAAAACGGTGAGCTGGAAAGGCATTTGAATAATCACAGGCAGCTATGGTATCAATGGAATAACATTAAAGAGAAACCCTATCACTGCAAGTACTGTCAGAAATATTTTCCCCCAAAAACCAGCCGAGAAAACCACATCAGGATTCACACTGAGAAGTCATATCAATGTGAATATTGTCAGAAGTGTTTTGGTGGAAGCAGTATCCTCACACACCACACCAGAACTCATACCAAAGGGAAGCCCTATCAGTGTGAGTATTGCCAGAAATGTTTTACAAAGAATAGTAGTCTGACAGTGCACATCAGAACTCATACCAAAGAGAAACCATATCAGTGCGAGTATTGCAAGAAATGTTTTACACAGAATAGTCATCTAACAGGACACATCAGAACTCATACCAAAGAGAAACCCTATCAGTGTGAGTATTGCCAGAAATGTTTTACACAGAGAAGTGATCTGACAAAACACACCAAAACTCATACCAAGGAAAAACCCTACCAGTGTGAGTATTGCCAGAAATGTTTTACAATGAATAGTAAACTGACAAGACACATCAGAACTCATACCAAAGAGAAGCCCTATGAGTGTGAGTATTGCCAGAAATGTTTTACAAAGAATAGTGATCTGAAAAGACACAACAGAACACATACCAAAGAGAAACCCTATCAGTGTGAGTATTGCCAGAAATGTTTTACACAGAATAGTCATCTAACAGAACACATCAGAACTCATACCAAAGAGAAACCCTATCAGTGTGAGTATTGCAAGAAATGTTTTACATGGAGAAGTGACCTGACAAGACACAGCAGAACTCATACCAAAAAGAAACCCTACCAGTGTGAGTATTGCCAGAAATGTTTTACAATGAATAATAAACTGAAAAGACACATCAGAACTCATACCAAAGAGAAACCCTACCAGTGTGAGTATTGCCAGAAATGTTGTACACAGATTAGTGATCTGACAAGACACATCAGAACTCATACCAAAATAAAACCCTATCATTGTGAGTATTGCCAGAAATGTTTTACACGGAATAATTACTTGACAAGACACATCAACAAAACTCATACCAAAAAGACCCCCATGAGTATTGCCAGAAATGTTTTACACTGAATATTAATCTGACAGCACACATCAGCAACAACACGCCACGAAACTGGTCTCCGACCATCTATGAAAATTACCATTTAAACAAGATATATTTATTCTTCAATCTGTATTTAAAGATCTAAGTTCTCGTCATAATATTTGATTTTCTTGCTGACAACGTCAACGATGACTACTAAAAAACTACTGTTGGACCAGGATTATTAAACTGAAGGCAGTGAAGATTGTGTTCTTGAATTGATTGCTGCTTCACTTTCATCTTTGCAAGTCAAGAATTGACAGAATTGACTTCCATGGTAGGTGTCAGGTAATGGTATACACAGTAACTTGATCTACATCTTTGAATGTTGTTGGGTCTTCCCAAGATGGCAATGAAACTTTTAAAGCCATTTTCATGTGAATTTTGCAACCTGAAGCATTATTCATTGAAAAAATTCAAAACCCATGTTAGCAGACATCTGATTAAATATGCGGGCTCGCAGATGCCGAAGTGTGATTTGTCAGAAAAGTTTGTCAAAAAACGGTGAGCTGGAAAGGCATTTGAATAATCACAGGCAGCTATGGTATCAATGGAATAACATTAAAGAGAAACCCTATCACTGCAAGTACTGTCAGAAATATTTTCCCCAAAAAACCAGCCGAGAAAACCACATCAGGATTCACACTGAGAAGTCATATCAATGTGAATATTGTCAGAAGTGTTTTGGTGGAAGCAGTATCCTCACACACCACACCAGAACTCATACCAAAGAGAAGCCCTATCAGTGTGAGTATTGCCAGAAATGTTTTACAAAGAATAGTAGTCTGACAGTGCACATCAGAACTCATACCAAAGAGAAACCCTATCAGTGTGAGTATTGCAAGAAATGTTTTACACAGAATAGTCATCTAACAGGACACATCAGAACTCATACCAAAGAGAAACCCTATCAGTGTGAGTATTGCCAGAAATGTTTTACACAGAGAAGTGATCTGACAAAACACACCAAAACTCATACCAAGGAAAAACCCTACCAGTGTGAGTATTGCCAGAAATGTTTTACAATGAATAGTAAACTGACAAGACACATCAGAACTCATACCAAAGAGAAGCCCTATGAGTGTGAGTATTGCCAGAAATGTTTTACAAAGAATAGTGATCTGAAAAGACACACCAGAACTCATACCAAAGAGAAACCCTGTCAGTGTGAGTATTGCCAGAAATGTTTTACACAGAATAGTCATCTAACAGAACACATCAGAACTCATACCAAAGAGAAACCCTATCAGTGTGAGTATTGCAAGAAATGTTTTACATGGAGAAGTGACCTGACAAGACACAGCAGAACTCATACCAAAAAGAAACCCTACCAGTGTGAGTATTGCCAGAAATGTTTTACAATGAATAATAAACTGAAAAGACACATCAGAACTCATACCAAAGAGAACCCCTACCAGTGTGAGTATTGCCAGAAATGTTGTACACAGATTAGTGATCTGACAAGACACATCAGAACTCATACCAAAATAAAACCCTATCATTGTGAGTATTGCCAGAAATGTTTTACACGGAATAATTACTTGACAAGACACATCAACAAAACTCATACCAAAAAGACCCCCAAGAGTATTGCCAGAAATGTTTTACACTGAATATTAATCTGACAGCACACATCAGCAACAACACGCCACGAAACTGGTCTCCGACCATCTATGAAAATTACCATTTAAACAAGATATATTTATTCTTCAATCTGTATTTAAAGATCTAAGTTCTCGTCATAATATTTGATTTTCTTGCTGACAACGTCAACGATGACTACTAAAAAACTACTGTCAAAACTCTTACCACTGAATAAACAGTGAATAGGCTATTAAAAATTAGAATTAAACAGGCCAGAAGCACGTTTTTAAACTTCAAATAATAGGTCATGTCATCAACGTTTTAGCAGGCAACATATCAATTTTTCTTTGTCAGGGCTTTTCTTTAATTTAGTTATCTTTGAGCACTATTGGGTTCTCTGTGCTTATTGCTGGATGTAATAATAAATAATTGGAATCCTAATTATCCTACAGTATCAGCATCCAAAAAGAAAGTCTGGCAGCCCAAAGCCTTGAATCATACCCTTCTTACAAGTTGCTAAGATAAGAATATATTTCTTGATATTTGTTTGTAGATATCACACACTTGCGATGGAGACGACTTGCAAGTTACAAACTTTCTGCTGTCATTACTGCCAACGTTGGTGGCACTGTTTTGATCAGTACAGAAAACACAAAAGAAGACACCAGACAAGGTATATGCATCGAGGGATATTTCTTATGCAGATACAGCAAAGTGCTAGTAATATACCAATTCAGTGCACTCATCAGACACCATTGCAGTGCATGGAATGTGGCAAGTGTTTTAGATCGAAGGCAGAATTGACAAGACACACAATATATCATACAGCTTGTGATAAACCATTCCAGTGCACAGAATGTGGCAAGTATTTTGCAAGGAAAGCACATTTGACACAACACAAACTCATTCACATTGGTCATAAGCCATTCCACTGCATAGAGTATGATAAGTGTTTTTCAAGGAAAGGCGATATGACACAACACAAACTCATTCACGCTGGTGAAAAACCATTTCAATGCATGGAATGTGGCAAGTGTTTTACAAGGAAAAGTAATTTGACACAACACAAACACATTCATACTGGTGGAAAACCATTTCGATGCATGGAATGTGGCAAGTGTTTTAGATTGAGCAAAGAATTGATACAACACAATTATGAAGTTCACACTGGCGACAAACCATTTCAATGCATGGAATGTGACAAGTGTTTTAGATCAAACACAGAATTGACACAACACACAATAGTTCACACTGGTGATAAACCATTTCAATGTACTGAGTGTGATAAGGGTTTTACAAGGAAAGCAGATTTGACACGACACAAACTCATTCACACTGGTGATAAGCCATTCCAGTGCCCAGAGTGTGGCAAATATTTTACAAGGAAAACAAGTTTGACACAACACAAAAGCATTCACGCTGGTGAAAAACCATTTCGATGCATGGAATGTGGCAAGTGTTTTAGATCAAAGACAGATTTGACACGACACACATTAGTTCACACTGGTGATAAACCATTTCGATGCATAGAGTGTGGCAAGTATTTTGCAAGGAAATCACATTTAACACGACACAAACTTATTCACACGGGTATTAAACCAATCCAGTGATTCACAGAGTGTGGCAAGAGTTTTGCAAGGAAAGAAGATTTGACAAAACACAAAAGCATTCACGCTGGTGGTAAATCATTTCAATGCATGATGTGGCTCGTGCATTAGATGCGTCAACATCAGCGCACGTGCATTATTTTGTCTAATTTATCTCCCATCAAGTAAAAGCGTTCATTAACCTATAATTGAAGACAGAATTGACATGACACATAATAGTTCACACTGGTGATAAACCATTTTAATGCACTGTTTTGCAAGGAAATCACATTTGACAGGACACAAACTCATAAAGTCATTCACGCTGGTGATAAACCATTTCAGTGCACTGGTGGCAAGTGTTTTGCAAGGAAAGAAGATTTTACAAAACACAAGCTCATTCACACTGGTGATAAACCATTTTTGTGCACAGCATGTGGCAAGTGTTTTAGAACAATGACAGAATGTACACGACACAATTACGAAGTTCCCACTGGCGACAAACCATTTCAATGCATGGAATGTGGCAAGTGTTTTAGATCGAAGACAGAATTGACACAACACACAATAGTTCACACTGGTGATAAACCATTTCAATGTACTGAGTGTGATAAGTGTTTTGCAAGGAAAGCAGATTTGACACGACACAAACTCATTCACACTGGTGATAAACCATTCCAGTGCACAGAGTGTGGCAATTATTTTACAAGGAAATCAAGTTTGACAGAACGCAAGCGCATTCACACTGGTGAAAATCCATTTCGATGTGGCAAGTGTGGCAAGTATTTTAGATCGAAGACAGAATTGACTCGACACACAATAGTTCACACTGGTGATAAACCAGTTCAATGTGCTGAGTGTGATAAATCGGAAATCGCCTTTCACACAACATTCAAACTCATTCACACTGGCGAAAAACCAGTCCAGTCCATGAATGTGGCAAGTGTTTTAGATCAAAGACTGCATTTAAACTAGTGCTGTAATCGATAAGCTTTCTGGGTATTATCGATATGTCGGGAGGCAAACATCCGACATGTCGATACTATTATCGATACTCACGCAGTTTGAAACACGGATTTGAGTTTACCAATTTTATTATCAGTAAGTTCCAGAAACAAGTTAACAACAAGTGTATTGAAGCCTAAACAGCTAAAACTACATGGATCATGCATCAAACAAACGAAAGTGGTATTGCAAATCCGCAATTTGAGATAATCTAAGCATGTGTGCCATGTCGTTTGTGTATCGATACTGACATTGAGTGTTTCGACATGTCGGAAGTCTATGTATTTTCCGACTATCGATACTTATGACAATCGATTACAGCACTAATTTAAACAACGCACATATAGTTCGCACTTGTGAAAAAAGCCCATTTCAATGCTAAACGATGCAAGCACAATTCAAATAAACAGAAAAAACAAAGAGCAAATGTATGAAACAAACGCAAATGGCTAAGGCATGTGCGTAAAGATCAGATTTAGGAGCCTTTTAAATACCTACATAAATCACCGATTACAGGCAGATTTTTCTCATTCATGTCCCTTGTGGGCTAGGCAATACACACCCGCAGACAAAAAAAAAGACAAAAAAAGCTATTGATCAAATAAATAAAATTCACTGGATGTAGCATTATAAACTATATTATTTTTGGCATCTCATGCGTTGCTCTCTTTGTGATCAATTTGAATGGTTAAAGAGTCGGATTTAAAAAGTTGAGTATTCGCCCCTTATATCACCGGATATAAGGATCCGGCATAGTTGTCTGGATGAGTATCCAGTATGGTACTTGTGTTTTTGTGCACTTATTATTTTTGCCGCATGGCAATAAAAAGAAAATGACGTAATGACGTAATGGGAAAAAATATCACTCTAGATTCGCATCAAGCGCAACATATAATTCATCAGAGAGGAAGAAGCACCCTACCGTGCAGATGGAACAATTAAAGTATAACCCGCTGATGGAAGCTAGGTCATCGACATTTTCTTTATCTTCATATAATATACCCATCTTTTTAAGGTTGGCTGAGTCGATCACACCTCGACGGAACTGTCCCTCTAACCGAAACACTGGCTATAACTATCACAATCGAAAACCGAGATTCGATCATTGCCTCCTGAATATCCATGTTTCTGTTTGCATGTGATGCAAATCCAGATTGACATTACGTTTTGTTACCAAAATCGAAGTTTTTAAATAACTCTTGTAGTGAGGGGTCAACATTTGCACAAAAGGAGGCAAATTTTGTGGTGCAACACAAGATTTTGCACCACGAAAATCATTTTGGTGAACATGTAATTTAAGGTACAGTGAATATACTTTTCTATATAATGAAGAGACCTTATGTATATCAACAGGTCAAATTGTGTAGTTCAAATCAAATGGGGAGCAATTTTTGGCAAGCCGAGGGGGGGGGGCAAGCGATTTTAGCACTCATTCGTGGGCGCCTTTTAAATAAAACTCTCCAAAAAGGCTTAGGAAAACAGTACGGAAATGTTTAATCACACAAAAATAGGCATGGGGGGGCATGCGATTTTTGGCGTGTCAAGGGGGGGGGGGGGGTAAGCAATTATTGGCGAGGCGTTTGGAAAGTTTACCAACGGGGGGGGGGGTGGGCTCATAAATATTACACAGCCCCCAAGTGTTTTTTAAAAGATACATCTATAAAACAACATGTAGTTTGAAAACTTTCAGAGTATATTAATATAATATTAATAAATACCACTGTTAATTGTAACCTTTCAGATATTTCGATTCACTGCAGTTGGGCCAGGACTTAGAAGCCAATGAGGATTGCGGTATATTGCATGGCTGCCTGCTGCTTCACTCGAGGACATTTCTACAAGTCTTGAATTGACCGAATTCACTCTGACCGATGGATTTCAGATACACACAGTAACTTGATCTACATCTATGAATGTTGTTCGATTCCTCTCAAGATGGCAATGAAACTTTTAAAACCATTTTCTTGTGCATTTTGCAAACGGAAGCATTATTCATTCGACAAATTCAAAAGCCATGTTAACCGACATCTCATTAAATATGTGAGGGCTTACAGATGCAACAGACTGTTTTGTCAGAAAAGTTTGTGTCTTGTGAACCACATGAGAATGCACACCAAAAAGAAACCTTATCAATGTGAATATTGTCCGAAGTCTTTTGCTCACAGCAGTAGCTTCACATACCACATCAGAACTCATAGAAAAGAAAAGCCCTATCAGTGCAAGTATTGCCATAAATGTTTTACACAGAATAGTAATCTAACAGCACACATCAGAACTCATACCAAAGAGAAACCCTATCAGTGTGAGTATTGCAAGAAATGTTTTATACAGAAAAGTGATCTGACAAAACATATCAGAATTCATACCAAAGAGAAACCATATCAGTGTGAGAATTGCCAGAAATGTTTTACACAGAATATTGATCTGACAAGACACATCAGAACCCATACCAAAGAAAATCCGTATCAGTGTAAATATTGCCAGAAATGTTTTACACGGAATAGTAATCTGACAAAACACATCAGAACTCATACCAAAGAGAAACCATATCAGTGTGAGCATTGCCAGAAATTTTTTACACGGAATAGTTATCTGACAAGGCACATCAGAACTCATACCAAAGAGAAACCCTACCAGTGTGAGTACTGCCATAAATGTTTTACATGTAATAGTGATCTGACAGTACACAGAAGAATTCATACCAAAAATAAACCATATCAGTGTGAGTATTGCCAGAAATGTTTTGCACAGAATTGTCATCTAACAAGACACAGTAGAACTCATACCAAAGAGAAACCTTAGGCTGGACAAAAATATTGATGTGTTTGCTGAAGTTTGGTCTTCCCACCGACCTACTCTCGGCTGGCAAAAACAAAATGTAATTTGAGTGCTGGAACCAAATATTTTGTAGGATGCGGGCTTCTGTTCCAACCAACAAAAATAGACGGTAGACCTGACTCAAAACAATGAAACTGCTGCAGAAGAATATAGTTCTAGTTCTAGAATTAGAATTTTGTAACTTCATATTCGTGCATAATTATTTTGAATAAAAACTTGCAATTGTTCCAATAAATGCATTGTTATTGCTACACCAGAGCATCTCACCAAAATGGTTAATTCATTTTATCACTCCCAAATAACATCTGGCCTTCCTAAGATTTACTGGAGTTCAGAGGTCACAGACAACACGTACAGATGCTGCCCGGTAACAACACAAAGGTAGTTTAGGTCATCTGGTCATTTTATATACCTGCTTGACATTACTTATATATTAATCATATATTAAGGGTTGAGCCCGGGGGGGCTCTTAGAAAATACGGGGGTGCTAAAAGTAGACTTCAGAATGTTGACCATCTCTATACCTGCGTAGTGCAAAAAAGCACCCGTTTACTATACCTCGCTTGTATCACTAACCAACCCATCTCTATACCATTTTTACTGAAATGGTGACCCATCATTATATCATCAATATACCAAAAAACTTAAAACAGCCCATCTCAATACCATCACAGAAATAAGGGGTCATTAATATACCCGGAACAATTTCAAGACCACCCCATTGGTATATCAAAAACGATGAAAATGCACCTCAAAACCTTTGAGCATCCCCGTACACCATTTCTTAGGGAGAGGCCCCCCTGGAGGGGTTGAGAGGCAGTAAGCCTCAACTCAATCCCCTGATCCCACAAAATGAACAAAAAAGTCGATCGCCAGGACACTACAGTCAAAGCTACAATCCATTAATCATACCAAGAATTTAATAGAAAACAAAAGTCATAGTGGAGGAAATATTGATTTTTGAAGACCAAAGCAAAGAGCCAACTTTATGTTCATTTTGTGAGAGCTGGTCATAGTGAGTAATAGCTTTCTGGTTCTGAACCCTCGATATGTTTAGGAGTTGTGCAGTAATTATGTGTACCCTGGGGTGGTGAATTCATAAAGTGGTCTGCCAAAAATTGCTTGCGCCCCTTTTGATGTATCAAAAATTCTTTGCTCCCCCCTTTAGGGCTGTGCAATTATGAATCCTTTGGGGGGAAATCGCTTGCCCCCCTCTCGGCCCGCCCAAAAATCTTTGCCCACCCTTGCACCTGCCAAATTTTTGGGATCCCAATTCGCAAACCTTAACTGAGTCTAGATATATGATGCAAGCGTAGCGACCAGGAAAATTTACATATTAAAGCGTTTCCGTACTGTTTTCCTAAGCCTTTTTAGAGCATTATATTTAAAAGGCGCCCCATGAATGTGTGCCAAAAATCGCTTGCCCCCCCTTTCGGCTTGCCAAAAAAAATTCTTGCCCCCACCCCAATTTTACCTTCCTCAGGGTTCATAATTATTGCACAGCCCCTAATAGTGTGTACAAAATGATGTGTGGGTAATAGTGTAGTTGAGAGTGACATACTGAACTGGAGGGGTGGTGATGTCGAAACATTTTGTTGTTCGGGGATGTACCACTGTTCACTCTTTACCTACAGTTTTTGCCCTAATGGGGGTGCTTTTAGGTGCACTTGGGGGCATTGGTCGCCACTGTAACCCCATCCCCTAAATTGATAAAAGAAAAGGTACCCCAAAACTCCTGGGGGCACTCGACTTTTGTACAATGTTGTAAGTGATGTACAGACATCAGTTCAAAACTGACATTAATAAAGGGGGCGGGGTCTTTTAGTGAGAAGCTTCCAAAAAAGGGGGTCTTTCTGCAGGGGCGTAGCCAGCTTTCTTGGTCAGGGGGGGCAAAATAAAATTTTGGAGGCACAGACGAAAAAATTGCAGTTACATTATATAATACATAGAGACTGTATGTCTTCGAGCTTCCCGAAAAGGGCCTTATTGGGATGATGTGGTATTTTACACTATTTTCGCCCATTATCCGGCTAAAAAGGGCTTTATTGTTACAATGTGCACGCGTAGCGCTGAAAAAACTGAGAAACTATTTGGGCCCTGAATTTTGCTAGAAAAGGGGCTCCTTGCCCTTTTTCTTTTCCTTTGCCCTCCAGATTTTTTCTTTCATTTTTTGTCAGAGGGGCACTTTTTATTTCATTTTTTTTGTCAGGGGGCACTCTGCCCCCCCCTCCCCGCTGGCTACGCTACTGTCTTTCTGTAACACTGGGGGAAAATCTGACCAAAAAAATGGGGTCATTTAGTGAGACTGGGAAACATTTTTGGTCAAATAAGATATAAAAGTTGATATAAAATTTTTAAAATTTTTGAAACATTTGAAGAAAAATAATGAAAAATTGGGTCATTCAGTGAGAGACTATCAGAAATTTTCCTTAAAGTTTAGAAAAAAAAGGTGTCTTTTAAATAAAATAAATAAATAAATAAATTTTGGATTTATAAAGCGCCTTTCTCCAGATCTTGTAGGACTCAAAGCGCTGCAATTTCGCTGCAATGGTGAATCATCACAATCAGATCGCATCAACTAGGTTGCTGCCGAACGGCGCACACCTGTCCACATTTAGATTGTAACATCCACCAATTATCTGTGCAGCTCCCCAAATTCCATTGGGTGAAGGAAGTTTTTGATGACCAAACAACTAATCACCGATTTTAGTGACAAAAAGGGGGTCATTGGGTGAGAAGGGGTTGAAAAATGGGGGTCAATGTGGCCCCACATCCCTGTAACCCATTTTTAGTGAGTACATCCACGTGAGACATGGTCAGTTTTTGGTAAGCTAGACCTGCATGGAGGGGATCTGTGACTGTTGCGGAGCCTTTTTGGAACCAGGCGGCGTGCATGGGGGTGGATGGAGATTGTGGTGAATGTGCATGTGCAGGCATTGGGGGAGGAGTCGGGCAGGGATGTGTGATGTCACCAGGTCTCTTTGATTATTGCAAGGAGCTGATCCTAAGGGGGCTAGGGGAGGAAAGTGGTCTCAGTATAGGTGGACATAACATCACGAACATGGGATGTGCAGATGGCGCTGTCCTATTGGCTGAGTCTGGGGAGGATCTACGGGGGCTTCTTGGTGTGGTGGTTCGGGAGAGTGGGAGGAGGGGTTTGTCGTTGAATTGCAGGAGGGCGGAATGTATGGTGGTATCGGGGACTGAAGGCCCAACATGCTTATTGAAGGTGAAAGATCAAAGAATTAAGCAAGTTACCTCCTTCAACTACCTTGGCAGTCTAATCACAGAAGATGCGAGATGTATTAAGGAGATTAAGAGAAGGATTGCGCTGGCTGAGTCTGCGTTCTCAGAGTTGGACAAGATCTTGGGAGACAGTGCCCGCAGTGGGGAGGCCTGAGTTCGGGTGCTCGACTGCTATGTCCTCCCTGTGTTGATATATGGGGGTGAGGCATGGTCAGTGACGGCAGACATTGAGGGAGGATTGGGGAGCTGCGGGGTGTGGTTACTTGGGGGGAGTGATGAAGATCCCGTGGACTGATAGAGTGTCTAATGACGATTTCCTAGGTGGAGCAAATGTGAACAGGGGGCTGTTGCGTGAAATCAGAGTTAGGCAGCTCAAATTCCTTGGTCATGTCCTCAGAAGGGATGGTTTCGAGAGCCTAGTATTGACAAGAAGAGTGGAGGGAACAGGGAGCGGAGGCGGGAGGAGAGTGATGTGGTTATCAAATCTGAGAGGCTGGCTGAGGGAGGGGGAGCTGAACATAGGGCGACGGGGCTTCTGGAGATGGCTTGTGACAGAGAATTGTGGCATGACATGATCGGATATGGCAGAGAGAGAGAGAGAGAGATTCACGTATGCCTTCAATGAGATAGAACCCCCAGTCTCTGAATGAGCTAATGGAGTTGAAATCATGAGAAGACATGGCCTTAATCTTCCACACAGAAAGTGTAGATTTCAAATGGAATCGCCCATTCTGGAACCACCATTTGAAATTCACACACCCTAAGTGGAAGACTAAGATCATGTCTTCCAGTAGCGTAGCCAGCGGGGGGGCAGGGGGGGCAGAGTGCCCCCCCTGACAAAAAATGAAAGAAAAAAGTGCCCCTCTGACAAAAAATAAAAGGGAAAATCAGGAGGGCAAAGGAAAAGAAAAGAGGCAAGGAGCCCTTTTCTACCAAAATTCAGCCCGAGAAATACACACTTTTTCCGCGCTATGCGCGCATATTGCAAGGATTAAGGCTTTCCATCCTGATAATGGTCAAAAATAGTGTAAAATACCTATTTTTTGCGCGCTACGCGTGCACATCGTCCCAATAAAGCCTTTTGTCTCTATGTATTATGTGATGCAACTGTAATTTTTTTCGTCTGTGCCCCAAAAATTTTATTTTGCCCCCCCTGACCAAAAAAGCTGCCTACGCCCCCGATGTCTTCCATATAGTGGTGTATGGATTTTAACTGGAATAGCCCAAAGTCAAGTTAAAATGCCTTGGATAAGGCAAAAAAATATAGATTTGTCTCAAGTCCCATGGGAGTTTGAAATCTAATGCGGTACACAGTGTCGACACCCTGTAAGATTATAAACTTAATACTCCGTTGGTGAGCGACGGGCGAGTGGTATTTCACCGAACGCAAGAAAGGGAGTTTTATCTGATTGGCTAGCAATTTGATCGCTAGATCGCTCAGTGGTGAACTACAAACTCAAAATGGAGCGATGTATTCAATACGATTGAAATCAATATTCTATTATTGACACACATTGTATTATAGATACAGCAGCTGGATCTTGCACGGTTTCCTTTATATAATTAATTTCTCAAACAGTTGAAAACATCACAATTTCAACTTTTGATTTCAAAATCGTTACTTATAAAATGCAGTAAAACATCCACAGCAAAATAACCGTTCCCGCTAATTAGTGTATTTAATTTCCAGTTAGTGTATTGAAAATAAAACCTGGGATTTACCTGAAACAAATCAAATTTTCTTGTGCATCCCCCCAGGACTAAACCAAACCAAAATGTTTTATAATTTATGAAAAAAAAAACCACAATATTTTTTATGTTGACCTCTTCAATAGTGAGAAATGAACACTTGCTATATATTTATTTTTAACAGGTTTACATGTTTGTGAGTAGAAAGTGGTGGACACTCGCTTTAGAAAATGTCCATTTATTTACTTATGTCTTTGTTGATGTTAACCTGTTCAATAGTGAGAAAAGTATACACTGGCTATAGGAAACTCCCGTTTATTTATGTATATCATTAGTGGTGTAAACTTGTATTAGAAGGAAACAATATTTGCTATATATTTTAATTGGTTCTTTTTTCATTCAGGGTCAAAGATGTCTCAAGTTTGACTGAATTAACATTAATATTTGAGAATTTGTAGTCATTTTTAGGAGCGATCACAGAAGGACACTGATGGCTGTGATGCTTTTTCCCTTTATCTTATCTTAGAAGTATATTAGGCCCTAAATCAAGCCAAAAAGTTTGGTTCAGAAAATCCCGTTATATGATAGTCTTTTTTTCAGTATTTGGCAGCCATTTTGGGCGCCAATTTGAATATATACAGACTGTTGGGAATTCTTTTTCTTTATATCAACTTGAGTGTATGCTGGGCTCTTTAATGAAGCTAAAAAGGTTAGTTTGATTCAGAAATAGTATTCATATATGGTCATTTATCTGAGTGATTTACCTGCATTTGGCGGCCATTTTGGGCGCCATTTTGAAAAACACACTGACTTTTGGGACGTTTTATCCTTTATATCAACTTGAGTTTATGCTGGGCTCTTTAATGAAGCTTAAAAGGTTGCATTTGGGGGCCATTTTGGACGCCATCTTGGAAAAACCTACTTGGGGCCAGTTTATATTTTTGGGAACATCCTGATTATGTTTTGGGGTCATCTCAGGAACCTAAAAAAGTTGGTTTGGTTTACTCCTGGGGGTGCACAGGAAGTGCCTCTAGCTCCCCTAGTAATGCGCAAATCGTAAAAACATAGAATAGAAACTGTTTACATGTGACAGGCTCTGTGGAATCTCATATCGTCATGCTTAGCCTGAGTCGCTCGGCCTATCTCGAACAAAATCGCCATGCGTAGCTGTTGAAAAACGAGAGGATTCATCGTACTATCACGGCAATTTTGACACGAAGATATCTATAGGGATGATGCCCGGTCCCCGCACTCGTTGCATCGGTGGGTATTCGTGCTTGTCGGTGAACTTTAAAACACACCCTTTTGCATCTCATTTCGCGAAGTTTTAGGGAAAAACACCCTTTTTAGCGATTTCGCGAATTATTTGCCATTCGACAAATTAATACCCCTATTTTCGCAAAAACGCGAACGATATTTCTAATCGTATGCTGCTCGATGAAAATACCTTTTTTTCAATTTCGCGAACACGTGGTTTGAAAAAACACCCCTTTTTTGTGTTTTTCGCGAATCACGTTTCTTCATCTGAAAACACCCCTTATTTCGCGAAATTTTCGACGAGCATGAATACCCGGCGATGCACGGAGTGCAGGGACCGGGGGATGATGACGCTGTGCGGTATGTGTTTTATATATGCTTATATATATTAATTGAACAACGCCAATTTTGAGCATTTTATCATTGAAATTGAACATTAATTTTACAGCCGATTTTCGGCTCAGATGCCTGCTGGGAAACAATTTATTTTTTTTGGCCTAAGCAACCTATAGGCTACTAGTACTGCAACATACATTCCGGGGGTGTCACTCCCTGGTTAAAGGCATAAGGGCACGTGCCACGATTTCGGGGTACCTTTTCAGGGATTTTGGTATATCGATGGGTGGATTCTCAGTGAAGACCAATGCGCCCAATTGGGGGTATTTTGGCAAAAGTGCCCTTAAAAGCGCCCGATATAGGGCAAAGTTGGGCGATTTTGGGGTGCTTTTTATTGAAAATAGGTGAACTGATGGGTAGCAAAAACAGCAAAAAGTATGTATAGAGAAAGTCGGCATCCGAAAGTCCGTGTGGCACACCCCCGTAGCCTACAATTTATTTTTCGAAGAAATCCTCCAGGCATACGTCATGTACAATCCCGGGTGTACAACACTTGAATTTGTGTTATACAGGGTGTCTCTGAAAAAAGTGTATACTTTCACGAACTATAAAAACTTAACGAAACCACCTTATTTTCAAACCTTTTCACCGACTCCAATATCAATTTGATTTCATTTCATTTTTGAGTTTATTTAGCATATCATCATAAGCATGATAAGAGTCAAAAAATATATTGCACAGAACCGAATTATATACAAAAACATAATTCTTATAAAATACAAATTAAAACATAAAATATTGACATGATAATATGCCAAGGATATCCCTTAAAGTCAGCGACTTATTTCCAAAGGGGTCCTTAAAAATAACAATGAAAATATATATTTATTACAACATTAAAACCTATATAACCATGTGGTCTAAGAGGATAATTTTAGCATCTTTTTTAAACATTGATTTTAGATTGCACAATTTTACATTTTCGGGAAGTTTGTTCCAATCATGGATTGCATTGTAAAAAAAAGGAAGCAGAATCTGCTGTTTTGATCAATCAATGATCTCAGGGGAGGCGCCCCCACTGAAAAGATTCACGGATAAAATGGGGATGGCAAAGAGTAAGTGTTATTAAAATGACTAAAAATGGGACAAAACAAAGACAAATAGGGACTAAAATTGCCCCCCCCCCCCCCACACCAAAATCGTGGCTACGCTACTGAGTGACCTGTATTAGGATTGTCAATCCTTCGCATGAGGTGTCTATGATTGGCTTTGATTAATATTGGACTCCGTGGAACGGAAAGGAGGTATGCTTATATATCAAGATCTCGACCGGTTAAATATCAAAATTCAAAAAGAATGCGATAGCTAATTTATTCCTCAACCATGCATATATCAACTATTTAGTTCTGGTGGATTTGGGCATTAAAATACCCAAACAGTAATGTTTCCGATGATACAGTTCTTTCAGGGGCACCCTGTAGCCTGCCATTAGAACTTCACGGCAAATGAGAATAATTATGGCGTGAATTTTTGTACAAGAAATATTGGGGATACGATACTCCAGTTTGGTTGGGTAGGGAGTTGGCGTTGTGAATGGACCATAACTACGAGGGTCATTCAAAAAGTTCTACCTCCATCATCACATCTCTGTTATTTTACGTGCCAGGATATTGAAATTACCCACGGTTGTACCCTTGGCTACAAAATAAAAGTTATTATTTTGATTAAAATGTGAATTTTGGTTGTTGAGATGTGTTGGCTAAAGTGAATTTGGTACGTCGGAAACGGTCTGAAAAGAAAGGCTAATTTTGATTAAAAGGCTGCCAACATCTACGTGGATGTCATCACAGATTAAATTGCTTTAATTTTTGGCAAGTAATTTAATCAATATCTAATGCTTGCAGATAACACAGTTTTATTGGGTATCATGTCTTTTGCACAACAAAACCGATATATGTTCAGAATAACCTTCGTATTAATCCTTTTCCATAGGTTGTTATCTTCGATCAGGTGAGCACGTGTTGGTTTAAGTCATTAATTGTTTCATAAGTTAAAATCAAATAAGTCTTATGCAGTTTTTGTATTTTGTAAGTATATAAGTATATACAAGGTTTTTAACAAACAGTTTATCTTATTTCCACGTCAAAATGTATCCATTGCTTAAAATAGGACGTAATTACGAATTACCATGAAGCCATGAAGCGTGGTCTAGTAGAAATCGGGTAAATTTCACTACCATTTGTGTGTCTGTTGAACCCTTCGATATTTTCTTCTCATATAAAACATGTTTCATTTTGTTTTGAAATCCCAAGGCATATAGGGAGCTCAAATATGACCAAAATATTTATCCTGAGTAAGCAGTTGGACAACCACATCTTGAAAACATTTTTATAAACATTATCCAAAGCTACAATATGATGCTTACTAAGCTTTAGGTTTCAGTTTTTAACAGTTTCCGACGTACCAAATCTGTATTTGCTTGAATAAACATATCTTTACAACCAAATATCACATTTTCCTCAAATAACATTCATTTTATAGCCTGGATTTAGGAGTATAATTATAGGTAATTTCAATTGAATGGCACGTAGGATAACAGAGATGTGATGTTGGAGGTAGAACTTTTTGAATGAGCCTCGCATATCAAGAAATTGTCTCTGGGGGAAATTGTGAGCCGTCAATATGTCAAAAGTCATAATACCAAAAGTATTTCCCAAATGTTTTTATAGGGCCTAAACGTTTGGCTACAGCAGAGAACTTGATGAGAAATCTTCTCTGGCAGCTTCTGGCTATAGTGAAGCTGAAAATGTGACTCATTTTGCTACACATCCCGCATGGTCACTTTGTAGGCCTTCTCTACCTACCTCCCATGACGTAGTCCATGACATGAGGCTGAGCAATCCCATCATTGATACCCGGCATTGATACATCAAGGGGTGAGAGCCAAAAAGCCCTAAGTGCATTTTTGGCCAAAATGAGACTCTGTCCATCGACCTCGCTTTCATATTTATTTAATAAAAAAAATGTAAAATAAAAAATGAGCAACTCACCCACATGGCAAGGCTCTTATATGGTCGCGCCTATAGACATCTTGAAAGACCGGACAGACGGGTTGCTACTGCCTAAGCTGAACCACCCAGGACCAGGACGTACGCCTATCCACGCTCTCTATACACCTAGACACCTCAAACACACAGCCACATACAGCACCTGGTGGAGATCACATCAGGGACTGGAACAGCGGCTCTCGACCGAGCGCTGAGACATCGGGAGAACCTGCTTTCTTGAACCTGGAACTACGGGGCCACCAGATACACGACACCACGAGTAGAGACTGCCTACTTCTAGCGGTTTTTCTTGCTCTGTTCACCCCTGCGCGACCGATTACATGTAGCACTATGACAGCCTTATATATCGTTTATTTTACGGGTTTTTATTATCCGTGGTGTTTCGCAGTCATTCACGAGCTCATGCCCGGGGCTCATGCAGTCAGATAGGTTTATTTTCCGGGTTTTTTTGTTTGTTTATAAATTTAGTTAGGTTAGTCGAGTACACCAGTTACATAAAGTGTAATTCATCATATCGTATGATTCACGGTTGTTTGATGTATATAGAATTGGCTTCATTATTAAGAAAATGCAAACTATAGGTGGCGCAATTTATCATAAATCATATTTCTTAATTTGCAAGGGGTATGTAATCAATACTGCCATTAAAACAGATGGAATAGGTGAAATAAGCAACAAAGAAATTTTATAAACATATTTCATCAAAAAATAAAAGGAATTTTTTGTATTAAAAGCCTGAAAGAGTAATTTCCAGTATCTAAATAGCGCCACCAATCTTGTCATAAATAGATACATTTTATATCCAAAAAAGCTTTAAAACATGCTGTGAAAGTTAATAATGTTGTAAACAAGGGGAAATTAAAGTTGAAAATGACTCAAAAGCATCTGTATACATTAGCATACCGCTTTAAGCTGTTTAAGCCTAAAATTGGTTGTACATGATGTTTTGTTTGAAAAACTAATAAATGATCACATCACACAACCGTGGATTACGTTGAGATCCATGTATATAAATAATATAGTTTTTATGGTAACAGTTCGGGTGAACAGTTACGTTGCGTATTGAGATTATCGAGAGTTCACGATTGGGTCAAATTCACGCATATGTATCTGAAGTTAAAACTCTTAATTGATTGTGCATATGCGGCAAGAATTATGATCAGTAAAATTAAAGGAATTCTTTATCCAGAATATTAACCTACAGCTGCTGATTATTTTAATTTAGTTTTAGTGATTTTGTTCCATGTTGTTTCATTTAACACCATGGAAGTTATATTCATTGCTTTGTCTCTTTTACAGTCTGTCATGTCTCGTACTAAGACAACCTACTACTCGAAAGACTGCGAGAACCCAGTGACGTTTTTACCATTAGGGTGCACACCACTAAAAAAAACCCCATTCCATTATAAATATTGTCAAATTGTCAAAAAGTAAGTATGTTTTTGTTTGTTTACCCAGGTTGGTCCGTGAGGTACACATGCTAAGGTGCTGTGCAATAATTATAGGCCACCCGGGGGGGGATTTTGAACGGCCCGCCAAAAATCGCTTGCCCCCCCTCTCGGCAAGCCAAAAAATCGCTTGCCCGCCCCCTTCACGGCCCGCCAAAAATGCTTTGCCCCCCTTACACATGGAAAAATTTTTGGATCCCAATTTTTCTGGTCTAGATATATGTTGCGAGCGCAGCGAGCATGAAAATTTCCATATTAAAGCGTTTCCGTACTGTTTTCTTAAGCCTTTTTAGAGCGTTTTATTTAAAAGGCACCCATGAATGTGTGCCAAAAAAACGCTTGCCCCCCTCTCGGTTGGCCAAAAATTGCTTGGCTCCCTTTCGGCTCGTCAAAAATCCCCCCAATTTTACACTCCCCAGGGTTCATAACTATAAGGGGTACTACACCCATTGCATTTTTTTGCATTTTGTGAAGAAATTAGAAAAGTGGTATGCAAAATGAAGGGGCAAATCTTCTCGTTTTATTGGTGGCATCGGTATCAATGTAGCTTACATGCTTTTAAAGGTAGAAGCCAAAAGGTTGTACATCACTGATGTTTTAAATTCACTTTATTTTGGAAAGCTTACTATCAACGGATTTCGTTAAAATGTTGGATATGTGTTGCTAACACATTAGGGAAATAATGTTGATATGTAAAATGGGAATAAGTGGTTCCTGATTTCATTTATGACTTCACCTCCACACCTATCAAAAAACGAACTGGTTAAAATGCTTTTATTTTCAATATTGAGCTATATTTTGTATTTTTAACTTGCGACTTCATTTCAATGATTTCAATTTCCAAAGCTAACAGGTTACCACAATCACACTACAGCAATGTTGAAAAATTGTATTTCTTTGTCACCTATACCACCATATTAGGTAGTTTTCCGTAAGCTTCAGTTTTGTGATTTTGGTAACTATTTTATATTTTATTTGTCCAATCCATCTCAACTAGGCAATCTAAATTTTACTCACCATTTACATCCCAAGGTATTTTAATATATCCACCTCACACTTTTCAATATATATCCAGTAAAAGACAAAATATCAAAATTGATGCCTCATGATATCACAGACTCTCACATGTATTCAAAATGGATGCCTAAATTTGACTTGAATCAAGTGACCTATAACCTGACCTATGATGACCTATAGCCTAACAATACATTACTTATTAATAATTCACTATAATTCACCAGAATCTGTCCATCTGTCTGTCCGCCTCTTTTCTCGGAGACTGGGGTCGCACGTTCCTCAAACTTGGTGGGTGGGTGCAGCTTGGTATGAGGAAGAATATATTGTTTTATATAAGAGTTTATATTGGTTAGTGGGTCAAGGTCACCCAAGGTCATCCAGGGGTCAAATTAGTAAAAACTGATTTTCTCGGAGACTGGGGGTCGCACGTTCGTCAAACTTAACGGGTGGGTGCGTCTTGACCCGGGACAGAACAAGTTTGTATTGGTTAGTGGGTCAAGGTCACCAGAGGTCATCTAGGGTCAAATTAGTAAAAACTGTCATATGGGCATGAAACTTGGTGGGTAGGTGCATCTTGACCTAGGACAGAACAAGTTTGTATTGATTAGTGGGTCAAGGTCACCCAGGGGTCATCTGAGGTCAAATTAGTAAAAACTGTTTTCCGCCTATTTTCTCGGAGACTATGGGTCGCACGTTCCTCAAACTTGGTGGATGGGTGCATCTGGACCTCAGACAGAACAAGTTTATTTCAGTTAGTGGGCCAAGATCACCCGAGGTCATCCAGGGGTCATCTCAGGTCAAATTAGTACAAACTATCGTATGGGCATGAAACTTGGTGGGTAGCCTACAGTCAACTTTTATAGTCAAATTTTTGGAAGGTCATTTTGGGGTCATCCGGGGTCACCCAGGTGTCATCTGAGGTCAAATTAGTAAAAAATTTCGTATGCACATGAAACTTGGTGGGTACAGTCACCTTTTAGAGTCAAAGTTTTGGAAGGTCATTTTGGGGTCATCCAAGGTCAAATTACTAAAAACTGTCATATGGGCATGAACCGTGGTGGGTACAATCAACATTTAGAGCCAAATTTTGGAAGGTCATTTCGAGGTCACAAGGGGTCATCTGAGGTCAAATTAGTAAAAACTGTCCTATGGGCATAAAACTTGGTGAGTACAGTCACCATCAGCCAGGTAATCGCGACAGCCGAGAACCGTCAAATACGGGTAACCGCCTATTAGTATTAAATTGACTATGCATCAAGAGTTTATTTAATTTATTCAGTGTTAGTTAGCATGCACCGCTGAATAAATTTTCTATATATAAAGAGTATAACAAAGGATTTAATGTATTCTATTCATGTACTCTACTTGAACATGTTGAATAGAATAAATTATGGTTTGTTATGAAACACACATCTGAGTTACTAGGATACAGTAAACAAACATATATAGGGCTAAAATGATTTGCTAAATTTTTTTTAAAGCACTTTGTATGTAGAGATATTTTATAAGTTCAGGACATGAGGTGATGAACATATTTATGTTCTTCATAAATTTGCATCAAAAAAAAAAGAAAAAAGAAGAGGGGTACTGATGAAAATCATGGTATTATACCCCCTTAATATTTTACATTTTTGGGGTACAAATTGGAAAAAAGTCACAAAAAACACATATTATCAATCAAAATATCTCAGTCCACGTCACTTTTGCAGAATTGCCACCCGGGTTAAACAGATTAATTCTAACCCTGCTGGCACCTTTTGTCCAAAACTGATGCACGGGACCCAAAGTGGCATATCTATATAATAGTCTGTCCACATAGAAGTACAAACCAAATTTGTGGCACCTGTGGTCGATGCTTTGCGTCACATGCACTGCGTGTTAAAAAAAACACGACGCGTAGAGAGCGTGGTGCGATCGGCAAGTACAAATCGCGCTATAGTTGGCGCGCCAAAGCAGTAGTTAGTCGCATTGCACTGAAGAATATTATTCTCATACCTGCAGTTTCCGAGGTCTATTTACTTTGTACTTCTAAGTGGACAGACTGTACTGTCTGATTTGTTGGCCCGTTAAGCCAATCAAACACGTTTTAGGGCCTAAGCATCTCAAAGACTCACCAAACATTAATATTTTAAGGCCAAATTGTTGATTTTACTGCGTTTATTATTCTTTATCATTTACTATTATTATTTATTAGCATTATGAGCGCTCTACAAACTTGAAGAACACATCAACGCTTAACAAGATGCAAGACAAACAACACATTATGTACAATAATGCAAAGATACAGTTAAACCATGTTATAAACCTGGGAAAAAGTGACTCGGCCTCTCTGACATAAACCGGAAGCTCATTCCAAAGCTGGCGGCACCGATAAACCGGGGGGGGGGGCACTCAACTTCAGAAATGACGGGTAGGCCTATGTGCCTACCGGAGTCGCGAAGTAAGGGCCTATCGGGAACACGTTATTTAAAAAAAAAAGGGGGGGTCATTGGGTACAAACAAAATCAAAAAGGGGGTCATTGGGTATAATACTTTGAAAAAAGGAGGTCATTGGGTAGGCCTATAAGATTTCAAAAAAGGGGTCATCGGGTAGCAAATTTGTGAAAAAATAGAGCAAAATTCTATTTTCTTGTTTCAAATTTCCAATACAAATTTGTGGAATTAAGAGAATTTGAAAGTTTCGGCATTATTTTGTGGCATTTTGATGATGCTATTCTCGAAAAAAGGGGGGTCATTGGGTAAGCCGCAAGCAAAAAAAAGGGGGTCATTGGGGTAGCCGCAACTAAAAAAAAAGGGGTGGTGGTCATCGGGCCGGGTCATCGGGTATGACTTTTAAAAAAAGGGATCATCGCGTATAGTAGACTTCAAAAGAGGGGGCCTATTGACAGGCATGCACATACCGTCACTTCCAAAGTTGAGTGCCCTCCGGGCGATAAACGAACAATCGCCAGCTCGTCTATGTGAATAAACAGTAGCGAGCCTGGTCTTGTCAGATGAGTAACAGAGTATGTGTCTGCTCTCCGGGAAATATACAGTACGACTGTCATATACTAGTATATAACGTAGTAATGTTGCTGAAATAATGACGGAGTTGTACGGGAAATGCAATTCAAACATGAAGAGTGATTTTGGAAAAGATTCTTTTTACTGGAGCCAGTGTAGAGGGTTTAGACCGGATGAGCATATATCCCGTCCGCATGAAAAGATCAGACTGATTTAATATGGCTGTCGTAAATTGGACACGTTGCCGCCATTTTAAATTTGTTTCACGAGTGTCATATTGACAAAATGATATGAATCGACGAATATGCCAGAACTTAAAATGTAGGGCCTAATATAATCAACCAATTACTAATCCCGGGGTTACTTATTCGGTATGAGGCCAGAGGATGATTTAAGGAAGCCCCATCATGCACTGCAAACGTGTCATCACCAGAGTTTCAACTGCCACTTTACTTTTCAAATCCCATTGAATTCTGTGCAAAAGATGTTGTTTAAGAATTGTGCGTGTGTCATTATTAATTGGTCGATTTCAGATCTAAAGTGATGTATGCATGAAGGATAATTCACACCTTCTGTAGGTAACATAAAATGTGAAATCGACCAGCATTGTGAATGCGTTTTTATTGTAAATATATCAGTCCAAATTCAAATTTAACCATGTCCGTCAATGCAATGTGCGCGCAGTGGTGTCATGTTCACTCACACAGCTGTGCTAACCGCAAGTCAACACAGTGGCGTGGTGGGAAGTGCTTAAATCATCCTCTGGTATGAGACAATGTGTTCAAAATTCTGTTGGCATCAATGATAAAAAAAACACCTTTGTATTGATTTAGCGTAAATCTTAGTTATATTGTGAGCCATCTAAATACACACATAATGTGATGCGATCAAGCAAAATCAGTCGGAACACGGAAATGTTATATTTGCAGTTTCTTATAGGTCAGTAAAAAGCATTTAAAAAGCTGCACTTATTTTGCAGAAAACCTCACTGAAATTGAACAACCAGTTCCAAAGATATAAGCAATTAAAGAGTTTCTAAAATAACAGGAAACAAAAGGGAATATTTTCTTTGTTTGGCTATATCTCAAAATTAATATTTCCGAGTTCCGACTGATTTTGCTTGATCACATCACATAATTATATTGATATCCGAAATACACAAAGATAGCTTTTCAAGAGCACGCTCACGATCACCAAAGATCTTTTGGTAAAACTGGGAATACAGCTGAATAACAGTCATGAATATCATCATCATAAATATGATAACTGTGGAAATATAAATTTGTAATTGCAGGTGATGTCTCCGATAGGACAAATGTACATTGAGTCATCATTCTTAATAGATATATCCTACTTTAAGGGACCGTTCATAAACACTTGTAAGGGGGGGGGGCTGATGCAAAAGGGGGGCCCTGACATTTTTTGACCCTCCTAAGGGGGGCCCTAAAAAAATTACCACAAATTTTCCTGGAAAAATTGAGTGTATATGCTTTTCTATGGGGTTGACCCATAATTTTCATGTCAAAAAAAAAAGGGGGGGGCTGAAATTTTCGAGGTCTGTAAAGGGGGGGGCGAAAAATTTTCGCGATAAATTTTTTGTATCAGGCCCCCCCCTTACAAGTGTTTGTGAACGGTCCCTAACAGTACGGTTGTCAAGATAAGATTTAAACCGTGGGATTTAAGTCTCTCCAATAAATTAAACTAGCATGGTCAAAAGTGTCGAAGGCTGCAGACATGTCAAGTTGCACCAGAAATACAGCCTTGTTATTCGTACTGGAGAAGATCGTCTTCACTCTTTTAAGATGTTGCGAACTTGCGATCCAGGTTACACGTGAAGCGCTTCAGGTGATTCGCCGAGCGCGTGCAGCGATCAAGCTTTGGTATTGTCTTATTCTGTCAACAGAGGGCGACGTTACTGATTTAAAGAAAAGTTCCATGATTACAACGAATTGCATCATAATGTATGGCAACCAATTATAGCGAAAGTTGAAATGATGCATGCAAGCGTTACTACTCGACAAATGTGCGTAATGTATGTAGGGCCTACGATGATTAGTGGTTACAGTTGTTCCCGTGAAAGTGTTTGGACTCAGTGTTAATCTGTCTTGCTCGTTGCATCTGCAAAAACAAAAATATATGTAGAAATATTATTCTTGGTTAAGTTTCGGAAATATTCATAGAATATATTAAGGGCTCGGATATCGGATAGCGACGTTTTCAAGTATTTTTATAGGACATGAGAGCACATCAGACATATCGAATTACATTACAGTACGAGGAATGTCCTTCTGATATCAACTAATTTTGATTTTTTTTTGCAATTCGCGATACAATAAAACATTTAGTGCAAACTATTAAAGTTTATGTAGCTGGGATGAAAGGCCTGAAAGACAATGCACCACCTTAATAAAATATAAGTTTAGATATTTACACAAGAAAGACAAATCAGTAAAAAACAGAAACAAGACAACACGGAACCCATCTTGAATATCACTTATACATTAACCAGGCAAATTAATGCATTTAAAAAAAAAAGTGTTTATAAGTAACAAGTAACTTGTACAATAGAGTATAAACAGAAACATTACATGTATGAGATAATCAAGAGTTAGTGATCACCTTTAATGATTCTAATAATACCAGTTTTGAATTTGGAGATGCAATTTGCTTTTTTGACTTCCTTTGGTAAGCTATTCCACAACCTAGGGCCAAGTGACAAAACATTATTAAGTCGATGGACCTCGGCCCGATAATAATTTTTACCTCTTGTATCATAATTGTGGATAGACTTCATATTGATGAAAATATTATCAAAAGATCTTGGTAATAGACACCTGTGGTATTTGTACATAAATAGACCCAATTCCTTATTATAAAGTTGATACACATCAAGAATATTAAATTTGTCAAACAATGGCTTAATTTTTTATGACACAAATAGGAGTTGTTAGAGATGACCCTTACAGCTCTTTTTTGAAGCTTTATAATTCTATCCAAAATATTTTTATTGGCATTGCCCCACAATATTATACCGTAAGTTAAGAATGGTAAGATATTAGAACAACTGCATGTTGGGTTTTGGTATAAAGAAATGTTTGAGTTTGTTTAGTACACCAATATTATTTCTTACAGCACGTCTTACATACTATTTATATGCGACCTCCATATTGAAGATATACATGTTTTCCCCAAATATTTTCATATGATGGACGGCTTTTCAGACTTGTACCCGAGTCCAGCTTGTCCGAGTCCGAGCCGAGCCGAGTCCATTTGTATCCGAGTCCGAGCCAAGTCCGAGTCCTTTTGTGTCCGAGTCCGGACTCGAGTCTAAGTCCGGGGGTGCCGAGTCCGAGCCAAGTCCGAGTCCAACAAAAATATTACCCGGGCCCGGACTCGAGTCCGGACTCGAGTCCGGACTCGGTCAGAGTCCATGACCGGAGGTGGGGGCGGGGGAGGGGTCATTCAACTTGAATGTGACATGTATCTGCCTACTGGCATTGCTTAGTAGGAATTTGTATAAAAATGGGTCATTGGGTATAACAAAATGAAAAAGCTAGGGTAATTGGGTATAAAATTTTGAAAAAATGGGTCTTTTTTCCAAATATTGGAGCAAAATATTATATTTTGTTTCTAATTTGAAAATTTACAATACAAATTTGCTGAAAAAAAGACAATTTCAAAGTTTCCGCATAATTTTAAGGCATTTTGATGATAAAATTGCAGAAAGAGAAGGTCATTGGTCAAAGGTCACTCACTACACCACACCACACACCGCTCTCCCTATACACACCCACCCTACCAAACCCCACCCCACACAGTTGACATTTCAAAGACTCAACCCAGATCAACCAACCAACCAACCGCTACACATGGTACACACAATACTTCAAAGACCCATACCCATGAGCAGCTACATGTAACTCCTGAAGGTAAAAACTACATGTATCAGACCACCTGTATCAGACAGCAGTCATGTGGGGGTATTTGTGTGTGTGTGGCACACTACATGTAAACCCAGGACTAGAGAAATGTCACTAGGCTGTGTGAAGCTTAAAGATGTGTAAATGAATTACAATGTATTCAAATACATTTTAGAGGGACGCTCCCTATTATTGTAAATATTTGTATCCATTTTGACACCCAAATTTGGCAACCTCCCTATTTCTGGCAAATTTTGTGCCCTTGAAGTTGCATGTAATTTTGAAAGTCTCCGTATTTTTTGTTTGAATCCTCTCAATTTTCTGGATGTTAATGTTGGCATCTCTGCATCATCATCGTCATCATCTTTATCATCATAATAATAATCATACTAACAGAAATTCACCTTTGATTCTAAACATCTTTTCAAAATTGTCCCACACAAATGTGCTGGGAGTAGCCTAGTGAGCACACACAAACTACAGACACCGTAGCCCTGTCATGGAGGTGACATCCCGCTATCTCTAAGGTCCGCTATCTCTAAGGTTCGCTATCTCTAAGGTTCGCTATCACTAACGTGTAAAGTCTATGGAGATCAGAATCCCGCTATCTCTAATAGAGAAAAGGGTTCGCTATACCTAAAAAAAGGTCCGCTACTTCTAAGGTTCGATATCACTAATTTAGAATAAGGTTCGCTAGTTCTAAGGTTCGATATCACTAATTATAAATAAGGTTCGCTATCACTAATTTAAAATAAGGTTCGCTATCACTAATTTTGAATAAGGTCCGCTATCACTAATTTATTGAAGGTTCGCTATCTCTAAGGTTCGTTATCACTAATTCCAATAAGAGTCCGCTATACCTAAGGTTCGCTATCACTAATTTTGTTTCAGGTTCGCTATCCCTAATTAATTAAGGTTCGCTATCTCTAAGGTTCGTTATCACTAATTTCGATTAAGGTTCGCTATACCTAAGGTTCGTTATCACTAATCTTAAATAAGGTCCACTACCTCTAATTTTAAATAAGGTCCGCTATCTCTAATTTCAAATAAGGTCCGCTATTTCTAATTTTAAATAAGGACCGCTATAGCGAACCTTATTTGAAATTAGAGATAGCGAACCTTATTTAAAATTAGAGATAGCGAACCTTATTTAAAATTAGAGATAGCGAACCTTATTTGAAATTAGTGATAGCGAACCTTAGAGATAGCGAACCTTATTTAAAATTAGAGATAGCGAACCTAGGGATACCGGGATTGTTAAAATTAGAGATAGCGGACCTTATTTTAAATTAGTGATAGCGAACCTTAGAGATAGCGAACCTTCAATAAATTAGTGATAGCGGACCTTATTTAAAATTAGAGATAGCGAACCTTATTTAAAATTAGTGATATCGAACCTTAGAAATACCGAACCTTTTTCAAAATTAGTGATATCGAACCTTAGGTATAGCGAACCTTTTTCGTAATTAGTGATAACGAACCTTAGAGATAGCGAACCTTAGAGATAGCGAACCTTAGAGATAGCGAACCGTAACCGTCATGGACCTACCAATTCACTGAGTGGGAGCTGAGATGTAGGGTCCAGTGCATGTGCAGGTTTCTCTCTTAAATTTTAATGGATTGGAAAGTTCCATGAAAAAACTCTTAGATATTTTTTATAGTCCAAATATTCAAATTATGCATTTAATTAATTATCAATTATTTCATTACTAAATTAATGATAACAATAATAATTATGATTCTGCTAAGTGACAGATAAATCTAAATAATTTGCTGGATATGTAGGATATATGACAGATCACAGATTTGACAGCCCCCAATTAATTTGGAAAATGTTCAAATAAGTAAAGTCAACAAATTTGAGATCTATTTTGACATTTTTAGATTTATCATTTCACATTTTACATGGATTTAATTGGACTGGACTCGGACCGGACTTGGCTTCGAGTCCGAGTCCTTTTGTGTCCGAGTCCAAGCCGAGCCGAGCCGAGCCGAGCCGAGTCTTTTCGTGTCCGAGTCCGAGCCAAGTCAGAGTCCAACAAAACGTGGACTCGAGTCCGGACTCGAGTCCGAGTCCGGACTCGAACGATACATCTCTGCTTTTCATTCCAGCTACACACACTTTACATATCATTAGATTTATTTACTTCCAGGACTAATAAATTTCAAAAATATCAATTTTTAATCATTTGCCATAAAATTTGTATTATATCGCGAGAATCAAAATTATTTGATATCAGAAGGACAATCCTCGTATTCAAAATGCAATTCGATATGTCTGATGTGATCTCAGGTCCCACAAAAATACTGTGCAAAGGTGGGTGACCCACCCCTATAAGCATGAAGCGACTTTAACTGTGATATGATGGTTCAAATGTGTAAAACGACAGGTAACTAAAGGGAGCGGTCATTATTTACACCGGGGGATGGGGGATTTAAGGAAAATGCGATTTTTTTTGTGAGGAAGAGGGGTAATCCGAATTTTTTTGCCAAGAAAGAGCAGGGAATGTGAAATTTGAAATGGAGAACAAATTCACAAAATAAATGGGAATGGGGAATTTTCGAATTGAAGTGACGGGGCAACGCGACACCCCCCCCCATTCCCTCTGGCATAAATAGTGACCGGTCCCTAAATTAAAGGCTTTTAGGTGGTCTTTTCACAAGAAGTTGTTGTTGCTCCGCCAAATGCACGATGGTATGAACATAATAGTTATTCAGACGTCAAAATACCCTAAATCGTTTCAATAAAAATGCTTCATCTAATCATCTTGACAACAGTGCAACATCCTTGAGAGATGAAAAGGTGTTCTATTCTTGCTACAGATACAAAAAATTAAAGTAAAAAAAAAATGATAATAAAAAAAATTAATACCGCATTCCGTATTAGGTTTTTAACTTGGGAAGAGGTTTGAGACGAACTATTAAATTTCAGCGCATGGTGCGTGTTGTCATTGATAGATATTTGACACCGTGGAACGGATTGAACATTTGGTAGTTTCGTAAAATTCTTTTATTTCAAAAACGGAGCGGTCAATTGTCAAAATTCAAAAAGCATGTGATAGCTGATATGTTCCTCAATATTATCAGTTATTTAGTTACGTTTGGTCAGTTTATGCGTTAAGGTACCAACAAAATCAGTTCCAGACGATGCAGTTCTTTCAGGGACACCCTGTAGATTAAGTAATGAAAGAAAACCTTAACTTATATCAGGGGTGGGGGGGGGGGTGGGGGGCAACCTAACCTTTATAAGTCGCCGGGCCAGAAATAACAATACAAAAATGCACGGTACCGCACTCGTATTGTTATTTTTGATGAGCACTTAAAAATCATTAACATTAGCGTATGATCTGGGCAGCTCCAACTACATTTTGTATACCAATGTATACCGTGTGCAAATCGACCAGAATTACCACATTTTTTTTAACCGGTGGAATGTCTTGTTTTTTGTTTCGGCTTTAATAGTCCTAGGTCTAGTATACCTTTAATGAACTTAATTATTCTTAGCTACATATTTGCTCAGAATTCATACACATCTGGTCATTGGCTCATTATGATGCAAAAGTACATGAACTCGTGCACAACCCCGCCAGTACCCATGGAAACCTTTGCACAAATAAATATCACGGTTCATTGGCTTATTATGATTTAAATACTGTAAATACACGGTTTACTGGATTATGAAAACATACAATAGAAAATATATCATTAACCTTATTGAAAGCACAGTTTTGAAACGGTTGAAAATTGTTTTTAACTTTTTATTTTTCATTCCCTGTGAGTAATGGGCATGTTTATATTTTTGTCAATAGATTGCAGTGACATTTAGATACAACTGCTAGTGGGCCATATCTATCGTTTAATTTTCTCATTTCTGTGGAACATTTTTGACATTGAGCTAGAATTCAGGTAACAAATTGGGCTTAAGTGAAGTCACAACGTACTTTTACCATACGTAAATACCCAGCATCCCGTTCTCTAGAACCCTTGAGATAATCGAACATAACTTTTGAACCCAAGCATTAAAAAAACTACAGCGCCTCTAGTTATGGAAGTTTATAGTGCCACTGAGAAGTTGAGATAATCATATCGTCAAAGTTAGGGGAAAAAGTTCTCTTTGGTGACCACTCTCTGGCTAGTAAGGTTTGACGATTGATTCTTATGCTTCTGCTTTCATTCAAAAATCACATTTACGCTCTACCAAATGGGGGCCATCTTGGATTTCTGGGCAAAAATTATTTTGTAACGTCAAGTTACGTCGGATTTCTTGGGGTCGACTTACGGAAAAAGTGTCTTTGTAGACGATTTTAGGTAATCTGGTTCAAAACTTATTTTTTTCAAGATGGCGCCGGCGGCCACCATCTTGGATTTCTGGGTAAATATGAGTTCGTAATGTCAAAGTAATGTCAAATTTGAAATCCTTGTGGTCGACTTATCCAAAAAGTGTCTTTGTACACGATTTAAGGTCCTCTTGTTCAAAACTAAATTTTTCAAGATGGTGCCGGCCACCATCTTGGATTTCTGGGTGAAAATGATGCCGTAATGTCAAAATAATGTCAGAATCGGAATCCTTGTACTCGACATATCCGAAAAAGTGTCTTTGTGCATGATTATAGGTGCTCTGGTTCAAAACTTAAATTTTCAAAATGGTGGTGGCGGCCATTTTGGATTTTGGCCTCTAGCGAAAAATGCCGGGATTTTCGCGAGGGACATGGAGGCTATTTTTTTCTAAATGGTCCATAGAAGTCGAATCAATCGTCAAACCTTACTAGCCAGAGAGTGGTCACCAAAGTGAACTTTTTCCCTAACTAGTAGCTTAGACATTACTCATTTAACAATGTTTAATAACCACATTGTGAAAACCATAAGGGAAGTATAAGATATATTCCAATGCTAATTAAACTACAGATATCATATTTCATTTAATGAAGTAATCCGTTCTCCCACCTTTTCTGCATAGACGACCAGTACAAACACTTCCAACTGCAATTGGAGGTCCCAGGCTTAATCATATCTAGAAATTACACCAACTGATTGCTCTTTCAAAATCTTCTACTTCCATCACGTCTGGACCCACGAACACATGATCAGTACCGGGCACAGTGTCTTCGACCCTATATCTTCATGGCAGGAATCGCCATGGTAGGTTAAATCCACAGCCACGATTAGCCATTTGGTTCAAACCTTTAAAGCTCTTTTAAACTAATAATTAGTCAAGGGACATAACTAAGGCTACTCACAATAGCCGGGTAATCGATCTTGGTTGTGCGTGATTAAGGTTGTATACCCCATTGAGGTCAATGGTCATCGACTTTTATACTGCCTACAGTGAGTGCAGCTGTACTACACGCTGCACGCTGTAGTCAACAGGACCAACGCAATATAAAATGGTCAAATTTTGAGTTCAAAGCGCACGGCCAATTTTCAAAGCGCATTCTAGCGACTATCATATCTGTTCAACACGTATTTCCAAGTTTATGAGACCAAATCTGGTTTCTTGAGAAAAAAATCATGACGGGAGATATTCATCATTTTCTAACCCGGTATCAGAAGATTTTCGTCTGATATCAAAATCGTGCATAGCAATTCACGTGTATCGATCCCGTGTATTCATTTTAGTGTCCCTTCTGCACCAAATAATTATTAGCCAGGCGGTGTCGGTGTACCGGGGTGATCAGTCTACTTCTATTGGCTACTGTGTGCTGATATAGTGAAGGAATTTAAGCTAAAACAGACGAATTGATTTGTATGAATTATGCAGAGATCACACCACTAAATCAGGTCCAACCCTATCTGACTGAAGAAATAGCAACCAGTACAGGGTTTTCAATCACTTACCACACCTGGTGCATTTTAATGGAAAAAAGGTTTGAAATGAAGGCTGATGTGCCCATTTTTTGGTGATAGTTGTGCTTTGTGGATGTTTTTCTTATCATCCAAGCATAAAAAAATATAAAAAAAAATAAATATTACAATTCTGACATTTTTTAGGAATGCACCAAACGACGTCACAAACAGAGGCGCTGAGCTGTATAGGCTTTGGTATGGTTTACATCATGTTCAACCATTGCGAAAAATTAAGGATCGAATGCATTTTAGTGTCCAAAAAGGCAAAATTAAGGTCGAAGTTCTGCCGAATTCTCCACCCTTGCGAAGAGTGCAGAATTGGAATCGGGAATAAAAAATATCTGATCTTTGCGATCAAAAACACAAAAGTACAACTTTGGACGTACTATTGGCAAAAGACATAATTGCCAAACAATATAGAATAGAACATTTGATGTCAACTTGTCAAAATATTGAAGAAATGTGCTCCCTAAACTTATGGCGAGTAGGCAAAATAATTCCCATTCAAACGCATGGGAAACTGAAACTGCATAACACCGACTAATATTACCTCATTATTTCTACTTCATATGACCAGAAACCCTTCCTGAAAGTTGTTTTAAAAAAAATCAAAACGCTATGGTAGGGTTCGCACTGCAGGCACGGCCCTAGCCACTAGACCATCACAACCTGCTACCTTATTCTCGCACCTTTTGCAATGTTATTTCTAATCAGTGTCTCGTTCAGCAATAATCTTTTTTAAACTGTTTATAAGTTCAGTGAAATGGGGTGAAATTACTTTTTGTATGGACTTCGATATTTTGTAAGACAGGGCAGTATTTTGTATGAATAAATAAATACCACTGGACGATTAATCGATATATGGACAGAGCCAACTGCTAATTTTCCTACTGACACTGGTCACGCATTACTCATGTTTCATATCTTATCTATGGGCCCAATACGGAAATTAAGCGAGAAATAGCTTGTGTATTCCATTTTTTGAGTATTTACAAAAAACCGTCTTTGCCGTCTTATTTTCAACATTTTGTTACGTAACAGCAAAGGTCACGCCGGTAAAAAATACCGGAAGTGAGCTAAGTTGCCGTCGTAGGCCTACTGTATGTGGTGACCTCAATCACATGGGCCGAGTAAGAATTGATGTGAATTATTCATAACCGATCGATACCTTGCCTCACTTTGTTAAGAGCAAGCCAACAAAATTTGCCATAGGTTTGCGTTGCTAATACAAAAACCGTGAATTTAGTGTCACCCCTGCTAAAATCCACTCCGTCTTTTTTTTAATTTTTTATATATATATCTTTGGACAGCCATAGTGTTACTGTCTATGATTTATTAACAAATAATATAATACAAAAGATGGCTGATTTTATGTTATAAATTTTTTTAACATAAAAAAGGACAAAACAAAACGAAAACAAACAACACAAAAAAACAATGATACAGACAAAAGGACAAGTTTCATGTTATTTTCATCAGGTGCAGATTGAGAAAAAAAAAGTTTAAAAAGAGGAATTACAAATAAAAACAGATTGGCAGGCAAAGTGACTTCAGTCCTCATTAAGGTCAAATGTAAATTTCTTGAAATGTTTGCCCAATTTACCTTTACCTTCGGCAATCCTATACTCTGTATTTAGTTTCAATCTCACAAAGTTCATAAAAGCTAGGAAACTGGGAGAAGTCTTTTGAAATTTACATCTATGAATATAAAACTTCAAACATAATACAAGAAAGTTGATTACAAATTGCTCAGAGTCATTGACATTAATCCCAAACATTTTTGGTAGTTAGAAATTGTAATATTGTCACAAGTTTTCCTTTCAATAAATTGGGTCAGACTGTTCCACAAGCATTTAATTTTATCACAATCACAAAATAAATGCACCAAGGATTCCTCAGAATTATTACAAAAACCACAAAATGGGTTTCAATTCTACAAATTTTACGGAGGAACTAATTATCATTGGGAAATAGATCTGGGTCTATAGGCCATTTTCAGCATAATTTTTGGCTTGGGTCGATGTCTGGTATTTTAAACGACATGTCCAGTTTAAAATATTAACTCTGGCAATCATAGTGCATGGTAACTACAGTGGCGTCCATGTCACTAAGGACTGTACCTCAGAAGTTTTGGTTCACAGGTTATGTGAGGGATTTCTCGACCAATACATGTGCCACTGCATTGAAGTATATAAATCGCCTGGGAATCGAGATGTAAATTCATTAATTTCTCAGTTATACTGTATTTTGTATTCTTGCAAATGTTTGTTTTCATACATTCAAGTTAACTCCAAATTAAAGGAAATTATGGGACATTGTAAGTTAATTTTGTTTAAGTGGAAAATGTGACTGTATATATATTTTTGTGTGTTTAGTGTAGGCCAAAATATTTGGAATTATTTGAAAGTAATTTGAAAAACGCTTTCATATTTTCTTCATGAGAATTTGGTGCATTACAATCATTTGCCACGCCCACATTTTTATTATTGCCACATGAAGGAAATAGGTGCTTTTTTTGTATGATATTTGAGATTGTTTTTGAATTGTGTGTGGACTGTGGACAAATATTGTAAGGCCGTTTCTCTATTCTATTTGTCAAAATACAGTGCCACCTTTATTCTTTGATTTGGATGTGCGTTGAGAATCGCTTCTAGGGAAACCAGAGGTTGTATATAGCTTCAGTGGCTCCGGAACCGGGGGGGGGCAGGGGCCCGGCCCCAATAATTTTGGTGGTTATGGAAAAGTACCATTGGGGCCCCCAATAGTTTTGGCCAGGTGCCCCCCCCCATATTTAAAATCTTCCGGAGCCCCTGAGCTTCATTCGTATGCGGCCCATACACGATCAAAATATTGATCAATATTGGGGACCCTATAGATGCAAGAGTGGATACAAAATCTACCATTGTGCGTGTTCAATGGTAGATTTTGTATCCGCTCTTGTATCTAGGGTCTTTGATATTGATCAATAAGATTGAACGTGTATGGGCCGCATTAAACAGAAATGAAAAAAAAATCACCATGGACTTTTACTTTTACTATGAACTTTAAAAACTCATTGGATTTTAAGCATCCTGATATTCATATCATAAAGGGTAATAGTACAGATCAAATAAAGTTCATCAATACCAGGTATGTCGTCTTCATAGTCAAGAAATAATTATTGTGCAACAAGAGAATGTGCTCGTTTATTAAATGAATATTGTTTACAAATAATTGTTGGCTGACATCGGTTTTTCTAAAACATACCGTGAATGATTGTCAAGATCTATTTTCAGTAGTGCATTTCAGTTCATCAGAAGCATTATACCGCTATGTAATTTAAAGCAATACAGATCCTCATTAGTAATTTGACTGTTCAAATTGATTTATGTATTTTGTTCTGTGGAAAAGCTTTAAAAGAAAATCAGTTTGCTTTCTCGCTGAGATTTATATATATTTTTGTCATTTGTATCTTTTTATGTTGGACAAACATTAGACAATGCTGTCAAAATTGTTTCTCAAATTTTGGGTGACATTGACTCGGTGGCACTTTTAAGCTTCCACAATAGAAATATGACCTCTTAGTTTATCTTCGCGCGGGTTCCCGCTAGATGAGTAAATGGGAGCGTTCACTAAAACAGGAGGAATAACTGAACAGGTAGAATCATTGAAAAAGTAAACTTTATCTGAACCTGACCCTCCTTAGGCCAACATTTCCATTTTAGCTTCTTTCTTTCTTTTTAGTTTCTTCTACATTTGTACATGGGCCAATTTTGTTCCATTTTTTTTAAATTTTTGCTGCTAAGCTTGCGATTTTCCGTTTCCATGTTTTTTTAAAAAATTGATCCCGTTCCAGGTTAAAAAGTTCCCTTTCTTACATTCCCCTTTCAGCGTCTTTTTTATTTGCTGCTTAGCTTGTGATTTCCCGTTTCATGTTATTCATTTAAGTCTGTTCTCAGTTTAATAGCTTTTTTAAATTTATATTTCCTGATCTTATTTTAGCTTTTTTCCCTTACATTTCCCGATCCATAGTGGACCTCGACATCGTCGCGGACCTAATATTGATATTTCAACATAGTGGACGTTCAACACAGCGAACCTTCGACATATAGCCGGCTGTACTGCCGATTTTTAAATCGGCAGTACAGCATAAAACATGCTTAAAACATCTTACCTATTCATAGATTTACCCCCATGGGCAGTACGGAGGGCATTTGAACTGTCGACGTTCCCTGACTTTGGCACCGTCAGCTTCTTCCGCGCGATTTTCGGTAAGTGGATCACGGCGTATTCTGGTTTCGACTGCATCTTCATGCTCCCAGATGTTTAGATCTTGTAGAGGCGCAGCATGGTCTATGTTTGCGCAGTACGCAAATGATGCCACAGTAACAATCAGTAGAGTGAGAAGTAGGATATTTGCCATCGTTTATTCGTGTATTCTGCTTGCGTTATGATCAAACTGATATTTTGTTTGGCTCTTTATAGTTTTCTGCATGACTTGTTAATCACGTGAGCAATGATATACAGTCTGGTCCGCAACGAAAATACAAAGAAAAACATCTGTAAGTCAATAACAAACGTTGCCCGTCATGATACTTTTGACATGAATACAATTTTCTGTGGTTATTGATGGTGGCAAGCAAACCATGAACCGTGTCAACTTTGCGTAGATTAACCGAAAAAGGTGAATTTTCGGTTAATCCCATAAGCATTTGCGTATTTAACCCTGATGACGTAAAATCGATGCGCACATCTCTTGCGCATGTTGATCATCCATGAATTGCGCATTAACGATATGCACATCGATATACGCAAAGGCGTATATGGGATTTCCCGAAAAGGTGAATTGAGGTATAATTAAGAAATAAAGGGTAATGCATTATCGGCAGTAAAAACGTTTAAATAATGGGTTTGGCTGCGCCATTTACGTTTTTACTGCCTCGGACACATTATTTGGGTGTAAAGGATAATACTGCACCCTTTATTTTTATTCTATTACCAGAAAATATTATGATAATGAAAAACAAGTTAGTCGTTTCCCTCTTGGATGTTGAGATCGTGTGGCTGGATGGTACGAAGGCGATCGAAAGCTCAGGCCCCTAAAACTTTAATTTTTTACTTAAAAGGGCATTTCGTGATCCACAGCCTCATCCCCCACTTTTCTCAAAAAAAGTTGAGATTTTTATATCACTGGAAACCTCTGGCTACATAATGTTTATGTACAAAATATTTCTTGCAGATTAATTTGTTTATCAAAGATATCGTGAAATTTGAATTTCGTTCTGGTGCACCAGAACGAAATTACAACGCATTGTCTATGGAGCAGTGTACACATAATCATGCATAACTCGCGAACGCAAAATCGGAATCAAATCAAATTTTGGGAATATCTTTTTTCGTGTATATCTAATGAAAAATGACATAAATAGAGGATGCTAGGATCACGAAATACTCCTTTAACAGGCTATTTTTGTGAATAAGCAGTTTACAACAGCTCACTTTTTAACTCATTAACAACAATAAATTAAGCAAGTTTTCAAAGTATATGAGTTGTAGAATTTTTTGGCTGCTTCGACCAACAATACCTCGTATACCCTTAATAAAGGATAACCTACAAAAATTGTATTTCAATTGACATGGGGCGGGGTCTTTCAGTGAGAAGGTCACAAAAAGGGGGTCTTTCCGTAAGACTGGGCGAAAATCTGACCAAAAAATGGGGTCATTTAGTGAGACTGGGAAAAATGTTGGGTCAAGATATAAAAGTTGATACAAAATTTATAAAAATTTACAAAAGTTTTGAAAAAAGGGGGATCTTTTGGTGACAGGAAAACAAAAAAGGGGGTCATTGGGTGAGAGGGAGTTCAGTAAATAAATTCAAACTCCCTGAGTGGAAGACTAAAGATCATGTCTTTCATGGTGGTGTATGGATTTCAACTGGAATAGCCTAAAGTTCCTTTAAAATGTTAAATGCCTTGGATAAGTCAAAAAAATATAGATTTGTCTCATCTCCCATGGGAGTTTCAAATCTAACGAGGTATGTGTTTTATGTATGCCTATATATAAATTGAACAACGCCAATTTTGAGCATTTTATTGAAATTGAACATTAATTTTACAGCCGATTTTTTTTTTGGCCTAAGCAACTTGCTATAGGCTACTAGTACTGCAACTTACATTCCGGGCGTGTCTCTCCCTTGTTAAAGGCATAAGGGCATGTGCCACGATTTGGGGGTACCAGTGCCGCCGAGAGCCATTCCCAGCAAACACAAAAACGTTTTAAAAACGTTTTTAGTAAGTTATATTTTGGCTTTTGGTTTACATAAATACGTTTTAATAACATTAAAATGTCGGGTTATATAAAGGTCAGGACAACGTTTTAAAACGTTTTGTATGAAAACACACTGCATCAATATTTTTAAAATGTTTTCAAAACTGTTATTGTAAACTATTTTTGCAAACATTTTTTGCCAAATATTTTGTGAACACTTAAATAACATTATGTTAAAATATTTGCATCCAGCAAACACAGAAATGTTCTTAAAATGTTTTTTTACAACGTTTTAATAACATTTAAATGTCGGGTTATATAAAGGTCATGACAACGTCTTTAAAACCTTATTGTAAATATTTTGGGCAAACATTTTTCGCAAAATATGTTTTCAACCCCAAAATAACATTCTGTTTAGAATGTTTTGTATCAAGTTTTCAAAAAATGTTTTTGGAATGTTATTAAAAAGTTTTTATACCCTTTATATAACCCGACATTTAAACGTTTTCTGCAAAACATTTTTGTTTGCTGAGCAGTAGATTATCAAAAAATTATTTTGAATGTTATGAAATCGTTTTATACCCTTTATATAACCCGACATTTAAACGTTTTCTGACAACCTTTTATAACCTTTTGCGAATGATGTCGAAAACGTTTTGTGTTTCGGATTACGGGCCCCGGGGGTAAAATGAACGCACGGCCCCTCACTTTTACGGGCCCCTTGAGTTGTCTTTTCTTTACTTTTATGGGTCCATTAATGTATGATATTCTTATTTTTACAGGTTCCCTAGAACTCCGGGCCCGGGAGTAACGCACCCCCTTAACCACCCCCCTTGTCGGCGGCACTGGGGGTACCTTTACAGGGATTTTGCTATTTCGATGGGTGGATTGGGGGTCAGTAATTTTTGGGTGCTTTTTATTGAAAATAGGTGTACTGATGGGTAGCAAAAACAGCAAAAAAGTATGTATAGAGAAAGTCAATATCCGAAATTCTGTGTGGCACACCCACGTACAATTTTTTTCGAAGAAATCCCCCACGCATACAATCATGTACAATACTTGAATTTGTGTTGTACAGGGTGTCCCTGAAAGAACTGTATCGTCGGAAACATAAGAAACCAAACAACTAAATATTTTTTTTTATGGTTGAGGAATAAATACGCATACTTTCACGAACTATAAGAACTTAACGAAACTCCCTTATTTTCAAACCTTTCCACCGACCCCAATATCAATCAATGATCTCAGGGGGGGGTGGCAGAGTGCCCCCACTAATTTTCACGGATAAAATGGGGATGACAAAGAGTAAGTGTCATTAAAATTACTAAAAATGGAACCAAAAAAAAGACAAATAGGGACGAAAATTTGGTTTTGCCCCCTCCCCCTCACACCAAAATCGTGGCTACGCTACTGAGTAATCTGTTTAGAATTGCCAATCCTTCGCATGAGGTGTCTAATATGATTGTCATTGATTAATATTGGACTCTGTGGAACGGATTGAAAAAGGTATGGTTATATATCAAGATCTGAGCGGTTAAATATCAAAATTCAAAAAGAATGCGATAGCTAATTTATTCGTCAACCATGAACTATTTAGATCTGGTTGGTTTGGGCATTAAAATACCCAAACAGTAATGTTTCAGGGGCACCCTGTAACCTACGGTACCATTAGAACTTGCAAATGAGAATAATTATGGCGTGAATTTTTGTACAAGAAATATTTTTCTCTGATTATGAAAATGTTTAAGTTCACATGGGGAATACGGTACTCAAGTTAGGTTGGGTAGGGAGTTGCCTCTGTGAATCCATAACTACGAGGGTCATTCAAAAAGTTCTACCTCCATCATTATTTTACGTGTCCGGATATTGAAATGACCCATAATTGACCATTTTCCATAGGTTGTTATCTTCGATCGGGTGAGCACGTGTTGGTTTAAGTCATATTAATTGTTTCATAAGTTAAAATCAAATAAGTCTTATGCAGTTTTTGTATTTTGTAAGTATATTAGTATATACAAGGTTTTTAACAAACTGTTTATCTTATTTCCACGTCAAAATGTATCCATTGCTTAAAATAGGACGTAATTACGAATTACCATGAAGAAGCGTGGTCTAGTAGAAATCGGGTAAATTTCAGTACCATTTGTGTGTCTGTTGAACCCTTCGATGTTTTCTTCTCATATAAAACATGTTTCATTTTGTTTTGAAATCCCAAGGCATATAGGGAGCTCAAATATGACCAAAATATTTATCCTGAGTAAGCAGTTGGACAACCACATCTTGAAAACATTTTTATAAACATTATCCAAAGCTACAATATGATGCTTACTAAGCTTTAGGTTTCAGTTTTTAACCGTTTCCGACGTACCAAATCTGTATTTGCTTGAATAAACATATCTTTACAACCAAATATCACATTTTCCTCAAATAACTTTCATTTTGTAGCCTAGATTTAGGAGTATAATTATGGTTAATTTCAATTGGCATGTTAGATAACAGAGATGCGATGTTGGAGGTAGAACTTTTTAAATGACCCTCGTATACCAATTTGTCAAGAAATTGTCCCTGGGGAAATTGTGAGCCGTCAATATACCAAAAGTCACAACACCAAATGGATTTCCCAAATGTTTTTGTAGGGCCTAAACGTTTGGCTACAGCAGAGAACTTGATAAGAAATCTTCTCTGGCTATAGTGAAGCTGAAAATGTGACTCATTTTGTTACACATCCCGCATGGTCACTTTGTACTCTACCTCCCATGACGTAGTCCATGACATGAGGCTGAGCAATCCCATCATTGATACCCGGCACTGATACATCAAGGGGTGAGAGCCAAAAGCCCTAGCCCTTTTTTTTTGGCCAAAATGAGACTCTGGTTCCATCGACTTCGCTTTCATATTTATTTAATAAAAAAAAAATGTAAAATGTAAAAAAAATGAGCAACTCACCCACATGGCAAGGCTCTTATATGGTCGCGCCTATAGACATCTTGAAAGACCGGACAGACGGGTTGCTACTGCCTAAGCTGAACCACCCAGGACCAGGACGTACGCCTATCCACGCTCTCTATACACCTAGACACCTCAAACACACAGCCACATACAGCACCTGCGGGAGATCACATCAGGGACTGGAACAGCGGCTCTCGACCGAGCGCTGAGACATCGGGAGAACCTGCTTTCTTGAACCTGGAACTACGGGGCCACCAGATACACGACACCACGAGTAGAGACTGCCTACTTCTAGCGGTTTTTCTTGCTCTGTTCACCCCCTGCGCGACCGATTACATGTAGCACTATGACAGCCTTATATATCATTGATTTTATGGGTTTATGTAATCCATGGTGTTTCGCAGTCATTCTCGAGTGCAGCATGTAGCCTTAGTTTAGGTTTATTTTCCGGGTCGGGTTTATCTGTTTTGATAGTTGTCCACCAAATACATGAAGTAAATTCTTCATATCGTTTGATTACGTTGAGATTCGTGTATGATAATAGTTTTTATGGTAACAGTTCGGGTGAACAGTTATTGAGATTATTGAGGGTTCACGATTGGGTCAAATTCATGCAGATATGTATCTGAAGTTAAAACTCTTAATTGGTTGTGCATATATACGGCAAGAATTGTGATCATAAAATCAGCAAAATTAAAGCAACTGTTTATCCAGAATATTAGCCTTCAGCTACTGATCATTTTAATTTAGTTTTTAGTGATTTTGTTCCATGCTGTTCCGTTTAACACCATGGAATTTGTATTCATAAGTTTGTCTCTTTGACAGTCTGTCATGTCACGTACTAAACAAAACACGCAAATCAAAAGACTGCGAGAACCCAGTGACGTTTTTACCATTAGGGTGCACACCACTAAAAAAACAACTTCCATTTTAAATATTGTAAAAATATTATCAAAATGTAAGTTTGGTTTTCAACCCCATGTGACAATTATTTAGTACATAGCAAACTAGGCTATCTTCGATATAAATAATGATTGGGGAATAGGAGAATAATAATTCTTAATTCTGTTATCTATTTCAGACAATAGTCCAGGTCCAATAATACCCTTTAATACTTTCCCAACATTCCAATGTAAACTGAGCTCAAAAAGAAACTTATAATTTTTTACAACTTGTGAATCATAAGGTCATATCTTAAAATACTGTCAATCAAAATGAACCAAAATTACACACAGGATTACCTTAATACTCTACTCAAAACACATGTCAGTAACCAAGCAGTTGTCCAACTGACACAGCAGCAAAATGCACTGTCATGGGACAGCTTCCTGGACTTCCTTCACTTTCACAGCCCAACATTTGGCACCCAGGACAAAAAATCTGTGAGAATGCACACAAGATCCTTGCACAGATGATAAAACGGTGCTGCTTTCTGCTTTTCATACACTTTTTCATGAAACAGGGCTGGGCTGTGAATGTGGTCCAGGAAGCTGTCCCATATCAGTGCATTTTGCTGTTGTGTCAGTTGGATAACTGCTTGGTTACTGACATGTGTTAAGAGTAGAGTATCGAAGTAAATCTGTGTGTAATTTTGGTTCAATTTGATGGACAGGATTTCAAGATATGACCTTGTGAAAAATTATAAGTTTCTTTTTTAGCTCAGTTTATTTTGGAATTTATAATAGTAGATAGCAAGGTGCCTGTAATACTAGTAGGTTGTTTTCGAAACTTGGTTAATCATATATCCGATGCTGCTAAATTGTTTGTAGAAAATCGTTGGAAATCTTTAATGATCGAAGAAGAACCCAAGTGCTCGCAATAAACGTCGTACGTACCGTATCGCACCTTTAAATCTACTTATAGCACCATTAAACGGGTGAGTAGGCCTAAGAGGAAGGTACTTGTAATAGGTTATCTTTGATATAGGATATGACTGTGCATGAGTTTATATATTCAGTGTCTTCAGTGAATAAAGCTAAAAGTAGATAGCAAAGGTTCATGTACTATCCAGTGGTGGCACCAGCATTTTTTTTCGGGGCGGGGGCATTGGGTGGCAAAGTGAATATCAGGGGGGAGGAGGGCAAAATCGACAAATTTTGCGCAACATTGCCGCAAAAAGTGGAAATTTACGTAATATTGGGGTTTTTGTCTTAAAAGTGTGTGGGGGAGTGGCGGGGAAGGGGCAAGAAAAATATTTGGGGAGGGGGAAAATATGCGAATACTGATCACTTATTTAATCATCTTTAAAGGCCCATTCAGTGATTTGCTCATCCGGACGATCATAAAAATCATCGAAATTCAGATTTTGGTACCTTTGTCATTGTTATAGATATGTTAACATACCGGTAGCCTGCGAGTGGTTCAGCCGAAAGCCATATCATAAGACATTTTACATGAATCTGTAATTTATATACCTACAGTATTATAATATATATTAGCTACATCTATTTGAATGGGGCTTCAACTTCGTAAGCTTCGTCAATACTGCTGTTTTCTTTCATTTTTGCCAATTTAAAAAATACCAAATCACAATTTGAATGACTTACCCTTCACTTTGCAGCAATTTATTAACAATTCTAATTTGTTTGCACTTGCCTGGGATAACTGAGTGGGTCTTTAATCACTAATTCAAAATGATGTATGGCCTTGCAAGTAAATTTATTTTAATTTGTCTGCATTTTGTCTTCTTTGTTTGCATGCATCATAATTTTTTGTTTTTCACAAATTACTCAGAACTTTACTCAGAGAAAATGGTTAATGAGCTTGTTAGTTTATTGAAATACTGGTTGGTTCCGATTTAATTAGGTCTTCAAATAATAACTGTATTTAAACACCATGGAATTTATATTCTATAGTTTGTCTCTATTTACAGTCTGTCACGTCACACACTATCAAACGCACAAATCCAAAGACGGTAAAGAGACTACGATAACCCCAAGGATGTCTTTTCCATAAGGGTGCACACCACAATAAAACTTTACATTTATAAAATTATGGTGTGACAGTTTATTAAATAAAGTTATCTTCAGTAGATAGCAAGGTACCTGATGTCTGTAAATGCTGTCGTCTATGGTTATAGACCTGGGCGATGCATCGATGCATAGTACTATTTGTTTGTGTGGCAAGACTGCATGCTTTAAAAATCTCTGATATTGACCAAGTTAGGCCCCTATGTAGTCAGAGAAGTACATTTTTGGGGTTGATGCTTCAAAATGGTATGTTTTCTCTCATTTATGACATTTTTGTTTTAATATTACAAAAATTCATTCGCAACATAATTCATTATAAAAGTGAATGTGTGTACTATATTTTATTTACAATACTTTTATGTTCAGGCTGAAACAATTGATATAAGCATTAAAACGTTCGGCTTTATGACAAATCCAAAGAGTCCCAACCGCTGCGCATAAAAGTTGTATGCGATGAATACGTACTGAACCGTAGCACTCATTGATTTATTTTTTGTAGAAATTACTGGCTTTCCTACAGATATGAACTTTAAACTTGGCATATAAGTTATAAATAGTTATTTCATGTCATATTTGAAATTTGCGATACAAATTGAAGGCAAATTATTAAAAATTGACATTTTTGACATTTAACAGTCAACGAAGTAAACTTTATATTTCTAATGATATGTACTTTAGGTGTATATCTGGAAGGATTTAAGCCGACTATCATATGAAAATTTTGATCTTTCTTATTAAGGACATATTTCGTATTCAGAATACAATTTGGTGTATCTGATGTGCTCTCAGTTCCCATCAAAATATTGTGCAAAGGTGGGTGACCGAGCCCGTAACAAAACATAAAATACAAATTCGATTATATTCTTGCCAAGTAATGAGATCTGTAAAAAATATTTTGCACACAAACATTATGTAGCCAGAGGTTTATGTTGGTATAAAAATCGAACCTTCTTTGAGAAAGGTGAGGGGATGAAAGGCCCCCTTAAAGTTATTGTCAGTGTTTTGCAACTCTTTTCTGGCGAAATACAATGACATGTATCAACTGGGATTTTTTTAGACCTAAGTGAAATTACCGTAAAACCTCATCTAGAAGCATAGTAGAGTGTGTTTGATGAAAGCTAAATTAATCCAGGTGCCCTCCATAAACAATATTATAACATTATGGAGTTTGAGCAATTAAAATTCCGATACAAGCGTATACAAACAAGTATTATTGTAAGACCAATATATTATATTGGCATATTTACGACTGTATCGTATTAATTTAGCTTTCATCAAAAACACTCTATATGCTTCTAGACGAGGTTTTACGGTAATCTAGGGCCTAAAGTCTAATTATCTTTAATTTCTTAATAGTGTGTTTGACAATACTTTTAAGATTTGCTGTTAAAATGCCTTGGCAGTAAAAGTACAAGCATATTGATTCAGTCACAGTAGAAATCTTTTGAATATGTGCAATCAAAGGCACACGACAGGCGTGGGCAGAGGTTCTCTTTAATACAGTTTCGAAGCGTTACACAATTTTGGCAAGTAAGGTTGATCTGTTCATGTAGTTCAAACGCAAATACTGAAATTAACAGTCAAACAAGCACCAGTGTAGTTGGTGTAAACACAAACTGAACTTTTGTTTTGTTTCTGTACTACAATAGGCATGTCAAGTACTATCTGATAATAAAAGTTTCTGTTGTATCACTGTTATTTTACGCTACGCACCCCACACAAGCATTCCTTGAAAATAGCAACACTTAATAATATTTTTACAATGTTGTTAAATATATACGTATAAACATTGTTCAGACATTTTTTTTAAATGAAGAGTTTGGTTCCAAAAGGCCGCTTTGTGTAAAATTCATTTGAAGATATTCCTAAGAGTAGCAGTAGCCGTACCTATCTAATAACACTGGACCACTGGAATAGTTAACACTTTTGTGGTTATCTTTAAAAAAAAAAGTAATTGTAAATCTTTTTAATCTCCTACGTGCGAAGAAGATAATAAATATAAAAGAAAATTGTTTTTTATTTGTACAAAAAGGAGCTAAATGCAATGGTAGCCATTTTGAAACTTTGCATTGGAGAAATTTTAGGGGACAAAATGATGCTAAAAATAGAAAATAAACTAGAGTTACAAACATGTCCATTTCAATCGTTATACCAGAAAAATGTGACACAAAGCAGCTATTGGATTTAGTGCCTTTTGGAAACAAAACTCTTCAAATAGCAATGTTACAGTTACCATGGATACAGAATGATTAATCCCATGTGTAAGTTGAGCTACTTAATAATGATTTTAAAATGTTTCTTTCGATACAAAATGGATTGCAAATTTCTTTTAGGTAATGTAAAATAATGAAATTGTTTGGATAAACTTAACATAACATGCTGTTAGATAAGTGTACTCCATGATCGTTTTTCTTGAAAGTCCTTTTAATGTCACAAATAAATGACATTCATTTTAATGGGCAGTACAAATTATTTGGGAATTTACCACTTCTGACACGATCTGTTCTATGGAGGCCAAATGCGGCAAATTAGAAAAACAAAACAAAACAAAAACAAACAATAAAATATATAAGAAAATAGACATTGTTTATCACAATTCGCCACATTTTTGTTCAAACCATCTCTAACATATGTAAGCGGAACATATCCGGGGCCTTACTGGCGTAATGAGAAAAATATGCTGATACCTAAATCTCAGTTTTTATGAGAACAAATGTGGGATGAAGCTGTTGATTTGGTCACACCCAGTTTAATATAGACGAATCCAATTTCACACATACCTACACCTCAATGGCAGCCATAGCTGGGTCCCCCTGAGGTCAGGGGTATTAAACTGCATATCATCACCCGTGTTACACGTAAACGAAAGAATTATGAAAATTTACAACACAATACAATTCAACATCGATTTTTAAGCGGATTTAATCCACCCAATTGGGCAGTACATACTGCAGTTACTGTCCGTTTTCCTATACACAATACACAGTGCTCTTTCCCATTGACGCGTGACCTTTACAAATAGCCCTACGTTAACAGTATGGGGATATGACTAGTTAACGTCGCTGTGTGAAAAATAACCGGCCAATATTAAAAGTACTCTTCTAAAGTTCTAGAAAATATAGTTTTTAACATGTCCTAAATTTTAGCTAATTTAGATGTTTGGAAATATTCGTACTTTGGTGTTTTAGTTAATGTTATAGGTAATAGTACATTGCCTAGTTAACGTCGCTGTGTGAAAAATAACCGGCCAATATTAAAAGTACTCTTCTAAAATTCTAGACAATATAGTTTTGTAACATGTCCTAAATTTTTAGCAAATTTAGATGTTTGGAAATACTCGTACTTTGGTGTTTTAGGAAGGATATGTAAACGACAGATAACACCAAAAATATGAAGAAATTATTTCTAAACCGTGTTAAGTCAAAAATCATTATGTTGCTCATTTTCAAGAATGCTGGTTTACAAAAAGCACGACATTGTCTGATTTCGTGAACAAAGCCACACATAACATTGTTTCCTTTCGTTTCCTTTATAATCGGTTACCCAACTGAAGCTATGAATACCATCTTTATTGCGATATCGCACATGAAAACAGTCACTTGTGCACAACCAGAGAAGATCCGATTTAATCAGTTGAGCTGTTTCAATGAGTGTTATCTTGGTTTAATAGCTTTTAATGGGGTTAAGTCCTGCAAAGGTCGAGATGAATTCTACTGTAGACATGACTGCATCATGAACAACACCAGTTTGGAGCAGACGAGACCCAGTAATGGCCGACTGAATTCTGACCATCACTTGGCTCGGTGGATTCGCCTATCAAACTATTTTATACACTTTAGCTGTTTTTGTATCAGCAACTACTAACAGTCCCTCTGATGTGAAAGTGAAATCTCTTGGCATATACAACCCTTCTGCAATTCGTCCTACGAACCTTCCAGTGGTGGCGCAATATTGCTCTATACACCCAGTCCCTGCTTTTGGCATTCCATACGCTACCATCTCCAGACACCTGCCTACGAACAGGCTATCTGTGTCCTTATGATAGCATACCGCGGATGAATGAGGGATATCAAATATTTGGACCTCCTTTCCCAAATCAAGATTGATTACACAAATTTTCCCATCTTTCCAGGAATTTGTGATGGCATACCCGTTAAACCTAGTCGCTAAACGAACTGGCTTTGTGATACTTTGCACTGTCTTCGACACCACTCCATCCTTCTCTATGATAGTAAGTGTTGAATTGAACAAATCACTTATGACTACTCTCCCATCAGTCGTAGTCTCAATTCCAGTCGCGTATCTCCCAACATGAGCCCTGGGCTCTCCAGACGGTCTAACTTTGAGCACGCCTTGGTATTTTCCTGCTGGAGAATACACTTCTACGTGTTTGAATCGCGCTACTAAGTACCTACCTTCTGCGGTCACGGCAACGCCATATGGGCTGATAGATGTTTTGGAAGAGAGCGCCAAACGGGATAAATTTCTATATTGTCCTTGCGCAAGATCACTGTATACGTAAACCTGATTAGCACTGTAATCACTTACAACTAGCAACCCATGTGGTGTTGCCGTTATGAAACTAGCCAATTGAAATGCACCAAATTCGTTAAGCATTGTGCACTTCACTTTCTGAATTGGTAACAAACAACCAAACACTTTGGGCATATCGTAGGGCGTACCATACACAAACTTTGCCATACCCATAACCGGACTCTTAGCTAGATCCCCACTCTTTTCATTGTCTATCAATAAGCTTACAGTACTATCAAGTGGTTCCATCACTGAAATCTCAGCAGATTCTGTTTTTTCGAGTTCATTTTCCAGTTTATCCAGAGTATCTTTAGACCTCTCAATTTGATTCTTCAGCAGTGTTCTTTTCTCTTTCAAGCTATCTATTCTTGGCATTACATTCTCCGCAAGATTTATAATCATGTCTTTGCTCTCCTCTTGAATCCGTTTTATAACTTGTTCAGCTTGTTTTTCGATAATCTTTTGCTGAACCTTCAGATGATTTTCCATAAGTTTCTGGAGTTCTTTGAGCTCCTTAACATTCTTCTTACATTCTTGAATCTCTTTTGTGGTTTCGTGCACAGCATCCTTCATTTTCATTGCCTGTTCGTTGCTATGCATTTCCGCGCCATCTTTATCTGCGTCGCTTTGTGCACCTGTTGTACATAGATTACACTTATAATGATGATCGGCGTTGTCGCTCTTAGAGCAAACTACGTCCTCTGTTTCATCTTTTCTTTGATGTACCGCTCCATCTGGTTGCCTTTGTACAGAATGTCTGCGAACAGAACATTCACTGCAATCAACAGCAGCGCAGTTACCACGGTTACAATGAGTTGAAATGTCAAGCCTACGTTGTGACGTAACATCTGCACTCCGGACATACTGAGGAAGCAAACCTTGAGATGGTCTGCTGTTGTGAGTTCCTTCACGATTTCTGTTATGTACCTGTATGTTATTATTTGCAGCATCACTGTACGCAATACCATCTTCGTCCTTGCTCTTCGTGATGCCAACGTGGTTTCCACCACGACTGGGCATCTCTGCTTTATGCTTGCTTATACTCGCTCTTTCATGGTATTTACCAAGATTGTCCACCCAAATGTTATCGTCAACAGTATTTATTCTAGGCATACGGGCAACATGACAGCACTCCATACAATCCACATACCTTTGGTTACCTTTCCGCATAATATGAAGGCATGAAGTACAACATACATGAGGACAATCCAGAAGTTTGGGCGTGGTGGGGTCACGTAATAGTTCAAAACATGCAGGGCACGTCAAGTCTTCCTCAACTATAATGCAAAATGATGGTGGTGCTGCCATAATGATGGAATAAAGTATCACTTGCCTGTGAAAAAGGAAATCATACGGAACAAAGTGTAAGATTTTGGCAGGGAATCTTGAGATACAAACAGTAAGCTAAAAACTTGAACTGTAACACACGGTCAAACAAGAGATGATTATAATAATTGAAGACCGAATTAAAAAAGACTTGTTTGCGTATGACGTACTGCGAAAGTAAGCAACCAATGACGTCACGCCTTTGCCTTGACGTCAGACACAAACTAATCTTTTTAAGTCGGTCTTCAATTATAGAATCAGGGAGCACCTCAAGTTGCAAGCAGGTGGTGGCCGCATTGCATTCTCTAAATTCAGTAAATTTTCATCGTCAACCGTGTAATTGAATGGGATTATTTTGAAATTTTAAAACGCTTAAAATATCACAAACAAATTGGCCTATGTTGATAAATAATATAAATACAAGCTAAAACCGTTGGGGTTCGATAATGAACCCCACAAAACTAACCGACTATATTGGAAAATGCCATACGGCCGGGCGGTTTCACAAGTTGCCGGCTCGATCATGTCATCCGCCGCCTGGTTGCAAGAAGGAATGACATGACAAATCTGCTCAATATACTTCAAATCGATTGGAATTTAGTTTGGAATTGGATATATATTTGCATTGCAGTGGATCCTGTTTTATAAATCCGTATCATTAACACTTAACATCATTGAATTATGTCTCACATATTCTTAGCAAGATTAAAAAGATTCTGAAACATTCTTTGGGGAACTCAAACGACATATCGTCAGTCTGCTACGCTAATTGCCTGAGTAATTTTCTGTAATTTTGAGAACAAATTCTTTGTAATTGTAAGTACAAAATGTGGTTCAAGCATGCATCAGTTACGTAATCACCCTAATTATTTCGGATTATTCCCTTTCATTTGTATAATTTTCATTTGTTTTTGTGCAAAGATTGCTGAATAAACATGTTTAAATGCATGCTTGAACCATATTTTGTACTTACAATTACAAAGAATGACTTAGGCAAATAGCGTAGCAGGATGACGATATAAGGGGCTGTGCAATAATTATGAGCCCTGGGGAGGGTAAAATTGGGGGAAGAAATTTTGGCGAGTCAAAAGGGGGGGCAAGCAATTTTTGGCAAGCCAAGAGGTGGGGGGAAAGCGATTTTTGGCACACATTCTTCAGGCGCCTTTTAAATAAAACGCTCTAAAAAGGCTTAGAAAAACCGTACGGAAACGCTTAAATATGCAAATTTTCCTGCTCGCTACGCTCGCAACACGTATATAGACTATTTAAAATTTGGTATGTGCAAAGGGGGGGGCAAAGAATTTTGGCGGGCCGAGAGGGGGGGCAAGCAATTTTGGGCGAAAAATAATGATGAAATTTAATGTTACTTTCTTTTCACAGTTTCAAATAATGAGCCAGGGATTTTTTTCTTTGGGGGGGGGGTGGGGATCAGGGTGGTAAAGCAAATTTTAAGAGGGCAAAAGTTGAGGAAAACTAAAACATTAACTAAAAAGTACAAAAAAGGCATACAAATCTTCAATATCAATGCGGCCAGCACCCAACAGGGGCAAGAGAGAGAGGGAGCAACACTTGTCCCAGGTAAAGAAAGAATAATATTAAGATCGTTGGCTCTTTTGACTAATAATATCCACAGAGAGTGATTAGCTTTTTTCCAGATCATCTTAGAGCCCATATTCCGTTATCATAATTTCCGGTTTCATTTGAATTTTCTCGCTATAATTAAAGACCGAGATAAAAATAATTTATCGCGTCTGATGTCACTGTCAATTACGATCCTTGATTGGTTAATAGCGCGTAAAAGGAAGACCGATCTATCTGGTGCTGATCGGAGAAAAGGAACAGCAGCAAATGGCGAAAAATTACGTATACTTTTCAAGGCAAAAAGCAGCTTTTCTGGGCATTGTTGACATGGTGCCTTCGCCAAAGAAAGTTTCCTACTATAAAGACCTAACTTTTGAGATGGTTTGCATGTTTCAAAGTGCAAAATTAACAATAAGGCGACCGGTTATACCGCCGGGTTCAGCAAGTCATCATCACGACATTTGTAAACAAACCGTGCCCGAGTTTGATTGACAGATGTCTTTAATTATAATGTTCCTGTAAAGTTTTTTCTCTTATTAGTAGAAAGCAAAAATGAATATGTAGAAGAGTTACTTCTGTTCAAGGTTACAAATATTGCAATTCCTACATCCATTGATTTACTTAATAGCGTTAAAATAAAAGTACCACGTAATTGTATTTGCTGTTAATTTTGATTTGAAAACAATTTGCTGTTAATTTTGATTTTTTAAACCAAACTAAAAATCATCTTAGAGCCCATATTCCGTTATCATAATTTCATTTGAATTTTCTCGCTAATGTTCCTGTAAAGTGCTTGGTTCGTCTGTGCTGTTGCGAATGCAATTTTGTAAGGCCTATCATTTCTGGAATTGTCTATATTAGCAGTCAAAGATACAAGTGTTGTCAAAACGTTAGCAAGTATTTGTATCGGAATTTAAATGATAAATCATATTTTATATCAGGTTGCTATGCCAACGTGGTATTTACATTATTATCTTCAGGCTTCACTAACCACCACTAATAACACAGCTGCAGCAAACAATATCGTCCCATGATGCATTACCAAAACGGTGCTAAAACATACGGAATCCTACTACACTATGGTAAAGGAAGTGACCTTATATATTTGGAAATGTTGTCCCTTAAGCATTCATGCATAAATGTTTCTTGTAAATGGGACTAATTCCTTATGGAATTACTGACATTCATACAGAGTGATAATCAAATAGTCAACAAAGTTTTTATTAATGATATTTATGTACATCAAATGAGAGAGCCTATTTTGGACAGTATTTTGTGTGGGACATGATAGCACATCAGACATATCGAATTGCATTTGATGTTAATTGAAATGTCTGAGTGTTCCAAATGCAACATTAGATACTCTTGAAATATCCACAATGTATAGTTTAAGACTTGTTATGCAATAATCTACCAAATATTTGGATCTTATGTTGAGTTTTGATGTGTCAGACTCATCCATATGAAAACACAGCTTGTATCATTAAATTTATAAAGTTTACTTCGAGGACTTTTAATAATTTGCCATCAAATTTGTATTAGGCCTATATCGCGAATTTCAAAAAGTCACAAAGGATATTGCTCGTATTCAGAATGCAATTTGGTGTGTCTGATGTGCTCTCAGGTCCCCGAACATATTAAAGCAAAACCTCCTATGTAACTGGTTGGCAGTTTTGTTTTAAACATGTTCAGGGGCCACACACACATAGGTTTTTCCTGCACAACGACGACTGGAATGTTGCATTGTGGGAAGACAATATTATCAGTTGCTACGTGACCGTATTCTTTTGGTAACCAGTATCAGATCAACAATAAAATTCACTTGGTTGAAATCAGTCCACTGATTAATAAAAGAAATCAAATTTCGACAAGGACAATATTTTGTATATAGTGCTAAATCTATTTGTAAATACATGGATATAAGCAGGTTTTTAAACCTTACATGTCAACAGAGAAAATAAAAATTTAACATGGCATAGTAAAGCGAGTTTTACTGAAATTACTATAATTATTTTCATAAACATGTGAAAGGGGCTCGAGATTTTTTAAACTAAAAAGCATTATTTTGATCGAAGTTCAACATGTACGATGTTTGTTCATTTACTAATCAGCTGAAACTTAATTCCCTGTGCTTAAGGGGTACTACACCCCTGCCCAATTTTGTGCCTATTTTTTTATCTCAAAAATTATAGCGCATTGGTGACAAGTAAGATATGTATATTATAGGGGCAAGGACTACAACTACTGCACTGCAAATTTTATTTCAACACAGACAACAGTTGTGGAGTTACAGTCAAAAATGAGGGAAAACCAATATTTGATCAATAAATAAATAACTACATGTCTTGAGTTGCTGAATTTTGCTGCAGTAGTTGTAGTCCTTACCCCTTAATTCGACGTCCTTTGTTTAAAAAAAATCATGATTTTAAAATTAAATTCTAGTTTATTGTTCAGTATAGTAGCAGGTAAGCTTAACGCGGTCGGGGGAAATAAATTAAGCATTACAAATAGTAAAAAATAATAGCGATGTATTAACTTACCAACAGAAGCCGCTGAGTAGTTCAGTCTGGTGTTTACTCTAAACGTTAACTGAATACGTAGGAGGTTATATATTACACCAAAGGAGTCACTGGTTAGGTTTTCACGCTTAAATGCATCGCGATCATTAACTTACCTGTATATCAAGCCCGCGATACAAGTAATAATTATTACACTTCATCAGATTTTGTCAATACCGTTTCCACACGAAATGTCGAAAAAGAAGGGGGGGGGATGTCCAAGGTTTCACAAGCTTGAATTTTCCACGATTTCTCGGCTCGGATATGCACCATTGTTGATAACTTTGTGTTTTTATTTTTCGACACCCTTCTTCTGATAGACACAAACATTAAGTTGGCCTACCCCCGGACCTACGCCTAGCACAATTATTAATTTGTATACCTGAAGGAAAAATTTGCGCAATATAATTTTAATGCCCGCAAATATAAATCCAAAATTTAATTATGGGTCTGAATTGGTTTTTATTTCCAAAACTTTGTATATAACAAATTTACAATATAATTATGAACAAATTAAGAACACAAGAAAAGATATTCGAAGTACAGATCATGTATGATTCAATATATGGATTATTTGCCAGTTTACTACAAGGAAGCAGTAAAATCCAAATGTTACTTTACCAGAAACGAATTTGGGACAATCGCGATTTAGGCAACTTCCCAGCAAACACAAAACGTTTTCGACATCATTCGCAAAAGGTTATAAAAGGTTGTCAGGAAACGTTAAAATGTCGGGTTATATATAGGGTATATTAAGAGTATAAAACGTTTTCATAACCTTAAAAAACTTTTTTTGATAATCTACTGCCCAGCAAACACAAAATGTTTTACAGAAAACGTTTAAATGTCGGGTTATATAAAGGGTATAAAACGTTTTAATAACATTCCATAAACATTTTTGAAAACTTGATACAAAACATTCTAAACAAAATGTTATTTTGGGGTTGACAAAATATTTTGCAAAAAATGTTTGCCCAAAATATTTGCAATAACGTTTAAAAACGTTTTCATGACCTTTATATAACCCGACATTTAAATGTTATTAAAACGTTTTGAAAAAGACATTTTAAGAACATTTCTGTGTTTGCTGGGTGCAAATATTTTAACATAATGTTATTTAAGTGTTGACAAAATATTTGGCAAAACATGTTTGCACAAACAGTTTATAATACCATTTTGAAAACATTTAAAAAATATTGTTGTAGTGTGTTTTCATAAAAAACGTTTGAAAACGTTTTCATGACCTTTATATAACCCGACATTTTAATGTTAGTCAAACGTTTTTACCTAAACCAAAAGCCAAAATATAACTTATTTAAAACGTTTTTGTGTTTGCTGGGTTCCTTGACGACGATCCTGGAGTGATGATTGGTTGTCCATGTAGGCATGGAATCCAGTGTACAAGTCTTGTTTGATGCCCGGACAAATTATTTCAATGACAAAAAAATTATTTCAAGAAAAACAATTAGTGTAACTATATTATTTATTTTACATAGTTCGCTTAATCATAATTAGTAGTCTACAAGTTCTAGAAAAATAATTTAGCTAACTATACTGACAATTGCTTTCAAACTTTTCAACACAATCAGTTTTACATTCACTTATTTGAATATTTGTCGTTTGACATTTTTACTACAAGCATTATCATTGACTTCAGAACTAACATGAACAAACTTATTTACATCTTATTTATATTTTTTACAAAACAGGTTCCTTGGACAATAATGTCAATTTCGATGTTGGCACACACTGGAATATAAGAATCAGAACTATTTGTTAATTTACAACTTTTTTCCAGTACATTGAATGTTTCCAATATCATAGTTTCATTATAATAATTCCAGTAAGCATGGTATAAGATGACCTATGCCGTACACTCCAACATGGGGTTGAGTGGTGGCATCTGTTTCACGATGGTCCTCCATTTCTGTCTGTTTATGGATTGGTGACTAGCCTCCACCACAGACTTCAGGTTTAATTTGGTGCAGTCAGCCTTGATGCAATCTAGCCATCGTTTTGGTGGTCTACCTCTGGGTCTGTCCCCATGGATGCGAGCATCGATCAGAAGTTTGGGGTAACGTGATGGTGTCATTCTTTGGATGTGACCAAAGTAACAGAGTCTTTTTGAGTTACCCTATCAACAACAGATTGCTCGATACCTAGGCACTTCCTGATTGCTGTGTTACGGATTTTGTCCAGTCTTGTGACACCCAGTATCTTTCTTAAACACATCATCTCAAAGACGAGTAGTCTGTCCTCATCGACTTTCTTCAGTGTCCAGGTCTCGGCTCCGTAGAGCAATATTGAGAGGACAAGGACTTTGTAAAGCTCTGTCTTGGTATGTGTTTGGATGTCCTTGGAATTCCATATGTTTTGAAGTTTCTGAACGGCCCCTATTGCTTTCCCTATTCTGAGTTTTATGTCATCTGTGCAGGATCCCTGTTGGCTGATTGTTCCTCCCAGGTAGGTGAACTTTTCAACCTGGACAAGTTGTTTCTCATCTATATTGATGTTGATTTGCTTTGGTACTCTGCTAATGACCTGTACTTCAGTTTTGGCTATGTTGATTTTTAATCCGAATATTGAACTGCTGTCGTGAACAAGATTGACAAGTGTTTGGAGGTCTTCTTCCTTCTCCGCAATAAGTGCAATGTCATCAGCAAATCGTAGGTTGGTGATGATCTGGCCTTGGACAGTAACCCCTTTGTTGCTTTCGTGAAGGGCGTATTGCATTACTAGTTCTAGCAAGATGTTGAATAGTTGTGGAGATATTACGCAGCCTTGACGCACTCCTACCATTGTCTTGAACCAATCTGTTAGATCGCCATTTACTCTTACCGCATTTGTTGATTTCTGATATAGGGCCTTCAAGAGTCTTATGGTTTTGCTGGAGAAGCCGAAGAAGCCGAGGGCCTTCCAAAGTCCTTCTTGCCACACAGAGTCGAAGGCTTTCTCGAAATCGATGTAGCAGCAGTAAAGGTCTTTCTTCTTCTCAAGGTACTTTTCCATTATCTGTCGAAGTGTGAAGAGCTGGTCGATGGTTGATCTCCCAGGTCTGAATCCTGCTTGTGATTCAGAAAGAATTTGCTCCGTTTTATTCATGATACGCCTTTGGATGATGAGGGTTAAGACTTTACATGCGTGACTGAGAAGGCTGATCCCTCTGTAGTTGCCGCAATCCAGCTTATCTTTTTTCTTGAAAATTGGTGTAATTATTGCCCTCCCCCAGTCATCTGGGAAGGTTTCAGTGACCCAGATCTTCTTGCAGAGTTGGTGGAAAGTTTCAATTCCTATGTCGCCTGCTGCTTTTATTTCCTCAGCAGTGATGCTGTCATACCCTGGTGCCTTTCCTTCCGAGAGTTTCTTTATGGCGCTTGCTACTTCGTCCCTTAGTATCTCTGGTTCAGTGTCATTATTTGGCATTTGGGGAACACTGCTTGCAGTGTTCTCGTTGATTGGATTCATTTTGTTGTAAAGTTCTTGGTAGTTTTCCTTCCATCTTTCTTTGACTTCCTCCATTTCAGTCAGGATTTTCCCCTCCTTACTTTTGACAGTTTGCATCTTGACTGATGCCTTCTTTGTGATCTTCTTTATTGTTGAATACACTTCCTTGGACTTTGCTGCCTGGTGTGCATTGTCAACTTTGCTACACAGATCCTGTAGCCATCTGTCATGGCATCCTTTCGTTTTCCTTTTAATTTCTCTACTAAGGAAGTTATATCTTCCTTTCAGACTTGGATCGTTGATCTTCTGCACCTTTACTTTGCTGCGTTCATTTGCAAGTTCAATAACCTCATCACTGATCCATGGCTTTTCTCGCTTTGATTTCTTGTATCCCAGGACTTTCTTGGAAGTTTCACTGAAAGCTGATTTGACTTCCTCCCACATTGAATCTGTATCCATGTCCTGCTGGTTTATCAGTGGCGCAAATCTTCCACCAATTTCAATCTCATAGTTTGTCTTGATGCCCGGGCTTCTGAGTCTAAACACGTCATACTGTTTAGGGTATTTTGGTCTCCTCTTGATCTTAAACTTGAGCCTTACATTTGCCATAACGAGCTGGTGGTCTGATCCGATATCCGCGCTTGGGAAACTTCTAGCATTGGTTACGCAGTTTTTCCACTTGTTATTTATCATTATGTAATCAATCTTATTGTGAGTTTTCTGGTCCGGGGACTCCCAAGTCCACTGCCGGCTGTCCTTACTCTGTTTGAACTTGGTGTTGCTGATGAATAAATCGTTCATTGCGCAGAAGTTGAGTAATTTTTCCCCTCGATGATTTGATTCGCCATATCCATGCTTCCCCATTACATTTTCATATTGTGTCCAGTCTGTTCCAACTTTTGCGTTAAGATCACCCATGACTATTTGAATGTCACTTTTGGGGATCTTGTCTATGGTTGTTTGAAGAAGGTCATAGAATTCATCTACCTTTTCCTCAGGATCTGCAGTGTTTGGTGCATAAACTTGCAGTACAGTAATGGCTCCTGTTTGCATTTGAAATCTTGCAGTTATAAGCCTTGGTGAGATAGGGTTATATCCCATGAGTGCGTTTTGTGCCTTCTTGTTTAGTATGAGGGCTACTCCGGCACGATGAGTTGTGGCATTCCCAGAGCATAAAATTTTGTATCCTTCTGAGGTTAATTCTCCAGAGTCTAACCAGTGGGTTTCGGAGATTCCTAAAATTTGCCAATTAAATTTCTCCATTTGGTTTAGCAATATCTCAAGATTGCCAGATTGGTGTAAAGTTCGAACATTCCATGTTCCTATACCAATCGTTGCTTTTGTAGTTAATAAAGCCATCCTGTTCAGTGGTTTGTCAGCTTCAGCTCCGCTAATTGGGGCTCGACTTGGTGTTAGTCCCGCTCTGGGAGAACCATCAAATCTTCCGATTAGATTTAGAGTTGCAGCGTCATGCTGCACTACTGTAGGTAGGCCCATTGGTTGGACTGGCTGATTTGTTAATGCAGGGGCTGGAACCCTGGTGCTGTAATTTCCTTTCATCATGAAACAGTTTCGCTCATAACTAGCTAGGCGGGTGAGACAATCCTCTCCTAGCCACCCTGGTCTGTCCGTCACCTACTGAACAAGTCAGTCGGCTCATAAGATACATCCACTAATTCCACCATTCAACATATGGTCGAATCCAACCAAAAGTGTCCACGGGCCCAAAATAAAAGTCCGAAATAAAAATGTCTCCACATTTTTTCCTTTTGCCCATTGATTGATGACATATTGGCCTTATAGGAACCAAAAGTGCCATTACTAATCTTGAAAAATAAATCCAGGACGTGTGATAGTAAATGTGATTTCAAAACCCAATGTTACCTACGAATACCACTAGGATGCTTTCACTATCGCAATACTAATCAACCTAAAACAAATGGAATATTCCCATTAACGCTTTTTTCGTGTAATGTAGACCACATGGTGTCAGAAAAATGCTAACTCAACCAGGAAATATTTGTTTTTATTTTTATAACGCGATCAATATGATCTTAGTCAATTTATGCTAGTTTATTTTTGAAAATGAAGTTTAGGTCAGTTTCTGTATTTTATTTATAAAATGAGTATGAATCAATTTACACATTGTATAAGAACGAGTATGATATATGTTTTCAAAAATATTAGGAATTCTACGCATACACCTAACGCTTTATACAATGAAAAGGTGAAGAAACCCGGGTATTCGTAGGTAACATGAGCGATTTAACAATATCTATATTGAGTTTATAGGTTTAAATTTTGCTATTATGGTAATGAATTAATAAAATGGTAGTTTTTAGATCTCTTTCAGATGGTACGTCCAAATGAATAAATGCTATTACCTTAGTTCAAAAAATTTTGATACTTTTAGCAAGATTTTGACCACTTCATTTTGATATACAAGTAGTTAATCAGCAATTTTGCATAATAAATAATTGTTGAATGAATCCGTATATGGGTAATGATAGTGTCCTGGGGTACCGCTTAAAGTTTTGACAATTAATTTCCATTGGTAGGGACACTTCATTACACATGTCATGTATTATGCTGTATTCGTAAGTAACATTTCAGTATTTGTAGGTAAGAATTAGACTTTTGGTGGATATCGCAATCAAAACTTCATTTTATAAAGCACTTTGAATGTATTATTTTCTTATGTGCGTTTATTGATACTTTGGACCCTGTCAAGTATTAACAATGTCGGTTCACAGCGGTTGAAAGAGGATTGAAGTAAGAAACAAAGGCACTAAAGTGACTTTAATTTGCTTAATTGCACACAAATCGCTTAAAACCGTTATTGCAGACTTGTGAAGTCCATCTTGGAGTCAGTTACGTCTTGTGGCCTTTCGTTTGAGGGCAACTACAATTAGCTTTATACCAGGGTCCATCAATGTGTTGTCTAGATCATGAGACAATGAGAACAGTCGTTTTTTTTTTCATGGTATTCGTAGGTAACCTTAGCGAAAACGTCAAAAGTTACCTTCGAATAAATCAATTTGGACACAAATTACTCAGAAACCAGAAGGTCGGTAAACATTTAAAATGAAGCACACATGACAGTTGACAAATCCAAGTATTTATCCCTTCTAATCTTCTTTAAATCTGATTTTTCTTTCAAATGAGCAGACCGTCGTCTATTTCAGTACATATTTTTCACCAACTAAGCCGTATTCAGTTTCGCATGGTGGGCATGTATGTGAATTCGCAATTTTCATTGACATATTATTTTATAGCAAACATACAGGCCTTCGTTATGTACCAATATGGGCATTGGCATGAATGGCGGTGCTTCACAATACTGTCATGATGTCAAATTGTATTTGTAGGTAACATTCGGTTACCGAAATTTACCTACGAATACTTGCTTTTATTGTTGACATCTCAGAAATATTTAAACGCAGGTTATTGAAACTTGGTAGAAATAAAGAGTGTATTACCCTGTACCTATTGCTTAACTATTGTTTACTATTCTCTCACTTTGTGGAAATGGCACAGCTTTTAACATGTATTCGGAGGTAATGCATATTTTTTACCAAACCAACCTTTGTGCCATTTAGAATTTCTGGCAGCTAAACACAATAATAAAGATGTCCGAATGCAATGCATTTCAGTATTGGACATATCAAAGCTTGTATCAATTGCGCATTTATTAGTGATTTCCATTTTTTAAAGATATAACTAGTGCTATGAAAAATTGTATTCGTAGGTAATGTAAAAAATACCACTCAAAAAATTATCACAAAAATTCATAATTATGTACAAATATGTGAAAAATTGAACAGGCAATCTTTGAATACACACCTTTCAGGAAATCAATTTAGATTCAATCCAATGACTTCTTTTCATAACTGATTTAGATGTTTTTAAAAATACTTTAAGAAATATTTTGAAAAAATGGGTAAAAATAGCATGTTTTGGGGTCTCTATGTCTAAGTTTTTCACAGAAGGGGGTCTTATTATATATGGCGCGAAGCGTATGGTCAAGGCGAATAAACACAATACAAAAACGAATGCCAATTGATTAATACTTTTAAGTTATGGCCCTGAACATGCCGTGTACACTTTTCGTTGGATTCGACCATATACTTTCAGTAACATCATGTACACTATTTACAAGTCAAAATGAATTTATAACAGTATTACTATAAAGTATGGACGTTACAGTATCATACAGGAATTAGACAATTTTAAGACATTATTAACTTAATTATTAACCCAAGCCATAGTCATGATAGTCAAAATATGGCTCACCGTCACCGATATAATTGATACGAGTACATCGTGTTCTTGTTTAAAACTCCAATATTCCTTGAACATACTTTACAGATATTTTAATTTTTTTTCATGTTAAATTTGTATAAATTATAATTCCCAAGAACTTAACTTCATGGACACGGTTTAGCTTATAGCCATCATAGACTATGCAGCCATCTAGGTATACATTATGATTATATTTACTTGGTTCGTTTGCATACGTGTGTCTACCATACATAAAGATCGTCTCTTTTTGCATTCATGACACTTTGCTTGCTGACCAGTTACAGTTACAGTTCTATAACTCATTTTATTCATTACGCAGTACAGAAACATTTTCATGTGAGTAAAATGTTGTCATCGGCAAACAACATTGTGTTCAGCAAATTTGATGTTTAACGAATATCGTTCATATACATATATATGTGTACAGGTCCCAGAATAGACCCCTGTGGGACTCCAAAAACGTACCTGCTCAAAAATAAACATGATCGCATGGTTAGACATATACGGGCCTGTAGTTACCAAACATTCTGTTCTTTAAAAACGCTGGGTACAAACCCACCGAAAAGGGACATTTTACTATCAATATAATAATATTAACCAAAGAAAGTAATAAAAAAATTATTACTTGATCCCTTGGTGGACACGAATCTAGGATAGAAAAGGGGTATTTTATTAATACTCAATCCCTATTCTATGTGATTTTCATAAATATTTATAAACCACAAGCACATTAAAATTAAGGATATGTGATCATTAGTGATTTTTGAAATGCGATATTTCTAGCACAATATCAATAACACTACAGTTTGATCAGCTCGTAATCGGCGGGCCTTATAACATCGCGGCTTGATATATTTTGAGAATGGTCTTGTGACATCTCGCCAGAAGCATCACAAGTTATTAATTGAAGTCCTATACTTTGTCGATGTCTACTTTCTTTAGGGGTGGTGCAATAATATTATATGTTATCTTTGCCCCCTCTTTTCACGTGCCATCAAACCTTTGCCCCTCTTTTCACGTGCCAAAAAATCTTTGCCTCCCCCACAACACATGCAAGATTTTGGGGAACCCAAATTTAGAACCTTAAATTGTCTTATCATAATTTTTAATGCGAGCGCAGTGAGCAGGAAGTTTTGCAGAATTTGAACGTGTTCCTAACGTTTTCCTATACCTTTTTAGGGCATAATATAGAAACGGTGCCCAAAATATCTGTGCCAAAAATCGCTCGCGCGCGCCCCCCTTCGACCTGCTAAAATCGATTGACCCCTTTCGACCAGCCAAAAATGTTCCCCCCTTTTGGCCTGCCAAAAATCTTTGCCCTCCCCTATTATTCACCACCCGGGGTACACATAATTATTACACCACCCCTTAACACGCAAAATATAGACCATAGAGGTCAACTATATCACTCTTAGGTCGGTCTACTTTTTGGCGTAGTGGTAAAAGCCTAACAATTCCCGCCGATTACGAGCTGATCAAAGTATAACAATAACAACAACGACGGTGGGTGCAGTATCAACGTGGATAATAAGTATATGGATTGACAAAATTGCCTTCAGGAAAATACATCCTAGGTTGCCTGTGCCTACGATTAGCCCTGCCTATCTGGTGAGCCTGCTGGAAGAGCGCCATCGGAGGACGTTTTGGTCGCACTACAACAGCAGCTGCAGACGTTCTTGATCGGTAAACGGCAAGGCAGACAAGTGAAGCAATGGACATGATAAGGACCAACCCGCCTACTCCTGCAGCAATGCCAATGAGGAGACTTGATGGAACACCTAGTAAAGGAAACGATAATTAAACTTAATGTGGGGGATGAGGTTTTGCATCACAAAGCGCCCCTTTAACAGAAGCGTATTCAAAAGTAAAATAACTTTCATTCGATATTAACACTGATAACACTAGTAATTGTGAATAATTGTATCTCACTTTTCGGTTAGATGTTAACGCCGACGTTGCAGCCAAAACCTTTAGCCTTCAGCTGAGTGGATGACTTATAGGATCGTCCGAGATCAATCACTGAGGAAGTTGTTTGATAACCCGATTCCGACCACGTGACAGATTAAATCTAATTAAGGATGTTTTGAAAAATAATAAAACATGGAGGAAAGTTGCTATAGCAACCATGTGCATTTTTCTCTATTGCCAAGTAGGCCCGTTGGTTTGCAAATTAGACCATCATATTTGGAACTCAACAGAGACAAATTCAGGGCATTGTGTTAGACGCGGACGAGACGATAACATCTTTTGACGTCACAGCCTTGTAGCATCCCACCGACACTAGACATGGTACACGAGAGTAGTAGTATAGGTGACTTTCATTAGGATTTGGGGGCAGGATCTGCGATGATATCAAAGTGGTGCCAAAATATTGAGATCTTGCTCTCTGATTGGTTCATTATAAGAAGCGACACCCCAAACAGTATGAATATGGCAAATGAATTGCTCCTGATTAAGTCTGACATTAAAGGCCCTTTCAGTGATTTCACAGGAATATTAAAAAAAATGGAAATTTGTCAGAGTTGCTTAGAAATAAAGAATAAGTCTACAGAATTTCATTAAACCACTTTTCCCTGAATACATCGACAAATTAGTCAAAAACAGAAGTTTTAGAAATGTTTTCTACTTCAACTCAGATCAGACTCGATAAAATATAGATTTTCGTACAGTGCGCCACCAATCGAATGGAAAAACTTCCTAGTCCAGTGTTTCTAACACGGGGAAGTAGAGTCTAAATTGATTTAAAACAGAGTAACAGACGCTTAATTTTTGTAGTAGAAAACAAAATAAGCAATTAAACGTCACCGAGGCAAATTAACGGTCAATTCAAATATGAAAAACAGTTAAAATTGTGTATTTTGTTTAAAATAGTAGCTACTGATGTAATAAGTAGTAGAAACAATACGCAACGCGTGTTGGTATGGTGGAGAGTGAGCTTCTTTCGATCTCGAGTCGGACTTTTGTACTGTCAGTATCAAAAGTCCAGATTCATGTAAATGCTTTATTTTGTTTAAAATACACGGCTTTCGACCGAACCACTAGCAGGCTATGTTAGCACATCTATGCCAATTACAAAGGTACCAAAATCTGAATTTTGATGATTTTTACGATCGTCCGGATGAGCAAATCACTGAATGGGCCTTTAACTACGTTGTCATTTTCGACCGAGAACCCAGTTAGTTTGAACGAGGAGTTAAAAGAGCAGTGTGTGTATGAGACCAATGAGACCCAAACCGTTCCTCAACATGAGCGGGCGTTAGATATATTCTGTGACATATTGAGGTCGGATCATCAAGCAACTTCCTCGGCGATTGACCTCGAACGACCCTAGGTCATCTACTCAGCTGAAGGTCAAAGGTTTTGGCCGAAACGTCGTGATAACATTTAACCAAACAGTGAGTTTGTCTGGACGACATAATTTAATTAATATCAATTATCATTCGATACTTTAACTATTAAGAAAACACTAATTTTGATGTTTATTTATAATCCACGCATGTTTATTAGTAATACTTGTGCATTCAAGAGGAATACAAACGATTAAAAAATCCACCCTTTCTAAGGGAACAACCCAAAGGTTCGATGAAGCCGTATAAACGAAAGTCCTTTCGTTAGGGAGGGAGGGGGGGGGTTCAAAAAAGTAGTTAAAACATCGGTCAAAGTTGATCGTTTTTTACGGATGTAATATATAATTTTTAAATTTTTTGGTATTTTCTGAAGTACGATATTTGACATTTTACAGGGGTTGCTTCAAAATAATTTCAAATCAATATAGAGTGCAGTACTCACAACCTGCAATTTGTAAGTTCATTTTTTTAATCAGCTCTAACCACTAATGTTGATTCTTTTTTATTTGAAAATCCAGCAAGTCATAATTTTTGTTCGTCCCCAAAAAGGTATGAAGAAAAATATTTTAAAATGAAATAGAATATTGTTTTTTCCATAAACGTGATCAATATCATTGCATTGTCGCACTCCTCTACATCCCCATCCACCAAAGCGACAGTCCTGTATCCTCTGAATCCGGGTTGGAATTTTCGATATTTGAAAACTTACGTTAGAAGGGAGGGGGGGAGGGGGTTAGCCTTCTAACGAAAGGACTTTCGTTTATAGGGCTTCATCGAAGTTTTGGGTTGTTCCCTAATCGAAGGTTATAAAGAGAACATTTTTTGCTTTTATAAACGCCTACCTGTCGAGTCCTGCAATTCTCCTGCAATAACTACAGCAGTTGTACCAGACACTATATCTCCGTGAGTTACATAGGTTAAGTCAATATAAAATATCTCAAGATCTTCTACTTCGTCATCGGCAATAATATCTACTCTGAATGATACTGACGTTTCTAGCGGAGCAAATTCCACTCTGAAGTTCTGTAACGGGATGTAGTCTGATCCTGCAGTCGCATTTCCACGATCAGTACGTAAGCCTGAACCCAACAAAAACAAAACAAATCAAAACATGAATATGAAACGGGATCTTAATGTATAAGTTAAGTATAATATTAAATGCGTGGATATAATAAGTACACAGTTAAAATGAATTACTTCATTTTCATTTGCTTCACGTCTTTATACATTATTATGTTTTGATGAATCACAGTGTGTGAAGATATTGGATCCAAAACATAATAATGATAAAATTGGATGATTTACGCCCGATATTTACTTTACTTGTGATAAACATATCTGTAGTGTCGAGTTCAACTGAATACGTTCATCACAATGATAACAAATTTCTCAAAAATCGACTATGGCATAGTTTACCCTACACCCTCACACAATCAAATTTTTTCTTTAACATTAAGTTTGGAATACATTTTGTAAGCGGGTTTATATAATAAGTTTCCTGTCTTCTAAATGTCAAAGTCCCGGGTCAAAGTTGTGTTTTGATAAATTTATCGTCTCAAGATAACCAATATCAAAATCAAGTTTACTGGCGGCCCTAAACATGCTAAACGGAGTCCGAAATGTTACCTTCGAACTCTCTGCTTATAAATCAAAAATATTTAGTCATAGGCTTGTATAGACGAGATCCTGATGGGGAGGCAATATTGTCATAGGGGCGATGGTCCATACAATCATCCCCCATTTTGACGCCCGTATGTTGGTGTTTGACCAAATTAACCTCATATTTTGCTATTTTAAGCTAAAAAGTGGTGTAATTTTTTTAGCGCCTCGCGTGAATGTATACCACTTTTGTACCACATTTAACAAGTTTAGTTTAAAATGACAACATTTGCGCGCATTTCTACCATAAACTTTTTTTGTCAACAAAAGGTGTAGATATGTTAAAACTATATGTAATCAAGAACTACTTCAGTGAGGTGTTTTACTTTCGAGGAATTTGAATGTTAACTTTTAATAACAATGCTGACCTCTGATAGGGGCTAGTAAACTTCGATTTTGAAATTTGTTGACTTGAGAAGCAAAAAATAGTACAGGTAACATACCAACAGCAGCTTCCGTCACAACATTGCCAATTCGTTCAATGGTTATTTCTACGCCATCATCAGATTCAGAAGTTATGTATTTTGATTTAACAAATCGGAACTCGCCTACATTGGTAAGAGATTAGAAAAAAACTAAAACATTTTAATAATTGTCATTAAATTTTTATTACTTTTCAACAATAAGCGATGCATCATCTGTAGTTTTGACGAAATTATAGAAGTCTTAATTTGAGACATAATTTGGGGCGAGTATCTAAACAGAAATATGTGACTCCTTGACGAAAATGATTAAGATATCGTGTAGGCAGACACAAGACGGCGATTCCCGTCTGAAAGATAGCATAGTATAATAGATGTATGTGTTGCTCCCAATACAATATTGCTCGAGTTGGAAATTATGTTTTGTTTGACATGAAGTAAATGACAAAGATTGTCTTTGAAATACACTAAAGGATAAATCAGATGAAAGAGTATAACCAATGATTTATTGCTGTAGTTTGTTACCTCTCTTTGGGCATAATATAGAATAAACCAGGTCGCGTAAAATACAACTTTGTCTTAAAACAAAAATGTGTTTGAAAAATGTGTATGTTTGTCTCCCTCATTCAATTATCATGGCATATGGTTTATCAAACTCTGGCATAATCTCAACTACAACATGGTGTACATGCGCGTATTTGGGGGGGGGGCTTTGGGGCGTGAGATCCCTGGGGTAAAAGCAGGGGGCGGCTAAAACGAAGTGGCGGCGGAAGAAGAACGGGCGGCAAAAAGAATTAGTAAAGAAAAAAGGGCCGAAAAATTGTGTATATTTTGTTACGGTAATTCTTCCAAAATATTTCACAAAATGTGCCAGAATAGCTCCACCCCATGATCCTCCATTCGACATGATAGACATCGTAAGACAATGCTAGGGTTTAAAACACGAGGGTATCAACCCCGAGTATCAGGATGTTAGTCACATGGAACAATATAACACTTACTGTCATCATCCATGATAGAGATAGTTACGTCGCCATTATTATCATCAGAAACAGGTGGATACTCGATTTTCACATGGAAATTCTCCTCCCTTTCAACAATTGCATCATTTACAAGCTTAACTTCAAACCGGACGGCTGACTGCTCTCGATTGAATGTCACACGGAATTGAGAGAAACTGACAAAATCACGAGACGCAACGGCCGTGTTGGACACGGTGGAAATGACTGAACAAAAAATTTACAAAAAACGAGATTAATGAATGCAAAGTAATAAATTTAAAGTTAACATTATTTGCAATTATCAATTGTACACATTCTTCTAAGATTTATGATAGTTTGCTCTTGCAATATGGATTGATTTACTTAAAATGTAGCATGCAGACTTACGTAAATATTGATCCGTGTCCGAATCGCATGTGTCCCCTGATCTTATAATCTCTAGAGTTACGTGGTCCGAACTTTCTACAACTTCCACAGGATTGTCCCTGAAAACATATTGTCCTGTAGAAATATGCAAAAATAAGCGGGCAATGTAACATAGTAAATCAAGTCAAGTCAAGTAAAACTTTATTAATCCACATGGGAAATTACACTCATGAGTGCTCATACATACAAAACACATAATTACTACAAAATATCATATTATATCAAAAACACAGTGTAAAAGATGAAGCTCTGTCAATTACATGTTACTAAGAATGGCGCCCCGTGTGTAGATAGAGTTATGAAGTCTAATAGCTTGTGGAACGAAGGAGGAAAGATACCGGCTTGTCAAGCATGACCAAAATTGAAAATTGAGTCCAATGGAATGAATTATGAGGGCTAGGAATTACGATACAATTTGCATGCCCAGATGTAACAGAGTGAAGATACAAGACACACATTATCCACATTCGGTATATTATGTTAACTTGAATGTCATTAAAATAAAAAAGAACCTAACCTGGTTGATCCTGGATAGTGACGATGGCCGTGTTGTTATTTGGATGTATTTGACCGGATCCATCAACCACAGATAACGCTAAACCGAAGGTTTCTGGTCCTTCATCGACAGAATCAGCAACGATGCTGATAGTTGCTGTATTTCGGGATTGATTGGGAAGAAACGTCAGAGTAACTTCACGAGTTCTAAAATCTGATGGGTATCTGGCGCCATTGATACTACCACCATTTGTGGCACTGAGTTCTGCAATTCAAATATAAATACATTTTTGAAAAGACCGTACAAATAATCATCAGTCATTGTCGCTTTCTTAATTATGCTAAGTTCCTTTTCCCCACTCTTTCGGCAAAATCAAAATCTTTTTGCGATAATTGTTACACGTCCCCAAATGTTTCCTCATGCACCTATAATATATGGCACAGAGGGTAAGAAGCCCACGCATCATCATTATATGGCATTTTATACAAGTATATTTACACGTTATTCACCAATGTTTTTTTTTTACTTACGAAGAGTTGTTTCATCATGCCCAACTCCATTTTTCACCACTGTCACTTCCAAACTTTGACACGACTCTCCTATTTCATACTCAATTTTCTCAAAACCAAAAGTAGTCACTAGAATTTGAGAGAACCCAATTATCATGGTTAGAGAGACTGGTTCTTTGCTAGCAACAAATATATATTATTGTATACTTTTTCTATGAGGTCTATTTTGCCTCTCTCCTCCAAGATCTAAGAATCGACAATATGCTGGGAAGGTAACAGACTTCTGTGTAACAAGCTCCCTCCCCTGTATATTAAACTAAGAAAGGCACCGACACACGTTTAACAATCAAACAAAAATTATTTGTTTTTGCACCCCCTCCTGCCTCCTGATAAATCAATGTATAGTTTTCTCACCGTCATCATCAATAATTGTCACAGTAACAACCCGATGGTTTTCGTCGATTTCACCATCAGCTTCTACCAACTCAATACGGAACATCTCATTTCCTTCAGGTAAATTATCGTCGATAAGCGTAATTGTGCCAGTCTTAACATTCTCCCCAGGTAAAAATACAAGGGTGTATGTGTCTCCAGTAAAGTCCAATCCATCACGCGCACTTCCGCCGATGACTCTCACAACTGAAACATTTCATATTTTGGAATGATCAACTTCGTTATTTTTAATATCATCATTGTTAGTTTAATGCTAACAGCTGTAAACGGTTTAATTAACTTGCAGTTATTATTAGGGATATAATTGAGAAGGTAGAGAATACACTCACCTACATTTGCAGATCCTTTCAGACCTGACCTAGTCACTGTGAATTTGAACTCCCCTTGGTTTTCAATGATAACTTCACGAGGTACATCTAGCGCAAACCGACCTAAAATATAGGTAGCATTTCATATGCAATATAAAACTTCCAAGAAGACTAATAGAAGAGAGATGAACTAAGCAAATCTATCAATTTAGGTTGATGGCTAGTTACAACATTTTCGTTTTGAATAACAATTCATACACTCCTAGACAGTGAGAACCAATCAGCGCACGTGTTTGTAAATTACTAGCCGTGCATAAATATTGTATAATTGCACGGGCGCGTACACCGCGTAGTACGCGCAATGCTTTCGGACGCGTTCATTTTTCTTTCGGGTGGATGCATTTATATTTGCTTGCATTTTCCAACATTTTTAGTGACAATTTTAGTGACAAAGTAGCGAAAATCACGGAATTTTGTTTCTCGTGTATGAAATAGGTTAATAAATGCGCATCACTTGTTGCTCGAAATCACTTGTACTGAGATGTTGATGCGACAAATGCAATCGCCCTTCGGGGCTTCACTCCCAACAAGTGATATGCATTGATTAACCTATAATTATGTAATCTCTGCGTTAGATATAAAGCTGAATTTATACTCCATCGCTGAGAGACGAGCGATTGATATTTGAGGTAGCATGATTTTCGCAAAGCAACCAAAAGCGCTCTACCTCATTGGATAGAAACTGATCGCTCGTCGCCCAGCGATGGAGTATAAATTCAGCTTTAGGGAAACATAATTTGTTTACATAAGCAGTTAATTAGTCATTGCGAAAGAAGTCAAAAAACTTACACCAGATAAGAGACAAATTCTTAAAGTGAACATTATATCAAAAAATAAATGAAACAGAAACAGAACACCAGTATAGATAATTTTGAGCACTAAAACGATATGCAGACACGTATACAAACATTTTAGCGGGTTCATATTTTCGACGTCATAACGACTTGGATATATAATAAGTATTTGGCAGTTTCTATTGTCCATGTATTTTATTTTCTCACCATCGTCATCTAGTATAGTGACTTTCACCAATCTGCTCTCAGGTGCTATATTTACATTCCCAGATAGGCTGATGGTAAATGTTTCATCTTCTTCCATTATATCATCATCAATAATTGTCACTGAACTCGTCTTGGAAAATTCACGAGTCCTTCCATAGAATGTTACAGTCTTCGATGAGGATTCGAAGTCACCGCCTGAGTCGTATCTAGCGATTGCGGTACCTCCTTCGTACGTGTTGGTAGAAACCACTGTATGCAGGAAAAAGACAAATTTGAAGAAAACTTCATCACCATATATATTAAATTAAAAGTCGCGACCCTGAGCACATCAGTGATGTTTTAAGAACCTAAATAATATATTCTTACATGATAATAATAATTATTAAGGGTATACGAGGTATTGTTGGTCGAAGCAGTCAAAAAATCGAGTAATGTACGTTTTACAAAAGTGTTGTTGTTTCAGCCCTCTTTACAACATAACTCAAAAACCACTAGACCTACAAAAGTATATCTGTGATATTTGAATTCGTCTACACGCTCGCTATGAATTGAGCAATTAAGCAAATTTTGCTAAAGCTCACTACCATTCGCAAGATTCTGTGAACTACTTTTTTCTGCTGCTTCGACCAACAATACGTCGTATAACCTTAAAGGCATTTAATGTAGGCAGTGACATGATTAAGAAGGTTTATAAATGTCACAGTCATACCTATTGTAACATCATTGTCCAGATACCCATCAATGTCCATGAATGGTCCACGGGTTAAAATAAGATTAAACTGACCAACAGACTCGGGAACCGTTATGTTCGGGTTCTCAACCTGGATATAGGCTAAAAGAGTACATACAAAACAAAACGTAATTAGATTATTAGTTTAAGTTTACTACCTGAAAAATAAGAGTATACAAAACCCAACATGTCACAAAATTAATACATTATTTTTGATATTCAAAACACCACCGGGTTGTATCTCGAATTTCTACTTTTTGCATGATTATAATGCCCAGTGGTGTACTAAAATACCACGTGAAAGACAAAGCATGAAGTGCTTTAATTAAAGTCAAATTTAAGATTTTATATTATAATTTATTCATAGTTCACCAATCGAATACTTGACAGGTTCTGTGAATGTCAGCTCATGTGTACATATATTTGGAATCACTGACGTATAAATTGTGAGCATATCGCTATTCGTCGAACGTCTTATAAACGTCCCAGCTGCGTGATGCTACGCGCAATAATACATGCAATACGATCGGTGAGCTAATAAGCGAGTTGCGTATCACCTCGTTTTGTTTGGCTCGGAATTAAAAGGGGACAATCTGATCAGTGAAAACTAACATTTAAAGAGTAATATATTCTTTATGCAAATCACAAATTATTGCTTAAACTGAGCTGTGTCTCTAATAATTATATCAAATCATTGAAACATTTGCCTATTCAAAGCGTTGCACAGTGTCAACAGCCAGTGTTATAAATATAAACTTAACACTCCGTTGGTGAGCGACGCGACGGGCGATTGGTATTTCACCGAACGCAAGAAAAGGAGGCCTACCGTATCTGATTGGCTAGAAATCGATCGCTTTGTCGCTCAGAGGTGTAGTACAAACTCAAAATGGAGACGTGTATTCAATTCGATTGAATCGATATTCTATTATTGACACAGATAAAGAAAGTCGATAAATGTACATTGTATTGTTGATACATCACCTGGGTTTTACACAGGTTCCTTTGTATAATTCATTTCTCAAACAGTTGAAAATATCACAATTTTTACTTTGGATTTCAAAATTTTTACTTATAAAACATGTAAAATGCAGTTAAAGATATCCACAGCAAACAGCAAGGCCCCGCTAATTAGTGTATTGCTTTTCGAGTTAGTGTACTGGAAACAAAACCTGCGTTTTTCCTGAAAACAAATCGAATTTTCTATAATAGTAACACTATATGTGGTACTGATCATGCGCAAATCGTAGAATAGAAACTAAGCGGCAGGCTCTATGGCGGGGCTATGGTATCTCATATCATGTAAATGGTATGCTTAGCCTGAGTCGCTCGGCCTATCTCGAACAAAATCGCCATGTGTAGCTTTTGAAAATTGAGAGGATTCATGGTACTATCACCGCAATTTTTGACACGAAGATATAGGGATGATGACGCAGTGCGTTGTTAAATGATTTTGAATGATTTTTAAATTGTATTATATACCATCGTCATTTTTGATTGTTACAATGGTTCGACTCCTTCCACCATTAATTCCTGCAGCAGGTTCTACAATATCGACATAGAATTCTTCGTCATATTCTATGTCCGTGTCTTGAATTATCGGAATGGTAAATTCAGCGATGATTGAGTCAGGCTCGAATATAACTTGATGTACGCCATTCAGTAAAAAGTCAACACCTTCTGTTGCTTTGTTGGTGCCTGGAGTGTTAACTGTGGCTCCAGAAATGGCAATTTCTAGAAGAAAATAACATTATAAAATAGACAAACTTGTGGTAGTTTATCGGAATGTTCGAAGGCTTTGTTTTAAAAGACAGATATACATTTATGCATATGCACACGGTTTTTTATAATTCTTTTGACAGAATATTGACAATCCTTTCAAACAAAGCTTAAAAAAAGGATCCGCAGCTAAACTTCACTATACTGTTTTTTAAGTATTATTTAATTATTATTTATCTTCCATCATAAAAAATAAACGAAATGTCACCAATAGTTGCTTGGTTGCCGTTTGCGTTATTTCGACTGAAAGAAACAGTCACTGTCCCTAACGACTCTAAAATGCAGTTGGTCAAACTTGTGACAGAGAACAGATCTGAAATGACAATGGTATTAAGGATATTAATTATTTTAAACTGTTGTGATTTGGTAGTTCACAGCATCTTACGAATGGTAGTGAGCTTTGGCAAAAACTGTATTGCTCAATTCATAGCGAGTGTGTAGAAGAATTAAAATATCACAGATATACTTTTATAGGTGCTGCGGTTCTTGAGTTACGTTGTAAAGAGGGCTGAAACAACAACACTTTTGTAAAACGTACATAACTCATTAACAACAATAAATTAAGCAAGTTTGCAAAGTATATGATTTGTAGAATGAACTTTTGCAAAACATCAAGGTGTTATTTTTCAATAATATATTGATCTAGATAATAAAAATCGATTTTTAGGTTGCTTCGACCAACAATACCTCGTCTACCCTTAAACAAAGATGAAGAACTGAACAATATGATTCATCAATAGAGACAGTAAAATATACACAGGAACCAATTTATACAGGAAAATAAATAATAAATATTGATAATATTAAAGCCATGTTATAACATTTTCATAAAAAAAAAAGATTAGTATTTCAACAAAAGTTGGATTTTACTGTCAGGTATGTCTTCTTTTAATTTTGAGCCGAACAACTGAGGTAAAGCAAAGAAAATTGCAATTTACTACCAACACTAAATCTTTCTGGCACCCAAGTGAAAACTGAATCAAATTCCATTCTTAAGAAGTAGTCATAACTGGAGTTATGTGCGTATATCACACAAATGACCACACTACCCATATTTAGCAGCTCTTAATTACAACAAAGTAATAGAGGTTATCCATGTTCAATAAGCTGCATATCCTATCAACGACTGCTATACCTTGTTTAGGACTTTCAAAAGAAGTAGGGTAAAGTGGGGCATTAGGGACCCCCATTTTTAGTTTTCATCATAGCTAACTTTTATTTAATACTTGTTTCTGTTTTTAATGGTTTCACTTGATAGACCTGTTATTCAGCTATGTAGCACAGGAAAAAAATCTGCCAAAAATGCGTTCATTTTCAAACGCCATGCATTTATTTACAGTGACGTCAAGTGGTCCTTATTGCCCCAATGGCGGGGCATTAGGTACCACCAACTAGTATCATGTTTGTTGATCATTTTGAGACCTTTAATCATTCTTAAGAGTTTCTTTTTAAAAGTCTTATATCAGTATGGTGTTTATTTTATGCGAGGAACAACTGACACATGCAGTCCTTGACTTTTCAGTCCTCTTCCGAGCCCACAACTTCTCCATATGCAAAAATGCCAGAAAACTTTACAAAACATGCACTTGAGTCAACCACAACCACATTGACCAAATTACTCTAGTCCACAATCAGGACATATTTTGTCAGGATCATCTTCATTGTCTGACTTTTTGCTTCTTTGTCTTCTTTTATTGGCTTGGTTTTAGAGTTCTTGTTATTTTTGTTGGTTGGTTTTGACTTCTTGTTCAGTTGTTGCTTCTTCTGTCGAGTGCAGTGACATATTGTACATGTGGGGCATTAAGGACCACTTCTAACTTCATTATATGGCTACAATTTGAACCTAAAATGTCATAGTTGGGTAATTTAACTTGCTAGAAGCACATTATGACATAAAATAAGCACAAACTTTGAAAGTTGTTGTCGGACAACCGATTCATACATGGGAAATCACCGATATTTCACTAAAAACGTAGTACGGGGCATTAGGGACCACCAGATATCGCTAAAATCATAAAATTGCAAAATTTTCTTTAAAAGTTCATATAGTTTCTATTTTCTGTTCACTATCTATTTTTACACTACTATTAAGCAAATTTAATGTAATTTGTTATACAATTGTGGTCTAAGTGCAATATTTAAATAAGCACACCATAATCTGTAATTTACTAAGAGTCCTAGCGAAAGTGGTGACATCAGTCGGAAGTCCACTTTCAACATGACATTTTTTTCTCTTCAAATCATTTAATGAGACAATAAATCTTGATATATGCTTGCTAGTATGTCCTCTTTCTGATGAAACTATCAAAAGTTGTTGATCTATACCTCATGTGAAAAAAAAGGATGTTAAATGATGTATTTTATCTAGTCCGAGATACTAAAAAGTTCAGCGTGTACTTTGAAGATGTCTGCCAAGATGATGTTTGGGTCAAACTGTGATGAGCAACTAACATGAGTGTTACATAAGCATTGATCATTTTTAATGAGTAGCTATTATAAACCACTCTTGCAAGGCATATTTAAAATAATCGTCAGGATTCCCTAATATGCATAATAATTACTTGTTTTGTTTATTGGGTGGTACTTAATGCCCCATGGTACTTAATGCCCCGCTTTACCCTACATGCTTGTGTGTGTTTCAAAATAGCCCGCCAAATTAAAGTCATGCAGGTAACTCCGAGGTCGTGCATTGAATTGCTTTGAATGAGGAATACTACGGGAACCAGCGCCTTTTGTTAGAAGTCACATATGAGTGAAGTCCTGGAAAGTTTGTCACTTACTTGTTATTTTAAAATACAGATATGTAAATTCAAATAATGCTTAAAATTAATGATACTGAAGAGGATGGATAAAATGTCTTACTGTCATCATCAAGAATAGAAAGGATCTGAGACGCGACACCAGCACCACCACTACCATCATCTATAACGGGTGAATCATCAGTGTTGGATTCGCTAAGGTAAAGTACTAAGTTCAAAGTCTCTTCTTGTTCCACAATTACGTCATACCTTACGGGGATTGTTACTGACGTTGATCGCGTATTAGCTGGAATAGTCAGTACAATATTAACTGCTTCATAATCAATGTCTTCCTCCGCCTCACCACGAATGGATTCAGATCTTATTCCTATACAAAACGAACAGTTTTTAAAATCTGTGATTCGAATACAAGTAACACTACTTTTGCTTTAGAATATACAATTGAAACATAATTCAATAATGTTAGTTTAATTATTATCACGTGACCAGTGATGTATTACAGTCACAGAATTCAAATATACACAAGAACCGGTCATCCCTATATGTCCCGGCTGAAAAATGTGCAAACTGTAGTTATGATAATGAAAACGACTGGTAAGCAAGTCTACTAAATGATCTCAAAATTTGAAGGAAACAAATGGCGGACTGTCGCCGGACCCTTTCCAGAACTAATACAGCACAGTTAGCCATTGTCAACATGGGGTTATCGCCAGGAATATTTTCCTTAAATAAAAAACTAACACCACCGCTATGTGGTATTTCACGATATAACGTTAATGGAAAGAAAAGTGCAAATGTTTTTCTTGTTTCGAATCGGACGAGTGACAAGCTCTAATGACGTCATGATGTAAACAACGTAATCGTCAATAATAATTTATTAGGTAAACCCAAATATGGAGGTATCCAAAAGTATGCTAATTCGAAGTTCAACGAATCAGAATACGATCCTGGTATCCAATTCTATGCAAATGAGTTGAAGGAGGTTACGTGAACATGTACACTAATTCTCATCTAGCTTTACTAAAAGATCTTTGATCACAGGCTAATAAAACAATCCTTACTACAATCTTTGGCGCGATGTCAATTTTTGAAATTGGGTGGTTATCATTTTCGGAAGGGGGTTATATGTCGGTGACCGGATTCAGTATTTTATGAACCCCTATTATAGGCCGAAATTTGCCATGACTGCCTGAATTTTTATGTCAGCTACCCCTCCGGCACACATAGACATAAAATACATTTTCCCCGAAACAAATGTGTCTTCTCCCTTTGAAAGTCGCGCGTAGCGCGTAAACAAATTAATTGTACGCGCAAATAATACGCTCGCAGCGAGTGAAATATATGATTGTTAATGTGATTGCGACCATGTTTAAAGTTTTTTTTTTATTCAACCATCTTTATTAACCAAAAGCAGAAGAACATTCAACCCCAAGATCAACTGAGATTCATACGGATCTCAGGCAAGGCAAGGCAAGGCAAGGCAATTACAAACAGCAAATAATTTTAATTATTTAATTGTACTTAAAAATACACATAAACAATGAGGAAATACATCATGGCAGGGAGAAAAAAAATGTAAGAAAGTTCCGAAGAAATATTTTTTTATAATAATGTATTAATAGTTGTCACTTACCGATATAACCAACATCATCAACCTTTCCGACTCTAATGATATGAACTATAATCTGTTCATCATACTCGATGCCAGACGGTGTCACCGTGTTATCAATCCCATATAGAGCTAATGGATTAAAATAGTATTATGAATAATTATTGTAGACCTGAGCGCAAGAAGACCGTAAGTCCACTTGGCCCCTCAACATGTATACACTAAAGTTGCGTATAGTTTCGTATAGTTTGGTAATGTTCAGTGGCCAAAACAAATCTTTCACAACCTTTCATGATGTTTTTTTTTACCCTGGAACATGTATTAAACATTATAAAACCCTAAGAAACTATACGTAACTTTAGTGTATTATGTTGAGGGGCCATGTGGACTTACGGTCTTCTTGCGCTCAGGTCTTCAATTATGTAATGAATGATTAAATGTAAATTAGGATGAAAACATACCAGAAATAAGCAAATAGTTATCCCAGGTGTACATAAATTATATTTATTGTTATATTAATATTGCCATATGACCAGGTAATATTCAAAGTGCAAGAAGAATTTTCACAAACAACTCATAAAAGCTGATTACAGATGGAGTGGAAGGACGTAAATGCATGTAGCACAATACGCCAAAATGCCCAAGAGATCTGAAGTGAAATTGCATACATGTTTTCGGCACATATGGAACATATTTCGTCGGTCGCATCACTTACTGGTCTAGCATGTCTATTCGACGCAATACGCTTTTCGAGAATCGCGATTGAAAAATCTGTTGTTTGAGTTTGCTTCATACTTAAGAGGGACCCCACCTAACTATCATACAAGGTTGGCCAAGATCAAAAAAATTTTATGGTGTTGGTCGAAAGGGCTTTGGGTGTAGATTGTAAAAATCCACTTTGCTCGCTCATATGTTACCCGTTGCCATGGTAACGACCCGAAATGTATTTTAGGTGATTTTAGCTCATTTCAGGCTGAAAATGCTGAAATTTGCCTAATATAGAACGGGCCATAGCTCCATTATTCGAGAAGATAGAAAAAAATTGGTTAGATCCTTACAATGGACCATCTTTCTACTTTCCAACAAAAAATTAAAATTATTCATGTGGTGTTCGGTTGTATCTTTTTTTGACCTGACAACACTTATAGTTTTGCCCTTTTGAAAAAGTGACAATTTTGACCTATTTTTGAGGTGCAAAAAAACTATTGGCCATGACTCCCAGAATATTGCAATTGTGGTTGTGAACAAAGCAGACCATGCCCCATTCAAAATTGATATAAATTGCTTGGGGGATTATATCAGTAAAGCGGAGTGTTACCAGAAAATAACACATTTGTTGAAAAGGGCTAAATTTGACTGGGAGTGTTTTTCCCCTGTATTTAAGTAATACTGAACATATTTATTATGTTTGTGCATCATGTTATCTCACAATTGAATGTTTTGGATTTAGATATTAAATATTAAACAAACTCAATTTCTATTTTGATATTTAAAGTGTTGCCAGTATTCAAAAACTGCATTTTAAGGTATTTTAGTCAAATGACTAGTAATTGGCACATATTTAAAAGTCTAAAACCAAATGATAAAAGTATAGGCCTAATCACTTGGATTATACTTCTGAATATTGATGTAGCAGGCCTTTTAACTCATTCAACAATAAGCTATGGCAACTGCAGTGTTGCCATAAAATAAGCAAATTTAGTACTTTCTTTCTACAGACTACATTGTTATACCCTGATTTTTGGGAATTTGATAATTCAATTCTAAACAAAGTGTATGTTTTAATGTACTATATACACGACCTGTGTTAAAAGAAAAAAGACACACTTCTGAGCTCTTCTGCATTGCAAACATTACAAATAATATGAATTTGTCTGCCCTATTTCTCCTAACAAGAGTTATTTAACATGCTCATGATCGGGGTGAATTTCGGTGGAAAACATGCTCCTTGCGCCGTTTCTTTCTTTCTTTTTTCTTTTCTTTCTTGCTCTCTCATTTCTCTTTATTTTTTTTTCTTTCATTTTTGTCAGGGGGGCACTCTTCTCCCTGTCCCCGCCCTTAGCTACGCTACTGCAAACAGAACAAAATGTTGACCCCATAGTTTTATTTTTCATGCCTCTATTGAACAAAGAATTGTCCAAAGGTGAAAAGCATCAAAAGTTGCCCAATCGCGGATTTGCATCATTCGGCTTTACGCTGTATTTTATTGGCTCTCTATATATTTATGTTTAAATAATGTGAGTATATTTGGTTGAAACACAGCACAGGCTATATAGACATTTCCCAATAAATTTTAAACACTTCTTTTAAACACTTCTTTTCTCTTAAATGAAAAAAAAAACATATTAGGAACGGTAGAAACATTTCAACTTTGAAGAAAAACAAGTTCAAATGAACATTAGGAAACATATATTAAAAGGAATAAACCAATAATCTGAAAACATCAAAACACCGTAGTGCGGATGGCGCTGGCATGCGTATATATTGAGAAAATATTGAAGATAAAATAAGCAAGAAACTGCAGCCTAAAATTAATGCTAAACGACCCTTGAAATATAGGCCTATTGAAAATCTAACTGGCAAAATCATGCAACAAAGAAGAAAACAATGGAATTAAATTGCGAATATCATGAACATAAGAGAAAATAAGAGTAACATGATTATCAATGTATCACTGCCCTCTATCCCACCTTTGTCCAGCTGATACAGTAGCCAGGATATGTTCAGAGGGAGGGGGGAGCATATTTGGGGGGAGCATATGGGGAAAATAATATTAATTTCTTCAAAAGAGTCACAACCGTTTCCATTAATCAGGGACTTAAATTAATTATAGCAGTCACTTAATACTCCTAATTAGTCGGAGCATGGAAGAAGCTATGCGGTTAATGCATTTCTTCAATGTAGCGTATGTTTGAAGTAATAAAAATGGAATAAAAATAGTGTAATTTTAAAATGAAAATTATCCTAGAATATATAAAAGTGTACTTGACATGCTTTGTACCAGGGACGTAGCAAGCGGGGGACATGGTGGACGAAGTCCATGGGCCCCGGGGGTTCAAGGGCCCCAAGCAAAGAGAAAATGAAATAAGCACTGATTAAGTAGCTGCTAAAAGGCAGGGCCGAATTTACCTTGGTCTGGCTAAAATTTGGAGTCCCCAAACTCACCGTGAGGAAGGCTATGGCAAGCTAAGCGGCTCAGAACGTGGGACTAGCTACGCGCAGCTTCTTTCTCGTTACGTGCAGCTTATTAACCAATCAGATTCGCGGTTTTAAACACGTGGAGCTGATGTAAACATCCTCTCTCACAAAATAATATTACGTTGTTAATTTTTGTAAATGAAAATATCTGTAGTATATCAGCAAAAAATGGTATAGGTGCTATTAAAGTAATATCTGAACAGAATGATGATTGTTCTATATTTAGGGGCTATCATTTTCTTCGGAAGGGTATCCCAAATATAGGGGGTCATACTTTTTTTTTTTTTTTTAATAAGGGGGAGGGGGGTCATAAATTGATAATGATAAAATGTAGGGAGTCACAAGATGACTACAGATAGTGTGTTAATTGTATTCAAAAAGACTGATTTCAATACAATTTTAGCCTGTCTAGGGGGTAAGGTGTATCGGTGGTGGGAGTCGGGGGTCATAACATTTTGATGTCGAAATAGTGAGGGCCGCAATTTATTGACGCCGACTTTTGTAAATTTAGGACCCCCCGTTCCGAAAAAAATGATGACCCATTTTACTCTCTCCATATTTACACAGTGGCATGTGATATCGCTTTCCCTGCAATATCTTTACACAGCGCTTTACATCAGTAGTAGTTGTTGTTTGACCTTCATATCCCTTGCACCGCTAATACAGCCCGAGTATAAAGTTACTTGCTATTATATTAAACACGGTGTAAACTTGGAAACACTAAATAAATATGCTTTGTGTCATTTTAGCCAGGCATTAGCAACATGTTCTCTTGACACGTGCTGTGATTTGGCCTCCTTTACCCGTTCGTTATCTATGCTAATTCCGTAAATTAATTACAAGATAATAATTGTGAAAGAGGATACCTATAACTTAACTATACTACGCGCAGCTAACGACCCAACCACGTGATTAAATTTGACTATTTTGATTGGTCAAACAGCTGCTCGTAACGAGAAAGAAGCTACGCGTAGCTGTTCCACGCTTTTGGCCCCCTTGGCTTGCCATAGAAGGCATGTGCTGCACGCAAGAGGTCAGTTTGGGTTACAAATTGGGTGCCTTCTATAAAATCGACAGTGGTGGCAGAAGCATTGCAAATTAGAGGAAGATAAGCGTATTTTGTCCCGATCCTACTAGAACATTTGCGCGCGAAATTAATTTTTAATTTCGGACCATTTTAGACCAAAATGAAGGTGAAATTTGCTATGTGAAGCTAGTATGATATGCGCGAAGTGCGCAAAATTTTGCCATATTTTGGTCCCAAACATGCTGTTGTGGGCTAAGGAGAAGATACACAGGGCAATGTTTGGGACCCCTCTGGCCCAATGGTAAATACGGCCCTGCTAACATGTCGTCCCTAACATGCATGCTATATTGAGTTAGTAAAATAATTTTGAAACACCCTATTTGTTCTATTCATTTGTAATACACATGAAATCTATGGAATTGACTTGAATACAATAAACAATGCAATAACAAGATTTCAAGTGGTAGATTTTGCTGTCACCATTTCTGCTGGGAATTTGGCCACTCAAGAATAGCATTACACTCAGTCTACGGTAAAATTTGGCACAACCTGTAAAATAAGCAATCATTTTAGTAGTTTCATGTCATATGAAATCATTCTGTTTTCAGACTAGTATATGCAGCTTATGTTCGCTTTTTTGCACACCCTGTAATATAGTGATTGTACAGATAAGTAATTGACATAAATGTTGTAATTTTAGAAAGGGCAAACTGTGTACTTTCTTTAAAAAAACCTAACAAATTATAGTTACTGGGAAATGATGAGATTGGCATAATACTATTCAACTTTTTGTGTGAAATTACTTTGTTACAACCTATATTACCTATCGATCACCCTGTATAATTATTCAAATGCTAACTAATGTAATGGCCATCTTTGAAGCATAAGATTTCCAGAAATGTATGGGTTTGCATACTTTTCTTGAACTACATTTGAGATATAACCAAAAAGGTGCAAAAGGAGGTGATTTCAACCAAATTTCCAAATGTGCACCAATGGGGTACCAACTTAAAAATGTGACCAAGTACCTAAATTTGATTATTTTATGGCAACACTGCAGTTGCCATAGCTTATTGTTGAATGACGTAAGGCCTGCTACGTCAATATTCAGACTTATAGTCCAAGTGCTTATACTTTATCAATTCGGGTTTTAGACTTTTAAGTATGTGCCAATTACTACATGTAGTTATTTGACTAAAATACCTTAAAACACAGTTTTTGAATACTGGCAACACTTTAAATATCAAAATAGAAATTGAATTTGTTTAATATTTAATATCTTGATCAAAAACATTCAATTGTGAGATAACATGATGCACAAGCATAAAAAATATGTTTAGTATTACTTAAATACAGGGAAAAACACTCCATGTCAAATTTAGCATTTTTCAATAAATGTGTTATTTTCTGGCAACACTCCGCTTTACTAATATAATCCCCCAAGCCATTTATATCAATTTTGAATGGGGCATGGTCTGCTTTGTTCACAACCACAATTACAATATTCTGGGAGTCATGGCCAATAGTTTTTTTGCACCTCAAAAATAGGTCAAAATTGCCACTTTTTCAAAATGGCAAAACTTTAAGTGTTGCCAGGTCAAAAAGAGATACAATCGAACACCTCATGAATAATTTTTATTTTTTGTTGGAAAGTAGAAAGATGGTCCATTGTAAGGATCTAATCAAATTTTTTCTATCTTCTCGAATAATGGAGCTATGGCCCGTTCTTTATTAGGCAAATTTCAGCATTTTCAGCCTGAAATGAGCTAAAATCACCTAAAATACATTTCGGGTCGTTACCATGGCAACGGGTAACATATGAGCGAGCAAAGTGGATTTTTACAATCTACACCCCAAGGCCTTTCGACCAACACCATAAAATTTTTTTGACCTTGGCCATCCATGTATGATAGTTAGGTGGGGTCCCTCTTAATTATTTCGCAATAGAATGTCCTCATCAGGGTATTTATATAAAGAAGAGACTTGGAAGTTTCATTTTGGGAAATTGAAATGCCCATCTTACAAGTAATAATAATGGTGTTAAACTTATAGCTCTGTATGTGGAACGATTTTTTTACTCTGTCGCTATATGTTTTTCTTTATACGTATAGATCCCTGTGTGATACGTGTATTGGTTACGAACATAAATATGCTCTGAATAGACTTGTATGTGACGCGTCATTCACCGTATAGATCTGTATGTGATATACGTACTAATGAATGGGAATAAATAGCTTCCGTCGTTGAATAGCGCTGTTTGTGAAACACAAAATTTAAGAAAGCAGCAAAAGACAAAAATCAAAGATCTATATCTCATTCATTAGAGAGAATTGAGGTCTGAAAGTTGTTGAATTTGAAGAGCTCCAAAATATATTGCTACACATCAATTTCTAAAAAAAAGTAAAAAATCCCGAATACAGAACCGTATGTGATGCGGCCGACGATTTGGATAAACGTTAGCTTTCCATCTTAGAAAAGGATTTCAGCGGGCACGCCAAAATGATTATAGGTTGGGTATAAAGAACTGATAAAATGATCGATGAATGTAGTGAACTCAACTTACTGTCGTCGTTGATGATAGTGACTCTAACTATCCCTCTGTTAGGCTCTACTGATCCTCTTTCTGTTGCCGTTTCAAGAACGACATTGAATGTTTCGTCCACGTGATCCATTACACCTGAATCATCATTGATCTCTATATCAAATGTTTTCAGGGTGTCTCCCGGAGCGAACACCAATGGCACTGATATGAGACCTACGTAGTCAGGGTTTGCTCCCGTTGAGATTGCAGGATTCGATCCAACACCAACAGTATTAATTCCTACAGGAAGAAAGTATTGTTCAATTCGAACTAGGAAAATTTCGTTTAGTTTTGAGAGTATTTAAATTAATTTACATTGATAATATCACGGTTCTTTGATGTGATTATTTATTAATGATCCTAACAAAACATTAAATAATTTTCAATTCTAGACCTTCACAGTACCAACAGCTATCACACCAATACACACATATGTTTTAGCTATTTTTAACTTAGATTTTCTCTCCTTTGTTAATATTTGTCTGCCTTTTAGTGGTAATTTCTATTGTATATTTGTGTGCAAATTGAGGGCGCTATATACATTTATTTTTAATTAAATTCAACCATATAATATGAGTTACTCCTTTCATTTCATGATAAAAAAATTAGTTTGAAAATTTCCTTGCTTCATGTTACTAATTTTTATGATGTTTAAGTGTTTATCCCAGGTAAATATGCAAAGTTCAAAATTAAAATTGAATAAAGTTCTACATGCAATTAAACAACCGTGATTCAACTAAATAAAGTTGACCAAAACATGGATATTATAAACATCTCAAAAAAGTAACTAACCCCCATTAAATAATGACCATTATTGAAAAACGGGTGATTGTATTACAAATCTGTAAAATGCGTGGAAACGCATTTAACAGATTTGCAATACAATAACCCCTATTTGAATAATGGCCATTATTTAAGGGGGGTTAGTTACTTTTTTTTGAGATGTTTATTTGGGGTGCATATATTCTTATTTTTATGTTTTTGCATTCAACGCGCCCGCAAGTCTGTTGGGAATCAAGCTGTTGTCCGATACGACCCGCATACTGAAAGTGTAGCCTTGCCTATTATTTTTGTAAGAAGCAACTCAATTTATTAGGCGACATTTTTAAATCACAGCCGAAAATTAACACTGTGTACTTACGTACTGTTGTCGCCAAATCAGTATATTTGCTTCTGATAACAGTGATAAACACCTTACCAATCGGATCATCCTCGGCAATCGTTACCTCCTGGATGATGAAACTGTACAGAGCTATTTATAATTATGTTAAAGACAAATAAAGACTTGCAGTCAAATTATTTCGACTTAACTTTTGAGTTGACCAGCGTTTTGAGAGACAATAACCCAAAACTACCAAATATCACCATACATCGCTTTCAACTTCTTTTATTGACCTTGAACGATGCCAAACTTATACATACTATACTATACTATACTATACTATACTATATTATACTATACTATACTACACTATACTTAAACTTATACTACACAACACTATACTATACTTAAACTTATACTATACTATACTATACTATACTATACTTAAACTTATACTATACTATAATATACTATACTATACTATACTACACTTAAACTTATACTATACTATACTATACTATACTAAAACGTATACTATACTATTCTATACTTAAACTTATACTATACTATACTATACTATACTATACTATACTATACTATACTATACTACACTATACTTAAACTTATACTACACAACACTATACTATACTTAAACTTATACTATACTATACTATACTATACTATACTTAAACTTATACTATACTATAATATACTATACTATACTATACTACACTTAAACTTATACTATACTATACTATACTATACTATACTAAAACGTATACTATACTATACTATACTTAAACTTATACTATACTATACTATACTATACTATACTATACTATACTATACTATACTATACTATACTATACTATACTATACTTAAACTTATACTATACAGCAAAGAAACAACTAAACAAATTGAATGTTTTCAGTCATCCAGTTGTAGCATATGAAGTTTGTAATATGAAGTGGTAATCATCTTACGGTCTTCGTCAATGATAGTAACTGTTGCAGAATGTCCCGGGTCTGATTCTTCATCGACGATCCCCAATACAATAGTTTCATATGGACTTTCTTCAACCAGCAGATCCGGAATAATTTGCAAAGCGTTTGATGAAGTTACAATAACGTCTCCAGCACCGAACGAAACAGTTGTAGGTGGAAACGTCATGTAATCTAATCCTGACGTTGCTGTCCCTGTCCCAGTGTCGACGATTTCTGCAATAAACCGATGTTTTCGAACGTTTTATTAGGGTTAGAACAAGAAAATAGTCATTCGCTAAACGAGGTATCACATGGTACAAATTGCCATGGTTAGTTCCAGACGGTTCTTCACCATGAATTCGTGGATTCCGTCGCTCTAATAAATCAATATTAGATTAATTATGGATTGTTTAAGTAGAATTTTTAATACATGTATATAGTATACAAAGTGCAATTGTAGTTTGATTCCGATTAGGCCATTTAGTGGGCAACGAGGTCACATTGTTTCGTTCTGTTAAACAGCTTGAAAAGTTTTAAAAAACGATGCCAGTGTTTCTTAATCCCGATATGTAATACCCCTACCATGACTTACCAACATCTGCGCATGTCAAAGAACTTAACGCTCCTGTCCGAGATAAGCGTAAGCTTATAGATGTTCCCGTCCCTGCTGGCTCTTCTTCAATGATCTCATAGTTTACAAATTCGAAACTTATTACTGGTTTGTCAGCTTCATTAACTATAGATAAAAATGATAGAAAAGGAAAATGATCTATAATGCGATCAATTGTGGCACATTTGATGTCGTTTAAGAAGCAGAGAATTTTATTTCAATTTTATATACGCCAAAATAATCTTTTAATTGAGCAAAAATAAGGATAGAAAAATCGTTTAAAATTGTATGTAAAAATTACATTAGACCCCACCAAAGATTACTCTTTCGTTTTTATGGTAATCTAATCTTTTAATTCCTGAAAAAAATTGAGGTCTAATGTGGAATTTTTATACAAATGATAAAAAATCGAACGTGTATACAAGAAAAATGGTGAGGCTACACTATAGTATTATACTGACACACATGTATATACGATGTACGAGCGCACGTATCCGGCGAGTCAAAATCGATATAATGTATTGTCCATGTCGAGGCCCATTTATTGTTTTACTTTTTTTAAATTTCATATTGGGGAAATGTGACTAGGAGAATTTATGTATGACGTGGAGTGGTGTGGTTTTTAATAGTGTGCTTACTTTCTTTTCCATGAACCTTGATCTCACACAGATCTATTTTACTGTTTGAAACAAGGTAAACATAGCGACCATAGGTACCAACTGGGCATGCGCGGTAGAGGGCGACATCAGAAGTTGTGACATCATTGAAATCACTGGATGTTGTATGTGGTGTACACATAACGTTGTCATCAATATCACTCAAGCTGGTTCCAAGACACGTTCCTACAAAAACCGCTTCATTTACGACTACATGTTAAGAAAGAATATGGAGATATAGAATTGACGCGATGAATAAATCAATGTGCAAATTATTAACTTATTAACTATGACTCTTATGAAGTTTATGATGCTTATGAAGTGGAGTCACCATATCTATCTTTGTTGTCGTCTTGCGCTCTTCATTCTGGTAACATTTTTTAATAATAATAATAATAATAATAATAATAATAATAATAATAATAATCTCTTTTAAAAGTACTTACTGTCGTTGCTTGCAAGTGCAGTTGACTCAGCGTGGTAGAGCGTTACTCCAATAATATCATACTGCCTCCCAAGATCTATCCGAACGAAACTAGGGCTAGAATCTACAACAACAAATTAGCTAGTAAGTTTAGACAAACTCCGGGTGTGTGTGTGTGTGTGTGGGGGGGGGGGGCTCCAACTTTGGAGGTGACGCGCATGTAGGCTGTTAAGACCTCTTTTTCAGCGTCGCTGTCAATCAAAGACCCCATATTTTTTTACGAACACATGCTCTGTCATCCGAAGACCCCCTATTTTTCCATTTGATCTGTCACTCAAAGACCCTTACAAGTTCAATTTGAACAGCAACTTTCATTTATCATTTATTTTGTTACTTATTTTGAAAAAACAAAGAAATGTAAAGCCTTTTAGAACTAGAAATTCGGTTTTCGAGGTTTCTGTGGCGCTGTTTCGGTTCTCACCCAAAGATTCCATTTAAAAAAGGGTCATGTTCTTACCCAATGACCCCATATTTTTTACATTTTGCTCTCACCGAATGCCAAAAATCATGCTCTCACCCAATGACCCCAAATTTTGTACATTTTGCTTTACATTTTGCTCTCACCTAAGTCCCCCCCGGGGACAAACTCATGATATCTCGGCCTAATATGTTACAAATCGCGAATAATGTAAGTCTTGAAGCAATTCACCGACTTTTTGCTTATCCCTGGAATCTTTGAGCCTTATAACTGCTAAATTGTTGGTGTAAAGTTTATATAAAAGTATACATATTTAGATGGCCAAGTCTTGACAAATCAGTTTGTGAGGTCAACCCCGTTTTTTTTTTCAATTTTGATCTACTTCACCAAAAATAATTAAAATTTAGATGAAAATCAGGCTTTTTAAATGAGGTTTGTTGGTTCTATTGGGTCTTCTACCTTTTCCCACCCAAGATAGGGCACGGGCGTTACCCTCAATAATTTGACAAGCTCTGACTTTGAAGGTGCGTGAGACAATGTTGGTTTTGACGTCTTACGCATGCAATATTTTGTTACGACCGCCTCCCGGGGTACGGTGATGAGGCCGGGTTCTTAGGCAGATATTTGTATGCTGACTTTACCTACTTGTCTGTTTTTTAACCCCATCAGATGATCAGTATACTTTTCAAAATGCACTACATTTGGGTACTTTAAAGGTTTACATTGAAACCCCACCGCAGGGGCGTAACCAGACCTGACCTTCCGGGGGGGCAAGATTGAAAAATTTCCCAATTCTTGACCAAAAGTCGCGAGCGGCTTGCCGCGGAGTGTTAAACGGGTGGGGTCCAGGGGCCTGCCTTAGGGGCCCTGGTGGGGTCCAGGGGCAAAGCCCCGGCGGGGGTCAAGGGGGCGGAGCCCCATGAAGCTCCTGGTTTTTGGCATATTAGAAGCTAAAAAATCAGTGTTTCAGAGTACAAATTTCAAATTCCCTCTTTCTTTCCCTTCTCTCTTCTCCCTTCCCTTTGTCTCTTCTCCCTTCCCTTTTTTCCCCTTTTTTTCTTTTCTTCTTTCCCTTTCTCTTCTTCCTCTTTTCCCTTTTTTCTCTTCTCCTTCCCTTTTTCTTCCTCTTTTCTCTCCTTCCCCTTTTCCCCTTCCCAATTTTTTGCTCTTCTTCCCATTTTTTTTTTGTCTTGTGGTTGTGTCAGCTTGCCCCCGGCCACCCCACTGGTTACGCCACTGCCCCACCGATATATCGATATACCAAGATCGATAAAAAGATACCCAACGGCCCTGGCACATTCCCATAAACCTTCAAACAGGGGGAGACCTCAATCGTTTTTTAGTAATACGTTTTGTGTTTACTGAAGAAAACACTTTCAATAATACTGCGATACCTTGTGTGAGGAAGCAGCTACTTAGATCATCGTCCGTAGCTTTTTGACCACAATCCGATGATGGCGTCATACAGGTACTCGTAAACACATCACTATTGGACGCTAATGAATCTGAAAGTAAGAATACCAACCATGTTTAATCCAATGTTTCAAACAATAACCAGAAATGTTCAACTAATGAACCCCATAATCCTTACATCACTATGTGTACATTTGCTGTGAAATCCCTGCCATTAGTTAGTCATAATGTGTACAATTGTATCCAAAAAAATCACTGTAAACGTCGTCACTTAGTCACAATGTGTACAATTGTACACATGCCCTAATTTTTTATAATTGATGAGGTAATTTTTTTTTTATAGTTTTTCACAAATTACTATCCAAAATAGTTATAATAAGCATAAAATAAAATTTTTGATCGAGCCATCTTCCTTCGTGTCCGAAGGGGATAATTACCAAGCATCGGAAAGCACCACAGACTTGACACATACGCTGATCCATCCCATCCGTAAAGCTCTAAATATCTGATTTGTAAAGCCACCCATATATTTGTGGCAATCATATTCAAACTTATAAAAGCCGGTTCGTCTTTGTAGCCAACTGATATAACATTATCGTCAACCGATATCCAGTATTCGGTGAATAGAGATGAACGTTGCGCTCCAACATTAGTCCCATCTGCAACATGTCCAGTATGAGTGGCATTCTCGAAATACGTAATAGTTGAATTTACCCCGCGCCCTACACGGGAAAGAAAGCTAAAGCCATATTATAACATTTCCATAAGAAATAGAATTGTATTTTTTGGTATAAAATGTTAGTTTTCACTGTCAGATATGTCCTCTTTTAATTTGGGCTCAAACAGACGAGGCAAAACAAAGAAAATCGCTATTTAATACCAGCGCATATATTCTCACCAATGCGAGCAACTCATTCGAACATGAGTCGTGTCGGCTCTCTTGATATGTCACCCCATGTACGCACTGTGTTATGTACATCGTGCACGCGTTCGACTAATATTTCCGACGTAATAATAAAACGACGGTTCATGCGGTTTATTCAAAATCTCGAATTTCGACAAAACTGCATCACCCAAGTCTTGATTTATGCAGGGTATGTTAGTTTACTAAAGTACTAGTACATAACAATCGTGTAAAAACAAGAATTTTGAACAATATTGAGGGCGTTCTCATCAGCAAATGTTATAAATGGCTTTAACGTAATCATGAAAAACAAGATAATTTGCATGATCACGATGCAACAGCTTCTTATATCAAAAGACATTAAATTATCAACAATATAATAATGATATATTTCTTATTTCAATTTCTCTACCATCACAAATAAATAGCAACACCCAAATAAAAACCAGCAGATGGGTACTAAGCTCCCAGAAAACACAAAAATGTTTTTAAAACGTTATAAACGTGTTATAATACATACGAGTGGATATTCATACGTAGTGGTAGATAAAATGAATTAAAGTTTTAACTTCAACACTACACTATTTTTTCGCTCACCTGGAACGTTTTCACTAGTCCGACTAGCGTCTTCAGCAGATGGTGATGCTGTGTTGATATCTTGTCTACAATCGGGATATCTCTCACTGATGACGTCATATGATTGACAGAATTACCAAGACTGGACTTTCTTTCGTGGTCAGCCCAAAGAAAAAGACAGTTCTTCTCAGAACCGTGACACAGAAACAGCTAACAAAGGTTTTCTCAGAATTACCTTACATAGAAGGTCTTTCTGAGAAGCTACGCAGAGCGTTCAGGACTGCGGGAGTTTCAACAACCTTCAAACCTCAAAATACACTGAGGAGTGCACTTGTAGCCCCTAAAGACAAGACAGAACCCGTTAAACAATCTGGGATTGTGTATCAAATTGACTGTGCTGATTGTGACGCGAGTTATATCGGCGAGTCTGCCAGGAAACTTGAGAAAAGGCTTAGCATGCTTAGTGAACACAAGTCTACTACCGGCAGCTCTAAATCAGCGGTCAGAGAACATGTAGTGAGATCTAAAGGTCACCAGATTGATTGGGAAAACGCTAAGGTGCTCGAACGGGAGCAAAAAGAGTTTTCCCGGAGAATTCTTGAAGCCATCCAAATAAGGACTCAAAAACCGAGACTAAATCGTGACCAAGGACTAGAAATAGATCCTATTTGGGATAACTTGCTGATGGCCAGAGGGGGGGGGGGGGGAGGCGGCGCTACATCGTAACATCCTATGACGTCATTCTGTCAATCATATGACGTCATCAGTGAGAGATATCCCGATTGTAGACAAGATATCAACACAGCATCACCATCTGTTGAAGACGCTAGTCGGACTAGTGAAAACGTTCCAGGTGAGCGAAAAATAGTGTAGTGTTGAAGTTAAAACTTTAATTCGTGTTATAATACGTTTTAGTTTAATAACATTTAAATGTCGGGTTATATAAAGATCATGAAAATAGTTTTAAAACGTTTTATATACACTACAACAACATTTAACAAATTTCTACATGTTACTGCAAAATATTGGACATGAACTTTGAGCTCCAACATTAGTCCCATATTCATCATGTCCTGGACCATTGGAATCCTCGTAGTACACGTACGTAATAGTTGAATCTCCCACGCACCACGCACAGGAAATAAAGTTCACGTAATTATAAAAAGCAAGATAATTTACATGATCAGGATTAAATAGTTGATCAAAAATAGTATAAATTTTAAACACTATAATTCTATCACGTGACAAGGGCCAGACAAGCTAACTAGCCCGGCTAACTAGATGTGATGATCAATAAATGGTATTCGGAATACCATACCAAGTATTATTAAACATGATGAAACACTAACCTCCATCTTGTCCCTTTCCTATTTCTATTGTAATAAGTGGAAAGTCAGAAGTACCAAGGGCTGGATTTGGATACAGATTGATTCCTATTGCACCACAGGTAGCTACTCGAAATGGAAGAATGCGTTGCGTGCTTGGTACCCATGTTATTTCGGACTTTGACGTCTCACTATTCACTGAAGATAACTCATTACCAGGCTCAGAACATGTGCTTCGATCTGGAAAACAAATAACTTGGCAATGACATGGCCTTTGAATTGAATTTAACATTTCTATCATTTTGCAAATGTTGCGGAGATTCTTGCCGGAGAAGACCCCCTTAAATGAGGGTTGCATATAGACGAATCCAATTTCACGCATTCCTACTCCTCAGTGGCAGCCATTAGCCGCGACGGGGACCCAACTATCTCACCTAAAATGTGAGATGATGCGGCCTTGAAGGGTATTATAAACTGCATTCTATCACCTGTGTTACACGTAGACAAAAGAATGATGACAGTTTACAACACAAAATAATCTAACCTCGAATTTTCAGCGGGTTAATCCACCCAATTGGGCACTCACAACACCTGTTTGAAATATTGACTTTTGCCACATGAATATAAACCATTTTCAACACATGTACTAGATGCGAATTACATGTTTACATTTTTGATACCTTATATAATTTATATGCACCCAAATCTCATACCTATTACGGTTATTTTGAACGACGTCGTTGCAGTATTTCCAGCGACATCTGTTGCTGTGTATATTACTGTTGTTGCTCCTTCTGGAAAACTTTGACCAGGTGTAAATGATGTCACTGGAATCACAACCGGGTCAACATTGTCTGTTGCAGTGGGTGTGGCCCACGTGACGACAGCAGACGACATTCCAGAATCCGTATACGCAAATATGTCACACGTGGGGGTGATAACAGGTGGTTCACAGTCTGAAAAGATCAAAAGTATTAGAGGAATTTTACATGTTACCTGGACCTAGGAACTATTCTGTGAACGTAAGTATTGAGGAACATTTTCAAGGCAGGCATCACAGGCAATGACAGGGGCAAAATAAATGATTAAATGAGGCAATGTTGTAAACAAAATTAATGTTCTAATACGTAATACACTGATTTCGAACGACACTGTTGCCACATTTCCCCTACATAGTGCTGTCATTCATTAATTGTTGTTCCAATTGGAAAGCTCACTCTGTTACCGATTAAAAGTTGCTACATGTGTAGACATTACCCGCCTTCGACTTTTATATACCGTGCATCTGTAAAATCGCTGATGTACCATTTCCTCCAACAAGATTCACTGCCTCAGAATTCGCCGTAGAGGTAATGATGTTACGGGATTAATTACCACAGCGATAGTTGAAAATTTGTTTTGAACGTATTGCCCTTCACTATAAGTAGGCTGCACTCATCACATGTCATATCAGTGTATGTGTGCAATCATAGATTGAATACAATGCCGCTTTTTTCAAACACACTAATCGTACAGATGCGAGTGAAACGTACATGGACTCTGCATGATGTGAAATTTGCGTAGCATTACGATTCAGGTCTTTATGCTTATTTTTGATAATCAATGGTACGATTACAGCGTACGTCTAATGCAGGGCAATATATTTAATTGTTTCACCTATCGCTATGTAATTAATCCTGTTACATCACTACTTCTACAGCGAATTATAATGTTATTCAGATTTCCTTTTACAAATTAAGCGTACTGCAAGCCGTCAACCGCGTATTACTTTGCACAAGGTCCAATGCACACGCTTGACGTCGCGCACGTATGGTTAACGCTGTCAAAGGAACCTTGGAAAAAATTATAGGACGCCTCTAGATTTTTTGAACCACCCGGTGCTTCCCTTTACCGATGCCAATTCATTCAACCGGATACTTCCCATTGTTCTGACATAACTATCAAGCAGTTAATTATATTAACTTCCTTTAAGGCTTTTCCTACCTGACCGCTTCTATAAAAAAAAAAAAAAACAAAAAAAAACAAACAGAAAAAACAAAAACAAAAACAAAACATTAACAAAGCAATGTCTCTAAATTATTGGCCACATGAAGAACATTTGTGTTTTTTCCACTGGATTTTTAAATCTTCTGGTGTCTACGTAACTATTTCAAGCTTTAATAATTCCAATCAATCTATCGGTGATCTAGAACATTTTTGGCCTTTCTTCGTCAATAACGTATCTTTTGTTCTAAAATGAAGTGAAATAAAGTTTATAGTAAAGGGTTATTAATCCACTTTACAGTACAGTTTCAAATACCCAATAGGTTTCACCGTTTTTCTAAAATTATTCACCATCCTAGCATTCAGATCTTTTCTAATTTGAGTGGATCAGATCGCGTCACATAATCACTAAATAACATGGGCTAGCCAAGATAGAGAGCAAAGGCAAATTGCACGATAGCGCTGTGATGAAATCTGTTTGTGAACATAATGAACATATGCATGACAAATAACAGAGGAACGCACACAAGTCATGAAAATACAGAGTAGACTTGGAACATTATACGTATAATTGCTATGTATATAAATGTTCAAATACCTATGACGGTGATATCAAACGATGTCGTTGCCGTATTTCCCGCAGCATCTGTTGCCATGTGCGTTACAGTCGTTGTTCCAACTGGATAACTTTGGCCAGATGCAAAAGACGTCACTTGTGTTACCGTTACAGTTGGGTCAACATTGTCTGTAGCAGACGGTGTGGTCCAAGTGATATTAGCCGTTGATATCCCAGGATCCGTACAATTAAGTATATTATCAATTGTGGAAAAAACAGGGGGCTCACAGTCTAAATGAATAAAAGAAGTGTTTTTGAAATTGTTATGATTATTGGCCGTAATTGTTTCGAAAAACAATGGCGAAGACCTTGGGGTTATTAAGTTAAAATTGGCAAAAAAGTCCTTGATTCCTTAGAAGTAGGTTCAGACTTTGAAAGTACAGTTACATTGATGTATTTTTTATAATTCTTGTCAACCCATTTCTTCTTGTTCAACTATCATTCAATAATTAGCTTTTGAAAAGAAATAGGAATTTTCTCAGAGCAAATAGTCAGTTTAAATGATGGTTTCAGTACCAATTTTTAAAACATACAAGAAACATTTACTTTTGATATTTGGATGAAAATGCCATTTTTAGAATATTTGTTTGGAATTTCTTTTGATATCTTTTGGGACTTCTCGCTTGAAGATTTTTTTTTTTGGGCAGGTGCGGCGTGCCGCACCTGCCCTGTATTCTCTGACTATTGACCTACTTTTTCACATGCCGCAGTGTTGAGAAAATATTCGTGCCGGTTATATCCCAAACACCCATAGAGGTGATAGTTTACGGCCATTTTTGTAATTATTACTTGAATTTGATATGTAAGTAATACAATAAAGTCATCATAGGCAGTAATGTGTTTGTATTAAAAGAAATAACAAAAATAATTATTTAAGTAATAGAAATACTATTTGGAAATTGCAGCAAGATTTGCAGATGTTTTTATTTGAACAGTACCAGTTCACCAGTTTTGCTAGTTTTCCTAATCTTTGGGCTAAATTAATAGCATCGTGAAGGTCATATCATTTTATACTGACAGCTTCGGCATGTACTTAAATACAGCTTGTATGTGCATTGTGTTCAGTGTGTACATAGGCTATTTACTTTTCAAATCTTGTGACAAATATTGCTTGCTGATGCTTGTATAAGGTATTATAGACAAATTATTAGAATGCATGTGCACCAGTAGAAATGGCTCAGGTTGAATAAAATAAATAAACATATGAATGAATATTTTATTCCCTGGATTATTTTTGTTGGGACAAAATAATGATATAGTTTGACGCTTTGAAATACAGTTATGTTAATCATAATAAAGTTTCAAAGTTAAAAAATAATATCGAAATATTGTAAAATCAAACTTTTCCCCTCATAAGTTGTATCAAAACAACATATTGAGGAAATTGATATGACAGATTTTAAAACTTTGATATGGAAAGATACCCCAGCCCTGTTGTCTCACCAGAGAAGATGAGCAGAAGTCTTTCTATCTGATGATAAAACAACAACTGTAGGTATGATTACGAAAATGTTTTAAATAACTATTATCTACAAAAGTTTTATAACAATGTTTTATATAAAATGTTAACATAAAACGTCTTCTGTTATGATGTGAAGGGTTAATATAAAAACAGGGAAAATCTGTTCCAACTGATCAACAGAGAACAAAGGATAAGCAATAGATAAGATTAAAATCAGGGAAAATATGATACAACCTTCAATGGGGGAATAACAAACGTATAAACGTATAAAGTTAAAAACTCTTTTAACTTTGTTTATACGTTTTGTGTTATTCCCCCATTGGAAATCGATGTTGTGTCATATTGTGAACTTGACTTACTCATTCTTTCATTTTTCTTGAAATTTTTTCATTTGCCCGCCCTATTCCTTTTAAAGGAATTTTTATCGTTAATAACATTCTGATCTAGGAAACTCTTATACTATAATCACTGGTCCCACATGTCTCCATCAACTCTGTTATCAGTAATATGAAACTTAACCAAAAACAACGGATCTCAGAACAATCTGTATTTATCTTTTCCGGTCCAACTTATAATAATGTTAATAATGATGACGTAACATGTGGCGGCGATAACAGGGGCTTAAGATCACAGTCTGAAAGGACCAAAAGCATGATATGAATAATATGTTCTTGGTACCAAAGACCTTACTTTGTCAATGTAAGCATTATGGAACATGTTCAAGACGGTGTAATATGGCTCCAACATTAAAGGAAGTCATTGCCAAGGGCAAAGCGATTATTGAGTTAAAATAAAAGACAACTTTAAGAGGCATATAACAAGTGGTCCATACAGAGTGTTCCTGACAGAATTGTATCGTCGGAAACTTTAATTAGTGGATATTTCACTGCTCAAACCAGAAAGAACTATGACAATTAGACGCCTCGTACAATGATTGGTAATAAAGATCACTGTTTGAATCCATGGTACGGATTGAAAATCAATCTGACTGGATTTTTAACACTTCTGAATTTTGAGTACCCCTGATGCCTACGTAACTACTCCAAGCATTAATATAAACTTTATTCCACTTCAATCCGTGATCTAGAATAAAAGATATGATTCATCTAAAACAGGGATAAAGATTGATCGGTGGATAATTTTTTGGCCTTATATGGTCAATAATTTCAAAAATCAGGCCGATGTCCAAAAATTAAATAATCTTCCTTAAAAAAAAAAAAAAAAATGCAAAATTATCCCTAAGTCGAATAATTGTTACTTCTTTATTTGCTGAAACATATCTTTTGTTCTAAACTGAAGTGAAGTAAAGTTTATAATTAAGGTTGATTAATACATTTTACAATGCAGTTTTAAATTTCACCGTTTTTCTAAAATTATTCACAATAAAAGTGTTTACATCTTTTTGAATTGAGTGGATCAGATCGCGTCACATAATCACTAAATAACATGGGCTAGCCAAGACGGAGAGCAAAGGCAAATTGCACGATAGCGCTGTTATGAAATCTGTTTGTGAACATAATGAACATATGCATGATAAATAACAGAGGAAAATTATACGTAGAATTGCCATGTAAAAGTTCAAATACCTGATACGATGATATCAAACGATGTCGTTGCTGTATTTCCCGAAGTATCTGTTGCCATGTGCGTTATAGTCGTTGGTCCAAGTGGATAACTTTGGCCAGACAAAAAGGCGCGCTAGGCGTCACATTTATTACCGTTACAATTGGGTCAACATTGTCTGTAGCAGTCGGTGTGGTCCAAGTGACAGTAGCCGTTGATATTCCAGAATCGGTACAAACAGGTATATCAACACTTGCAGAAAATACAGGGGCACATTATCACAGCCTGAAAGGACCAAAAACATGAGGTGAATATTACATATGTTCCTGGGAATCCTATCTTGTGAATGTAAGCATTAAGGAACATGTTCAAGGAAGATGAACTCTCACTCTCCTGGTTTATATTTATGACGGGTCATTGGATTGAGCACTTATTTTTTGTGTTGTGTTTACTATGCATTATGTATACACTATGTGCGTCCTCCCTGTTCCGAAGAAAGAAATAACAGAGATCGTTTTACTATTAAGCTATTGTGATGCAGTACTGGTATCAACCTATAAACTCTTGAGCCACATACCTGATGCTGTTGTGAACGAAAGAGCAGGGTTATTGTATGGTCCATTACCGGCACTGTTTGACGCTCGGACTACAAAGGTATGCGTTGCACCCTCCACTAAAGTCCAAGTCGAAACAGTTACCGTTTGTGAGGCAGTGTTTCCGTTAAGAACTTGAGTGACAGATGCATCGTAGACAATGTAATCATATCCTGTGATGATTCCATTACGAGCACCGCATGGAACATCACCCCATGTAAACGTTGCGCTGCCGCATTGTACATCGGTATTCGTAATACTGTCTGGCGGTGCGCCAGGTGCTGTATAATAAATCAACAGAATTTTAAACCAGTATAATATGCATAGTGCCGTAGGTCCAAACTTGATTTAGTAGAATGAAAGAGGGACATTAATAACATAAATCATGAACACCCATTATGTAATTCCCCACATTTTTGAATGCCCACTTCCCCATCCGCCTTGTGGCATCTCTACAAAACATAACCAGAGTTGAACATGTGGGGAAGGGGCGGAGGGGGCGCACCCCGTAAAAATAGCAAAAAAAAAAGGAAAGGGGCACCCAAAAAAAAACGCAACAAAAAATGGAAAGGAGAGAAAGGCGAAAAAGAGTAGAGAAAAGGTTAAATTGCACGTAATTGATTAGGCCCATGTCTAAAACCGCATAGTCGGGTCGATCATAAGTATAATATACGCCTGTGATTATTTTAGGCACTGCTTGAGGGCGGGTCAAAAGCATATGAAAATTGTATGTTTTAGTAAATTGCGAGTCTCAAGTATTATAAAGGGTCAGGGAACCTATGTATCATTTAAACATTTTGCAAATTGAGTTAAGGCCCCTTTTTTCTTTAAAGCAATGATATAAATAGTGTAAAAATGATGCACTAAGTGGCTTCAAATGGACCTTCAATTTGCAAAAATTCCCCAACTGCTCAAAAGGGAACATCCACTCTCACACATCCCCTGTGTGTTCATAAACAACTGGCCGTTTTCTTCTTTAAGCAATAATTATACAATAACAATGAAAACTTTTGCCGTCATTTCGGCTCTTTCAAACTAAACCTTTACACAATAAGTGTCAAAATGGTCCACAAATGGCTTCAATAATTAGGTCTTCATTGTGCAAATTTCATTTCTCAAGAGGGCATATCCTCCCTCAGACACCCCTGCGCCCTGCACGCGCAACGCAATGTCCGTTTCGTAGCCATGGTTCGTGACCCACTAGAAATCTTCTAGATTAGAAGTAGGCCACCTTTCGAGTCACTGCTTTATCTCTATGGAGAACATTAGATAATCTGGCACAGTCCCTCTTTAGTAAAGAGGGTAACAGTTTAAGTCTAATGTCTTTGCTTTGGTGTAGACCTTTTCAAATCGAAGTTTTCCGACGACAGCTGCCGTTAACTGGGTCATCAACGCTAACGCAACTATTTAGCCTGAACACATATCTGAACGAAAGACACAATCAAGCATGAGGCATGTCTTGTGTAAGAGATTGATGTTACCGTTGCCAGAAAGTGACGATCATTTGCACTTTTCTTGTCATTACTGTCAGATTGTAAAGTACCAAATATCGGTGTCAGCTCAATATGTTAGGAAAATATTTCACCTGATAACCCATGGTGACATTGGCTGTGTTTTCGCACAAAAAGGTTGAGTGTTTCATGACATTTCTTGTCCGCCAGAAATACCGTTCAGTGCACCTGGTTTCTAGAACTTTTCCTATCTTGATTTGAAATGGTCTATTGTGCGATCTTTGAGATGGATAATCTTAGGGACCGTTCACAAACACTTGTTAGGGGGGGGGGGGCTGATGCAAAAAAGGGGGACCCTAAAAAGTTTTGAGGGGAGCCTGAAAAAATGACGCAGTTGATATGTTTTTCTATGGGTTGATCCATAGTTTTCATGTCAAAAAAGGAGATCTGTAAAGCCCCGAAACATTTTTGCGATAAAACCTTTTTGCATCAGGCCCCAACTTACCACCTCCTGTAGACTGTGTAGTTGCAGAGTTGAATAATACCGTACTATCGACTACATCTCCACATTGGTTAATTGCATACACATAGGCCGTATAGTCGGAGTTCGGTTGCAATCCCGTGATCTCAGAGGGATAAGCTAGACTACTCCCACTACACGAACATGGGTAATGTTCAACGGACCCAGCCGGTATTTTGCATTGGGTAATTGCGACACACTGGTCTAGGTTCGTCAATTCATATTGTGTTTCAATCACAACGGCAGCTGGTGGTTGTGGCAGTGTTGCCGCATCTGGCGTAAATGACACAAGCAGTTTGCTGGGATCCACTGCATCTTGGGTCACGGTAAATGTTGTTACAGTGCTAAGGAAGGGTGTGACCGCAGCAGGAGCTGTAAATTAATTAGTGATCATCTGTTATGTTATCGAACTCATGCCTATATGAAATAAAAAAATGTGTCTAATATCCCACCAGTCCCGGAGGACCATGGTATTGAATTGAAATTCACACTCACATCATGTCTTCATTAGGGGGTGTATATGTGACATGTCATGTCAAAAGGAGACACTTTTGGGCAGGTTATCAATTTTGAGGTTTTTACATATCCGAAATATAGAGATATTTTGCTCCACGACGCCGTTTTCCCCAATGAAATCAGACATTTCTAAGCGAAGATAGTGAGTTCGTAAGTTATGGTATTATAAAATTGGAAATTGAGATATCGGCCTTTAAAAATAATATTGACAATGTTGAGAGTAGCAATTATCTTGAAAAATGTCTCAAAAATACAAGATGCAGGTTATATTCCGGTCTGAAACTATCAGACAATATTTTAAACATTAATAACATCACAAAATCTCAACAAATCCAAATTGTGAAAACATCACTCCCGGGCAGATTTTTGGCTATTTCTCATTTACGATCCTGCCCAAAAGTGTCTCCTTTTGACAGGACACGTCACATATATTTCAACTGGAATAGCCAAACACTGACCAATTAACAGCCCTCTTGGCATACAAGGCAAGTTTATCAGTGAGAGGTGGATTAGTGATATTTGATTTACACTGGGATTATACCCACCTGTCAATCTGGCAAGAGAGGGCTATTATCAATTAGTGAGCAATCAGTAGTTTTGTTTCCACAGACTGACTCTACTATACTTTTGCTGTTTTTGCCACCCATAAAACCTAAACCAAACCTAAACCAACCATAAATATACCAATTTTTAAACATAGAAACACCCAAAAGCATCCAAATTTGCCCTAATTACTACATACAATGACAATATTGAAATTTATAATGTCACCACTATGTAGATCTTAATGAGACAGACAGATTTACTTTAAAAGGTAGCTTTAAGCTTATAAACGACTGGTTTGGAGATTATGGTGGCAAACGAGGAAGTGAGAGGTTTATAAATAATGTTTTCTAAATCATGATTTTTCACTAATTACACTAATTTTGGCCTTTTCAATCAGGTAGACTTCGTTTATATTTTGTTAGTATTCATTGAAAAGTCGGGTCAGGTGGGGTATGTAAAGTCGGGTATGAAAATTAGGGTCAAAAATTGTACCGACCCCTCGGAAGGGGGGGGGTTACTTCGATAAAAAATACGGGGATGTGCCACGCAAACTTCGGATGCTGACTTTTTCTATACATACTTTTTGCTGATTTTGACACACAAAAACACACAAATTTGCCCTAATTGGGCGCTTTTCGGGGCACTTTTGCCAAAATGCGCCCAATTGGTCTCTGAAAACCCACCCATCGATATATCAAGATGAAAAGGTACCCCAAAACCGTGGCACATCTATACCTTCAACCAGTGAGAACCCCCTCCGGGCGACCACTAGGGCTACTAACTGCCCAGTTGCTCGGGAGTGTATGGCAAGCCAAGGGGGCCAAAAGCGTGGAACAGCTACGCGTAGCTTCTTTCTCGTTACGAGCAGCTGTTTGACCAATCAAAATAGTCAAATTTAATCACGTGGTTGGGTCGTTAGCTGCGCGTAGTATAGTTATAGGTATCCTCTTTCACAATTATTATCTTGTAATTAATTTACGGAATTAGCATAGATAATGAACGGGTAAAGGAGGCCAAATCACAGCACGTGTCAAGAGAACATGTTGCTAATGCCTGGCTAAAATGACACAAAGCATATTTATTTAGTGTTTCCAAGTTTACACCGTGTTTAATAGCAAGTAACTTTATACTCGGGCTGTATTAGCGGTGCAGGGGATATGAAGGTCAAACAACAACAACTACTGATGTAAAGCGCTGTGTAAAGATATTGCAGGAAAGCGATATCACATGCCACTGTGTAAATATGGAGAGAGTAAAATGGGTCATCAATTTTTTCGGAACGGGGGGGGGGTTCCTAAATTTACAAAAAGTCGGCGTCAATAAATTGCGGCCCTCACTATTTCGGCATCAAAATGTTATGACCCCCGACACCCACCACCGATACACCGTACCCCCTAGACAGGCTAAAATTGTATTGAAATCAGTCTTTTTGAATACAATAAACACACTATCTGTAGTCATCTTGTGACTCCCTACATTTTGTCATTATCAATTTATGACCCCCCTCCCCTTATTTTTCTTTCCAAAAAGTATGACCCCTATATTTGGGATCCCTTCCCGAAGAAAATGATAGCCCCCTAAATATAGAACAATCATCATTCTGTTCAGATATTACTTTAATAGCACCTATACCATTTTTTGCTGATATACTACAGATATTTTCATTTACAAAAATTAACAACGTAATATTTGTGAGAGAGGATGTTTACATCAGCTCCACGTGTTTAAAACCGCGAATCTGATTGGTTAATAAGCTGCACGTAACGAGAAAGAAGCTGCGCGTAGCTAGTCCCACGTTCTGAGCCGCTTAGCTTGCCATAGGAGTGAGCCATAACTCCCCAGTGCAATTTTTTAAACGAATTGATGGTCTTCACTTCTATTAAACTCTAGTCATTACTATTCTACCTACGAGCTATAGCAGGTGTCAATTCAGTGGGAGGATTGGTATCAACTCGAAACACACGTAGACCATTACATCCCGCATTCCACATCGTAGTGTCTATAGTTGTGTAATCGGTTATACCAGTTGCCTGGAATGTCGTCCCATCTCCCTTGTGGAATCCGACCTATATGAAATATGCACAGCATTAATAACAACGAATAAGAAACAAATGTACATCTGAATGATATCTGAATTGGTGACTACAGTGTGACGTCGCACCTACCACTGTGACTTCACAGCCAATTCACATCACTAGGCCTGATGAAGCGTCAGAGATATGACGTGATACTGTAGTCAACAAAAACAGTAAGTCCAGTTGAAAAGATTTATAACCTAATCTAACTTTATCTGGATTGTTTGTTGGAGGTTTTAGGTGAAGCGAGAGTGGCCAAAAACGTTTCATGCTGAAATTTTACAGCTACAATGAAATTTGATCTCCATAATTAGGCACCGTTCACAAACACTTGGGGCGGGGGCACCTTTGTTCCATAACCATTAAGGTATAGGACAGTTTTTGCTATAGCCCCCGAATGAAACGTATTTAATTATGTTTGTACTCACTCAGGTAGCATTGTGTGTGAATTTTACATCCGAACTAAGTGCTATTCCTTTTTTATGGGCATTTTAGTTTCTAAAATGGCCCAAAATGAGGGTTTTTCAATATTGCCGTCCATTTCTAATCGTCACCCCCATAGACTTTACAATAAAAAATAAAAAGGCTCATACAAATTTAATAGCACCTAGTTCGGATGTAAAATTCACACAAATTGCTTTTTAAGTGATTACAAAGATAACTAAATACTTTTCATGCAGGGGCTATGTGGAATTTTTTTAAATGTATTCCTTGTACAATGAAATTTCACAATAGAATGTCCATTGGAAACAAAGGTGGGGGGGGTTCCTAATCCAATTTGGGGTTTTAAAGTTTTGTCCCTCCTTAGGAAGGGGGGGGCTGGAAAATTGAGTTTATATGTTTTTCTATGGGGTTGGCGCATAATTTCATGTCACCATGGGGGGGGGCTGAAATTGTTGAGATCTGAATTTTTTTTGCATCAGCCACCCAACAAACATACATTCATACAGAGTAAAACGCTTACCCCAGGTGTGCCAGTCGATTGCTGCATATCTTCCCATTTGAAGATAACGTAAGATTCTGTGCCTGATGACACTAAAATACACTGCCAGGAGTTCACCTAATGACAAATGGATAACAGACGGGATTAGTTTCATGAATTCGCCACTTGCACGGTTCCGCCATTATGCACTATATGCGGGGAGAGCCTCGAACTGGCAGCATACATGAAAGGAAGAATTACGTAACCTTACACAGAATGTTATATGACTGGTTCAATTCCCATTCATGTATGCTGCCAGTTCGAGGCTCTCCCGCACATAGTGCATAATGGCGGAACCGTGCAAGTGGCGAATAGCCTTGTGTTTTCGTTTCATGAGTTATTATTGCATCGTCCATCGCCCAGGAGGAAGATGCTATTAATATGATTAATGATTTATTCTGGCATCTCATGAGGAAGATTCCGTGAGCATATAGCAAAAAGGTTGATTTCGTAATCGCAGACCCTGGGATTTACGCATGCGCAGTGAGTTTCATCGTGGTATTTATGGGTGTTAGGGTTAAATTACTACCAGCATATGAAATTTGGTGCATTTTTAAAAGTTGCACAATAAAAGGAGCGCGTAGAGGTAAATGGCAGAGCGTAACAATTGATTCTTGTGCAATATAGTGATACATCAAGGGAGTAATTTGTCGTAATTATCATAGACCTTTGTTGCCTGTTTGCTGTCATGTTGTCGCGTTAAAAGTGGTAGTTTCCACTAAAATTGTTTTACGCTGAAGGTAACAACACCGAGTGCATTGATTACAAGTAACATAAGCAAGACAGACTTGAGGCGGCAGTGGTATGTATTAAATCAATGGGAGTGACAAAGAAATGCACCATTTTTGTTAAAAAGGAAATATTTAGTCTCTGCTGATTTAATATTTAGTCGGCTTTGTCATGTGAATCTACGTCCTGTTCACATTCTTCAATCCTTCTACTTCCGTCTTTTTCCTTAATACCATTTTAGCCAAAAATCAAGGTATAATACCAAATATTGCCTGTATTTTTGCCGAAACGTGTAGGGGGATTTGATATTGTGCCACCCCATCTCAAAATATGGAGGGGACTTGTCCCCCGGGATCAATGCTAATGTCTGTGGGAGAAAAAGCATATTGAGTTTTGACCCGACATGTGCGGACATGATAAGTCACGTTTGTGACCAAATATGGTCATGTAAACTTACCAGATTGCCACTGGAGTCCGAAAAATATGGCACGGCATCATAAGTAAATACAAACATCCAGGTGGCAGACACAGTAACACCATTAAATAAGTTCAGTAAGTTTTCTACACGTAAGAACTGATTTTCATTACATGAATCACGTATCATGCTTCGATAGTAACCCGTTCCAGTGTAGAAAGTGCTGTAATCAATAGCGTGAGTAGCTATAGATGCATAGCCACTCCCAGCAGGAAAACCCCAAAGTCCCGTTGCCGAACCGCTTAGTAAAATCCAATTATTACTATTTACCTGAAAATGAAATAAAAATGACAATGGTTGTTAGTCTCCTATTTCAATAGTTAAAGCCGGATCCTTAACTTTTTCCAATCTAAATTGGGAGTGCTGGTGTAATTGGTAAGGCTATTATTAGAGAGTTTGCGAAATGCGGTTCAAGAGCACAAACTTCAACGTCTATAGGATTATCTGTTCGAAGTGAACGACAAAACTGTTATGAGCAGTAAATTATGAGCCAAAATACGTCAATTTAAGAACAACAGTGTCCGAATTTTCTCATGTAGTACAGACATTATTAATAATATAGTTTTTATCTATATCATCTAGGAATTATCTAGTTAAAAGACCAATTAATATATTTATTGAAATATTTATTGCCATATATTGTTGAAATTTGGTGATTGATTAAGGTTAAAATATCTTTTGTTCCAACCGTGAAGCTTGGTATATACTTTTGTGTGCAATGACGGCCTTACTGAAAGGGGTGGGGGCAAACGTGCAAATATTTTTATTTCCCCCAGTCCCCCTTCCCCCACTTTTGAGGCAAAAAACCCCAAATTACGTAAATTTCTACTTTTTGTGTCAATTTTGCGCAAATTTTCCCCCTCCCGAAATTTATTTCCCCCCCCCCATGCCGTCCAGGTAAAAAATCCTGGTGTCGCCACTGTTTGTGTGTAATCATGGCGTAAAGTTAGAGTCTTTTTATTTATTGACTCATTTAATTTGATATGGTATGTGGTGTTGGGGGGGGGAAGGATACATAATGGTGCACCTTCCCCGATTCACATTCTTGAAACAAAATGTGTACAATGACCACTATAATATTTATAATAATTTATAATTATGACATGCACCGCAGTCCACTTTTGGCCAACAAATGGCTGATTTTACATGCATACAGGAAATAAAAAAAAAAAAAAAAATCTCAAAAACGGAAAATCTGGGTCGGTAGGGCCCGTAGATCAGGGTTTACTTTTTGTCAGCTAAACCATGTAAACGTTTATTCTTTTTTTTATCCACGACGAATGGAACGGCTTGTGACAAGTAACGGCATGGATAGCGTTAGATAAAAGTAACGCCCCGTGGACAATATGTAATGCCACTCAAGTACAATGTACAATGTAACGTGATATAGACAAGAAAGAAATAATGAAAGAAAGAAAGATGAGTAAAAATATTGGAAAAAGACAAGAATAAAAAACAATTGGTTAATAATGAACGAACCCAAAGTTGGCTGTATTGATCCCCGAAGAAGTGAAATACTGTTGGCGCGAACGAGACTGGTCCTACAGCGCAATCATCACAAGCACCTATATTGCTATCTCGGTCGCCTCCAAATGGCAGATAAAAAGCTGAAACAAATCCAACCACAAAATATTAAAGATTCTTAGTAAGTGAGAGTGTTCTAGTTCGTAAACAGCGCTTGATAACCGCATGACTTCGGGTGACGCCTAATGTATACCATCGGTGGGTGGGGCAAACTCTTTAAAAAAACTCCCACCCCTGGAAATCAAATGGTGCGCCTCTTACATCTCATAGCGATTTTTCCTTTTTCGTGTATATCTTTGAAAACTAAAATCAGTGGATTTTGAGTATTTTTTTTTTAATTTTGATTTTTACCGTGTTATATTACATATAAACTCTATAAAGCAACATTCAATACAATGTGCTATGAGAAAAAAAAAAACTTGCTTCCCGGTAGCGTCACTTTGGGGATGCAAGACTGGTATTTGAAATAAATACTACATTTACAAACTGCCACATCCCCTTTACACATCATTTACGAATCGCGAAAAACTGGTGACCGCTAGATGCCTTAATATTATGTGAGCTTTTGTAAATGGTGGTGACACATTATTTACGTCAAAATAGAGTCACTAACTGACAATGTTTCGCAGCCACTAAATTAAATAAAATTACACCTTGGCATATCTATATTTGAAAAGCTTTGTTGCAAAACCCCTTGGGCCAAGTAAAAATAAAAATATGTTTCTCGTCCGGGTTTTTAAAAATTAGGAGAATGAGGGGCTCTTTATTTTCTATTTTTTATTGGAAAACGACGCTAAACACCTGTATTTGGCCCAATATTTTGGGTATTCGACATACAGATTGATATCTGAGAAACAGGAGGAGGTCCTTTTTATTTCGTTGTTTTGAGAGGTTGGCCCCTCTAGTGATCACAAAACTCTTCTTAAATGATGTATTATGCACTAACAAAGCCGTTAAAAAAATTTCAACTTCTGAAACATCTTTTTCAACAAGTTATAACTAAAAGTTTACAAAATAAAAAGACATTTGAAAAATCTTCAAATAAGCAGGAGGGCGCGGACGAGAAACATGTATTTTTTTTACTCGGCCTTACATCCACTTTTTGATTTGTGAGAAAAACAGCTTGTTTTAATTGTGCAAGTAATAGGTCGTACTTGTTCAATTTGATTCAATTTGGGTTTGGATAAAGTGTTGATCAATAGAAACTAGAAGAATAGGTTTGGGATAATTTTCAAGCCTTCTATTTCTTTTATACATGTATCGCGCCTTTTGTGGATGTAAGGGCTTTTGCAACAAACTAAATTTACCCCTTTTTAAGAAACCACCTTTGCAAACAAATTTAAGCCAGTTGTTTGCACTCCTTTATGTAACTTAACTAATGCTTTCAAAATCAAAAAGAAAAGTTGAAATACCTCATTTACTTTTTTTAATTGTGATTTTTTAATTAAATTGGGCATAATGCAATTTTTGAGCATTTCCTAAGCTACAACCTTTGTTAATTACAATGATTGTTTTCAAACATAGTGACCCCAAAACAGTTCCTTTTAGTTTTAATAGTTTAAGAACATTCAAGGCTACAATTATACATAAAAAAGTAAAACAAAACTATTTTATATTCAATTTAAGTTCAGATTTCCGGAAATTCCCTAAGATTTCCCAAATGGGAAATATGCTACATTTCCTGAAGGGAAGGTGGTATGAAGGCCAAACAACCACCAAAATGTGTATTTTGACCCACACTATAATATCATGCCAATAAGTCGATTTCAGCCAGAAGTGGATGTAAGGGCTTTTGCAACAAACTAAATTTACCTCTTTTCTAGAAACCACCTTTGCAAATAAATTTGAGCCCATTTGTTTGCACTGCTTTATCTAACTTAACTAATGCTTTCAAAATAAAAAAAATTAAAATTGAAATACTTCATTTAATTTTTAATTATGAATTTTTAATTAAATTGGTCAAAATGCTATTTTTGAGCATTTCCGAAGCTACAACCTTTGTTAATTACAATGATTTTTTTTCGAACATAGTGACCCCAAAACAGTTCCTTTTAGTTTTAATAGTTTAAGAACATTCAAGGCTACTAATATACATAAAAAAGTAAAACAAAACTATTTGATATTCAATGTAAGTTTTAAGTTTCCGGAAATTCGCTATGATTTCCCAAATGGGAAATATCCCAGCAAACACAAAACGTTTTCGACATCATTCGCAAAAGGTTATAAAAGGTTGTCAGAAAACGTTTAAATGTCGGGTTATATAAAGGGTATATTAAGAGTATAAAACGTTTCCATAACCTTAAAAACATTTTGTGATAATCTACTGCTCAGCAAACAAAAATGTTTTACAGAAAACGTTTAAATGTCGGGTTATATAAAGGGTATAAAAACGTTTTAATAACATTCCAAAAACATTCTTGAAAACTTGATACAAAACATTCTAAACAGAATGTTATTTTGGGGTTGAAAAGCTATTTTGCGAAAAATGTTTGCCCAAAATATTTTCATTAACGTTTTAAAACGTTTTCATGACCTTTATATAACCCGACATTTAAATGTTATTAAAAGGTTTTGAAAAAAATATTTTAAGAACATTTCTGTGTTTGCTGGGTTCAAATATTTTAACATAATGTTATTTAGGTATTGACACAATATTTGGCAAAAATGTTTGCAAAAATAGTTTACAATAACATTTTTTGAAAACATTTAAAAATATTGTTGTAGTGTGTTTTCATACAAAACGTTTTAAAACGTTATCATAACCCGACATTTTAATGTTATTAAAACGTTTTTACCTAAACCAAAAGCCAAAATATAACTTATTTAAAATGTTTTTAAAACGTTATTGTGTTTGCTGGGATACGACATTTCCTGAAAGGGGGGACGAGCATATTTTGTGCTGGATTTGCTGGGTTATTTGCGTGTGAAGGGAGAGAAAACTTTTCAATTAGAGAATTATTATTCCATGAGGAAAGTCCCTCCTTAAAATCCTAAAAGAAGAAACAATAAAGTAATAATAATTGTGCATCATCATTTTTAGCCCCAAACCACAATAGGATGATATTAAAGGCCACAATAGGATAAATTTGCAACATTTTGTGTGCTTCGCACGCACAGGCCCCACACTTTTGACGTACATATTTGTCACCCGATTTAACCAAAGAGCACATTTCAGATAATGATCTTTATCATACATTTATGAAGAACAAACCTAATTTCAAATGTGTATTACCTCACTATGCTAATGAATATGCATGTAAACTCACCATTGATTTCCATAACATCACGGAAAAGTATAACAAGAAGGAGAACTTGAAGTACCGCCATTCTCTTGGTCGGGCTGACGTCACAAAGGGGAAATAGCCTTGTAAAATCAGTGTACGCATGTGCAGCGCATGTGCAGTTCCCCTTTCTCGAGCTGGTTGCTATGCGCGCGCTTGTGCAAAGGGGACGAATGGGACAATGTTCCCGGATGTCCGACCGAGTGAATGGCTGAGGCAAATCTAAAATCGTGACTAAATTATAGTCGTGCAAGAAGTTATGTTATATACGTGCTTTGTTGTTGTTTATTATTAAACAAGTGTGACTATACAATAATTCTCATTTGTTAAAATAATTATATATTTATTAGTTGTTAGTTCAACGACTTCGCCTTATACTTCATTATAATTTCATGGTGATGTGGTAAATCGGCTGTAAAATTCTGTCACTCCCGCTGTAATTCCCAAAAGTTACTGCAGGTCAAACTTTCCCTCATTGAATGTGAATATGGTCACAAGAAAATATCGACTACGTTTTGTTTTGTTTAGACCAATTAATAAAATAATTACCTTTTTTCGTCCCTTTATGACATTTTACGCCTGGGAAGAACCTAAATAAATTTAAATTAGCTCTTAAATTGTTGTCACATGACTGGTCCCACATAGGTTGGAATATAATGGTAACTGCATTTGACCGATGCATTGTCTACACACATCAAAGGTATAGACGTGAAACAGACCGTTAACTGTAAGCAATCAGGTGTGTAGTTTAAGACAGAAAAAAAGAAAGCCAGACCTTTGAAAGACTCTGCGGGATGGTTAAACAGTTGTGTTTCTGAAATAAGTCGGTGGTCCTCCACAACCAATAGGTCTTTGATCTTGTCGAAGGTCATATTAAGTTATTGTGTTTTAATTATAGTGAACATTTAAATTAATTCACACAAGAAAGCAGAATATCACTTAGCCTCCCAGCAAACACAGAAATGTTAAAAAAACCGTTTTAAACAACTTATAGTTTGGGTGTTGGTTCTCAATATTTTGTCAACACTTAAATAACATTATGTTAATTTGCAGTTGGTTGTCAAATAATGTTTTTGAATGTTTTTGAAATGTTTTATACCCTTTATATATTCTTTACATAACCCGACATTTAAACGTTTTCTGACAACATTTTATAACCTTTTGCAATTGCTGTCGAAAACATTTTGTGTCTGCTGGCTTATGTGAATTCTTCGTGGCTCATCCGAGCGTTACTTCGTCAGAACTGGTGGATTGCTGGTTCTTTTCCGTTGCTGTGTTATGTTTTGTCTCGTTTTGAAGCTAACCTTACCTTAAAAGAACATCTTTCCTGTGACGAAATGTTTTCGACATCATTCGCAAAAGGTTTGAAAAGGTTGCCAGAAAACGTATAAAGGGTGTAAAAAGTTGTCATAACATTCAAAAACATTTTTGATAACTTACTGCAAACATTGTAACATATCGTTATTTAAGTGTTGACAAAATATTTGGCAAAAAATGTTTGCAGAAAATATTTTTCACAAACATTTTGAAAACATTTCAAAATATTTTGATAGTATATTTTCATACAGAACGTTTTAAAATGCTTTCATGACCATTATATAACCCGACATAAAAACGTTTTACCAAAACCAAAAGCCCAAAATATAACCTGTTTAAAACGTTTTACAAACATTTTGTGTTTGCTGGGGTATTATAAAAATATGTATCACTTTCAGAGTATCATTAGTTGGAATTAAAAAACAAAACATGAAATCCGACCGTTTATATTTTCATTTGTATTTGTGTGGGAATATCAACAAATCCCACACACATAAAAATGTTACAGTTCGTGTAATATTCTACGTATTGGGACCTTCTAATTTTCCAAATTGGGTATGACTGTAAATAAAAATATGGCGGGGTCTGTGACCTGGTGACGTAACAGCAGGTGAGTCTAATTATCTCTTGCTAATGATTCATCTTATGTTTTTGTTTGCTTGCAATGTATAAATGCTAACGTATGTAATTGGTTGGTATTGTGATATTATACTCTAATCAGCTCGTATATAATAGGCCACAGTGTCATTGCCCCGATATTTTCATAGAATATCGCCATGAAATCGCCAGAAATCGTCATGATGGTAGGTCCAATCCTCAGCCACGCATGGCCAGTTTGTTCTGACCTGTTTAATAATTTTGAGACGCATAATGGGCCAAGGGACATCCGACTAAGGCTATTGATAATAGCCTGGTGACTGACCTCTGTAGATGTCAGTGAGCATGGTATACGTCATGACGTCATCTGCTTTTAAACTGCCTCCACCAGTGGCCTACGCTGCGCTATAGTACCGTGTATCTTCCGTGACTCGAGTGTCATTTTTTTTGTTCAGCACATATAAAATCAGTATTTTTTATCAGTTTTTGAGTTCGAAACGCACGGTTTATTCTCAATACGCAAGCTAACGACTATCATATTCTTTCAACACATATATTCAAGTGAAATTGGCTTCTTTAGAATCAAAATATTACAGGAGATATTCATCATTTTCTTCCCCGGTAACCAAGATTTATCGTCTGAATATCAAATCGTGCATTGCACATATACGTGTATCGATCCCGGGTATTGATTTTAGTTTCTCTGCTGTACAATGTAATTATTTACCAGACGATGTCGGTGTGTAGGTGGGACTCATAACAACGTGGATTGATGTAGAATGGCATGTACACAGCTGGGCGCAGCACCAACGCGAACTGCCATTTGCATATTGCGTTACTGATGTGCGCTTTTGTTAATATATGCTGGCGAAGTTACGTAATAATCAGATTAACTACCATAGCAATAGGTCAACACAAATTTTAATTATATCGCACTGCACTTCTACATTGAACCATATCATGCTGATCACTCACACCTGTAAGATAAGTATCTTTGAAAAGACCGGTAGTTTACAGGTGATTTATGTAACCTGCTTGTAGTCAGCGCGATATATTAAAAATTGTTGCTATGGTAGTTAATCCGATTTATTGCGTTAGTTCGCCAGCGTGCACGCAGACGTAATTTTGGACTTCATTGACTCGTGCAGTAACAAAAACCGAATAATTCTCACCTATTACGAGCTGATCCTAGTATAGTTATTTTGCTTTTTGCTTAATGCTCTTTTCATGTTACATACTGATCTGCAAATTTCCAGTCTTATTCCAATTTCTTCCACGATTCCTAACATGTACTTTAAGAAGATTTGTAGAATCTATCCCCGGAATATAAATTAGGTTAATAATATAATATAGTTAAGAAATAAAGGGCAACGCAGTATCCTTTATACATAATAATGTGAGCAAGTAAAACGTAAATAATTGGCGAGGTGCAGCCGGACCCATTATTTAAATGTTGTTACTGCCAAGGATACATTTTTTGGGTGTAAAGGATCATACTACACCCTTAAGTTTTAATACATTACCCGGAATAGTGCGATTTATTGGAAAAATATCACTTTTCCCCAAATATTAAGTTGCTTACTTCAAAATGGAGCATGTACACGTATTAAAAGTGACACCACATATTGCGAATATTTTATGATAACCAATCGTATTGCTACGCGTAGACTCGCGCTCGACCCATTATTGTGAATAAAGGGCTCTCACGTGATGTGCTTGGACAAATCACAGTGCGCGATTTTGAATAATGGTTCGTGAGAGTAACAAAGTATAATTTATAATAATAAATCAAGTGAGATCTTACATTTAATTTTTATTTGGCTTTATCGACTGACATTGCAGAATGACTGATTCAGTCATGTAAACGCGGTAAGAATTATAAATATTAATTATGTTTTATATAATAATAATAATAATAATAATAATAATAATAATAATAAAAATAATAATAATAATAATTTTACAGATTTAAAATAGCGCCTAATGCAAATGCCTCTGTGCGCTATACACCAACCAGAAACAGCTTAAAATACCTTAAAAATACATAATATATATTTTTTCAATATACAAATCTTTATACAGACTTGCCATTTAGTATGGAATATTTTTTCTCTAAATTTCAAGACCATTCTGGAAGTTGGCTGCATAAACCGCACGGGCCAAATATTAATTGGGATGTGTCAGAAGATGGTGTAAAATAATATTTAGACAGAAATTGTGCTTTCCATTAGTTTAATCATGGCGCTCATAATGTAGTGAATTAGCCTAAAATGACGGTTTTAAGGAGAATGAATTGGATTTTTGTGGGGGTAAATCTTCTGAATTTGAGTAACATTATCTGATATTATCAAACTTATTGAGGTTTAAGGGGATATTTACTGAACCTAAATACCAATCAGAACTCAAATGCAATTGTAATCTACTAGTTCTGAAAGTGGGAGGAGCTTTCAAAATAAGGCCAAATGTTATACATTTACTGGACACAAAGAAGCAGTATGAGTTCATTTGACAACCAGGAATCGGCGCAGTTGTTTTTGTACCGTACGTTTATGACATTTGACCCCAGGGGGCCATTTAAACTTTCTGAGTACGTACCACTGTTAAGAGCCATATTAAGCTCCTCCCATGTTCAAAAAATCTGTACATTGCCAGTGTATTTCAATTGTGATAGATGCCAATTGCTGACGAAGTTTAGGAAATATCACCTCAAACCCCTCAAATTCAGCTTCCCTAAATCCGCCATTTTAGGCAAATTCCCATACTACTATGATCATCATAGTGTAAACATATGGAAAGCACAATTCTATTAAACAATAATTTTGCGCCATCTCCCGACAAACCCCAGTTAATATTTAGTTAATGTTTACGCAGTTTAACTTGAGGTCAAAATTTGCACTATAATTGTTTTAAAAGGTTATTGAACTATGCCAGGAGACCACTATGGTCCATAGTGCTAGTACGCAATTATGCACTTACTCACATTAAGTCCTGCCTATCAAATCTAGGTTTAATATACGAGTAGATTTAACACCAAACTCGAATCACAACAATAATGTTATTTTAAATAACCTGAACTACAATAATCACAACATTTCAAAAAAGATTACAGGTGAATTAAAATAGTGAATAAAACTTCTGGCTGCGAAATCAACGTCGATAATAAGTATAAGGGTTAACAAAATTGGCTTCAGGAAAATACATCCTAGGTTGCATGTGACCTCGAGTAACCCTCCCTGTCTTGTGAACTTGCTGGAAAAGCGCCATCGGAGGACGTTTTGATCGAACTACAGTAGTAGCTGCATATTTTCTTGATCGGCACACGGCAAGGCAGACAAGTGAAGCAATGGACATGACAAGGATGAACCCACCTCCTGCTGCAGCAATGCCAATGAGAAGATTTGACGGAACACCTAGTGAATGAAATGATAATTAAGATATTATATTCAATATTTAGAAGGCAGAAACTTGATTCTCTTTTATTATCATAGGATATGCATATCCAAATAATGAAAGGATGATGAGTATTAAGTTGATGTTTTCAGACTAAAAGAGTAAACTTTCTTCATGTTCTATGGCTTATACAGACTTATAGCAGGATCATAAGGAATTACTAATCAGTAATCAAAACCTTGTCCCTAATCAGATACAGAAATACCTAATCAGGTACAAGTGCATTCCATTATGCATTGCAGCTATTGTTTTGAATTCAAATGTCAAATTTAAGTTTGAACGGTAAAAATCAAATTTCTTGATTAAAAAATGTTTCAAGGTTAAATTTTATTTACAATGTGCCAAAGATTCCAAATACATCAATTTAATTGATTATGTAATCCTATGTTGTATTGTTTTAATTAAGACATTAACCTCACAACAAAATATTAAAAACTAACGATATGTTTGTGGTGAATTTCATAAGGTTGTGGAAACAAAATATACAACTTTTCCAGACCTCACATTAGGTACCTGATCGGGTATTTTAACTTGTTTGCAAAGGTTGTTCCGACCTTGTTTTTGCCCCATAATTTCCTCATTTTTAGAAGCCCTGCCCTCCTTCCAATACATTAAACCTTGACACCAATGAGTTTGGCAAAGTTCTGTTTAACCTTGATGCAAAAGCAAATTTGGATACAAAGGTATCTTACAATGTTATGCCAGAGAATCAAAATACATTAATTTAATTGATCTCCTAATCTTATTGTATTGTTTTAATTAACACATTAAATAAAGAGGTCTTTTCAAAGGTCAGTCAGCTTATCAGATACCTGCCGATATAACATTGCCTCTGATTGGTCAATTACATCTTCATTATATTCACCAATTAGGATGAAGTTTTGCTAATAATTCACCCCCATTTTTTGCGAGGTGAAATTATTCCAGCAATTTTGCTGATTGATCCAATAGGCAGGTCGTTCTGGTGGGGTTAAATTGGAAAAGGCCGACTCATTGGGCCAATGGTCCCCTTTTATACAGTCGAGTGCAAACAAAATGAATTATAAATCTGAAATTCGTCAATATTCATATTATAACATGCATGTTCATAAGACATTCTTGTTCAAATGATTCAGTTTGAAAGAAAACGTGTTTTTTTTCGTAATAAATGGCTACCTGTAGAGGATGATTCTCCAGCAATAACCACAGCAGTTGTACCAGACACAATATCTCCATGAGTTACATAGATTAAGTCAACGTAAAATATTTCAGCAGCTTCTATGTCGTCATCCGCAATGATATCTACTCTGAATGATACGGACGTTTCTAGCGGAGCAAACTCCACTCTGAAGTTTTGTAACGGGATGTAGTCTGATCCTGCAGTCGCATTTCCACGATCAGTACGTAAGCCTAGAAATTATGAATACCAAACTTTTCTTAATGGACCTAAGGAATATTAAATTAAAGTTTATGTTTACACTTTGAAAGCTCTATATTCTTTTATTTTATTGTCCGTTCTTTACATATGAATTATTATGATGTTCGTCGTGAAATCTAAGCGGTAAGTCACATTTCAACCCAATAACACACACTAATCACCTTGGTTTCCAATGGACATTTTATTGTGAAATTTCATTGTACAAGGAATACATTAAAATCAATTTCACATAGCCCCCGCATGAAAAGTATTTAATTACCTTTGTAATCACTCAAAGAGCATTTTGTGTGAATTTTACATCCGAACTAGGTGCTATTAAATTTTATGAGCCTTTATATTTTACACGTAAAGTCTATGGGGGGTGACGATTAGATTTTGGGCCATTTAAGACACTAAAATGCCCATAAAAATAGAATAGCACTTAGTTCGGATGTAAAATTCAAACACAATGCTACATGAGTGATTACAAATATAATTAAATACATTTCATTCGGGGGCTAAAGCAAAAAATGTCCTATACCCTAATGGTTATGGAACAAAGGTGCTAAAGTGAAACGAAAAGAAAATTGGAATTATGGATACAGTTTTCAAAATGAGTGCAGCATAAGTCACATACATACCAACAGCAGCTTCCGTCACAACATTGCCAATTCGTTCAATGGTTATAGCTACGCCATCATCCGATTCAGAAGTTAAATATTTTGATTTAACGAATCCGAACTCGCCTGCATTGATAATTAGGAAAGAAATAAAGTAGTTATCTTCATATCATTTAAATTTTCCCATATCACGTGTAGTTTGACGAAATGCAGGACACCCTAAATCCCAGGGGTTTCTCCCTGGTCAGTGGCGTAGCGTCATAGGAGCACGTGCCCCCCCCCCAATCGATCTGAAACGTTAAAAAATCCCATAGGAAAATTGTCGAAAAACGGCTTGTGCCCCCAATCAGACCCAGTGCCCCCCCAATCAGGGTCGGTGCCCCCCCCCCCAATGTGATGACCCACGCTACGCCACTATCCCTGGTTAACGGTATACAGGTAACCAGGAGGGGGTTCTCCCTGGTTTAAGATGTACGGGGATATGCCACAATTTTGAGGTACCTTTTCAGCGATTTTGGAATATCGATGGATGGGTTTATAGTGAAGACGAATGCGCCCAGTTAGGCTCATATTTGGGCATAACTGACCCTACAAGCGCCAACAATTTTAGAGTTATTTGGGTGCTTTTATTGAAAGTTGGTATACTGATGGGTTGCAAAAACAGCACAAATTAGCGAGAGAAAGTCAGTATCCAAAACTCCAAAGATTTTGAAGAACCATACCCTCCCGCCAGGTATGTGCCACGTGCTTGGGTGCATTTTCAGGGAAATTTATGCTTGGCGATGCTCAATAACACACCCTCTATTGGTGAGTTTCGGCAGATAGTGTGCCCAAATTACAGGAATTGGGCACATACGGACAATTTATACCTCAAAAGCACACCATTTTGCATGAATTGTGTGATTTCTGCGGGGCTTTCTGAGCTTTCTAGGTGTACAGATATGCATCCCGGGCCCGTAAAAAATGTAAAGATTAAGGGCCCGTATTCAAATCAATGTGCAACATGAGACATATTTGCTGACACTTTTAAAGTTAGAAACGGATAGTTTGAGGCCGATGGGTGAACCCAATAATAATAGTCTAGTGCATATTTGAACGTTTTTGTACAGTGTTATGAGCTACCATTGCTAAACCAGTGGCGTAGCGAGGGGGCAAGGGGGCAAGTGCCCTGGGTGCTATATGTGGGGGTGCGCAAAAATGGCTAAGGTTAACTAGAGCGATAACCGCACCATAGCTGAACCATGTGGCTTCGGCAGTATATTGTGATAGGCCTATACCACTGTCACCCTGAGTCTGTAATGGACATACTCTCGAAATGCTACGAACTTACCGAGGTATGACCGGCCGTGTGGTGTTAATGAAAGAGGAAAGGTAAAGAATATAAAATAAACTAGAGCAACTGTGTCCTTTGCAAGGGCACGAGGTAAGTTAGGCAGATGACTGTGGCGATCTGATCAAGCAGCAATGGATAGTATTAATTTTAATAAGACTATTTCATTAATTGCCGTTTTAATATTCCTTGATCGTGTAAAGCTGGCATTTTAAAAACTTTAATTTTGAATGTCATAAGGATCATTGCATTTAAATTTCAGCTCAATTGAAGCATTTTGAAAACTTGACCCTTAACCCCTTTATTGCCCCTTAATGACCTTAAATGAATCTTAAAATGTTTTTAAAATGTTTAGAATGTCATAAGGATCATTGCATATAAATTTCAGCTCAATTGGAGCATTTTGAAAAACTTGACCTTTGACCCCTTTATGACCCCTTAATGACCTTAAATTAATTTTAAAATATTTTTTAAATATTTAGAATGTCATAAGGATCATTGCATTTAAATTTAAGCTCAATCGGAGCATTTTCTGTTAAAATGACCCTTTTTGACACCTGTGACCCCTGGATGACCTCTGACGTTTGGAAATATTTTTATTATATTCTTTATGTTTTCCTCTTTCATATGACACCACTCATGGGGTCATACCTTTGTGGCATTTAGAGATATGTCCACTTCAGACCAAAAGGTTACTGAGTAAGGAAGGAAGTAACATACACTCCTATAGGCTGAGACCATTTCATGGTTCAGCAAAAAAGTAAGATTGTTTATTGCAGTGTATCAATTGGGATGTAGTTAGTGCCTGTGCGATGTGTTATGCTGTCCACATTTAGGAACATTTTTGATCTTCAACCCCCTCATCACTTAGATTCTTGAGCACCCTGGGCAAAAACAAATGGGGTCAACAATTAATAATTTCCGTCTGGACGCTGTCATTTTACCTCGCTATGCAGATACCGTTTGCTCGTTCCGTAATGTAAACTTAGTACGATATCGTATGAGAGGATTCACGATGTTATTTACCAAATTGAATGAAATACTGGTGTTACAGTTTATGAGTGTTTGGTGATTACATGAAAGTACACAACTTACTGTCATCATCAGTGATAGTGATAGTAACGCTTTCAACATCAGGCGCACGTTGGTCTACGATTTTTACAATGAAATGTTCCTCATATTCAATAGTTTCATCATTGACCAGCATAACGTCAAAACGGGAGGTTGACTGCTCCGGATTGAATATCACACGGAATTCAGAGAAACTAACGAAGTCACGAGACGCAACAGCTGTTTTGGACTCAGTGGAAATGACTGAATAAAAATGAACAGATCAATAAATAAACATACAACATATCGTTATGAATTCGGCTTTTGTGAAATAACTTTGCGCATGCATTATTTTTAAATTAGAGAACAAGGGATCAATGCTGTACATAATAGAGGGCAGCATATCATTTTTTAAACGAAGATCAGATGATAATAGTATAACAAGTAATCAAAAGAGGGCGGCATACAGGAATAGATAACGGTGCATTGCAATACGGTCAACGATGCTAACCGTTAAAAAAGTGATATGCTGCCCTCTATAAGTAAATCATTGATCCCGTGTTCTTTAATTAAAAATAATGCATGCGTGACATTAACCAAAAGCCGAATCCGGATTCGGCCGTCTGCCGAATTCATCACGATATCTCAAGCCACTACATTTTTCCTAATTTGGTTTTAATACTGTTAAGAAGATGTACATACTTTAGGTAAACTATTGCAATTATGATGAAATATTTACGAAGTGTACAACCTGTAAACTTACGTATAAATTGATCCATGTCGGAATCACATATGTCCCCTGATCTTATAATCTCTAGTGTTACATGGTCGGAGCTTTCTATAACCTGCACACGATCGTCTCTGAAAACATAGCGTCCTGCATATCAAATATCGAATGCAATTAAATATAATTTGGCAATATATACTTAAAATGAATTATCTTTGATAACAAAAAAGGCATGCAAAATGCAGCATTGGATGTGTAACCAGCGAAGTGATACCAAATCGCTATTTGTGATCAGTATTAGTGATGATACACATTAAGATTATCCACATGATTAATACCGTAAACGTTCGCCTAATGGCGCTTTTGGATTCTTAGAAATGTGAGAGCGCCATCGTTGTAAAATCTCAACAGCATTAAGGATACGTGTATGTTAAATTGAGCAACCTGGACATAATGCCTCAGAAAAAAATATCGTGACATGACCCAATACTTTAGGTCACTAGGTTAGTTGCTAGAGCAGCAGATGTTTTTGGGTTTCTTCAGGTATTCTTTCTCAAAGTGCCATTTGACTTAATTTGTAAATCGATTCATACGTTATACCATGGAGGTATATAAATATTTTATTTATATACCTCCATGGTTATACCTAACTCATTTTGGTAAATCTTTTTATAACATTGTAATTTCTTCATATTTTTTTAATATTCTTCAGTTGAAAATTACACCCTGCTGTTGTCTGACCCGTTAGCTCAGTCGGTAGAGGGTGCGCCTTGAATGGTGAATGGTACTTGTTCGAATCTTGATTTCTGCTCCCACTTTTATGTGAAGAAGGGTCAAGAAATTATTTTGGATTTTGTCCCCATTTTACGAATGAATATTGTGAATTTTTTTTAATTTAATTTTAATTTTCTTATTTTGTTTAGATAAATAGGCACTGCGAACAAACAGCAACAAAAACCGCTGACAAAATTTGCTCCACCTGCTACCTATCAATGCGTGATATATTCCACTACATTTAACAGTTAAATGACCTTTGAAAAATAGAACGGCCTCAATGTTTCAAATTGTGTAACTACATTACTTTATTCATTTATGCATTATAAATGATCAGCTATTTTTTCTTTTATTAAAAGGATCGAACCGAACCCAAGTAGATCAGACCATTAATTATATAACTATCAGACCACGAAGTAGTTACGTAACTCCGTGATGGTATCGGAACCAAGCACTGTTTGTATGGCGATCATTACGATCACGCTATTTTGGTATGCTTTTTTGTGTACTGATTGTTTCGATCGTGGTTCATTACTTAAGCGCGTAATCCCGTTGACATAGTAACATTACGTAACTTCGATACCGGGCTTCGATACTGAATAGTTGTTGAGTGCACATAATATGGAAAGCCATTGGGGTATTGTGTGCCTTCCAAAGCGCCTTATAACATGTTCTCATTGTGTTGTGGAATCCTAGCCAGTATTCAATGATAGCTATAGAGGCCTTGCGTTTATCGATTGGCTCCAAACAAAGGATTTGAACCGGTTTCTTCCCCGTAATCATGGCGCAGTGCAGTCCATTCAATCAAATGTTGTCATCAACCTATTTGATCGTAGTGCATATTGTTATGTGTGTGAGACAAACTGTCGCGGTAGATGCAATCATGCTTTTGTTGAATGCATTTGAGTAGTCCGCCATATTTACGGGATGATACGTCATATGCACAGCCTCTATTCAGTTGGTCGTTGTATGATTTTGTTCGTTCACTCATTCAAATTTTATTTATATCATTTGAAGACTGAGCCTATTATGATACATCCTCCGTGGAACAGTTTCAAACAAATATAGCTATGGATTATTGGGGCAGTGGTTATCTTTTGAATCCTCTTAGAGGGCTATAATTTTTTTCGGAAGGGGGGTCCCAAATTTACAAAAAGTCTGCGTCAATAAAATTGCGCATCCCCTATTTCGGCAACAAAAATTTTATGATCCCAAACCCCAAAATTGTATTGAAATCAGTCTTTTTGAATAAAATAACACACTTTCTGCGGTCATCGTGTGACTCCCTACATGTTGGTCATAACACATTTTATGACCCCCTCCTATTATTCTTTCCAAGACTTTATGACCCCCGTATATTTGGGACCCCCCCCCCCTTTTCGAATAAAATGATTTACCTCTTATGACCACCGATGCATAGGCAAGGACACTCGCGCGAATTGAAAGACTTGTCGCACACGACAGTTCGTCTCACACACATAACAAATGCTTATAGTTACAATCAAATAGGTTCATTACAACATTTGATTAAAATGAAACGATAAAAACAAAGCATGAAAAAACACACATACAAGATAAAATAATAAAATTATATAAACAATGTTAAAGATAAAATAGAGAATTAAATTTCCTCAAATCAGAAAAAAAAACATTGACAGACATCATAATCTGTCAGAAATTACTGCATGAGATTCGAACCATCAATCTTCTCCACAAGTTCTCTTTATCCTCGCACGATAGTCTAATGCTCTGCTCACTGGGCCACAACGTATCAGGTGAATGATTACCGCATTATCATGAACAAGTTTGTTCGATCTTGTTCATAATTGTATGTGTCGATAGGTTTCACCCTTTAACTACACGTACCCTTAATGATCAGTGATAATAGTCGGCTTTTACAGGGATGGCGCTCTCTCATTTCCATGCACTCCATAGCGCCATTAGGCGAACGTTTACGGTATTTCGTCATTTTTTATTATTATTAAACAAATAATAAGTGGTTTTTGCTCATGTCTTATTTATTTCTTTATTAATTTATTTCGATTTTACTGCATTCTATTCTTTACGAAACGAATTACGATATAGAAAAAAATATAGCTAGAGAGAGTGTGACTCATTGATTAGAAATCTTGGTTATGGTGTACGAGGTCCCGGGTTCAATTACCCGTTGGTGTAAAACTTGTTAGGACACTCGCTGTAGAAGTGACGTTAGGCCACAATAGCAAAAGATAAATACAAAGTTTGAATAGATCGCCCTGTACTACAACGTTCACGCGGTACCTATGCATTGAATCATAGATGTCAAAGAAATGCAAATCACTCGCACCTGTAAGATTAGCATCTTTGATTCCTATTTTGCATTTGCGAGTTATGCATTTCATGCTAAGCTACTGAATCTGCAAAAATTACATGCAGACATAGGTTTCCGATGGTGTCACGGTATCAATTTCTTTAGTTGCGAAAAGTGGAGGACGCGACTAAGGATCCCGAAATGTCTCTTTAAATTGAGACTTTTTGCAAGTCTTTACCCACGGCCCCCCAGTGAACGTCCGGGGATTGAACATTCAATTTAGTTTAACTGGTTTGTTGCTATGTATCGATCTTTAATGTTATTGAAAGACAGCAATTGTTCATATTCGGCATTCATTTAAACAAATGTTAATGTTAAATCAAAAAAGATCCTAACCTGGTTGATCCTGGATAGTGACGACGGCCGTGTTGTTATTTGGATGTATTTGACCGGATCCATCAACCACAGATAACGCTAAAACGAAGGTTTCTTGTCCTTCGTCCACAGAATCGGCAACGATATCGATAGTTACTGTACTTCGATATTGATTGGGAAGAAACGTCAGTCTAACTTCCCGAGTTCTGAAATCGGATGGGTATCTGGCGCTATTGGTGCTGCGACCATTTGCGGCACTGACTTCTGCAATTCAAATGTAAACACATTTAGTAAAGGCCGTACTAATAATCAGCAGTCATTGTCGCTTTATAAATTATGCCATATATTTCCTTTCTTCCACTCTTTCGGCAAAAATTAAATTCTTTCTCCGATTATTGTTCTATCTATTTATCTGCTTTTGAAATGTTTTCCCAAAACACACAAAAAAACCAAAAAAAATATTACATGGTACTGAAGTTTAGAGGCCTAAATCATTATATGACATTTTATTTTCGTTTTTCACTAATGTTTGTTTTTACTTACGAAGAGTTGTTTTATCGTGCCCAATTCCCTGGTTCACAACTGTCACTTTCAAAGTTTGACAAGACTCTCCGACTGCATACGCAGTATGCTCAAAACCGAAAGTTGTCACTAGAAGTTAAAAGAACCATTTTCAAGATTATAGATACTGTTTTTGCCAGCAACGAATATTATTTCACATTTAGTTTTCTATGAAGTCTCTAATGCCTCTCTCTACCAATACACCGCAGTACCCCATGCTGGCGAGTTTCTATAAGTGTTGTTAGAATAAAATAAAATAAGACTATTAAAGTTAATGAACAGGCTAGGGAAGCCTGAGTTACCTGTTGAAATAGCCCAAAAGGAAGGATTTCAATCAAATATTTCTTTTGCGTAAAAACTGTAGCGTCCGATGTATAAAGGAATATACGAATATTAACGGTTTGGTACATTATATATAACGACACCCAGCCGCGGTACAACTGATTTCGAAGGAGTATTTGTTTTTCAATTGAGCGAAAATGAACACTGAAACAATGGTCAAATATCTATATAAAAAGACACTAAAGATTACTTTTCGACCCATATTGCGCTGGGTTTTGTTCTACTTACTTCTTCACGGCGTTTCAGAATAAAAATGAAATATTCGTGCTGTCTATGTAATCAGGAAACTACAGAGGCGATAGTGTCCATTTAAATTTGTCATTACTACTTCATGTTGATATTCAAACAGTGCTATAAAGTTGTCTTACCAAGGAATATGTTTGTATTAAAAGAAATAATTGTTTTACAACTTCCATGAACTAGCATTACTTTTATGCAAATCAGAAAATTGCAACAGATATTTTTCATTTCTCTCAGACTGAGCAGTATTGCCAGATTGTACGTACAGTTGGGCTAGCCTCATTATAGTTTTATTGATACTGGCAAAATACTTGCTTGCATGTGCTTGTTGTTTTACCGTAGCGTATAGAATATGTGACCGTACAGCACGAATGAGCCGTAAATGTCCTCAATTGTATTCCGAGTTACAGTGTAAAATGGGCATGAAGGTCATATTCATAGGTATTTCAATTTGGTGCTACGTGTATCTCATTAAATGAGGTACACGTAGCACCAAATTGAGGTACCAATGAATACGACCTTCATGCCCATTTTACACTGTAACTCGGAATACAATTGAGGACATTTATGGCTCATTCGTGCTGTACGGTCACATATGTTAATGATACTTGGCCTTCACTTGGCTCTGCTGATGTAACATCAGTAACGCCCTCACTCAGGCTTGCTGGTTTAACGAGAATCCTTTAATCGGTGTAAATGAATAAGTGGAGCTAAAAGGCGCAAGGTACCATTCGGAAGTAAATTATTATACATGTACCGTGCCAATTGGACTTTCTGAAGGGGGGGGGGGGTTAAGATGAGCTGTAAATCTGTGTATATACTAGATAGAGAGACCTGATACTGCTAATAGGCCTAATATCTGGGTAAACGTGGAAGTTAACTAAAGAACGTCATTTATATTATGACACATTTAAAGCTAAAGACAAAAATGACATGTGAAAATGTTATTCTGATGGCATTTATTGTTAGAACACGGAGATAAAATAGCATTGAATTGTTAGAAGTTTATGCACTTCTCACAACACACGCATCATGGTCATCATGATATCAGGTAAATTACATTTGATCACGCACTAAAAACTTCACACTGTGGAAAGGACATTTACAACCATGCATGACTCATAGATGGATTGATATGAATATTTAGTAGGTACCGAGATTACCCAATCAGCGCACAATGCCAGTAATTGATCACGCAGCAAGTACCATCATGATAATGCACTACTGTTACGTCATGCGTGATTTTCATTGATAGAGCACGGTGATTTCCGGTAAATGATAGACACCTAAATATGGTAATTTTGCAAACATCTATTGATTTTTATTGGTTGAAATTGCACACGTGTTGTTTTGTTTACATGGCCTTTAAAATGAGACCGGTTCACAAAATATTTGAGCACGGGAAAGGAATATAGCGGGTTCATTAAAAATATTGGTTCCCAGTGTTGCACAGTGGCTAGGTGACCGTGTTATGGCTATCAGGCGGCGGATGACATGATCGCGCCGGCAACTCGTGAAACCGCCAGGCCGTATGGAATTTTCCATATACTCGGTTAGTTTTGTGGGGTTCATTATCGAAACCCAACGGTTTTAGCTTGTATTTATATTATTTATCAACATAGGCCTATTTGTTTGTGATATTTCAAGCGTTTTAAAATTTCAAAATAATCCCATTCAATTACACGGTTGACGATGAAAATTTACTGAATTTAGGGACTGCACGTCATACACCACCTGATGGTTATGTAATTACCAGTTGCTCGGGGTTAATATCAGTTGGAAGATGAGTTAGTAAAATAGTAATATTGCACAGTAATAAATTATAAAATACACCTAGTTTTGAGAAGCTGAAGGGTAGAGGTAAAATCTGAATGTGGTGCTGAAGATATACGATAGAGCTAAGTGTGTTAAATCGGGTGAAGTTTTTTTGGGTCCCTATACGTGCTCTGTGTGTTGCTGTGTGAGTGGGCCAAACATGGCTGAGGCAATTAGTGGAAGATGTCCACCTAGTTTTCGTAACACTTGACTTTCATTTACCTGTGTTTTCATTGGTCAATAATCTAATGACATTCATATTTTGTTATGGATATGACTGATGCACATAAACTTATTTACATAATAATGTCAACGTAATAGGGAATTTCCATAACCTGACCACCTTTTCTGACTACCTTTTCTGACCACCTTTTCTGACCATCTTTTTTGACAATCTTATTTGACATTTATTTTGATGTTTGCTTCATTGTTATTATCTTCACACTTTGCACAATAATGTTGTACCATTCTGGATGTTAAGTGACATAAAATTGAAATTATTAAGTGAAATTTGTTTTGTTTTTCCATACTTCCATGGTTTTTCACAGGGCAGTTAACTTCTCAGTTTAGAGAGGAGACAGTTATCATTTCAGGTGCTGGGTCAATAATCAATAGACTAAACACAATTACCACTTCACAAGGTCACATTCAGGCCTATGGTCAAACATGCCTTGATATATTAAGGGTGCAGCCACAATGTGAATATGGGTTTAAGGGTATACGAGGTATTGTTGGTCGAAGCAGATTTCCATTTATCTGCATGAATCAATATATTATTGAAAAATAACACTTTGGTGTTTTGCAGAAGTTCATTATACAAATCATATACTTTGGAAAACTTGCTTAATTTATTGTTTATGAGTTATGTACGTTTTACAAAAGTGTTGTTGTTTCAGCCCTCTCTACAACATAACTCAAGAACCACAGGACCTACAAAAGTATATCTGTGATATTTGAATTATTCTACACGCTAGCTATGGATAAGCCCAATCGCCATAACTTTCAGGTTTTTTGGGACACTTTGACCTCTGACATATCTGGAAAATTGCTGTAATCATTAATTTATTATTGTAATAATGTTATCATTATAAATAATAAAATAATTAATTTATACAATAACCAAATTTTTGGGTTTGCTTTTATTCTAGTAACACGTTTTAAATTATATTTTGTACGCTCAAAACCCCAATTTTTCTGAATTTTCCCGATAGGTCAAAGGACAAAGTGTCCCAAAGCTGCAAAATGTGTCCCACAATGCATTGCAAACTTCCAATGCCGATTGGGCTTATTGAGCAATGCAATTTTTGCTAAAGCTCACTACCATTTGCAAGGTGCTGTGAACTACTTTGTTTTCTGCTGCTTCGACCAACAATACATCGTATACCCTTAATTGTCCATCAGACAGACAAGGTCTGAACAGGGAAGTGCTGAGGGTAACACTAGGGAGCACTCTGTTCAAATGAAGTCAGGAAAATTGGATGTGTGTGCAAAATTTTATTTTTTTTTGTTTTAAATAATTTCATTTATCATGAAAGTGTTGTAGTTTTTAAGTTTCAAGTTTTTATTTCGAAATTGCTTTTACATCAGTGGCACTCGATCCGATGGTGCATCCAAGACATTAAATATACAAACAAAACTGTATTAAAGGAGGATTTCGTGATCCTAGCATCCACTTTTTATGACATTTTTCAGTAGATAGCCACGAAAAAGCTTATTTCCAAAATTTCAGTTGATTCCGATTTTGCGTTTGCGAGTTATGCATGATTATGTGTATTACACTGCTCCATAGACAATGTGTTGTAATTTCGTTCTGGTGCACCAGAACGAAATTCAAATTTGGTGATATTTTTGCTAAACGAATTAATCTGCAAGAAATATTTGGTACATAAACATTATGTAGCCAGAGGTATCCAGTGGTGTAAAAATCTCAACTTTTTTGGGAAAAGTGGGGGATGAGGCTGTGGATCACGAAGTGCCCCTTTAAACTAAACAAAACAAAATCAAAGGATACTCAACAAGCAAAAGGTACAAATAAATAATCTAAAGTGAGAAAGAAATAACAACCATGTACCCTTAAAAATGTTGTTTATCTATTAACAAGTCCCAGAGAAAAGCTTGCTAATTATCACCCAGCATGACTGTCTATGATTATGGTGTAAAACACTAGGATCCAAAACATTCTCATCTATTAATGCACAGTTCTTTAACTCCAATACATTTGTACATTCATTGAATAACCTTTGAAAATTGGGGTACAAAAACCTCATACTTTGCAACTTGAGGTCAAATTTTGCACTATGATTGTTTAGTTAATGTTATTGGACTATGGCATTGGGATAAGGCCATTCAAATATCACAGGGCTCACTGTAAAAGCTGGTCAGAAAAGGTAGTCAGAAAAGGTAGTCAGAAAAGGTGGTCAGGTTATGGAAACACCCAACGTAATAACTACTGTGTTATGATGGTGCTTTTATGTTATCTCGATCTTTATAAGATTCTTTTTCCAGTAGGCCTATTATTAAAATTACAAAACTACATTGCATGTGTCTGTAGTAATTATTTGTGTTTCTTTTGAACCACCCTTTTGACAACAATTGCCTATCAAGAATTATGCAGTGTGTTTTTACTACATGCCCTACTTGTCATTTGACAAACGTACAAACATGCTTATTATGAACAATCCCATTTATAAAAACAGTTCGAATAAAATAACTACACCTTTATCTTGGCACTTCCTCAGTGGCTCGCCCTATTCCTTTTTAAAGGAGTTTTTATTCGTTTTCTAGATGGACTAGAGAAATAGCCGAAGTTATGCATGGCGTAGGGTGGTATACTCCAACACGGTGTAAAATGACGATCGACATAATTATGCTAGGAAGCTAACAGACTAAAGAATGTGCTCGAGTTGTAGCGGTTCACCACCTCCCGCAAGAAGTCATCTGGATATTTGGAATTAATGTACCTCATAAATGTTTATTAGGTAATCCAGACATCCCATTGATTAATAACGCCAGCGTCCAAGTACTGTAATTTCACTACTTCCCTGCACCTTTCCCTGCGCCTGCGCAATCACACGTACGTGGGGAACTAGTAAAAACTTCCGCACCCATACTACCACACGGTGTCTCGACCCGCGCGTCACTTTTCCGTAATCATGATGCAGTCATGTCTACAGTAGAATTCACCCCGACCTTTGCAGGACTTAAACCCCATTAAAAGCTATTAAACCAAGATAACACTCATTGGAAACAGCTCAACTATGTTAAATCAGATCTTCTCTTGTTAAATCCACACCATACATGTTTATGTTTTACCTGTGCAATGAGCAATGAGCTGGTATTATAGTTTCAGTTGGGTGAACGATTATAAAGCAAATGCAAGGTAACAATACTATGTGGGTCTTTGTTTATGAAATGAGACAATAGTCTGCCTATTGTTAACCAGCATTCTTGAAAATGAGAAACATAATGGTTGCAAACTCAACACGGTTTGGACATAATTTCTTCATATACACCTATCCGACTTCGCCATTACTGCGGTGTCCCCGATGTAAAACTGCGGTGTCCCGAGGTCGGGGGTTCCATCCATTATTTATTGTGTGCTATACAGAATTGTACCCGGGAATTGTACACAACAGTGATATTCAATACACAATCATGAGTACTGAATTACGAATTAAATCTCCCGCTCTGGTACATCCGTAAATACAGTAAACGCTTCTCGGATTGGTGTATATTTTGGTGTTATCTGTCGTTTACAACTTTACAAATCCTTCCTAAACACCAAAGTGCGAATATTTCCAAACACCTAAATTAGCTAAAAATCTTTGTGTGATGCAGTTTCTAACATAATTTGCCATCCGATTGTTTTGAACAACCTGCATTTTTTCTCACCGTCATCATCAATGATTGTCACAGTAACATCCCGATGGTTTTCGTCGATTTCACCATCAGCTTCTACCAACTCAATACGGAACATCTTATTTTCTTCAGGTACATTATCGTCGATAAGCGTAATTGTACCAGTCTTAACATTCTCTCCAGGTAAAAATACAAGGTCGTATGTGTCTCCATTAAAGTCTAATCCTTCTCGCGCACTTCCACCGATGACTCTCACAACTGAAACAGTTCACAGTTTCGAATGATCAATTTCGTCGTTTTCAATATCATTATCGTAAAATGCAATTTGTATTTCAATGATAAAAATTGAAAAAGAGTTAAATTATTTTCATTATTAAGGATGCAATTGAGAAGGCATTAAATAATACTCACCTACATGTGCAGATCCTTTCAAGCCTGACCTAGTCACTGTGAATTCCAACTGCCCTTGGTTTTCAACAACTTCACGAGGTACATCTAGTGCAAACCGACCTAAAATATAGGTAGCATTTCGTATGTGTAAATATAAAAACTTAAAGGGAAGCGAGAGTATATTAAAAAATCTTGTAAAGAGTAAAATTAAGAGAGAGTATATAAACAAATTAATCAATTTACGTTGATAGGTAGTTAAAAGCCCTCTGAAAAGGACTTCTCTGGGAAGGATTAAATCTTATTCATGTTTACCGACCTAGAGTACCAAGTAATTTCAAATTCAAACACAACTGTTAATAATGAAGGTAGACATTTTGAACATTGTGAACATTACTACAAAATAAACAGGGCCAGATTTATGGGGTTTTTTTGGGGGGTATTTGAAGGCGTATAAACTAATCTTGAGGTGATATTGAAGCGCGTAGATGTGCGAAGCGAGCAGCGTCATATCCAGCGATTGCGGTATCTCCTTCGTAAGAGATAAATTTGTATTTATTGTTATTGTTGTATTTTTGAATAAAAAAGTTTGATTGATTGTTTGATTCATTGATTTTATTGATGTATGGATTGATTGATTGATCAGTTAAATTGTCTAATAAAACATTATATTATTTTCAATTCTAAACCTGGATAATACCAACAGCCATCATTCTATACACTTAATTTCCCTTTCTTTATTAAAACTTTCATCTGTTTCTGCCTTTTTGTGGTATTTTTTTTATATATTTGTATACAAATTGAGGGCGCTATTTACATATATTTTAAGTACCGTCCTATTTGTTACGAATTTTTTCTGATGTTTAAATGTCATTAGACAAGAGTCAACCCCTGTGTAAAGATGTAATCAAGATTTAAGATAAATAGCGCCATCAGTGTTGAACTTTACTTAAAATTAATACAGTTATACATGCCATCAAACAACCGTGTTTCAGCGGGCTCGTTTTCCTCTAACATCATAAAGACCTGAATAATAAATTTGTTGGTAGTTTTTATTGTCCATGTATTTTATTTTCTCACCATCGTCATCTAGTATAGTGACTTTCACCAATCTGCTCTCAGGTGCTATATTTACATTCCCAGATAGGCTGATGATAAATGTTTCATCTTCTTCAATTACATCATCATCAATTATAGTCACTGAACTCGTCTTGGAAAAATCACGAGTCCTTCCATAGAATGTCACAGTCTTCGACGAGGATTCGAAGTCACCCACTGTGTCATATCCAGCGATTGCGGTATCTCCTTCGAAAGAGTTGGTAGAAACCACTGTGTATAAGAAAAACACAAATATGGAGAAAAAACATCACAATGTCTAATAAGAAAAACGCAAACTTGAGAAAAGGACATCTCGATGATATGATTTGATATGATTTTATTAACCTGCACAACATCGCGGCCTAACGGTCGAATTGCATTATATCTTGAACAAATATAATGAAAGAAACCAATTACACAAAATTATAAAGCAAAAAAGAGAAAAAGGCAACTTGGCATGGAGCTATACAGCAGAGAGATACAAAAGGGCACAAATGGAAGCCACCAGCACGCAAGCAACTACTGCTTATTCAGCAGATTAATATAGTAGGGAATGGGACTTTCGGCAAAACTGCTTGTGACTAAGTCTCGATTAAGAGAGCGCCAGAAATGTAATCATTAAATTGCTTTTAATTTAGGTTGTAAAATGAAGGTCTATCAAAACCTGCGACGTATGTGTACTGATAATTTGTCATAATTTTACCTATTGTTACATCATTGTCTAGGTACCCCGGAATGTCCATGAATGGTCCACGATGTAATAGAAGCTTAAAATGGCCAACAGACTCGGGAATCGTTATGTCCGGATTCTCAACCTGGATATAAGCTAAAAGAGTACATAAAAAACAAAACGTTATCAGATTAATACATTGATTTCCTACATATCATTATGAATTCGGCAGACGGCCGAATCCAGATTCGGCTTTTGGTAAATTCATTTTACGCATGCATTACTTTTGAATTAGCGTACAAGGGATCAATGCTGTACATAATAGAGGGCAGCATATTAATTATTGAGTGAAGATCAGATGATAACAGCATGATAAGTAATCAAAAGTGGGCGGCATACAGGGTTAGCTAACTGTGCATCGCAGTATTGTCAACGACGATAACCGTTAACAAATCGATATGCTGCCCTCTATAGGTAAAGCATTGATCCCTTGTTCTCTAATTCAAAAATAATGCATGCGTAACATAAATTTACCAAAAAACCGAATCCGGATTCGGCCGTCTGCCGAATTCATAACGATATAAAGCCATACTCTTTTACTACCCAAAAGCTCACAAAATGCATACATTATTTTTAATTTTAAAACACTGTTATCAAAGAAAGGATAAAAAAGACAAGTCAATATTTGACGTCATCGGTCAATCGAATCGGAAATGATTTGTGTAAAAGATTCGTGATGATTGACTTCTAACGCGGCGGTAAACCAGCATGCCCTATGGCTAGTATACAACCATCTCAAAAGTTAGGTTTCAGTAATGAGAAACTTTCTTTTCTGAAGGCACCATGTCAATAATGCCTAAAAAGGTTGCTTATTGCCTTGCAAATTTCACACTGTTACCTGTGTCTCTAATAATATTATCAAAACATTTAGGCATTTGCCTATTCAAGGCATTGTTAAGAAATTCAGAGGTTTTTAAAATTGTATTATATACCATCGTCATTTTTGATTGTTACAATGGTTCGACTCCTTCCACCATTAATTCCTGCAGCAGGTTTTACGATATCGACGTAGAATTCTTCGTCATATTCTATGTCCGTGTCTTGAATTATCGGAATGATAAATTCAGCGAGGATTGAATCAGGCTCAAATATAACTTGGTGTACTCCATTCAGTAAAAAGTCAACACCTTCTGTTGCTTTGTTGGTGCCTGAAGTATCAACTGCGTCACCAGAAATGGTAATTTCTAGAAGATAATAAGACAAACATTATGTTGTTAAAACAAACTTGTTATTCATATTTAAAGATGGTGATCTGATTGACAGCCTCATCCCCCACTTTTTCTATCAAATAGCGATTTTGGCTTCAGAAGAAAGCTAGTATTTTTCTTACAATCCCTGTGAAATTTGAAGCCTAAAATATATTCCGATTAGATGTTATGAACGAAAAAGTGGCAGCCTCATCCCAAATTGTGGTATACCACACATACTGTTCTATGGGCATCAGTTGTGGACGTTTTTACTTCTAATGTCAAAACGGCTAGTGCAATTGGATTATTTTGGTACAGGTCTCAATGTGAGGTACAAAACACGATACGAAAAAATCTGACCACCTACCTTTAATGACTTGTTATTCATTTTCGAAGGTTCAATTTTAAAAGACAGATATACAGGGTGTCCCAATAAAAAAGAGGCCCCTCATTGCGCCCTCCTTTTCTCCTATTTCTGAAAAGTTGATCAAATATATTTTGGTATGTAAAGACACCTTGAGTAGTTAGCTTTAATAAACCAAAACAATTATTTCAATCGGCTCACATCTTTTGACGATATGCTCTTTTAAAGAAATGTACCCATTTTCACTCTGTCCACGGAGAAGGTTTCGCTAGTTCAAAGATTGAAAAGAGTACACATACCATGCATGAATATCAAACATTCCTCAATGATAACTTTATAAAATAACTTTATTTATAGAATGGGCTTTACCGGTGGGTTTATGGGCAATGGATTTTGTTAATAGTGTCATTAATTTGTGGGTAAAATGGATGCCGAATGGGACTTCTTTTGCTTTACTTGCAATTACTTATTTTTTTCTTGGTTATTTATGCCTTTTTGTTTTATTATGTTTCTTACTTTCTTACTTTGTTGTTTGTTGTTTTCTTTTTTTTACAACATAAGTCATTTCTCTTTTTAGGATAAAAGGTAGCCCTAAAAGGCTGTTTGGTTTGTCTTTAGTTCTTCTGAAGTGAGTTTACTGTGCTGCTCTGCCCTCTACCTGGTTGCCTCCTTGGCGAATACAGGTTTCATCCCTGGTCCTCATTGCATCATTTGCGTTGCGTACCATCCTTGTGTGCCGGATACTTGCGAATGCATTCAGTAATACGTTTGCGAAGGAAAAAAAATCAAGTGGTGTGAGGTCTGGTGATCGTAGGCCACTCCACAGCATGAGCCATCCTAACCACTCTGTTTGCTATCCGTGGACAGAGTGAAAAACAGGTACTTTTATTCAAAAAGCATATCTTCAAAAGTTGTGAGCCGATTGAAATAGTTGTCTTGGTTTATTAAAGCTAACGATTAAAGGTTTCTTTAGATACCAAAATATATTTAATCAACTTTTCAGAAATAGGAGAAAAAGAGGGCGCAATGAGGGGCCTCCTTTTTTTATTTTTGGACACTCTGTATAAACACTTTGTATAGGGTATTGGTAATACATTCAACAACAAAATTATTATTGATTTTATATCATAAAAATACTAAATGTTACCAATAGTTGCGTAGTTGCCGATTGCGTTATGTCGATGGAATGAAACGGTCACTGTCCCTGCCGACTCTGGAATACAGTTGGTCAAACTTGTGACAGAAAACATGTCTAAAATGAAAATAAAATTAAGCAAAGGTGAAGAACTGAACACTAAGATTCAATAAGAGATAAAAACAAATAAGCAGAATCAATTGTTGCACCAGGAAAATAAATATTAAAGCAGCGAGAATGAGTCTTAAGAAGCGGCTACTTAGATACAAGTCTCAATACATCATTCTAGATTCCAAAATAAAGTGACACTGAATCTCTTTCTCAAAGGACGGAAATACGAAGATGATTTATATTGGAATTTTTCAATACTAAAACTTTCTGGTGGTAAAATCTATATAGAATTTTGATATGTTTGGTATACACCATAATAATTCTGTATCATTAACTCTTCATTATATAATTTATTTCATTGTAATACTAGTATTCCTATATATCTAATATGGATACCATGTTTTTATGCTCATGATGATTTGGGAATAACTTTTTATTGAATTGCGTAGACTTTTTAGCAGCATTTACTCGCAACGAAGTATTTAGACTCTATGACCGCACAAGTAATGAGGATTTAAAAAAAAATATGCTTGTTTGTTTATAGATGCAAATTCAAACGACGATTTTACCAAACTCAAAACTGTCTCGTATGTGACTTGATATACCGTAAAAACTCGACAGTTAGCATATGTGCTTACTATCGAGCCCATTTGAAAACATGAAAGTTAAAGTCCTGAGCTAATGGGGTTGAGACACACATTTGCAGGTTTACTTGTTCCTAAATATATATGTGTATAGATGATTTGCTCAAAACCCTTTGCACTTTTGTGGACGGTGCTCTTCATATTTGCATGCTTTAAAGCGCTCGATATAGTAAGCATATACTTTAACTATCGAGTTTTTACGGCACGTGACAAGAATGTTGCATTTAAACAATTAAATGATAATAAAGAGGATGTTTAAGATATCTTACTGTCATCATCAAGAATATAAAGGATTCGAGACGCGACACCAGCACCACCACTACCGTCATCTATAACTGGTGAATCATCAGTGTTGGATTCACTAAGGTAAAGTACTAAGTTCAAAGTCTCTGCTTGCTCCACAATTAAGTCATTCCTTACGGGAATTGTTACTGACGTTGATCGCGTATTAGCTGGAATAGTCAGTATAGTATCAACTGCTTCATAATCAATGTCTTCCATCGCCTCACCCCGAATGGACTCAGATCTTATACCTTCAAAATGAACAAAATATAAATTATGTGCTTTTAAATATTTGGATACTATATAGAAATACTACTGTTGTTTTATTAACTTACATGACCAGTGATGTAATCAAATCCTAATTAATAAAATGCATTTTCATGCTAGAATGGTGCATCCCCTTAGCCATAATATTTGTCCTGTTCTTCTGCGATCAGCTTATATCGATAGGTATCCTATAGTGTTGTATGCAACATTTGTCTCATAATGCTTATACATGCACACTCTGTTTTTGATAAGATGGCGATGTGTTCATAGTTCTCAGTTAACAATTCAACTTAAACTGGTTAGTTTTAGTTAGCCGAATCCAATAAATATTACTCACGGGACTGAGCTTTTGCCATCTTGGCTGATGGCTTGATCACAGATGAGCTGGTCCACTGCTTTCCCGCGAAACTTGGTTGCTATGACGCATCCTCGTTACCCGGAAGTGATGTTGATTTAAGCAGTGGGTCATATACGTGATCTAGAAAGTACGCACCCTCGTCTCTGGATAGAGAGTCAAACGCCTTCTTAAGGAGAATCAGGGAGGCCATCAAAATCAGAAAAAAGGGCAAGAACTCGCTCAACCGCGAGTTGGATTCGGCTAACTAAACTAACCAGTTTATGATCGCTACAATCCTACCAAATGACTCTTTTTGCTACAATTCAACTTATTCTATCATTATGTGAGATACAATGAGATGGAGGAGGTACAACGGAAAGAGTAAAGCCTGTTGCCCTATGTACAAAACATAGAATATGGAATATATACCTTAAATATCATGATAGAAATACACCATGCATGCTACACACACCCCACACAGTGCAAGCATAAAACATAGCAAGTCAACTTAATAATTAAATTACTTTTACATAAAAAAGGATTATATAATGTCTGGGGAGTTAGTGGGCTAACAGGTTTTGTTTTGACCAAGAGCTGTAGGCATTCTTGTATTGTTTGTAAAATGTTTTGTCAAATAAAATACATCTTTAAAACATTATGTGTGCATTTATCTTATTTTTGTCTCTTTCTGTTTGTTAAAAGTAATCAGAAAATATCATGAAAAAATATTCAATAAATATCGATTCATCGTATCGTGTCCCTGTTGGTTTAATTAATTATTAATATAGCTCCACCACTTTTCCCGATCGAACCTTTCATAAATCACTATATACTTTACTTGATCAAGATGAAAGACTGCCGAACTTCATTAAGTATGCGAGATAAATATTCATATTCACATTGCGGACCAATCAGAATACTTCGGTGTAAATCACTCTTGCCGGTTCTGAATGCATAATTAATGCGTGAGAGTAATTCTGGGGAAGTTATATTACTAATGTATCTAGTTGTCACTTACCGATAAAACCAACATCATCAACCTTTCCGACTCTAATGATGTGAAATATAATCTGTTCATCAGATTCGATCCCAAACGAAGTCACCGTTTTATCAATACCATATAGTGCTAATGGATTAGAATAACATTATGAATTAGGTAATGAACATAAAATTATCAAATGTAAAATTGGTTTATACCGATCCATGCTCGCTCACGCAGGTTTTCTCTTGCATCTCCGGTATTCTCCTGCTTTCAATATCGGTGATTTGTTGTTTGGTTATAAAAAAGTGCGCATAAGTTTGCGCCGTGTTCGGCTGTAACCGGCTAAGTTGATGATTATGAGGATTTATCACTGGCAGCGAAATTACAGCGCTTTGAATCCCCTGGAAAAATGCGATATATAAATCCAAAAATGTATTTTTTTAAAGTATCTTGAGTTTAGATAAATTTATGATTAATATTTCCATATTGTCCAGCCAATATATAAAGTTCATCGATTGTTGTGTTGAACTCAACTTACTGTCGTCGTTGATGATAATGACTCTGACTATCCCTCTGTTAGGCTCCACTGATCCTCTATTTTCTGTTGCCGTTTCAAGAACGACATTGAATGTTTCATCTACGTGATCTTTTACACCTGAATCATCATTGATCACTATATCAAATGTTTTCTGGGTTTCCCCGGCAGCGAACACCAAGGGCTCCGATATAAGACCTACGTAGTCAGGGTTTGCTCCCGTTGAGATTGCAGGATGCGATCCAATACCAACCGTGTTAATTCCTATGGGGTAAATGTATAGTGAAAGACTCACAATGAAATCAGGTTTATATGCAATACATGTAGTTTGGTAAGCCCAATCGGCATTGGCAGTTTGCAATGCATTGTGGGGCAGTTTGTGCAGTTTTGGGACACTTTGCCCTCTGTCCTGTCGGGATTCAGAAAAATTGGGTTTATGTGCGTACAAAATATAATTTAAAATGTTTTACTATAATATATAAAAACAAACCCAAAAGCTGGGTTATTGTGTAAATTAATTATTTTATTATTTGATATTATAACATTATTCCAATAATAAATAAATTATTAAATAATTACAGCAATTTTCCCGATATTTCAGAGGTCAAAGAGTCCCAAAATTGCTCTCAAAAACCGGAAGTTACAATGGCGATTGGGTTTATTGTTCAGTTCAAAGCTGCAGATTTATAATCCGAAAGAAACCCATAACATTGAATTTACTATAGGGATATCCATGTCCAACGTACACAAGGCACAAATAATGATAACAAGATAAGGTTGACAATCTTAAAGATTTATGTCTGTGTGTCTTCTGTCAAAATTACGTTTATGATGATATTTTTGATAATAAATTCCAAAAGTTTAGGCAGAACAATAAAGTTCACCACAACTTGGTAACATTATTTAGGGTGCAGAGATTCCTTTTTGCTTTTAACAGTTCCGCGTGTTCGTTTGGACACAAACTCTTGTCTGACTGATACGCCATGCATACTCAAAGTGTTTCCTTGCTTATGATATTTATGAGACGCGGCTCTGTTTATCACGTGATATTTTATCAAAATCACATCCTAAAATTAACACAGTATATGCAGTACGCCTTACAACACGGTGTGCGCGGTATACTTACGTACGGTGGTCGGAGAGTCAGTATATATGCTTCTGATAACAGTGATAGACACCTTACCATTCGGATCATCCTCGGCAATCGTTACCTCCTGGACGACGAAACTGTACAGAGCTATGAATCAAAATTATGAAGACAATAATTTTGACTTTTGAGCTGACCTGCATTTAAACCAATTAATCATTAGCGAACGAACAACCAAGCAAGTAGTAATCATCTTACGGTCTTCGTCAATGATAGTAACTGTTGCAGACTGTCCCTGGTCTGATGATTCTTCATCGACGATCCCTAATACAATAGTTTCATATGGACTTTCTTCAATCAGCAGATCCGGGATAATTTCCAGAGCGTTTGGTATAGTTACCGCGACGTCTCCGGCGCCGAAAGAAACGGTTGTAGGTGGAAACGCCACGTAATCTAATCCTGGCGTTGCTGTTCCTGTCCCAGTGTCGACGATTTCTGCAATAAACCGATGTTTTCGAACATTTTGATAGAGTTAGAAGTTGTAGAACTTGAGTCACTAACTGTAGGAAGTATCACATGGTAATAAAATTGGATTATTCCGTCTTCTTCATTTTATTTTAAGAATGTTTATTTTATAGAGAACATTAGGGCGTTCGTTCATGGTTCTAAACATAATTAACATTGATAATTGTATTTAGATTCATACCGTTCTTCACGTATTGCCTATGCCCCTATTAATGACCTCTATAAAATATGAAATTGTTAACGGATTGTTGTATAAAGGTAAAGTAGGGGCAGTAGATGTTAGGGTCCACTGTGTCACTGGGCACAGAATAGTTATGTAAGTACAGCAAGTATATCGTAAATGAGCTCTGTCGAGTCATCAAATAAGCCTGATTCAGAATAAGCTACAGTAATCAACCGCGTCATATTGTTTCTTTTTTTTTAACAGCTGGAAAAATGTGTTCATGTCTTCCGGATATGTAATACCACTGACTTACCTACATCTGCGCATGATAAAGAACTCAGTGCTCCTGTTCGAAATACGCGCAAGGCGATAGATGTTCCCGTTCCTGCTGGATCTTCTTCGATGACCTCATAGTTTTCAAGTTCGAAACTTATTACTGGTTTGTCAGCTTCAGGAACTATAGAAAAGAAAAAGGAACTACCGGTATTATACGTTACAAATTCTGAGTAGATTTTAATTTTTATATACAAGCATTATCAATGACTCCACAATATGCAGTTTGGAAGAGATCAATAATACCGAATTTCGTATGACATATTTCGGGCAATTGTTGAGGTCCAATGACCTTTGAACTTTCCTAACGCTGCAATGTAATAGGTAATCTTTTATAGCTAAGGTGCTTTTCCGTTTCCTGATAATATACCATTTAAAGAGCAGATGAGTTTTGTTTGGTGTGTTTATTTAATTTATTTATAGCATTTTGGTTATTACTCTGATGAACTTGTAGTGTTTATTTGTTTTTTTAATAAGAAAATGACACAGATCTTCTTGAATGTGGTATTTAATGCACCAGTATTGCGTGAATCGTGGTGAATAAGGCTACGTAGATCTTGTCTGGCATCAATTAACATGTCACTTTAGCCACCTAAAAATAACCTGAAACATTTTTATAATGCGCTTACTTTCCATTCCATGAACCTTTATCTCACACAGGTCTATTTTACTGTTTGAAACAAGGTAAACGTAGCGACCATAGGTACCAACTGGACATGCGCGGTAGAGGGCGACATCAGAAGTTGTGACATCATTGAAATCACTGGATGTTGTAGATTGGCTACACATGACGTTATCATCAATATCACTCCAGCTGGTTCCAGGACACGTTCCTACAAAAACCGTTTCATCTACGACTATATAGTAACAAAATGTATGAAGATGCAGAAGAATCAGTATTGATGTGATGGCTACATCAATACTAAATTAATCACTAGGCTATCACGGGAGGGGGTGGGGTGGGGCCGACTTTGAAAGTGACGGGGATGTGCGGACAACAGTTCGAAACTAGGAGTCTTTCGGTGAGAGCCTAGACACCTAAGTGTTTTTCAGTGAGCCCAAAAAGGGGGTCAGACTTGGGAAAAGCTTACCAATAAAGGGGTCATTCAGTGAGACTGGACAAAATGGGTCCAAATATGAAAGTTGATACGAAATTGAAAAATGTTAAACATTTAAAAAAAATTGAAGACAAATAATGAAGAAACGGGATCATTCAGTGAGAGATTATCAGAAATTTCCCAAAAATTATTGGAAAAGGGGGTCTTTTGGTGACAGGAAAACAAAAAGGGACACATTGTGTGAGAGGAAGTTCATCAACACCAAACAAAAAGTTGGGTGAGAGGGCGTTGAAATATAAGGGTCAATGTGGCTGCATGCCCACGTCACTCATTTTAGTGAGTGCCCCGGTGGCTATCATTAATCTTTTTTTTTTTATAAAAGTCATCAGTCACACATTTATCTTTGTAACAGAAACATGATAATTCAAAGTGTCAAAGTGTTATCGTCTTCCACACTTCATTCTGAAAGGTGACATTGTAAATAATAATTACAGTCGAATAACACTAGTTACGGTAATAACAATGAATATTACATCTATGCGTATAAACAAAGCTCTTAATTAAGTACTTACTGTCGTTGCTTGCAAGTGCGGTTGACTCAGCGTGGTAGAGCGTTATTCCAACAATATCATACACCATTCCAAGATCTATCTGAACGAAACTAGGGCTAGAATCTATAACAACACATTAGCTGGTAACTATTAGCCAAGTTAATGGTTAAAGCCATATTATAACATTTGCTGAGGAGAACGCCCTCAATAGTTTGTCAAAATTCTGCTTTTTACATGATTATATTGTACTCTATTAAACTAACATACCCTGAAAAAATCAAGACTATAGGTGCTGTAGTTTTGTTAAAATCCGAGAATTTTCAGCGTTTTATTATTACGATGGATATATTAGTCGAACGCACGATACAACACAGTACGTGCATTGCGTGCGGGACGGATATACCGGTACACATCAAAGGACAGTACCGTAACACAACCGACGGAGTGATACACATTGGCGACATCGGCGCTGGTAGTAAATTCGAATTTTCTTTGCTTTACCTCGGTTGTTTGGCTCAAAATTAAAAGGGGACATATCTGATAATAAAAGCTAACATTTTATGATAAAGAAATACTTATCTATTTTGAATGAAAATGTTATAATATGGCTTTAATATGGAACAAATTGCGATTAAATATAGGTCTCAGTTTAACATGATCCTGGGAAAAACTTAAGCATCTCTTGGACAAACAAATTTAAAAATCACATAACATAATTTATTCCGAACAGTCCACGTTGAATGGTGGGTGGGAACGTTTATATATAGTCGTTTTGGTGGTTATATTGTTTAATTTTTTTTATTTTTTTTCTTGTATTAACACGAGAACACCTTGAGTTGTGTGTTTAATCAGGCTAGCGGTACTCTGTACAAACTGCCTATACCGATTCGAAGGTGGGAGGACAAAAACTGTTTAACAGTCTCGACCCCTGCTCTGTATCAGTGTTCAGGTCACATCTGTTTACGTACAAACAGAGCAGGTCAGTGAACTGCGCCATGCCTCTAGATGAACAGACCTAGAAATCATCTTTTTGTACCGTCGATATGAAACTGTCAATCATCATGCACAAAGAGTCCAAATTACTGGTTTAAATCGGTAATGATAAAAACCAAATCTAAATAATGTAATTCTACCACACATTTTATTTGAAAATGTAATTAAATAAAAAAAAAAATAATGAAAGTGATAATTACATAGAACTTCAGAAAAGATGCGCAGTTCAGGCCAGCTCATTAATAAAATTACTTATTAATAATCATCTTTTGGAATGGCTGCATGCGACGCAGAAAGAAGAATCTTGGTCAGCGAACAAATTACCCGATAGACATGATAGATGCTATATTTCTGTGTGGAGGTAATTTATTTTTTGACCAGGATTCTGCTCGCTGCGCGAGCGACCGTGGCCACGACAAACTCTTATACATTATCCATGCTCTTACACAAGCTCCCGAGCTCACAATGTCTTCACTCTTTCGATAGAAGTAGCGCCTCTCTTAATTAAGTACTCTCAGGTTTAATATAGAAAATATTTGCTATAAAAACAACCTCTTGCCAGACATTGGCTTAAGGAATAAAAATGAAAAAAAAAGATACCTTGTGTGAGGAAGCAGCTACCTAGATCATCATCCGTAGCTTTTTGACCACAATTTGACGATGGCGTCATACAGGTACTCGTTATCACATCACTATTGGACGCTAATGAATCTGAAAGTAAGAATTACAACTCTGTTTAAAGGTTGGGTCTATTGCAAAAACAAGTTTATCTCTATTCGGAAAGAATAATTATTACATTACAAGTTGACACTCGTTGCAATATTATTTTTTCATGCGTATTTCTCCTGAAGAAAAAGAAATTGTGTGGGTAAAGTTCGGGCTCGTACGTGTTCTTCTCCCGTTTGAAGCGAAATTAATTTTCAATGCAGCGGGCTATGGCCTAACTAAAAGAAGCGGACACTATATCATGCTCTTATTTACTTGTGTGACAAGTTTGACATTAGCAACAATGAGTTGTACTATTATTTACCATAACAATGGTGCATAACAATATGCAGACTATTGTTCTCATTTCGGAAACAAAGCCCACACAGTATTGTTACTACGCGTTTGCATTGTAATATTTCATCCAACTGAAACTATAATAACTATATCATTGCAATATCGCACAGGGAAATCAGATACATGAGTTTGCGGACTTAACACGGTTTATATGCTAGTCTCAGATTGATCACAATCAAACAATAACTAGACATTTTAATCTTTAAATCAATCCTGGTTCATAAGTAATGAGATATTCCTTATTTACTTACATCACTATGTGTAAATTTGTTAATTATTAAGATAAATCCTATCCTTATGATCATTGGATATTGTATAATTACCAAGCATCGGAAAACACCACAGACTTGACACATACGCTGATCCATCCCATCCATAAAGCTCCAAATATCTGATGTCTAAAGCCGCCCATATATTTGTGGCAATCATATTCAAACTTATAAAAGCTGCTTGGCCTTTGTATCCAACTGATATTTCATTCTCATCTACCGATATCCAGTATTTGGTGAATGGAGATGAACGTTGCGCTCCAACATTCGTCCCATGTGCAACATGTCCAGAATCAGTCGCATTCTTGTAGTACGTAATAGTTGAATTTTCCCCGCGCCCTACATGGGAAAGAAAGTTAAAGTCACCATGAAAAGAAATTAGATAATTAATTTGATTAAGATAAAACAGTTCATCAATCAAAAGACGTTTATTATAAACACTATAATAATGATAATGTATTTCAATTCCTCTATCATCACAAATAGCAACATCCAAAGACGATTTAGACTTTAACAATAAAAGTTATACAATTGCAATGTCCCTTATTGCCAACAATGTCATATACAGTGGAATCAGTAACATTTTGGGTAACAGAAACACTTTACTTAGTTTCTTTACTAGTTCAGGCTCAAACACTATGCTCTATTAACTAAATCCTTCAGAAAACGAGTTGGGTCACCTTTGACAATTTCGCGCATATCAAGATCGCGTAAAATTAACTTTCATGATTAGCAATTGCACTTTGGCTTTTCAGAAAAAAATAAAATAGATTATGGCGTAAATGTGATATGCAGTAGAATAAGTAATTTCATGGCTAACACAAAAACTTAAACTTGGTTTCCTTCCTAGTTCAGGTTCAAACGCTATGTGTTAAAACCAATAAGTGACATGTTTGCCAATACCTGTTTTCTAAATTGTATAAATGTTTTTGTTACAACCTGTAATAGCAACCAGCAGATGTTATGTGAATAAAAATTCCTTTAAAAGGAATAGGGCGAGTAAATGAAAAATTGTCAAGAAAATGAAAGAATGAGTAACCCTTATGTGAAAAACGTTTGGTGTTTGTTGGGCTGATTCTGTTGAAAAAAAATCGATTTGTCAATAGTGCCCTCCTCATTTTGATAATTTCAATGAACAAATGCCCCATGCAAAATTTTATCACTTTTGAATAAAGTTTAGAGGGCGCTACCGGACTATGGAACTTTTTCATGTGAAGTCGATTGCAATGTTTGGTGAAATAATTGCTCTGCTATTTCATTAACTTAATTTGTTTTTTAAGTCATTCTAATGGGTACCCAAATTGTAAACTAGTTATAAGCGTTCCCCATAGAACAAAACTGGAACAAATACGTTTAAAGCTTCTACCGGTTACTTTTAAAAACTAATAGCTAACTAAAATGTAGAGATTATTTAGAATTGCTGATTGGCAATATAAGTTTCAATACGTGTAGTGGCACTGGGACTACCAGATTGATCTGCCCAGAATCTGCCCAATTGTTCTATCCCGAATTAACCTGATTAAAATACTAACCTCCATCTTGTCCTCGTCCTATTTCAATTGCAATAAGTGGATAGCCAGGAGTACCAAGGGCTGGATAGGGATACAGGTTTATTCCTATTGCTCCACAGGTTGCAACTTCAAATGGAAGAATGGGTTGAGTGCTTGGTACCCATGTTATTTCAGACTTTGACGTCTCACTATTCAGTGAAGATAACTCACTTTTTTTATTAGCACATTTGCGTCGATCTGGAAAACAAATAAATTGGCAATGATATGGGCTTTTGATTTAACATTTCTATCAATTCATTTTTAATACCAATAAAAGAGCTTCGAGGTGGAAAATAGAATTAATGATGGTCGTTAAAATACCGTAAGACCTCGTCTACATGCATATAGAGTGCTTCTGATGAAAGCTACATTAATCCAGGCACCATTGTGGAGTTTGAGCAAATAAAGTACGGATCTAAACAAGTATTATTGAAAACAAAATTCGTAAGCCTGAATAGAAAACTTGCATCAGATTTTTGGCGATTTTTGACATAAGGCGAGGCGGAGAAGACCATTTAAATAAATTATACGTGTTTTATGGGTGTATTATAGACCTCTTTTTCCCTTCTTCCCACCATGCACTATTCCCAGAGGTACTTCCGCCGCATTCCAACGGGAGGGTGTTGCAAAACACGTCATCTCCCCGTGTATAGAGTTTTCTTCATTGTATTGTAGCATTCGGATATTTTAACTGGAGAAGAGGAATCACGAATAATGGCGGACGATGACTGATACCTTTCGGAGTGAAACCAAAACTTTTCTAGCCGTTATTGACACGGGGTCGCATGAAAAAGGTTCCTGTTACTTAAAGCTAACCATTTACAGTCAGTCTACTCTGAAGTACAAAGTACAGACGCGGACGCGACTTTGAAGAAACGCATACCTGCAGCAGAGACGCAGCACTACGCACTATTAACGCGCTGTATTCGCGCGCGTTGTCACTTTGTACTTTAGAGTGGACAAACTGTATAAGTTTTATAGATGATGGAAACTAATGACGGGACATGCAGTGGTATAATACTGTCGGTGTCCGTTTCAGAAATGTTAAAAATTACGTAAAAACTACTTTCTCAATAATCCTCGTGTATTTTGATAATTACATATTAGCAACATGGATGGACTTTACGATTAATCCAAATATGGAATCAGTATGCAAAACATTCAGAAAAATAATCGCAAAGGCCATAAGTTGCACACGATGTACTAAATGGATATCGGAATAGTGTATGATGGGACAAAGGTTGATACATATTGATCTCTTAAAATCAACGGCTTTGCTACTTTTAAACACAATGTACGAGATGCGAATATAATGTTTATTATATTTTGGACACTATAATTAATATACTCCGATACCCAAATCTCATACCAATTACGGTTATTTTGAACGACGTTGTTGCAGTATTTCCAGCAACATCTGTTGCTGTGTATATCAATGTTGTTGCTCCTTCTGGAAAACTTTGAGCAGGTGTAAATGACGTCATTGCAATCACAACCGGGTCAACATTGTCTGTTGCAGTGGGTGTGGCCCACGTGACGACAGCCGATGACATTCCAGGATCCGTATAAGCAAATATGTCACACGTGGGGGCGATAAGAGGTGGTTCACAGTCTGAAAAGATCAAAAGTATTAGATGAATGTTACATGTTACCTGGACCTAGGAACTTATGAACGTAAGTATTAAGGAATATGATCAAGACAGTCAACATGGAGTCAGTATGTGATAACTGCCCAAAATTGTCAAGAGGGACACAATCGAATTAGACATGTAAACCGAGATACTTTCAAGGAGGTATTATAATGGAGTGAAATAAGGTGAAATAAAGCTCCGAAGGTGCCTGTACTGGTGCTCTACCAACGAATTACTTCTTGTAAGCAAATTTAATGTTCTGATGCGTGTTACGCTGAAATCAAACGAAACCGTTGCAGTATTTTCTCAGCATATTGCTGTTGTGTTTGTTACAGTAATTGTTGTTCCAACCGGAACGCTTTGTTCTGTTACTGTCTGTTACCGATTAAACCATTACCCGCTTCATCGAAGTTTATACATGTGTAAAATCGCTGAAGTATCGTTTCCTCCTGCACACCAGGCACAAAAAGAAACTTGTCAGTTATAGTCATCCTTAACAATTTATTTTTATTCAGGTGCGCCGTCGGATATGACATTACCGGTGCAGCCAGTAAATGTATGTGACTCGATTGTCAGAAATATGCCGAAAATGTATGTTTTTGGCTCTTTTTTCACGAAATTAGTAAAATAGTGAACTTTTTCTTTTATCTTCAGTTAGTACTAAATGAATGATTAGGATTGAGCTAACTTGATAACATATTTAAATCCCAAACAATTAGTGCTGTATTTTTCTGGAATAGGGAGTAGTTCTGACACAACTGTTAACCAGTAAATGATGTTACTTCCCTTAAGGTGTTACCTAACTGACTTCTTCTATAAACAATAACTAAGCAATGTCCGTAACTTATTGGCCCCAGGAACAAAACTTGTGATATATGCAAGATAGTGGGGATTTCAAACATCTCTAGATTTTGTGCACCTCTGGATTTTAACACCTCTGGATTTTGAGCACCTCTGGCGTCTATTTAGGGGCGGCTTCAAAACTTGACAGTTGGTTTGTGGCGGTTCAGTCTCGTTCTTATGTTTAGAACAATAGAAACCAGCTCCAACCGGACGAAACCGGGGCCAACCGGACGATACCGGCTTCAAACAGAGGGAACCGGAGTGTAATCGGTGGTCGAGTTTTTAAGCCGTCCCTGAACTATTCCAAGCTTTAATATAAACTTTATTCCACTGCAATCGGTGATCTAGAGCAATAGTTATGATTCATCCAACAAAGGGGTCAAATTGACCCAGGGAGATTTTTGGCCTTATTTTGTCAATAATTCAGGCCGATGTCCAAAAATAAAATAATCTTCCTTGGAATGACTAAATCGAATTGTGACTTCTTTATTAATTTTGCTGAAACCACAGAACTAGAGACGAAGAACCGGGACTCTCCTATACATGTACAATCACGCCATCAGCTAAGGGGAGAAAATTTGAGGTATTCGGGTCCTCGCCGACTGTGCGCGGAGACGAACGAAAACAATGCTGCGTCTTATCTGAAGCATCTTGGTACTCGCGTGCGGGTCGCATCAAGTGCGCCTCTCAAAATGCGCCCATCATCAATGTCGCGCTTGCATGATAACGAATGCATCAAGCGCATTCCGAGAGAAGCCGAATACCCCGAATTTTTGCTCCATGTCTGGTCGAGTCCCGGTTCCCATTCTCTAATTCTGTGACTGAAACATATATTTTGTTCTAAACTGAAGTGAAATTCAGTTTATATTAAAGGTTTATTAATCCACTTACAGCACAGTTTTAAATACCCATAGGTTTCACCATTTTTCTAAAATTATTCACCATCCAAGTATTAAGATCTTTTTGGGATTTCTGCTTTAAGTGGACCAGATCGCGTCACATAAACACTTAATCACAGGGGTTGCCAAGACGGATAGCAACTGCAAATAGCGCTGTTATGAAATCTGTTTGTGAACATATTCAAGAAACAGAGGAACGAACGCAAGTCATGAACATACAGAGTAGACTTGAAAATGTAATTTTTCCAATACCTATGATGGTAATATTAAACGATGTCGTTGCTGTGTTTCCCGAAACATCTGTTGCCATGTGCGTTACAGTCGTTGTTCCAACTGGATAACTTTGGCCAGATGTAAAAGACGTCACTTGTGTTACCGTTACAGTTGGGTCAACATTGTCTGTAGCAGACGGTGTGGTCCAAGTGACATTAGCCGTCGACATCCCAGGATCCGTACAATTAAGTATATTTGCACTTGTGGAAAATACAGGGGGCTCACAGTCTAAGAGAATAAAAGAAGAAGTAAGTTTTTGTTTGGAATTGTTAAGATTATTTGCTGTAATGATATATGATTTTAAATAGAATGGCGATGACCTTAGTGTTGTTTAGTTAAAGTTTGCAATAAAATCCTGATTCCGCATGTCCTTAAAAGTAGGTGTAGGTTCAGACTTCAAAAGTACAATCACACTGATGTAGTTTTACAAAAATTCTTCAAAGCAACCTATTTCAATGGAATTCTGTATTTATCTTTTCCGGCTCTAAATAGTGACGATCATGATAATGGCGATGATAATGATGATGATAATGATGGTGATGATGATGACGAAAACAACAACAACAACAACAACAACAACAACAACAACAACAACAGCAACAACAATGAGGAGGATGAAGAGGTTATGCAATCTGTGAACATAATGAACAGATTCATGAAAAGTAACAGAGGAACGAACGTAAGTCATGGAAATAGAGTAGACTTGAAACATTATACGTAGAACAGTGTAGGATTTCTATGTAAGTGTTCAAATACCTGATACGATGATATCAAACGATGTCGTTGCTGTGTTTCCCGCAGCATCTGTTGCATTGTGCGTTACAGTTGTTGTTCCAACTGGATAACGTTGGCCAGATGTAAAAGGCGTCACTTGTATTACCGGTACAGTTGGGTCAACATTGTCCGTAGCAGACGGTGTGGTCCAAGTGACAACAGACGTTGACATCTCAAGATTCGTACAAGCAGGTATATTATCACTTATGGAAAAGACAGGGGGTTCACAGTCTAAACGAATGAAAGAAGTGTGTTTTTTTTAATTTGGAATTGTTATGATTATTGGCCGTAATTATATTATCTTAAATAGAACGTGTAGAATGGCGAAGATCTTAGCTATGGTTGTTTAGATGACGTTTGCACTCAAATCGTCATTCCCCGTTTCTTAGAAGTAGGTTCAGACTTTGAAAGAACAATCACATGTATTTTTACATTCTTCTTACCAACCGTACCCATTTCTTCTTATTCACCTGTAATCCAATAATCAAGTTTTGAAAATGAATAGGAATTTACACAGGATAATCTGAAGTTAAAAATATCTATTTAGTCTGTTAAAATAACAGTTTTAGTACTAGTTTCTCAATTGTCAAAACATCCAACCAAACATGGACTTGTGATATTTTGTCCCCAAATTTCTTTAATTTATCGTTTTGGGACTTCTCGCCTAAAGACCTTTCGTTGATAAACATTCTGATCTAGAAGACTCTTTTACTCTAATCGCTGGTCTTACGTCTCCATCAATTCCTAAACTCTGTTATCTGTTATCTGTCATCAGTTTAGCTTCAATATAGCAAAGCAAAATCATTTTCGCGCGCGCGCACACCATAAACTTATTTTGTCGCCAAAAGGTGCTCGATTCCCTTATATTTCAAGAAATGTTTTCAAACCCCATGTCCCCTATGTCCAAAAGAAATCTACGCCACTGGTTCAAACGGATACTTCCCTAGTTCTGACCCCGGGTTCTGACATTATCTATCAATCAAGCGTTACCTTACTGACCGCTTCTATAAACAATAACCAAGCAAACTTTATTTCACTTATTCGACTTTATTCGGTGATCTAGATCAAACAACAAAGGTAAAACGGACATTTTTGGTTTTGATCATTAATTCCAAAATTTGCAATTTAATGTGGTGTCAAAAAGAGAAAAAAATGGAGTGCACAGTATCCATGCAAGGATAAATGCAGAATTTTCCACAAGTCAAATTTTGGTTTCTTTCTTGTTGAAGCATATCGTTTATTCTAAACTAAATCAAGTTTATATTAAAGGTTTATTAATCCAATTTATAGGGAACTAGCAAGTGGGAACTAGCAAAGACAGATAGCAAATGCAAATTGCACTAAAGCCCTGTTATGAAATCTGTTCGTGAACATAATGAACAGATTCTTGACAAGCAAGAAAGAACCGAACGTTAAAGTCATGAAAATATAGAGTAGACTTGAATTATTATACGTAGAATTACTATGTAAATATTCAAATACCTATGACGCTGATATTAAACGATGTCGTTGCTGTATCTCCCGCAGCATCTGTTGCCATGTGCGTTACAGTCGTTGTTCCAACTGGATAACTTTGGCCAGATATAAAAGACGTTACTTGTGTTACAGTTACATTTGGGTCTATAGCAGACGGTGTGGTCCAAGTGACATTAGCCGTTGGCATCCCAGGATCCGTACAATTAAGTATATTATCACTTATGAAAAATGCAGGGGGTTCACATTCTAAACAAATAAAATAAGAAGTGGGTTTTTGGAATTGTTATGATTACTGCCCGTAATTATATCTTAAATAAAACATGTAGAATGGCCAAGATCTCAGCTAGGGTTGTTAAGATGACTTTTGCACTAAAATCGTCATTCCCCGTTTCCTTAGAAGTAGATTCAGACATTATACGTAGAATTACTATGTAAATATTCAAATACCTATGACGCTGATATTAAACGATGTCGTCGCTGTATTTCCCGCAGCATCTGTTGCATTGTGTGTTACAGTCGTTGTTCCAACTGGATAACTTTGGCCAGATGTAAAAGACGTCACTTGTATTACCGTTACAGTTGGGTCAACATTGTCTGTAGCAGACGATGTGGTCCAAGTGACATTAGCCGTTGATATCCCAGGATCCGTACAATTAAGTATATTATCACTTATAGAAAATACAGGGGGCTCGCAATCTAAAAGAAGAAAAGGGGTTTTGTTTGGAATTGTTATGATTAATGGCCGTAATGATTTTTTAAATAGAATGTCGAAGACTTTAGGGTTGTTTAGTTAAAGTATGCAATAAAATTCTCGTTCCTCGTTTCCCTAGAAGTAGGCTCAGACTTTGAAAGAACAACCACGTTGATGTAGTTTTCTAAGAATTCTTCTAAGCAACCTATTTCAATGGGATCTCAAATCATTCTGTATTTATCTTTTCCGGCCCTAACTAGTGATGATCATGATCACGATGCAGTCATGTCTACAGTAGAATTCACCACGACCTTTGCAGGACTTAAACCCCATTAAAAGCTATTAAACCAAGATAACACTCATTGAAAACAGCTCAACTGATTAAATCAGATCTTCTCTGGTTAAATCCACACTACACATGTTTCTGTTTTACCTGTGCAATGAACAATGAGCTGGTATTATAGTTTCAGTTGGGTGAACGATTATAAAGTAAACGCAAGGTAACAATACTGTGTGGCCTTTTGTTAAAGAAATGAGACAATAGTCTGCTTATTGTTAACCAGCATTCTTGAAAATGAGAAGCATAATGGTTGCAGACTTAACACGGTTTGGAAATAATTTCTTCAGATTTTTGGTGTTATCTGTCGTTTACAAATCCTTCCTAAAACAAAAAAGTGCGAATATTTCCAAACACCTAAATTAGCTAAAAAATTACGACATGTTACAAAACTATATTTTCTAGAATTTCAGAGAATACTTTAAATATTGGCCGGTTATTTTTCACACAGTGAAGTTAACTAGGCAATTACCTATACTTCTAACATACACTATTTGTAGAGGTCATGCGTCAATGGTGAGAGCACTGTGTATTGTGTATAGGAAAACGGACAGTAACTGCAGTATGTAATGATGATGACAATGATTAATGTGATAATGACGAACGATGATGATGATGAAGAAAACAACAACAAAACAAACGAGGAGGATGAGCATGTTATGAAATCTGATTCTGAATATAATGAACAGATTCATGACAAGTAACAGAGGAACGACCATAAATGTTCAAACACCTGATACGCTGATATCAAACGATGTCGTTGCTGTATTTCCCGCAGCATCTGTTGCATTGTGTGTTACAGTTGTTGTTCCAACTGGATAACTTTGGCCAGATGTAAAAGACGTCACCTGTATTACCGTTACAGTTGGGTCAACATTGTCTGTAGTAGACGGTGTGGTCCAAGTGAGATTAGCCGTTGATATCCCAGGATCCGTACAATTAAGTATATTATCAATTATGGAAAATACAGGGGGTTCACAGTCTAAAAGAATAATAGAAGAAATGGGGTTTTGTTTGGAATTGTTATGATTATTGACCATAATGATTTTTTAAATAGAATTTCGAAGACTATAAGTTAAATACCACTAATAGACCTAGGCAATACATTGAAATACGACGAGTAACTATTTGTTTTCATGGCATTCAAAAAGACTGCATTAAAATCGCTGAAATTGATCAAGTTATATATTAACAAAAAAAGTACTTTTTAGAGTTTGATGCTTCAAAATGGTACATTTTCTCTCATTATATGACATTTTTGTTGTAATAGTACCAAAATGCATACGCACGACTTCGGTTTTTAGTAAATATTCATCCTACCTTTCAGCTTCGAGGGCGCATTGTCATTTTAAGGTGTTTACTGTTCAGTGCGTTAAAACAAGAAAAGTCTCAGGTCAACCTATGTTGAATTTTTGATCATTTGTCATCTAAATCATATAGTTTCACCTGATATTAGTGGTATTGAACTGTGAGAGTTCTGAATATGAGAAAATTCCACCCGAAATTAGCCATTTTCCCATTGAAACCCGTGTAATACATAATTAGTGGTATTTAACCTATAGAAACACTGAATTCTATGGATCTGATATTCGTCATGGAGACTTTTCTAGCCCCTCTAGCTATTTTTTGCTTACATTTCTCAATATTTAACTGTATTTGCCCTGGCAAGAAAACGTGCATCTTCTTCGACTACTAAGGTATGTTTTAGAACCCGTTGAGGTAGTTGAGGGGGCCTTGTGGCATTAGCATTGGGTTTACGGCTGGTTTCTGTGATTTCAGGGCTTCTAGATTCAACAACCTTCGCTTGCCTGCGTATACATAATTTTTATAGAAAGCTTAATGATGATGAAAAATCAATGTTCAATGTCGATGATGCCACATGCCACTTTGTTAATTAGACCCACATTCACATTTTGTTGGTTATTTCCTCGCCCTAGCCTATACGTGTAAATACAGTATAGGCCTAGGCTAGGCATTTTGCTTAAGCTTAAGGCGCATGTAAGTCATATAGTCACGTGTAAAATAAAACCTAGTCTTTGTGTACACGTTGTCTATGGGCCTCTACAGCATCCTGTATGGCCTCACTCTATCCTAACTCAAGCTGGAACCCTAACTTGATCTATAACTCTATTTTAAACCCATATCTAATCCTCGGATCTAGCCGTATCTCTATCCCTATCCACGAGCCTAGCCCTATAAAAACCCTATTCCTAATGCGAACCTGACCCTAATCAACAATTCTAACACTAATCAGTGAGCCTAAATCGGAACACTAACCCTAAATCAACCTTAATCTGGTCTGATCGTGCTAGAACAGGCTACAGATACGAATCTCCAGATATAGTCCTAGGTTGAAGCAAAAACAACGAAACAGTCATCATACAGGGTGTCCGAAAATCATTGATATTTTACTCGTCATGCTGTTTTCCATAAATTTTCTTGTTAAAACATGTATTGCAAATGTCAATGTTTACATTCATGGCATTTTACCCGAGATTGGAGCACTTTTGTACTTATATAGGGTTGTTTAGTTAAAGTTTGCAATAAAAATTCTCGTTCCCCGTTCCTTAGAAGTAGGTTCAGACTTTGAAAGTACAACCACGTTGATGTAGTTTTCTAAGAATTCTTCTAAGCAACCTATTTCAATGGCATCCCAAAACATTTTGTATTTATCTTTTCCGACCTAAATAGTGATCATCATGATAATGGTGATGATAATGATGATGATAATGATGGTGATGATGATGACGAAAACTGTGAACATAATGAACAGATTCATGACAAGTAACATAGAAACGAACGTAAGTCATGTAAATAGAGTAGACTTGAAACATTATACATAGAACAGTGTAGAACTTAATCTGTTAAATGTTCAAATACCTGATACGATGATATCAAACGATGTCGTTGCTGTATTTCCCGCAGCATCTGTTGCATTGTGTGTTACAGTCGTTGTTCCAACTGGATAACTTTGGCCAGATGTAAAAGACGTCACTTGTGTTACCGTTATGCACATATCAAATGCAATCCCGGCCCCTGGGGACCCGGGGATGGCCGGGTCGTGGGCCGTGGATTTTGGGTTTTAAAGTTCAAGTCCCGGGTAAACACCTGGCCAGTCCCGGACCCACCCGGACTAAACTATCAGCCACTCCCCGGCCCCCGGGGCAAATATCCGATGCAAACCGATGCAAACCCCGGGTATTCATCGGCCCAAGTTCCCGGCCCTGAGCATCGGATATAGTCCTGGATCTTAATATGGTTTTAATATCGCGGCAATCTTGTCATCACACTGGTCATGCGGGCTCAAAATTTGGCAGGTATGTCTTCAATGGACTGCCGAGCTCTGGACATGCTGGGTGGATTCAAACGCTTCAAATATAGGCCTACATGTGTGTTCCATTGCAAATACGTCAGTTACTCACCTTGTTGCGTAACATCTAAAAACGATAAACGAAATTAGGCTACCTATAGATTATCGTCACTAGCGCAGAGCAGCGTAATTCTTTCCTTCCCTTCCTATATAATATATTAGGTGTAGGCCTACTTGCTTTACTGTTTGAGTACCAATGCACCGGCTTCAACGTGCACCGTTTACCCATATGTCGATTATGAACACACGTATAGTTAGAAGGAAACTAGATCCATGTTTCAGATTCAGACTTTAATTATTGAAGTTAAGAGTGTGTCTAACATTCAGAAGTGAAATTTCCACTTTCGGACTGACTATCTGTCTATTATGCCTAGCGACCCGACTTTCCCACTTAGTCATTTCGTGTATATTTTAATGCTTTACAGTGACAGGGGGAACGGGACAAGAGGGGATCCATCTGTGCCATCACTATATTTGATAATTATGCATGCTTGTCTTAAATATTTTATTTATTTATTTATTAATACTTCGTTTGCCTGGGTTACAAAACTCAGTGTAAACACCGTTTTTCAGTTTGGCCCAGGGGCCCGGGGGTGCCACTCATATACCATTGCATGTTGTCATCACTGACCAGACACTTTTATTTTTCACCCAAAACACTGACATGCCCAAGGGCTGAAAGGTAACCCTTACCACTGACCTGCTATGAAAAAAGGATACCCAAATCACTGACCACAGCCATGGTGCAAACAAAGGTACCCATATCACTGACCTTACATGTCCCAATGACCCTTTTCACTGACGAAGGTAGAAAGCAATATTTACCTAGTGTATTTCCAATCCCTTTACATACAATTTCTGTTATAATATGAAATAGCCTGGACTATCATCCTTAACACAAAATTGTGGTCATACACAACAAACAAGCTGCAATCATTTCATTGGTATCCAATTAGTACAAGTACATCCTGGGAAGATCATACACCAACAGGTTATTTGTAGTGGAAAAGTTTTATTTCCTATTCTTGGCAATAAATACATGAACCATATTAAGGGCTGGGGTATGAACGTTTGGACAGTATTTATTTTGGGACATTTGAGCACATCAGACATATCGAATTGCATTCTGAATACGAAGAATGTCATTCTGATATCAAATAATTTTGATTTTTTGAAAATCGCAATTTAATACACATTTTATGGCAAATCATTAAAATTGATATTTTTGATATTTAACAGTACTTGAAGTAAACTTTATAAATCTGATGATTTATACTTAAAGTGTATGTAGGTGGTGAAAAGCCGACGATCAATTGAAAATTTGGACCTTTCGTATTGAAGATATGGATTTTTTTCCCAAAACACCAAAAAAAATTAGGTCTTTTGGGAAAAAATCCATATCTTCAATATGAAAGGTCAAAATTTTCAATTGACCGTCGGCTTTTCCTTCCTGCTACATACACTTTAAGAATATATCATTAGATTTATATAATTTACTTCGAGGACTGTTATATATCAAAAATTTGAAAAATATGAAATTTTATAATTTGTCATAAAATTTGTATTATATTGTAATTTTCAAAAAATGAAAATTATTAGATATCAGAAAGACATGCTTCGTATTCAGAATGCAATTCGATAGGTCTGAGGTGCTCTCATGTCCCACAAAAAAAATACTGTCGAAACGCAATAAACGCTCATTTTAGATCCCTTAAATTCACAATACTTTTGCATGATGTATAATCAGCGATGGCAAATGTCACTTCACGATTTCCAAAAGGCATGGTTCCTGTCATATCTGGTTCAGCAGTCAAACGTATGTCGTAATCCATTCCGATTACATAGTATCTGTACCTTGTACAAAATTCGTAGTCTCTACGCCCGTCTCTACGCAGCCCGCTCGGCAGCATGCACAAACATCACCGAGTTTTAATCATGGTACAAGACCGGGCACAAGACTAATATATTACACTTACAGACCCGGAAGTAAGAAGTTGTTTACAATCAGGAACGAAAACAGCGGCTGACGTCAAATGCTGGACTTTGATTTTTCATGAACCCAAAACGCCGACATATCTTTTGTAAAAAAGGTACCCTTTTTTCCAGAAAACACCAAAATTGAGACCCTTTTCGCGTCCCGCGCGGGACGTGGCCTATGCTTAAAAAGATACCCTTTTACCGCGAAATTTTGGTCGGTGATGACTTCATTGACGGTTCAACTGGCACCCCGGGCCCAGGGGTCAAACTTAAAACCATGCGCAATACATTAAAATACACTACATTAAGTACATATCAAATTGCACAATTTTACAAAATTAGGAATACATGAATGGCGGGTCGGAAAATGCAGGGAATAAACCAGGAATACCGTATTGATATAGGGCCGACATGTAGGTCTATACGATTAAAACATCAAAGATATGAAAGAAACAGATCACTACATTTACATCTGTCCAGGATACGGGAGTGTCGAATGTTCGATCTTTGCATAAACATTTTAAGCACATAATATTATAGGCCTATATATGATTTTTTTTGATATCAATCCAAAATGCAAAATTACTTCAATTATAATTAGGCTATTCTGTAAAGGCCCATACCCAATCCAAATATAGGCCTACCTTGTATCTTGTTTAAAATCAATGATGACCATCTATCAAACTTTTGGCGCACAAGTTATTAATATTTTGTTTCACGAGGTTGCCATTTTGGATATTGTTTAAAACATCCTTTCAAAGATTTGTGATTTTAATATTGTTAAACGCTCCATCATGAAAATATGTAGTTTTGGAAATCTGTATATTAACACAAGACATTGAATTCAATTTTTATATCATACACCTATAATTATTTTTTTAAAGAAGAAAAATACAGCTCGAGAATTTATAAAGACATGTATACACTAGTATAGTCCTCTATTAAGTATTATGGCCATGTAGCATCGCAGATGTCACAAAAGTATCATGGATTCTTTTATTATCACGGTCAGTTTTGTTTTTAGTGTAGGCCTAATAATTTAAAACTTTCCTCTCGGCGGGTGGTTAAAACTTTTAAAAAATAACATAAAAAAAGCCGGGCTCTCGTTTGCACATGCATGTCAAGAAGCCAGTGTGGTCTGGTTAAACGTGCTAACTTTAGAGCCCCGCTAAATAGCAGATACATGGCCTACAGCAAAATTTGGAAACAACAGCCAAGATTTGTTTTTGGAATGGATTTATATGAACAGTAACATTAATGTGGATTATTAATATACATCCACGGCTCAAGTACGGCCAAGTGATAGGATTCCTCGGCCCGTAAATGCGGGCATCCTTACTAGTAACCCACGGGCATGTTCACGGCCCATTTTACAGGTTGGAAAACCCCCGGTAAGTTACGACATAATCCCGGCCCTCGCTCTGGTAAAGTCCCGGCCCAATTTCCCGGGGGTTTGGCCGACGTCAAGTCCCGGCCAACACCCGGCTCACCCCGGGACACATTTTGAGTCAATCCCGGGTCACATGATGTCAAGTCCCGGACCATCCCCGGGTCCCCAGGGGCCGGGGTTGCATTTGATATGTGCATTACAGTTGGGTCAACATTGTCTGTAGCAGACGGTGTGGTCCACGTGACAACGGCTGTTGACATCTCAGGATCCGTACAATTAAGTATATTATCAATTATGGAAAATACAGGGGGTTCACAGTCTAAACGAATGAAAGAAGAAGTGGGGGTTGGGAATTGTTATGATTACTGGCCGTAATTATATCTTAAATAGAACGTGTAGAATGGCGTAGATTTTAGCTAGGGTGGTTTAGATGACGTTTGCACTAAAATCGTCATTCCCCGTTTCCTTAGAAGTAGGTTCAGACTTTGAAAGAACAATCACATGCATTTTTTACATTCTTCTTACCAACCCATTTCTTCTTATACACCTGCCATCCAATAATCAACTTTTGAAAATGAATAGCAATTTACACAGTATAATCTGAAGTTAAATATATCTATTTAGTCTGTTAACATAACAGTTTCAGTACTAGTTTCTCAATTGTCAAAACATACAACCAAACATGCACTTGTTATATTTTGTCCCCAATTTTCTTTGCAATTTCTTTAATTTATCGTTTTGGGACTTCTCGCCTAAAGATCTTTCGTTGATAAACATTCTGATCTAGAAGACTCTTATACTCTAATCGCTGGTCTTACGTCTTCTTCAATTCCTAAACTCTGTTATCTGTCATCAGTTTAGCTTCAATATAGCAAAGCAAAATCATTTTCGCTTGTGCGCGCACACCATAAACTTATTTTGTCGCCAAAAGGTGCTGGATTCCCTTATATTTCAAGAAATGTTTTCAATCTCATGTCCAAAAGATATAATTTTCCTTGCAATTTAATGAGGTGTCAAAAAAAAAAAAAAATGGAGTGCACAGTATCCATGCAAGGATAAAGCAGAATTTTCCACAAGTCAAATTTTGATTTCTTTTTTTTTGTTGTTGAAGCATATCGTTTGTTCTAAACTAAATGAAGTTTATACATGTTATATTAAAGGTTTATTAATCCACTTTATAGTAGAGTTTTAAATACTACATATGCTTCACCGTTTTTCTAAAAGTATTCATCATCCGAGTGTTGATCTTTTTGGGATGTCTTATTCAGATTGGGTCAGATTGTGTCACACAATCACTTGTAATAATAGGGAACTAGCAAATAGGGAACTAGCAAAGACGGATAGCAAATGCAAATTGCACTAAAGCCCTGTTATGAAATCTGTTCGTGAACATAATGAACAGATTCTTGACTAGCAAGAAAGGACCGAACGTAAGTCATGAAAATATAGAGTAGACTTGAATTATTATACGTAGAATTACTATGTAAATATTCAAATACCTATGACGATGATATCAAACGATGTCGTTGCCGTATTTCCCGCAGCATCTGTTGCCATGTGCGTTACAGTCGTTGTTCCAACTGGATAACTTTGGCCAGATATAAAAGACGTTACTTGTGTTACAGTTACATTTGGGTCTATAGCAGACGGTGTGGTCCAAGTGACATTAGCCGTTGGCATCCCAGGATCCGTACAATTAAGTATATTATCACTTATGGAAAATGCAGGGGGTTCACATTCTAAACAAATAAAATAAGAAGTGGGTTTTTGGAATTTTTATGATGACTGGCCGTAATTATATCTTAAATAGAACATGTAGAATGGCGAAGATCTCAGCTAGGGTTGTTAAGATGACTTTTGCACTAAAATTGTCATTCCCCGTTTCCTTAGAAGTAGGTTCAGACTTTGAAAGTACAATCACATGTTTTTATATTCTTTTTAAAACCCAGTTCTTCTTATTCAACTGCCATCCAATATTCCGCTTTTGAAAATAAATAAACAAATATTTAATATTGGGCGTAGCCATTCTGGGGAACCGGATTTTGTGTCCCCAGTCAAAACATCCTGCGCACGCTACTGAATAATTGTTGTTCAAGCTGGAAAGCTTTGTTCTGTTTCTGTGTGTTTAAAGTTCCTACATGTGTAATCATTACCCACTCCATCGACATTATAAGGCTCACTCTCTCACGATGGGCTATTTCAGTTGAAATCCATACAAATCAATACACCCCCTATGGAAGACATGACCTTATTCTTCAGCTTTCTTCCACACAGGAGTGCATATTTCACTGAGAGTCATCCATACATGTAGCCTAATTTGAAATTCCCACTCCTTGTATGGGAGATTAAGGTCATGTCTTCCGTAAAGGGTGTGTGGATTTCACCTGGAATAGCCCATTTAGGATGCTTCTAAGATTGATCGATCCACCGGATACCTCCCTTTAACTCAGTGCACAGTCCCTATGCAAGGATAAATGCAGAAATTTCCACAAGTCGAATTTTAATTTATTTATTTGCCGAAGAAGCATATCTTTTGTTCTAAACTGAATAACGTTTCATATTAAGGTTTATTAATCCATTTTATAGTACAGTTCTAAATACCAATATGTTTCACTATTTTTCTCAAAGTATTCACTATCATCCAAGTGTTAAGATCCTTTGGGGATTTCAGATTTGAGTAGATCAGATTGTGTCACATAATCACTTATTGAAGTAACAGGGCTAGCAAGGAAAGAGAGCAAATACAAATTTCACAATAGTGCTGTTATGAAATCTGTGAACATAATGAACATATTCATGATGAGCAACACAGGAACGAAGTCATGAAAATACATAGTAGACTTGAAACATTATACGTAGAATTGCTATGTAAATATTCAAATACCTATGACGCTGATATTAAACGATATCGTCGCTGTATTTCCCGCAGCATCTGTAGCCATGTGCGTTACAGTCGTTGTTCCAACTGGATAACTTTGACCAGATGTAAAAGACGTCACTTGTATTACCGTTACAGTTGGGTCAACATTGTCTGTAGCAGACGGTGTGGTCCAAGTGACATTAGCCGTTGATATCCCAGGATCCGCACAATTAAGTATATTATCACTTACGGAAAATACAGGGGGCCCACAGTCTAAAATAATAATAGAAGAAATGGGGTTTTGTTTGGAATTCTTATGATTATTGGCCGTAATGATTTTTTAAATAGAATGGCGAAGACTATAGGGTTGTTTTGTTAAAGTTTGCAATAAAATTCTCGTTCCTCGTTTCCTTAGAAATAGGTTCAGACTTTGAAAGTACAACCACGTTGATGTAGTTTTCCAAGAATTCTTCTAAGCCACTTATTTCAATGGGATCCCAAACATTCTGTATTTATCTTTTCCGACCCTAAATAGTGATCATCATGATAATGGTGATGATAATGATGATGATAATGATGGTGATGTTGATGACGAAAACTGTGAACATAATGAACAGATTCATGACAAGTAACAGAGGAACGAACGTAAGTCATGGAAATAGAGTAGACTTGAAACATTATACGTAGAACAGTGTAGAATTTCTATGCAAATGTTTAAATACCTGATACGATGATATCAAACGATGTCGTTGCTGTGTTTCCCGCAGCATCTGTTGCATTGTGCTTTACAGTTGTTGTTCCAACTGGATAATTTTGGCCAGATGTAAAAGGCGTCACTTGTATTACCGTTACAGTTTGGTCAACATTGTCTGTAGCAGATGGTGTGGTCCAAGTGACATTAGCCGTCGACATCCCAGGATCCGTACAATTAGTTATATTATCACTTATGGAAAATACAGGGGGCTCACAGTCTAGAAGAATGAAAGAAGAAGTGGGGTTGGGAATTGTAATGATTACTGGCCGTAATTATATTCTCTGAAATAGAACGTGTAGAGTGACGAAGATCTTAGCTAGGGTGGTTTAGATGACGTTTGCACTAAAATCGTCATTCCCCGTTTCCTTAGAAGTAGATTCAGATTTAGAAAGAACAATCACATGTATTTTTTACATTCTTCTTACCAACCCATTTCTTCTTATTCACCTGTCATCCAATAATCAAATTTTGAAAATGAATAGGAATTTACACAGGATAATCTCAAATTAAATATATCTATTTAGTCTTTTAAAATAACAGTTTTAGTACTAGTTTCTCAAATGTCAAAACATACAACCAAACATGATCTTGTTATATTTTGTCCCCAATTTATTTGCGATTTCTTTAATTTATCGTTTTGGGACTTCTCGCCTAAAGATCTTTCGTTGATAAACATTCTGATCTAGAAGACTCTCATACTCTAATCGCTGGTCTTACGTCTCCATCAATTCCTAAACTCTGTTATCTGTCATCAGTTTAGCTTCAATATAGCAAAGCAAAATCATTTTTCGCGCGCACACCATAAACTTATTTTGTCGCTAAAAGGTGCTGGATTCCCTTATATTTCAAGAAATGTTTTCAAACCCCATGTCCCCAATGTCCAAAAGAAATTTACGCCACTGGTTCAAACAGATATTTCCCTAATTCTGACCCCGGTTTCTAACATTATCTATCAATCAAGCGTTACCTTACTGACCGCTTCTATAAACAATAACCAAGCAAACTTTATTCCACTTATTCCGCTTTATTCGGTGATCTAGATCAAACGTTATGCTTCATACAACATAGGTAAAAAGGACATTTTTGGCTATGATCAATAATTCCAACATTTAGTTCAATGTCCAAAAGATACAACTTTCCATGCAATTTAATGAGGTGTCAAAAAAAGAAAAAAATGCAGTGTACAGTATCCATGCAAGGATAAAGCAGAATTTTCCACAAGTCAAATTTTGATTTCTTTTTTGTTGAAGCATATCGTTTGTTCTAAACTAAATCAAGTTTATATTAAAGGTTTATTAATCTTCTTTTAAAGTAGAGTTTTAAATACTACATATGCTTCACCGTTTTTCTAAAAGTATTCATCATCCGAGTGTTGATCTTTTTGGATGTCTTATTCAGAGTGGGTCAGATTGTGTCACACAATCACTTGTAATAATAGGGAACTAGCAAATAGGGAACTAGCAAAGACGGATAGCAAATGCAAATTGCACTAAAGCCCTGTTATGAAATCTGTTCGTGAACATAATGAACAGATTCTTGACAAGCAAGAGAGGACCGAACGTAAGTCATGAAAATATAGAGTAGACTTGAATTATTATACGTAGAATTACTATGTAAATATTCAAATACCTATGACGCTAATATTAAACGATGTCGTTGCCGTATTTCCCGCAGCATCTGTTGCCATGTGCGTTACAGTCGTTGTTCCAACTAGATAACTTTGGCCAGATATAAAAGACGTTACTTGTGTTACAGTTACATTTGGGCCTATAGCAGACGGTGTGGTCCAAGTGACATTAGCCGTTGGCATCCCAGGATCCGTACAATTAAGTATATTATCACTTATGAAAAATGCAGGGGGTTCACATTCTAAACAAATAAAATAAGAAGTGGGTTTTTTTTTTTGTTATGATTACTGCCCGTAATTATATCTTAAATAAAACATGTAGAATGGCCAAGATCTCAGCTAGGGTTGTTAAGATGACTTTTGCACTAAAATCGTCATTCCCCGTTTCCTTAGAAGTAGGTTCAGACATTATACGTAGAATTACTATGTAAATATTCAAATACCTATGACGCTGATATTAAACGATGTCGTCGCTGTATTTCCCGCAGCATCTGTTGCCATGTGTGTTATAGTCGTTGTTCCAACTGGATAATTTTGGCCAGATGTAAAAGACGTCACTTGTATTACCGTTACAGTTGGGTCAACATTGTCTGTAGCAGACGATGTGGTCCAAGTGACATTAGCCGTCGACATCCCAGGATCCGCACAATTAAGTATATTATCACTTATGGAAAATACTGGGGGTTCACAGTCTAAAAGAATAAAAGAAGGAAAGGGGTTTTGTTTGGAATTGTTATGATTATTGGCCGTAATGATTTTTAAATAGAATGGCGAAGACTTTAGGGTTGTTTAGTTAAAGTTTGCAATAAAATTATCGTTCCTCGTTTCCTTAGAAATAGGTTCAGACTTTGAAAGTACAACCACGTTGATGTAGTTTTCAAAGAATTCTTCTAAGCAACCTATTTCAATGGGATCCCAAAACATTCTGTATTTATCTTTTCCGGCCCTAACTAGTGATGATCATGATAATGATGATGACCATGATTAATATGATAATGACGAACGATGATGATGATGAAGAAAACAACAACAAAAGCAACGAGGAGGATGAGAATGTTATGAAAGCTGATTCTGAATATAATGAACAAATAGAACAGATTCATGACAAGTAACCACGGGGGGTTCACTCCCATTGTGGCCTGTACACCATCCGCGATAATGAAAACGCGTAAAAAGGGTAGTTTTTTGTGGGTAGGCACGATACGCGCGTATCGCGTTTAGGGTGTCAAAAACATGAAAAATTTGGCAAAAAGGGTAGCAAAATATTATTGCAATTGCTAAATACGCGGAAATGAAATTTAGGGTATGAAATTTGATGTTAGGAATGAAATCCCTGTTTAGGGTGTCGTTTTAGCCAAGGGTTAAATCCTTGTTTAGGGTGCTTTTCAAAAGTTGATTATCGCGGATGGTGTACAGGCCACAATGGGAGTGACCCCCCCGGGCAAGTAACAGAGGGACGACCATAAATGTTTAAATACCTGATACGATGATATCAAACGATGTCGTCGCTGTATTTCCCGCAGCATCTGTTGCATTGTGTGTTACAGTCGTTGTTCCAACTGGATAACTTTGGCCAGATGTAAAAGACGTCACTTGTATTACCGTTACAGTTGGGTCAACATTGTCTGTAGCAGACGGTGTGGTCCAAGTGACATTAGCCGTTGATATCCCAGGATCCGTACAATTAAGTATATTATCACTTATGGAAAATACAGGGGGCTCACAGTCTAAAAGAATAATAGAAGAAATGGGGTTTTGTTTGGAATTGTTATGATTATTGACCATAATGATTTTTAAATAGAATGGCGAAGACCTTAGGGTTGTTAAGTTAAAGTTTACAATAAAATTCTCGTTCCTCGTTTCCTTAGAAGTAGGTTCAGACTTGAAAAGTACAATCACATTGATGTAGTTTTCAAAGAATTCTTCTAAGCAACCTATTTCAATGGGATCCCAAAACATTCTGTATGTATCTTTTCCGGCCCTAAATAGTGATGATCATGATAATGTGATTATAATGATGATGATAATGATGGTGATGATGATGACGAAAACAACAACAACAACAAGAGGAGGAGGAGGATGAAGACGGTATGCAATCTGTGAACAAGATGAACAGATTCATAAAAAGTAACAGAGGAACGAACGTAAGTTATGGAAATAGAGTAGACTTGAAACATTATACGTAGAACAGCATGTATTGGTTAATGGCAAAATTTCAAATCCAAATTTAATTAGATCCGGAGTTCCACAAGGATCTATTCTTGGTCCCTTACTTTTTCTAATTTTTATAAATGACATGCCAAATTATTTAAATAACTCAATTATTGACATGTATGCTGATGATACTTTAATCTACGTTTGTCATAAAGATGTCACTACTATTGAAAATCTCCTAAATGATGACCTTTTGTCATTAAATAATTGGCTTGATGATAACTATATGAAAGCAAATGTAAACAAAACAAAGGTAATGTTGCTGGGAACGCCATTTGAAACAAGACAAATTAGTAATTTTAATGTAAATATGAATGATATTATGCTTGAAAATGTAAATTTGTTTAAGTATCTTGGTGTTTCTATTGATTCAAACTTACAATGGAATGATCATGTTAACAGTGTTTGCCGAAAGGTATGTAATGATCTTGGTATCATGAGGAGAATTAAGCCATTTGTACCAAAGAGTTCCCTTTATCACGATTTATAACACATTGGTACTTCCTCACTTTGATTATTGAATGGTTGTCTGGAGTAGTTGTACGGAAACTAATATAAATAGGCTTCAAAAACTCCATAATACTGCAATTAGAATTATTTTATGTATGCTATTCCGTACACACATCAAAGATATGTTAATGACTTTAGGTTTCATGGATATTCGTAGTCGAATTTTATATAATAATGGGTGTATGATGTACAAAGTTTTGCATAATATGTCACCTGTTTACCTATAGGGGGTACTACACCCCTGCCCAATTTTTTGTCCCTATTTTTGCATTTTTCTCAAAAAATTATAGCGCATTGGTGACAAGTAAGATTTGTATATTATAGGGGCAACTACTGCCCTGGACATTTTATTTCAGCACAGACAACAGCTGTGCAGTTACTGTCAAAAATTAGGGAAACCAATATTTGATCAATAAATCAATAACTACTTGCCTTGAGTTGCTGAATTTTCAGTGCAGTAGTTGTAGTCCTTGCCCCTATAATATACATATCTTACTTACCACCAATGTACTATAATTTTTGAGAAAAATTCAAAATAACATAAATTGGCCAGGGGTGTAGTACCCCTTAATGATTTATTTCGTGAAGTTCGTTCTATCCATGCTGTATATACACGAACAATCAAAGCTGGAAATCTTTACGAGCCTAGTTTTAATACTTATTATGGTAAAAGTACGTTTCAATATCAAGGATGTATCACATGGAATCTTATTTCAAAGGATATCCAAGATGCAAAATCATTCTCGTCTTTTAAAACAGCTTTTAAAAAGATCTGAAGTTATGTTAATGTATCTTGCCATTTATGAGTCATCATCTTGCTCTGCATTCTTAAATTATGCTTACAATTGCAATAGGTTTTTTAGCATATCAATGTATATCTTTTGTGTCTTTTACATCAGCATGACAAGTAACAGAGGAACGAACGTAAGTCATGGAAATAGAGTAGACTTGAAACATTATACGTAGAACAGTGTAGAATTTCTATGCAAATGTTTAAATACCTGATACGATGATATCAAACGATGTCGTTGCTGTGTTTCCCGCAGCATCTGTTGCATTGTGCTTTACAGTTGTTGTTCCAACTGGATAATTTTGGCCAGATGTAAAAGGCGTCACTTGTATTACCGTTACAGTTGGGTCAACATTGTCTGTAGCAGATGGTGTGGTCCAAGTGACATTAGCCGTCGACATCCCAGGATCCGTACAATTAGTTATATTATCACTTATGGAAAATACAGGGGGCTCACAGTCTAGAAGAATGAAAGAAGAAGTGGGGGTTGGGAATTGTAATGATTACTGGCCGTAATTATATTCTCTGAAATAGAACGTGTAGAGTGACGAAGATCTTAGCTAGGGTGGTTTAGATGACGTTTGCACTAAAATCGTCATTCCCCGTTTCCTTAGAAGTAGATTCAGATTTTGAAAGAACAATCACATGTATTTTTTACATTCTTCTTACCAACCCATTTCTTCTTATTCACCTGTCATCCAATAATCACATTTTGAAAATGAATAGGAATTTACACAGGATAATCTCAAATTAAATATATCTATTTAGTCTGTTAAAATAACAGTTTTAGTACTAGTTTCTCAAATGTCAAAACATACAACCAAACATGATCTTGTTATATTTTGTCCCCAATTTTGTTTGCGATTTCTTTAATTTATCGTTTTGGGACTTCTCGCCTAAAGATCTCTCGTTGATAAACATTCTGATCTAGAAGACTCTCATACTCTAATCGCTGGTCTTACGTCTCCATCAATTCCTAAACTCTGTTATCTGTCATCAGTTTAGCTTCAATATAGCAAAGCAAAATCATTTTCGCGCGCGCACACCATAAACTTATTTTGTCGCTAAAAGGTGCTGGATTCCCTTATATTTCAAGAAATGTTTTCAAACCCCATGTTCCCAATGTCCAAAAAGAAATTTACGCCACTGGTTCAAACAGATATTTCCCTAATTCTGACCCCGGTTTCTAACATTATCTATCAATCAAGCGTTACCTTACTGACCGCTTCTATAAACAATAACCAAGCAAACTTTATTCCACTTATTCCGCTTTATTCGGTGATCTAGATCAAACGTTATGCTTCATACAACATAGGTAAAAGGGACATTTTTGGCTTTGATCAATAATTCCAATAATTATGTCAATGTCCAAGAGATATAATTTTCCTTGCAATTTAATGCGGTGTCAAAAAAAGAAAAAAAATGGAGTGCACAGTATCCATGCAAGGATAAAGCAGAATTTTCCACAAGTCAAATTTTGATTTCTTTTTTGTTGAAGCATATCGTTTGTTCTAAACTAAATCAAGTTTATATTAAAGGTTTATTAATCCACTTTATAGTAGAGTTTTAAATACTACATATGCTTCACCGTTTTTCTAAAAGTATTCATCATCCGAGTGTTGATCTTTTGGGGATGTCTGATTCAGAGTGGGTCAGATTGTGTCACACAATCACTTGTAATAATAGGGAACTAGCAAAGACGGATAGCAAATGCAAATTTCACTAAAGCCCTGTTATGAAATCTGTTCGTGAACATAATGAACAGATTCTTGACAAGCAACAAAGGACTGAACGTAAGTCATGAAAATATAAAGTAAACTTGAATTATTATACGTAGAATTATGTAAATATTCAAATACCTATGACGCTGATATTAAACGATGTCGTTGCTGTATTTCCCGCAGCATCTGTTGCCATGTGCGTTACAGTCGTTGTTCCAAGTGGATAACTTTGGCCAGATATAAAAGACGTTACTTGTGTTACAGTTACATTTGGGTCTATAGCAGACGGTGTGGCCCAAGACACATTAGCCGTTGACATCCCAGGATCCGTGCAATTAAGTATATTATCACTTATGGAAATTGCAGGCTCACAGTCTAAACGAATGAAATAAGAAGTGGGTTTTGGAATTGTTATGATTACTGACCGTAATTTTATCTTATTATATCTTAATAGAATATGAACATGTAGAATGGCGAAGATCTCAGCTAGGGTTGTTGAGATGTTCCGTGTTTCTTTAGATGTAGGTTCAGAGTTTTACTACACAATCATATTGATGTATTTTTATATTCTTCCTAACAACCCATTTCTTCTTACTCAGCTGTCATCCAATAACCAGCTTTTCAAAATAAATAGGAATTTACACAGGATGATCTCAAGATAAATATACCTTTTTTTATTAAAATAACAGTTTCAGTACCAGTTTCTCAATTATCAAAACATGCAACCAAACATGCACTTGTGATATATTTATTTTTCAATTTCTTTAATTATCGTTTTGGGAGCTCGCCTGAAGACCTTTCGTTAATGAACATTCTGATTTAGAAGACTCTTATACTCTAATCGCTGGTCCCACGTATGTCTCCATCAATTCCTAAACTCTGTTATCTGTTGTTTTGTGTTTTTACGCGTTTTTTTTCAACCAAAAACAAAGGATCTCAGACATTGTGTATTTATCTTTTCCGGCCCTAAGTGATCGCGATAATGTTGATGATGATGAGAGTGACGAACGATGGTGATGACGACGAGAACAACAACAACTAAGAGGAGGAGGAGGAGGAGGAGGAGGAGGAGGGGAGGAGGAGGAGAGGAGGAGGAGGAGGAGGAGGAGGATGAGGAGGAGGAGGTGGGGAAGGAGGTGGTAGTGGTGGTGGAGGAGGAGGATATGAGAACGACAAGGAAAATGAAGAATCGATGAGGAAGAAGAAGTAGTAGAAGACTATGAAAAAGAAGAAGAAGAAGAACTAGATGGCACTATTGTGTTTGAGCAATCACGAATATCTATGCCCGTGATTCCCAGCACCACCACATGACACTCTTAACCCATCCTGACATCCCGTAATGTGTTTAATGTTAAAAGGGCTATCAGTATACCAACGCAGGGCTTGTAGCTGCTTGATTTACTGAATAGCGGCTGTTTTAGTGTTTGGGCCCCGGGGCCATATTTTGTGACATGTGTCGTTCAGATATACACACAACAATATAATTCTGAAGAGCTATATGTGTACTAAATCTGAGCCCTGTAGCTACTTTATTTGCTGAGAAACGACCGGCACTTTGTTTTTCATTTGGGCCTCTGGCCCCCTAGCCTTGAGCATCTGGGTCTGAAATGGGTAATAGGCTAGTTAGGACCTATATGTGTTCCACATATGAGCCCTAGCGCCCTTGTAGTTTTAGAGCTAGCCTTGTCAATCTGTTGCCCTTTATTTTAACATTTTGGGCCCTGGGGCTCATAATACATGTATATGACAAACGGGGCTCATAATACATGTATATGACAAACGGGGCTCATGTATACATGTAAATATAGAGTACCCCTGGGAGTATTAGTGTATCGACTCTGGGTCCTGAGGCTGCTTTATTTGATGAGAAACTGCATGCATTGTATTTTAACATTTGGGCCCCTGGGGCCCATGACCTTAGACCTCTGGGGTCGTGACTAAGAAGAAGAAGAACTACTAGTGGCAAATGGTGGTCATAGACCACAAACCTAGCTGGGGTATGTTGGCATTTTGGAGGTATCTGACCCCTGCAAAATTTTCCAAAAATGTTCCCCTAGTCATGAGGTTTGTTGTTTGAGTTTGAGTCCCGTACACCTTACAGATGTCCACAAAATGAAATTATAAGATTTGACCCCAGTTAACCTTTGACCTGAACCATGCAAAATGTTCCAAAATTTTTACCTAGTTATGAGGTTTGTTGTCACCGAGTTTGAGTCCCGTACTCCTTACAGATGTCCGGAAAATGAAATTATAAGAATTGACCCCAGTTAACCTTTGACCTGAACCATGCAAAGTGTTCCAAAATGTTTTCTTGATCATTAAGTTTGAGCCCCGTACCCCTTACAGTTGTCCAGGAAATGCATTTCTAAAATTTGACCGCTGCATGACCTTTGACCTGACCCCTGCAAAATGTGCATTTGGTCATGAGATTTGTTGTCACAGAGTTTGAGACCCATACACCTTTCAGATATCCAGATAAAGCAATTGAAAGATTTTACCCCTTAATAACCTTTGACCCCAATTATGTGTGCAAGTTATAGGGGTGTGGTATAGCCGATGCATATGTGCAAATGACATCATTTTGCTATATAATATGTGGCAGAAGGAGCATTTTGAAGGTATTTGATTAAATACCGGAAATGTCTACTTAATGACCTTTGACCTCAATTATGTGTGCAAGTTAGAGGCACTGGGTAAAGCCGATGCATTATGTGCAAGTGATGTCAATGTGCTATGTAATATGTGGCAGAAGAAGCATTTTGAAGGTACTTGGTTTTATACCAGAAATGCCCCTTTAATGACCTTTGACCCCAATTTTGTTTACACGCTATGGGTACTGGATATAGCCGATACATAAAGTCTGCACAAGAAGTAACGCAGCTGTTATAATACGCTTCAGAACTAATAATCATTTTCACAATATTTTAACACAAAAAGAAGTATGATTTATTTACACGCATTTTGATTCCCGATTTGTCCAGTTTTGTTCAATATTAACAATACAGCAGTGTTTTTGAAACAAAGATACGCGAATTTAAAAGTTGCAGCTATTTGTGACCGTACACCACGAATGAGCCGTAAATGTCCTCAATTGTATTCCGAGTTACAGTGTTAAATGGGCATGAAGGTCATATTCATAGGTATTTCAATTTGGTGCTACGTGTATCTCATTAAATGAGGTACACGTAGCACCAAATTGAGGTACCTATGAATACGACCTTCATGCCCATTTTACACTGTAACTCAGAATACAATTGAGGACATTTACGGCTCATTCGTGGTGTACGGTCACATTTGTATTGATTCGAATTAAGCGCGAAGATAATGCTTTACGTGCTACAGTGCTGGCATAATAAAATTGATCGCTGTAAACTGCAACTAAATTCGGGTATATTTCTTTAAAAGCACTACTGCGTTGTTAATGTTGAACAACATTTGACAAATGGATCAAAATGCGCGTAAATAAATCATCCTTCTCTATATGTTGAAATAGTTATTAGTTCTGAAATTATATGCGTATTTATAACAGCTGCGTAACTTTTTGTGCAGACTTTATATACAAGTGACGTAATTGTAGGTGTAACATGTAGGAGGAGAAGCATTTTGAAGTTTGTTGCCAGAAGAAGAAAGAAGCAGAATTAGAATACCTAGCTGGGGTGTAACCCCCCTCAAAGACAAAAAAGAAGAACTATAGAAGAAGAGTAGTACTACAACAAAGTACACGTTTTTAAGAATTACCTTGAACGCTAATTATGAAGGATCCTAACGTAATATCTCCCGAATCAAATGCTATAGTGGTTGTCACTGTCGTATTGCCAACTCCAAACATACCACCAGAGGTGGAGTTTGAACTCAAAGCCATGCAATCAAATTTCTCGAATCCTGTCGTAGATGGTTGGGTCCAGGTCACAACAGCTGTAGCTTCTCCAGGAGATGTACATACACCCGTTATGTCATTCAGAATAACTGAACTTGTGTCTGATAAATAACAATATTCAACATTACGTTCAATTGAAAATTTATATAGTACGACAAAAGAGTATAGTCTGATCAAGGTAGCTAACAAGTCAACCACAAATCCCCAAGCGTCACCCTGGAGGCACTCTTTTACTTTTATTTTTTTTTATTTTTTTAAATTTATTTATTTATTTTTTATTTTTTATTTATTTTTATTTATTTTTTATTTGTTTTTACTAAATACTTACCACAGTTCCCATTTGACATACAAGGTAATAGTTAACTGTGCAGAACTTTTGATTTATCATAACAATGTGCCAGAGATTACTCAAACTGTGAATCTGGTCAGATGGGGCAAATATCAATTCGTGAGCAATTCGTGGTTTTGACCAGACTATTAAAGATTAAGGGGAGGCGCTCTTTTGTGCGTAATTATAGAGGGTCAGGGGATTCACCCTATCGTTATAAACAAATATTTAAAGAAATCAAAGAGACCTAGGAATAAAAACTGTAGTGTAATTCACGCCAGATACAAGTTCTTTTAATGACAAAAAATAATTTTTGTAATCCATAATAAATATGGCACCTCTCGCCCTTTTTCAGGTCAAGGCTGTTTTTACCATTATGCAGCGAAAACAAAAGAGCAAAAAGAGTACAGTTTCGGTCGTTTCGCCAACCAATTAATGGAGATTTTCAATTATAATAGTCTTGTCAATTACTGTTTCAAAATATTATTTAGAAGTTCAATTCTCTTACATATTGATAACACAATGTTCGTGCATCGATACTTGAACGTAATGAACAAATTAAAATTTACGACGTTAAGACATTATCATTCAAAATTAACAAAAGATATTTCAGCAGTATATGGCAAAATTCTTTCTCTAGAGTGTTTTAGACATGTTGAGACCCATACACCTTTCAGATATCCAGATAAAGCAATTGAAAGATTTTACCCCTTAATAACCTTTGACACCAATTATGTGTGCAAGTTATAGGGCTGTGGTATAGCCGATGCATATGTGCAAATGACATCATTGTGCTATATAATATGTGGCTGATGGAACATTTTGAAGGTATTTGATTAAATACCGGAAATGTCCACTTAATGACCTTTGACATCAATTCTGTGTGCAAGTTAGAGGTACTGGGTAAAGCCGATGCATTATGTGCAAGTGATGTCAATGTGCGATGTAATATGTGGTAGAAGAAGCATTTTGAAGGTACTTGGTTTTATACCAGAAATGCCCCTTTAATGACCTTTGACCCCAATTTTGTTTACACGCTATGGGTACTGGATATAGCCGATACATAAAGTCTGTACAAGAAGTAACGCAGCTGTTATAATACGCTTCAGAACTAATAATCATTTTCACAATATTTTAACACAAAAAGAAGTATGATTTATTTACACGCATTTTGATTCCCGATTTGTCCAGTTTTGTTCAATATTAACAATACAGCAGTGTTTTGAAACAAAGATACCCGAATTTAAAAGTTGCAGCTATTTGTATTGATTCGAATTAAGCGCGAAGATAATGCTTTTACAGAATACAGCAAGATTGTGCAGTATAGTAGGTCTATCTCTGATATCATGAAAGAATTGAATGGCTATAAGGGCTCCCCAGACAAAAGATATTGCCAACATTTGAGTTAAATCAAATATTAAAAGGCCAAGAAAAAAATTTCAGAACCTTCAAATATACCTTCGATATAATAGACCTAGTCTACAAATTGAGTGCATAAAACCCCCTCCCCACCCCGGCTCCATGATACCACACTCTCTAACAGTTTTAGTAGGCCTACCCTTATATTATTTCCTCACCAATTAATGTAAGTCACACCAGTAAACATGTATTATAATATCTGTGTTAAACATAGTGCAAGTCTGCCGAATTCGACGACCTTAACCAAAACTTTTCAGAGGGTATGTACAGGGGTGTTAGCAATTGATAATTATTGTTTCATTACTGCAGTAATTTTTTGTATACATAACCACATATTTTGAAGGGGTAGAAAAATATTTCTATACATTTTGCAAAATAATACAGCCCTAACATGATTGGTATGAAGACACAGCAACATCACAATTGAGGTCTTATACCCTTAAATTTTTAATTATTACGAAAATAGCGTATTTCCAATCAAACTTTTAGACATAGTAAATACCTACTTAGATTAAACCCGGCAACGTTTCCATACGCATGCTGCATTGGACTCGAATTGAATCCATATTGCAGTACAAGTAAAGATGCAGATGGGTTACCATTTCTAACAGAATGTGAACCGGATGTGATCGCCGTTCGAAGCACGCAGAATTCACTATCAAATGTTTCAAGTTGGCCTGTATTACTTAACAGATTATCATCTAAGTATACCATAGTAGAATATAGGCATTCAGTTATTATATTGATATGCTCAAGGTCGGCTGCTCCAGTAACTGTAAATGATATTTCTTTGGAAAATAATTCTGTCGCAGGTACAATGATCATACAAGGATCGCCTAACTCCCCATTTTGTAGGCCTGTACCTTGGCAATATTGAGCAACCAGCACAGGATTATCCGATGAAACGCTTACAACAGTCGTGCTGGAACTTTCATAAAAGGCATGTGGTTGAAGAGTGTGCGTGGACGCTCTTCCCCCGGGTTTTCGGTCATACAAAGTTACAGTTATCATTGTTTCACAAAGTGTCGCGATGACACGAAATCTATAGCCTGCGTCGAATTCTAAGAATGGAGTAAGTACGTAATTACTGCCCAGACTTGTCAATGGTGGTACTTGGCCCATAATGACATCACACGCTGTCACACCCAACGGTATATTCGCACATGTATGCCCAGACATAACTATAACGGGTTTGTCCGCATTTACAAATGCGCCTGTGACATCAGTTATGGCGGGAAAATCTACATCACCGGCAAAGATCTGGTACGATTCATACTGGTTTAAAGTTTTTGTTACCGTTTGGCCGCTGATTGTGATACTAACGATCGTACTGTCGTCCAGAGCCGAAATAACTAGTTCAGAAAATGCATCAGGAAGGTTGTCGTATGATGCAGCAACATAAAATCTACCCAACATGTTTATAGGAAGAACTGTAAATGAGTCAACTGTAGCAACCACGGGTGCGTAGTCCCCAACAACGGAAACCGGTTCAGTTGAAGTTACAAAAATCATATGCCCAGAATGCAGGCCATTCGTGCTTGGGATGATAGCGGACATTGGGAGGGAAATAATTGTGCTGGCTCCACTCGCTATCGTTGGTGTGCTTGTGAACCCTAGTCCTGGAACAGTCACTGTTACTGTTGCTGCATTTCCTGCTTGGTTGGTGATAATTACTCTAGGAAAGATATTGAAATCCACATGGCCAAAAAGTGATGGAAACACGAACGCAAACTCTGTTCCAAAGGAATCTGCAAGCAAAAAAGACCAAAAAAAAAAAAAAAAAAAAAAAAAAAAAAAGTTTAGAAATTGTGTCTGCAAATAAATATGGTACCCTTTCGATATCGGCGTATGCAGAAGCGAATAAGGGACATGCAACCGCGCATGCACATGATATACCCAGCCAAAACATCACGTTTTCAAGACCTTCGCTGACGTTGTACTTAAGTTGTTATCAAAAATTTGTGAGCTCTTATTTGTGTTGTGACAACGTTATTTTCGACATTATTTTTCAGACGTTGATATAATGTCATTATGACGTAGTAATTGCGTTGTTTCGACGTAAAGTTGTACACGTATTATCCAAACGTCACTATTAAGTCCGGTCGAACGTTGAAACGTATGAATAATAGTTCACAAATTTACAACCTACACCGTAGATTACTTTTATGCGACGTTGTAACATAGTAATAAAAACACTTTAAAAAGGAACGGGCGCCCAATGGGAGCTTTGATGTGATGTGCTGCAATCCGGGGGGCACTCTCACCATCGCTGTCACCCGAAGACTCCATTACCAGCACATGCTCTGTCACCCAAAGACCCCATATTTTTACTTTAGATCTGTCACCCAAAGACCTAGACCCATATATTTCCATCTGAACAGCAACGAGCCTCGTCCAGGCCCGTACGTAGGGGGGGTGCTGGGGGTCCAAATTTGGAAAGTATACAAAAAGTCCCAAAATTTCAGAATTTGCGAGCATAGCATGCAAAACAATCAGTTTTTTACGCTTTTTTTTGGACGAAAAAGGTCAAAATTTTGGGAAGAAAGTCCACTTTTCACAAAATCGCCCCCACCCCTAGGAAAAAAGTCCACTTTTTCAAAATCAACAGCCACCCAAATTAAATCCTGCGTACGGGCCTGGCATCGTCTATCACTAATTTTGTTAATTCTTTTGAAAGCCATTTAGAACTAGAAATTCAATTTTCGAGGCTTCTTTAGGCTCTCACACAAAGACCCCATTTAAAAGTCATATTCTCACCCAATGCCCCTAATTTAGATCCAAACGGTCAATCTCTCACCCAATGACCACAGAATTTGTACATTTTGCTCTCACCGAATACCAAAAATCATGCTACCACCCTTGCAATTACCCCATATTTTTTTTTGTATTTTGCTCTCACCGGATGCCCCTTACTGCACAGCCCTACACCTATTATATATATCCATTTCATATTGAAGTGCCACCCCAGGTATGCCAAGACTGAAATGTAACCGTTTGGATGCATTTTTTTCTTTAAAACAGTAATGTAACATAAGCATAGTAAGCAAAGAAAGAATAGGAAATGTAAAGCATGTTTGTTGCAGTAAAAGAGGTGTAAAATCGTACTGCATTGGGATGAAAGTGGTTGGTTTCAAATAAAAAGGAATAAAGATCAGGTTACCATTTCGCTTACTATTGTAAGGAAATTAGAATAGGCCTATAGGTTTGCATATTTACTTTTTAAGGGTTGTTTTCCCAATACAATGGACATAATGATAACTGTCGGTTGTAATACCTGACAATATTGCATGCCTGGTTATTGATTTAATGGAAAGTCGCCGCGGATATCAGGTTTTAAGAGCATTTGAACTTGTTTAACATGTTTAAGCGGCACAAAAGTCACAGTGTATAGGGTGTTTTTATTAACCCAATAATTTTGTATTTCAAACAGAGATGACAAGCCTATACGCACGGGATTTTAGGGATTTTTAAAGGTAAATGTTTGCAATAACACAACAAATGTCAATTGCAACTACCGCGCTAGATTTTCCATCCAGGGATAAGAGACCATCCATCCTTTTTAAAAAAAATAAGAAACCATGTTTATCGATGGAATTCCTGGTTCCTTGATCGACAAAGCAGCTTTTTTGGATCAATGCCGCATCAAACCATGCCGCTCTTAACCTGGATCATACTCTGCGATCGTAATAACGCCATCTGTTCAAAAGCATTTATAGAAGGCATTTTTATTAATTTCGCCTTTCAAGCGTTAATTCCCGCTGTATATAGAACTCATTTCCTCCATTCAATGCATATTAGTAAACAGTAATAAAATCAAAGTCAAATCCAAGCAAGTTGTGTTTCTAAGCTGGGCATATTTTTAAGCAAAACAGTTGCGAAGTAAATATAGCAAGACCGAAATTATAGACATTTTAAAAAGTCAAGCCAGAATCGGGCGCCCCAAAAATTTCGGCTGGGTACTTGGTAGCATGTGCGTCAATCCCGTGGGACAGGGGACATGTCCTCCGATATTTTTAGACAGGGTACACAATATCAAATATTAAACATCTCAGAGGGTGCACCCCCTGTCTGTGGGTTCATCCCCTCCTCAAACAAATGATTCAGGAAAACAACCATGCTGGTGCATTAGTTTAAAATATCCTACAACATGTACAAGTTGATTATTTTGGTTGATAGTAATTGTGTGAAAACACATCCCGGCTATCAGTTGCTGCGTCTTCCCCTTGAGAACTACCTGCTGATTGGCTAAAAATAAGTTGTCATTATCAATTGGACCAATCAGCAACATTTGTTAGAATAATTTCACCACACAAAAAACTTGGGGTGAATTATTTGCAAAGCTCCATTCTGATTGGTGTTTAAAGTGAAGATATCATGTAATTGACCAATCATAGGCAATGTTAGATCGGCAGGTAGTGCTCAGAGGGTTAACAAATTGTAAAACCAGATACAGCGCTAACCAAATAAAGTTACAAGTCCCCATTCACAAAAATATTCCGCAGTGGCGTAGATTTCTTTTTGACATGGGGGTGGGGTTGGAAAAATTTTTCTTGAAGTATATTGAATCAATATCAAAACTTTTTGGCGACAGAATAAGTTAATGGTACAAATGCGAAGCGCGCGTAAAAAATTGCACTTTTAGGGCTAAAATGACCAAATAGTAAGTTAATTTGGTCAGAAACCCACATACAGGCGTCAACACACGGGGGATGATTGTATGAACCATTCCCATGGCAAAGTATTGGGGGGGGGGATTTAGCTGCCCCTTCCCGGGATCTACGCCTGTGCTATTCCGGCACTACGACATAAATGAATGTACTTACCACTGATTCCCATAACCTCATGGGAAAGTATAGCAAGGAGGAGAACTTGAAGTAACGCCATGGCTGAAGCAAATCTAAAATCATAACTAAATTTAATATTATCATAACTACTATTTAATATATTTCCTAATTATTTATTATTGAACAACTGTGAGTATGTATATTTTTATTTTCTTTAATTTTCTTTAATTTCTTTAAATCGAATTCCATATTGCCTGTTCTCTTATTTTTGGTTTTGTTATTATTCTTTTGTTGCTTTATTATTGTGTTATGAAATAATAACATCATAGATTATTAAAATAATATTATCTTCGCTTCGCAGCTTTGTTGTTGTTTTTGCAGTGTAGAGTGTTCGCTCCAATGATTTTGTCTTATTATTTCTAAACTAATTGATGGGCAGGCAAATATTGAAGATAATTTGCTAATAATATCCTAACGATAATACCAAACGGCGACAATGTGATATTTTGTTACGAGTCGTACTTGACTCAAGGCCAAAATCACCTTTTACCCAAATTCACACGAATGCACAACACAAATACACTGTTTGATTAAGCTAATAAAATCTAAGTCTTTAATTGAAAGCCAGTTATGATTGGTACAATAAATGACAACAAATGCACATACATAATAATCAAATATAATCACTCTTTATCTATTTAGTACTTAGCCAGCATTCTTCTTCTTGGTGATCATAAAGTTCTTGTAATGTTCTGGACGACTGCTGTAATATATCCTTATTCATTTGTCCTGCGAAAATCAGCTAGGTCCTTTGTACACTTGCATTGATAAATCCTTGCGTATAAAATCCATATACGAAAATGGTGTTCTCCAAACACGTTTATAACTCCTTGCGCAGTTCTCCTATAATAAACTCCTTGCGCCGTTCTCCTATGCTAAACTCCTTGCGCAGTTCTCCAAATTTAACTCCTTGCGCTGCTTTCTCCAAACTTGGTGCTATTTCCACCTTTCACACAATATCTTCAGGAAGCAGGACTGCGATGCAGTTGTCCCCACTTATTTTGACAGTTGCGTTGAATCAAAACACCAGACTTCAGCAAGTCGACAGAAGAATATATATTCCTTTCTTGGAAGAATAACGTTCTTTGACGTATTCTAGATCTTCTCCGACAACACTGGTAAATAGTAGTACTTTGACTACATAAAATATTTCTGGTTTGCAATTTCCTTTCTTTGAAGGAATTGGACTGTAAGCATATTAGCTAGCTAACCCAGATCAACACTATCAACTGTGAATCATTGTTTACATTTTCTTATTATATACCAAGCCTGGGAAAAACCCCATTCTATTATGGGCCATTTACTGCCTTCACACTATGCTCAAGCTGAGAAATTCCCAAGTCTTACTTATAACGTTAACCTTTCTCATTACATCACTTCCTTAGGGGAATTCCATTACATCACTTTCCCTTTACAACCTCAGGGGGTTTCCAAATATTCAAAATTAGATATGATTCAACTTGTTTTGCTCAATTTGAGAGGGGAATTCCCCCAAAATGTCATCACTCATGTAACAAAATCATCAAATTATATTAAAATAGAAACCTATTCTTTATGCAAATCCCACATTATTGCTTTAATTTAGTTATCATGACCCCCCCCCCCCCCATTAAGGCCTGTACACCATCCGCGATAATAAAAACGTGTAAAAATGGTAGTTTTCGTGGGTAGGCAAAACCATGAAAAATGGGTAGCAATTGCAATGTGCTAATACGTTAATACAATTTTAAGGGTATGACATTTGATGCAAGGAATAAAGTCCCTGTTTTGGGTGTGAAAACAGGCGCGTGTTACCTGTTTAGGGTATAGTTTTAGCCAAGGGTTAAATCCTTGTTTAGAGTGCTTTTCAAAAGTTGATTATCGCGGATGGTGTACAGGTCACAATGGGAGTGACCCTCCCGGGACATGAACACAAAGCTCCATGAGCACTTTAGGGTTGACATAACTCAAGATTGTTAGAGCTTGAGTTTTATGTCTCTATGAGTTACTAGTAGGGTTATGGTTACCGGTTAGGAGTTAGGATTACGGTTTAGGTAGGGTAGGTTTTAAGGTTGCGGTTAGTGTTATGGTCACTTTACTGTTTAGGGTTAGGGTTAGGGTTAGGGTTATTTATTTATTTATTTATTTATTTATTTATTTATTTATTTATTTATCATCATACTGCAGTTACTGTCCGTTTTCCTATACACAATACACAGTGCTCTCACCATTGACGCGCGACCTTTACAAATAGTGTATGTTAGAAGTATATTGCATTTGCCTAGTTAACATCACTGTGTGAAAAATAACCGGCCAATATTTAAACTATTCTTCTAGCAAATATATTTCTCTAACACGACCTAAAATTACAGGTTAGATGTTCAGAAATAGTCGCACCCCAGCAAACACAAAACGTTTTCGACATCATTCGCAAAAGGTTATAAAAGGTTGTCAGAAAACGTTTAAATGTCGGGTTATATAATGGGTATATTAAGAGTATAAAACGTTTTCATAACCTTAAAAAACATTTTTGATAATCTACTGCTCAGCAAACAAAATGTTTTACAAAAACGTTTAAATGTCGGGTTATATAAAGGGTATAAAAACGTTTTAATAACATTCCAAAAACATTCTTGAAAACTTGATACAAAACATTCTAAACAGAATGTTATTTTGGGTTTGAAAAATATTTTGCGAAAAATGTTTGCCCAAAATATTTTCAATAACGTTTTAAAAACGTTTTCATGACCTTTATATAACCCGACATTTAAATGTTATTAAAAGGTTTTGAAAAAACATTTTAAGAACATTTCTGTGTTTGCTGGGTTCAAATATTTTAACATAATGTTATTTAAGTATTGACACAATATTTGGCAAAAATGTTTGCAAAAATAGTTTACAATAACATTTTTTAAAACATTTAAAAATATTGTTTCAGTGTAGTTTTTCGTACAAAACGTTTTAAAACGTTATCATGACCTTTATATAACCCGACATTTTAATGTTATTAAAACGTTTTTACCTAAACCAAAAGCCAAAATATAACTTATTTAAAACGTTTTTAAAACGTTTTTGTGTTTGCTAGGACTTTCGTAGAATATGAGTGAGGGCAAAGTATAGCTAGCTCATAGCTAGCCAACTCCCCGTGTTAATTGAATGGAGATTTGACCGAAAATATTGAGCTATATTGGTAACGGACCGCTCCGTACAAGCTACATTTAAACTATTCTATGAAATTCTAGAAAATATAGTTTTGTAACATGTCCTAATCAGATAACACCAAAAATATGAAGAAATTATTTCCAAACCGTGTTAAGTCAACAATCATTATGTTGCTCATTTTCAAGAATGCTGGTTAACAAAAAGCAGGCCATTGTCTCATTTCGTAAACAAAAGCCCACACAGTATTGTTACCTTGCGTTTGCTTTATAACCGTTCACCCAACTGAAACTATAATACCAGCTCATTGCTCATTGCACAGGTGAAAAAGAAACATGTGTATTTATTTATTTGGCGATGCGTTCATATAAAAGACAATGGACATATTAGTAGCCTACATTAAAACAACTCATAGAAGACATATCACCCCAAAAATAAGCGCAGCAGAAACACGTTATTTAATGTTTCTACATGAAAGAGCTTTATTAAAGTATCAAAAATCAAAAAACGGAATTGAAATCGGTCAATGCATTGTGATGTAGTGTCAATTTAAAGATGCTCATAAATGGTATTAAAACCTGCCGCAAATGGCTATAATGACAAAATTGGCACATTTCGAGATTTTGAAGGTTTATTTGGACCCTTGCTTGAAAAAGCAACGTTAATTTAAGTACCACAGGTTAAATGCCTATCTTTCCGTACTTCGTTAAAGAAAACAAAATTTAAAAATCTATCATTGAATAATTATAATAAATTAACCAAATATACTATTTTAGCTATTTCAGCCAATCTGCAGACAAATTAAAGGTGAAAAAATGACTAAGTTCAGCTAATTAATATGCAAACTTGATGCCAATAGAAAACCGTACATAATTTCAGGGTGCGGTTTTTTTGCACACATATGTATACAAAGTTATTTCAATTGATAACAAAAAATACACAAAAATTAATTATGCAAACTAGCTAATTACAGCTAATGATGTATTCATGATATTATTATGTAAATAAGGCATGAGTAATTTTGGTTTTTTTTTCAATATTTAATGAAAGTCTATTCATTCACCATAAATTTGTCAAGTATGAACCTGTTATGATGTTGAATAAAGAAACTGCAGTTAATTAATTAAATAATACAAAAAAATACAAAGTTTGACATTTTGACGATGTCTGGAATAGAATTTTCATTTTTTCTGTAAACATGGTCACCATTGCTCAAAGCTAAATCCGAAAAGTAAAAATAAAAATTCATTTGCAATGAGACTTTAAATTAACATTTTGTTATCTGGATTAACATGGAAAGACAAATGGTAAAACGAACAGCCATTCGCGTATACAAAAATAGTATGGCCTTGGACACACACAATGGCTTAGGGCTATTGTGGTTTGGAATATTACTCCCTAAAAATTTCTTTGATAATGTTTTGTTTTTAATTAGTTTTACTCAAGGCAAGGGAAGGGTTTCATTCGTTGTCGACGGAAATAATTTACATGCTAAGAAAGATTTATATTCCAGCTAAATGGTGGTAGGTCCCTTTATTTCGATAGGCCTATATTTACTGATTTATGAGCAATCTTCAAAAATCCATAAAAACAGGCAGCAGCTCTTTAACAAAACAATATTTAATTTTTGCGGACCCGATGGTAGCCTCGGAAAGTCTTCACACACCAAATATTAAAAATTCAAACAATTTGGATAAATGAAGCATAATGAGGAAATTCATTTTTTGACATAGATGTTTTCTAAAATTGGTCAACTTTGAAGCGCGCGCTTTTTTAATTCACTGTTATGCTTGCATGCATAGTATGGCAGAATTATTGTGCAGCCACTGTGACATACCTACTCATAGGAAACCTGAGACTAGTAACTACTAGTTTGGTAACTAGTCTCAGTAGAAAACAATATATAAAATATGTACAATGTTAAAGCTACACAATTCTCTCACACACACACCCCCACGCACATCACACCCCCTACTCGCTCACCCATATCACACATCATAGGGCATACCCTCGCACATGCACAATATCAAACTTACGGGCCTACAATAAAACATTACAATTAAAACCAATCATATAGGCCTATACATTATATATAATATAGGTTTTCCTGGTCAATTTCGCAACTAGTGCGTTCGATTTAATAAAACTGCCATTCTTTTTCACGCCAGATTGAATGATCGCAACGAATCCCGATTTCCTTTTCGCATTATGAGCAATCGATTTAATTTTAGTTCAATCAAATTAATGTTTGATCAGAACAATTCATTAAGCGCGCTGCAGACTCCGTATGTTACGTATAATATTTTATGTACAATACTTTTCGTGACGCCAAAAGGTATTATACGTCCAATAAATATACGTGCCATGACGAGTTGAATCAGATTAAATAACGCGCTATAACCCTGACGGTTCAAAGGGCCGGAGTACATAGCAAAGCAGAGTGGGCCAACTACCGAGCCTTAAGGAACACCTTGATGTAACTGTTGCAGTTCCGAGACTTGATTGCCGATTATAATTTCTTGCGTTCGCCCAGATATATAATGCAAACCAGTCGTGCAGTCTTCCGCCGATACCATACCTTCGGGTGAGCCGATTAAGACATTTCTGATGGTTGATGACATCAAAAGCGCTCGAAAAGTCAAGCAGGACAAGAATACCTTCTTTTCCTTCATCAAGAGCTCTCAGGAGATCATTGTGAACTCTTACAGTTTCGGTACTATGACACCTACGGTAGGCTGATTACCTACTTGCATACAGTCCATACTTTTCTTGGTAATCTTGAAGTGCAGACGCGACAACCGTCTCCGTGACCTTCGAGATAAAGCTCAAGTTAGATATAGGACGATAGTTTTTGAGATCATGTACGGTCTGTATTGGGTTTCTTGATAAGTGGAATCACACATGCTTTCTTATATGAAGCAGGATACTGACCCTGGGATAGCGAAGCGTTCACGAGTCTTGTAATAACGGGAAGCAACACCTCGAGTAATTCTTGCTTTAAAAGCCACGTGGGGATGGGATCCAACGTGCAAGACTTAGTCGGAGATTTTAATGTAGATCTGGATTTAATATACTTATACGTTGTCCATAATGTCAATATTTCATATTTCTATAAATATTAATATATCTTGTTCATTTCAAGTCAATAATCGTATGGGTCAATAATCATGATAATCTACGTTTACTTCATGCATATCCATCCTACACTAGGATCCATAACATGCTCATCTATCAGGACACAAGTCATTAACCCCAATATATTTGTACAATAATTCAATGTTAAACCATGTCTATTAATCTAGGTTTAATATAAAGTAGATTTCACACCCAACTCGAATCACATCAATAATGTTATTTTAAATAACATGAACTACAATGAACACAAAAATTTCAAAAAGTTTACAGGTGTAAAATAGTAAATTGAACTTCCATATTATGTCTGCGCAATCAACGTCGATAAAAGGTATAAGGGTTAACAAAATTGGCTTCAGGAAAATACATCCTTGGCTGCATGTGCCCTCGAGTAACCCTCCCTGTCTTGTGAACTTGCTGGAAGAGCGCCATCGGAGGACGTTTAGATCGAACTACAGTAGTAGCTGCAGATGATCTTGATCGGCAAACGGCAAGGCAGACAAGTGAAGCAATGGACATGACAAGGATGAACCCACCTCCTGCTGCAGCAATGCCAATGAGAAGATTTGACGGAACACCTAGTGAAAGAAATGATAATTAAACTTAAGATATTATATTCAATATTTAGAAGGCAGAAACTTGATTCTCTTTTATTATCATAGGATATGCATATCCAAATAATGGAAGGATGATGAGTATTACAGACTTATAGCAGGATCATAAGGAATTACTAATCAGTAATCAAAACCTTGTCCCTAATCAGATACAGAAATACCTAATCAGGTACAAGTGCATTCCTATTGTTTTGAATTCAAATGTCAAATTTAAGTTTGAACGGTAAAAATCAAATTTCTTGATTAAAAAATGTTTCAAGGTTAAATTTTATTTACAATGTGCCAAAGATTCCAAATACATCAATTTAATTGATTATGTAATCCTATGTTGTATTGTTTTAATTAAGACATTAACCTCACGACAAAATATTAAAAACTAACGATATGTTTGTGGTGAATTTCGTAAGGTTGTGGAAACAAAAAAAACAACTTTTCCAGACCTCAGATTACGTACCTGATCAGGTATTTTAACTTGTTTGCAAAGGTTGTTCCGACATTGTTTTTACCCCATAATTTCCTCATTTTTAGAAGCCCTGCCCTCCTTCCAATACATTAAACCTTGACACCAATGTGTTTGGCAAAGTTCTGTTTAACCTTGATGCAAAAGCAAATTTTGATACAAAGGTATCCTACAATTTTATGCCAGAGAATCCAAATACATTAATTTAATTGATCTCGTAATCTTATTAATTGTATTGTTTTAATTAACACATTAAATAAAGCGGTCTTTTCAAAGGTCAGTCAGCTTATCAGATACCTGCCGATATAACATTGCCTCTGATTGGTCAATTACATGATATCTTCATTATAATCACCAATTAGGATTTTGCTAATAATTCACCCCCATTTTTTGCGTGGTGAAATTATTCCAGCAATTTTGCTGATTAATCCAATAGGCTGGTCGTTCTGGTGGGGTTAAATTGGAAAAGGCCGACTCATTGGGCCAATGGTCCCCTTTTATACAGTCGAGTGCAAACAAAATGAATTGTAAGTCTGAAATTCGTCAATATTCATATTATAACATGCATGTTCAAAAGACATTCTTGTTCAAATGATTCAGTTTGAAAGAAAACGGGTTTTTCGTAATAAATGTCTACCTGTAGAGGATGAGGTTGATTCTCCAGCAATAACTACAGCAGTTGTACCAGACACAATATCTCCATGAGTTACATAGATTAATTCAACGTAAAATATTTCAGCAGCTTCTATGTCGTCATCGGCAACGATATCTACTCTGAATGATACGGACGTTTCTAGCGGAGCAAACTCCACTCTGAAGTTTTGTAACGGGATGTAGTCTGATCCTGCAGTCGCATTTCCACGATCACGGTCAGTACGTAATCCTAAAAATCATGAATGCCAAACGTTTTCTTAATAGACCTAAGGAGTATTATATTAAAGTTTATGTTTACACTTTGAAAGCTCTATATTCTTTTATTTTATTTTCCGTTCTTTACATATGAATTATTATGATGTTCGTCGTGAAATCTAAGCGGTAAGTCACATTTCAACCCAATAACACACACTAATCACTTTGGTTTCCAATGGACATTTTATTGTGAAATTTCATTGTACAAGGAATACATTAAACAATTTCACATAGCCCCCGCATGAAAAGTATTTAATTACCTTTGTAATCACTGAAAGAGCATTTTGTGTGAATTTTATATCCGAACTAGGTGCTATTAAATTTTATGAGCCTTTATATTTTACACGTAAAGTCTATGGGTGGGGGGGGGGGGGCGGTGGTGACGATTAGATTTTGGGCCAATTAAGACACTAAAATGCCCATAAAAATAGAATAGCACTTAGTTCGGATGTAAAATTCAAACACAATGCTACATGAGTGATTACAAATATAATTAAATACATTTCATTCGGGGGCTAAAGCAAAAAATGTCCTATACCTTAATGGTTATGGAACAAAGGTGCTAAAGTGAAACGACAAGAAAATTGGAATTAAGGATACAGTTTTCAAAATGAGTGTCACATACATACCAACAGCAGCTTCCGTCACAACATTGCCAATTCGATCAATGGTTATCTCTACGCCATCATCAGATTCAGAAGTTAAATATTTTGATTTAACGAATCCGAACTCGCCTGCATTGATAATTAGGAAAGAAATAATACATCAGAATCAAAGCAGTTATCTTCATATTATTTCAATTTTCCCCACATCACGTGTAGTTTGACGAGATGCAGGACATCCTAAATCCCAGGGGTTGTTGACGGTATACAGGTATCGCGGAGGGGTTTCTCCCTGGTTTAAGATGTACGGGGATGTGCCACACTTTTGAGGTACTTTTTCAGCGATTTTGGAATATCGATGGATGGGTTTATAGTGAAGACGAATGCGCCTAGTTAGGCTCATATTTGGACAAAACTGACCCTACAAGCGCCAACAATTTTAGAGTTTTTTTATTGGGTTGCAAAAACAGCAAAAATTTAGCTAGAGAAAGTCAGTATCCAAAACTCCAACATCCCAGTACAAAGATTTGAAGAACCATATCCCCCTCCCGCCAGGTATGTGCCACATGCTTGGGTGCATTTTCAGGGAAATTTATATCTGGCAATGCCTAATAATACAGCACCCGCTTTGGGTGAGTTTTAGCAGATAGTGTGCCCAAATTACAGGAATTGGGCACATTCGGACAATTTATACCTCAAAAGCACACCATTTTGCATGAATTGTGTGATTTATGCGGGGCTTTCTGAGCTTTCTAGGTGTGCAGATATGCATCCCTGGCCCGTAAAAAATGTAAAGATTAAGGGCCCGTATTCAAATCAATATGCAACATGAGACAGATTTGCTGACACTTTTAAAGTTAGAAACGGATAGTTTGAGGCCGATGGGTGAACCCAAACTAATAATAGTCTAGTGTATATTTGAACGTTTTTGTACAGTGTTATGAGCTACTATTTCTAAAACAGTGGCGTAGCGAGGGGGCAAGGGGGCAAGTGCCCTGGGCGCTATATAGGGTGGTTGTGCGCAGAAATGGCGATGGTAAAAATAAACGGTCGACGAAAAGTAGAACTCAGCCAGAAAAAAAATCAAGATTGTTTATTGCAGTGCATCAATAATATTGGGATGTAGTTGGTGCCTGGTCGATGTGTTATGCTGTCCACATTTGGGAAAGTTTTTGATCTTGAACCCCATCATTACTTCAACTTTTTAGATTCTTGAGCGCCCTGGGCAAAAACAAATGGGGACAACAATTAATAATTTCCGTTTGGGCGCTATCAGTTTACCTCGCTATGCACATACCGTTTGCTCGGTCCGTAATGTAAACTCAGTACAATGTCGTATGAGAGGATAAACAATGTTATTTTCAAAATTGAATAAAATACTCAGGCGCGTCGCAAGCGGGGCGCCTGGGCGCCCATTGGTCACCACGTTTTTGCAAAGAAGAGAAGAGAAGAAGAAGAGAAGAGAGAAGAGAAGAGAAGAGAAGAGAAGAGAAGAGAAGAGAAGAGAAGAAGAGAAGAAGAGAAGAGAAGAGAAGAGAAGAGAAGAAGAGAAGAGAAGAGAGAGAAGAAGAAGAGAAGAGAAGAGAAGAGAAGAGAAGAGAAGAGAAGAGAAGAGAAGAGAAGAGAGAAGAGAGAGAACATGCCTAAAAACTTTTGTTACAGTTTATGGGTGTTAAGTGATACCATATGAACATACACTACTTACTGTCATCATCTGTGATAGTGATAGTAACGCTTTCACCATCAGGAGCACGTTGATCTACGATTTTTACAATGAAATGTTCCTCATATTCAAAACTTTCATCATTGACCAGCCTAACGTCAAAACGGGAGGTTGACTGCTCCGGATTGAATATCACACGGATTTCAGAGAAACTAACGAAGTCACGAGACGCAACGGCCGTTTTGGACTCAGTGGAAATGACTGAATAAAAACGAACAGATCAATAAATAAACATACAACATATCGTTATGAATTCGGCTTTTGATAAATTTATTTTGCGCATGCATTATTTTTACATTAGAGAACAAGGGATCAATGCTGTACATAATAGAGGGCAGCATATCATTTTTTAAACGAAGATCAGATGATAACAGCATAACAAGTACTCAAAAGAGGGCGGCATACAGGGATAGATAACGGTGCATTGCAGTATGGTCAACGATGCTAACCGTTAAAAAAGTGATATGCTGCCCTCTATAAGTAAAGCATTGATCCCGTGTTCTTTAATTAAAAATAATGCATGCGTGACATTAACCAAAAGCCGAATCCGGATTCGGCCGTCTGCCGAATTCATCACGATATATCAAGCCACTACATTTTTCCTAATTTGGTTTTAATAATGTTAAGAAGACGTACATACTTAGGTAAACTATTGCAATTATGATGAAATATTTACGAAGTGTACAACCTGTAAACTTACGTATAAATTGATCCATGTCGGAATCACATATGTCCCCTGATCTTATAATCTCTAGTGTTACATGGTCGGAGCTTTCTATAACCTGCACACGATCGTCTCTGAAAACATAGCGTCCTGCATATCAAATATCAAATGCAATTAAATATAATTTGGCAATATATACTTAAAATGAATTATCTTTGATAACAAAAAAGGCATGCAAAATGCAGCATTGGATGTGTAACCAGCGAAGTGATACCAAATCGCTATTTGTGATCAGTATTAGTGATGATACACATTAAGATTATCCACATGATTAATATTTCGTCATTTTTTATTATTATTAAACAAATAATAAGTGGTTTTTGCTCATGTCTTATTCATTTCTTTATTAATTTATTTCGATTTTACTGCATTCTATTCTTTACGAAACGAATTACGATATAGAAAAAAATATAGCTAGAGAGAGTGTGACTCATTGATTAGAAATCTTGGTTATGGTGTACGAGGTCCCGGGTTCAATTACCCGGTGGTGTAAAACTTGTTAGGACACTCGCTGTAGAAGTGACGTTAGGCCACAATAGCAAAAGATAAATACAAAGTTTGAAAGATGTCAAAGAAATGCAAATCACTCGCACCTGTAAGATTAGCATCTTTGATTCCTATTTTGCATTTGCGAGTTATGCATTTCATGCTAAGCTACTGAATCTGCAAAAATTACATGCAGACATAGGTTTCCGATGGTGTCACGGTATCAATTTCTTTAGTTGCGAAAAGTGGAGGACGCGACTAAGGATCCCGAAATGTCTCTTTAAATTGAGACTTTTTGCAAGTCTTTACCCACGGCCCCCCCAGTGAACGTCCGGGGATTGAACATTCAATTTAGTTTAACTGGTTTGTTGCTATGTATCGATCTTTAATGTTATTGAAAGACAGCAATTGTTCATATTCGGCATTCATTTAAACAAATGTTAATGTTAAATCAAAAAAGATCCTAACCTGGTTGATCCTGGATAGTGACGACGGCCGTGTTGTTATTTGGATGTATTTGACCGGATCCATCAACCACAGATAACGCTAAAACGAAGGTTTCTTGTCCTTCGTCCACAGAATCGGCAACGATATCGATAGTTACTGTACTTCGATATTGATTGGGAAGAAACGTCAGTCTAACTTCCCGAGTTCTGAAATCGGATGGGTATCTGGCGCTATTGGTGCTGCGACCATTTGCGGCACTGACTTCTGCAATTCAAATGTAAACACATTTAGTAAAGGCCGTACTAATAATCAGCAGTCATTGTCGCTTTATAAATTATGCCATATATTTCCTTTCTTCCACTCTTTCGGCAAAAATTAAATTCTTTCTCCGATTATTGTTCTATCTATTTATCTGCTTTTGAAATGTTTTCCCAAAACACACAAAAAAAACCAAAAAAATATTACATGGTACTGAAGTTTAGAGGCCTAAATCATTATATGACATTTTATTTTCGTTTTTCACTAATGTTTGTTTTTACTTACGAAGAGTTGTTTTATCGTGCCCAATTCCCTGTTTCACAACTGTCACTTTCAAAGTTTGACAAGACTCTCCGACTGCATACGCAGTATGCTCAAAACCGAAAGTTGTCACTAGAAGTTAAAAGAACCATTTTCAAGATTATAGATACTGTTTTTGCCAGCAACGAATATTATTTCACATTTAGTTTTCTATGAAGTCTCTAATGCCTCTCTACCAATACACCGCAGTACCCCATGCTGGCGAGTTTCTATAAGTGTTGTTAGAATAAAATAAAATAAGACTATTAAAGTTAATGAACAGGCTAGGGAAGCCTGAGTTACCTGGTTGAAATAGCCCAAAAGGAAGGATTTCAATCAAATATTTCTTTTGCGTAAAAACTGTAGCGTCCGATGTATAAAGGAATATACGAATATTAACGGTATGGTACATTATATATAACGACACCCAGCCGCGGTACAACTGATTTCGAAGGAGTATTTGTTTTTCAATTGAGCGAAAATGAACACTGAAACAATGGTCAAATATCTATATAAAAAGACACTAAAGATTACTTTTTCGTTTTCTAGATGGACTAGAGAAATAGCCGAAGTTATGCATGGCGTAGGGTGGTATACTCCAACACGGTGTAAAATGACGATCGACATAATTATGCTAGGAAGCTAACAGACTAATGAATGTGGTCGAGTTGTAGCGGTTCACCACCTCCCGCAAGAAGTCATCTGGATATTTGGAATTAATGTACCTCATAAATGTTTATTAGGTAATCCAGACATCCCATTGATTAATAACGCCAGCGTCCAAGTACTGTAATTTCACTACTTCCCTGCACCTTTCCCTGCGCCTGCGCAATCACACGTACGTGGGGAACTAGTAAAAACTTCCGCACCCATACTACCACACGGTGTCTCGACCCGCGCGTCACTTTTCCGTTAGACGAAAAATCAAATTTACTGTAATCATGATGCAGTCATGTCTACAGTAGAATTCACCCCGACCTTTGCAGGACTTAAACCCCATTAAAAGCTATTAAACCAAGATAACACTCATTGGAAACAGCTCAACTATGTTAAATCAGATCTTCTCTTGTTAAATCCACACCATACATGTTTCTGTTTTACCTGTGCAATGAGCAATGAGCTGGTATTATAGTTTCAGTTGGGTGAACGATTATAAAGCAAATGCAAGGTAACAATACTAGTGGGTCTTTGTTTATGAAATGAGACAATAGTCTGCCTATTGTTAACCAGCATTCTTGAAAATGAGAAACATAATGGTTGCAAACTCAACACGGTTTGGACATAATTTCTTCATATATTTTGGTGTTATCTGTCGTTTACAACTTTACAAATCCTTCCTAAACACCAAAGTGCGAATATTTCCAAACACCTAAATTAGCTAAAAATCTTTGTGTGATGCAGTTTCTAACATAATTTGCCATCCGATTGTTTTGAACAACCTGCATTTTTTCTCACCGTCATCATCAATGATTGTCACAGTAACATCCCGATGGTTTTCGTCGATTTCACCATCAGCTTCTACCAACTCAATACGGAACATCTTATTTTCTTCAGGTACATTATCGTCGATAAGCGTAATTGTACCAGTCTTAACATTCTCTCCAGGTAAAAATACAAGGTCGTATGTGTCTCCATTAAAGTCTAATCCTTCTCGCGCACTTCCACCGATGACTCTCACAACTGAAACAGTTCACAGTTTCGAATGATCAATTTCGTCGTTTTCAATATCATTATCGTAAAATGCAATTTGTATTTCAATGATAAAAATTGAAAAAGAGTTAAATTATTTTCATTATTAAGGATGCAATTGAGAAGGCATTAAATAATACTCACCTACATGTGCAGATCCTTTCAAGCCTGACCTAGTCACTGTGAATTCCAACTGCCCTTGGTTTTCAACAACTTCACGAGGTACATCTAGTGCAAACCGACCTAAAATATAGGTAGCATTTCGTATGTGTAAATATAAAAACTTAAAGGGAAGCGAGAGTATATTAAAAAATCTTGTAAAGAGTAAAATTAAGAGAGAGTATATAAACAAATTAATCAATTTACGTTGATAGGTAGTTAAAAGCCCTCTGAAAAGGACTTCTCTGGGAAGGATTAAATCTTATTCATGTTTACCGACCTAGAGTACCAAGTAATTTCAAATTCAAACACAACTGTTAATAATGAAGGTAGACATTTTGAATTGTGAACATTACTACAAAATAAACAGGGCCAGATTTATGGGGTTTTTTTTGGGGGGGGGTATTTGAAGGCGTATAAACTAATCTTGAGGTGATATTGAAGCGCGTAGATGTGCGAAGCGAGCAGCGTCATATCCAGCGATTGCGGTATCTCCTTCGTAAGAGATAAATTTGTATTTATTGTTATTGTTGTATTTTTGAATAAAAAAGTTTGATTGATTGTTTGATTCATTGATTTTATTGATGTATGGATTGATTGATTGATCAGTTAAATTGTCTAATAAAACATTATATTATTTTCAATTCTAAACCTGGATAATACCAACAGCCATCATTCTATACACTTAATTTCCCTTTCTTTATTAAAACTTTCATCTTTTTCTGCCTTTTTGTGGTATTTTTTTTTATATATTTGTATACAAATTGAGGGCGCTATTTACATATATTTTAAGTACCTTCCTATTTGTTACGAATTTTTTCTGATGTTTAAATGTCATTAGACAAGAGTCAACCCCTGTGTAAAGATGTAATCAAGATTTAAGATAAATAGCGCCATCAGTATTGAACTTTACTTAAAATTAATACAGTTATACATGCCATCAAACAACCGTGTTTCAGCGGGCTCGTTTTCCTCTAACATCATAAAGACCTGAATTAAAATTTGTTGGTAGTTTTTATTGTCCATGTATTTTATTTTCTCACCATCGTCATCTAGTATAGTGACTTTCACCAATCTGCTCTCAGGTGCTATATTTACATTCCCAGATAGGCTGATGGTAAATGTTTCATCTTCTTCAATTACATCATCATCAATTATAGTCACTGAACTCGTCTTGGAAAAATCACGAGTCCTTCCATAGAATGTCACAGTCTTCGACGAGGATTCGAAGTCACCCACTGTGTCATATCCAGCGATTGCGGTATCTCCTTCGAAAGAGTTGGTAGAAACCACTGTGTATAAGAAAAACACAAATATGGAGAAAAAACATCACAATGTCTAATAAGAAAAACGCAAACTTGAGAAAAGGACATCTCGATGATATGATTTGATATGATTGTATTAACCTGCACAACATCGCGGCCTAACGGTCGAATTGCATTATATCTTGAACAAATATAATGAAAGAAACCAATTACACAAAATTATAAAGCAAAAAAAGAGAAAAAGGCAACTTGGCATGGAGCTATACAGCAGAGAGATACAAAAGGGCACAAATGGAAGCCACCAGCACGCAAGCAACTACTGCTTATTCAGCAGATTAATAGAGTAGGAATGGGACTTTCGGCATAACTGCTTGTGACTAAGTCTCGATTAAGAGAGCACCAGAAATGTAATTATTAAATTGCTTTTAATTTAGGTTGTAAAATGAAGGCCCAAAACCTGCGACGTATGTGTACTGATAATTTGTCATAATTTTACCTATTGTTACATCATTGTCTAGGTACCCCGGAATATCCATGAATGGGCCACGGTGTAATAGAAGCTTAAAATGACCAACAGACTCGGGAATCGTTATGTCGGGATTCTCAACCTGGATATAAGCTAAAAGATTACATAAAAACAAAACGTTATCAGATTAATACATTGATTTCCTACATATCATTATGAATTCGGCAGACGGCCGAATCCAGATTCGGCTTTTGGTAAATTCATTTTACACATGCATCACTTTTGAATTAGCGAACAAGGGATCAATGCTGTACATAATTGAGGGTAGAGGGCAGCATATCAATTTTTGAATGAAGATCAGATGATAACAGCATGATAAGTAATAAAAAGAGGGTGGCATAGAGGGTTAGCTAACTGTGCATCGCAGTACGGTCAACGACGATAATCGTTAACAAATCGATATGCTGCCCTCTATAGGTAACGCATTGATCCCTTGTTCTCTAATTCAAAAATAATGCATGCGTAACATAAATTTTCCAAAAAACCGAATCCGGATTCGGCCGTCTGCCGAATTCATAACGATATAAAGCATACTCTTTTACTACCCAAAAGCTCACAAAATGCATACATTATTTTTAATTTTAAAACACTGTTATCAAAGAAAGGATAAAAAAGACAAGTCAATATTTGACGTCATCGGTCAATCGAATCGGAAATGATTTGTGTAAAAGATTCGTGATGATTGACTTCTAACGCGGCGGTAAACCAGCATGCCCTATGGTTAGTATATACAACCATCTCAAAAGTTAGGTTTCAGTAATGAGAAACTTTCTTTTCTGAAGGCACCATGTCAATAATGCCTAAAGGTTGCTTATTGCCTTGCAAATTTCACACTGTTACCTGTGTCTCTAATAATATTATCAAAACATTTAGGCATTTGCCTATTCAAGGCATTGTTAAGAAATTCAGAGGTTTTTTAAAATTGTATTATATACCATCGTCATTTTTGATTGTTACAATGGTTCGACTCCTTCCACCATTAATTCCTGCAGCAGGTTCTACAATATCGACATAGAATTCTTCGTCATATTCTATGTCCGTGTCTTGAATTATCGGAATGGTAAATTCAGCGATGATTGAGTTAGGCTCAAATATAACTTGGTGTACTCCATTCAGTAAAAAGTCAACACCTTCTTTTGCTTGGTTGGTGCCTGAAGTATCAACTGGGGCTCCAGAAATGGCAATTTCTAGAAGATAATAAGACAAACATTATGTTTAAAACAAACTTGTTATTCATATTTAAAGATGGTGATCTGATTGACAGCCTCATCCCCCACTTTTTCTATCAAATAGCGATTTTGGCATCAGAAGAAGTATTTTTCTTACAATCCCTGTGAAATTTGAAGCCTAAAATATATTCCGATTAGATGTTATGAACGAAAAAGTGGCAGCCTCATCCCCAATTGTGGTATACCACACATACTGTTCTATGGGCAGTTGTGGACGTTTTTACTTCTAATGTCAAAACGGCTAGTGCAATTGGATTATTTTGGTACAGGCCTCAATGTGAGGTACAAAACACAATACGAAAAAATCTGACCACCTACCTTTAAGGGGGTACTACACCCCTGCCCAATTTTGTGCCTATTTTTGCATTTTTCTCAAAAATTATAGCGCATTGGGGACAAGTAAGATATGCATATTATAGGGGCAAGGACTACAGCTACTGCACTGGACATTTTATTTCAGCACAGACAACAGTTGTGGAGTTACAGTCAAAAATGAGGGAAAACCAATATTTGATCAATAAATCAATAACTACTTGCTTTGAGTTGCTTAATTTTCAGTACAGTAGTTGTAGTCTTTGCCCCTATAATATACATATCTTACTTGTCACCAATGTGTTATAATTTTTGAGAAAAATGCAAAAAATAGGCACAAAATTGGCTAGGGGTGTAGTACCCCCTTAATGACTTGTTATTCATTTTCGAAGGTTCAATTTTAAAAGACAGATATACAGCGTGTCCCAAAAGTAACTTAACATTGTGAATTGGCCATATCTCAAATATTTCCTACTTCATACCAAAATGGAGAACATATTCATATAGATTGACCTTTTAGAATTATTCTGATACCAAAAACAGCATTATTGATGACCCTTTGACCTTAATGTGCGACTGTACATATGTGTGTATCAAACCCACAAAAGCAAGCTCATGTGTTCTTTGTTCAAGAACATGAATGATGTGCTTCCCTGAACAAGAGAGTTGGTTCACTCACTGCGCACGCTACATTTAGGTATGAACATTCATGGATTGCATGGCTTAGCGTAAGGGTGACTGCTGTTTTAGATTATAATTAGGATAATTGACAATATTAAACTTTACTTTAAAACATTTTAAGTGAAGATGAATTTCCTATAGATCAACGGATTCAGGTCGTATGGTTCTTTGCCGAGACAAAGTCGGACAAATTCACTGAAGCAATGTTTTGGGAACAGTTTAATGTAAATTATGCACTACCCAGCCGAAATACAATCCAGCAACTAGTGCTGAAATTCCTATCAACTGGATCTGTTCATGATCTACTTCGGGCAGGACGTGGAAGAACAGGAAGATCGGCTACAATCATTGATGTCATACGAAGAGCGGTGGCGAAAAGCCCAAGGTGATCAGTACGTCGACTTTCAATGGAGAACAACGTACCGCGTACAACTATTCATCGAATCCTCAGTAAAGATCTTAAGTAGTTTCCATATAAAACCCAGATAAAACAGAAAATGAAGATTACGCATTGAAAACAAACAAACAAACAATCAAACAAACACAGCCAAATTAAACAAAATAGATTTTAAAATGATAACACGTTATATCGTGTTCACGTCTCAAATGACGAGACTTATTTTGAGTTTATAAAAGTGGGTTTTACGGTACGGTAGATATCCATTAATTTCATGCCAAAGGGTCATGACCACATAGGCATGTTTGGTATCATAACATTTCTAAAATAATTATCTACATACTGTGCAATTTTTGTAACAACACTATTAACCCAACGCAAGTTATGGCAAATTCACAATGTTAAGGGACTTTTGGGACACCCGGTATAAACACTTTGTACAGGGTATTGGTAATACATTCAAACAACAAAATTACTATTGATCTTATATCATAAAAATACTAAATGTTACCAATAGTTGCGTAGTTGCCGATTGCGTTATGTCGACTGAATGAAATGGTCACTGTCCCTGCCGACTCTGGAATACAGTTGGTCAAACTTGTGACAGAAAACATGTCTAAAATGAAAATAAAATTAAGCAAAGGTGAAGAACTGAACACTAAGATTCAATAAGAGATAACAACAAATAAGCAGAATCAATTATTGCAACAGGAAAATAAGCATTAAAGCAGCGCGAATGAGTCTTAAAAGAAGCGGCTACTTGGATACAAGTCTCAATACAACATTCTAGATTCCAAAATAAAGTGACACTGACTGAATCTCTTTCTCAAAGGACGGAAATACGAAGATGATTTATATTGGAATTTTTCAATACTAAAACTTTCCTGTGGTAAAATCTATATAGAATTTTGATATGTTTGGTCTACACCATAATAATTCTGTATCATTAACTCTTCATTATATAATTTATTTCATTGTAATACTAGTATTCCTATATATCTAATATGGATACCATGTTTTTATGCTCATGATGATTTGGGAATAATTTTTTATTGAATTGCGTAGACTTTTTAGCAGCACTTACTCGCAACGAAGTAGATACAAATTCAAACGACGATGTTACCAAACTCAAAACTGTCTAGTATGTGACTTGATATACCGTAAAAACTCGACAGTTAGCATATGTGCTTACTATCGAGCGCATTTGAAAACATGAAAGTTAAAGTCCTGAGCTAATGGGGTTGAGACACACATTTGCAGGTTTACTTGTATATATGTGTATCGATGATTTGCTCAAAACCCTTTGCACTTTTGTGGATGGTGCTCTTCATATTTGCATACTTTAAAAGCGCTCGATAGTAAGCATATACGTTAACTATCGAGTTTTTACGGCACGTGACAAGAATATTGCATTCAAACAATTAAATGATAATAAAGAGGATGTTTAAGATATCTTACTATCATCATCAAGAATATAAAGGATTTGAGACGCGACACCAGCACCACCACTACCGTCATCTATAACTGGTGAATCATCAGTGTTGGATTCACTAAGGTAAAGTACTAAGTTCAAAGTCTCTTCTTGCTCCACAATTAAGTCATTCCTTACGGGAATTGTTACTGACTTTGATCGCGTATTAGCTGGAATAGTCAATATAGTATCAACTGCTTCATAATCAATGTCTACCATCGCCTCACCCCGAATGGACTCAGATCTTATACCTTCAAAACGAACAAAATATAAATTATGGGCTTTTAAATATTTGGATACTATATAGTAATACTACTGTTGTTTTATTAACTTACATGACCAGTGTTGTATCAAATCCTAATAAAATGCTTTTTCAAGCTTGAATGGTGCATCCCCTAAGCCATAATATTTGTCGTGTTCTTCTGCGATCAGCTTATATCGATATGTATCCTATAGTGCTGTGTGCAACATTTGTCTCATAATGCTTATACATGCACACTCTGTTTTTTGGCTCTTCAACGTGTGGCACATAATGAGATGGCGATGTGTTCATAGTTCTCAGTTAACAATTCAACTTAAACTGGTTAGGTTTAGTTAGCCGAATCCAATAAATATTACTCACGGGACTGAGCTTTCGCCATTTTGGCTGATGGCTTGATCACAGATGAACTGGTCCACTACTTTCCCGCGAAACTTGGAAGTGATGTTGATTTAAGCAGTGGGTCATATACATGATCTAGAAAGTACGCACCCTCGTCTCTGGATAGAGAGTCAAACGCCTTCTTAAGGAGAGTCAGGGAGGCCATCAAAATCAGAAAAAAGGGAAAGAACTCACTCAACCGCGAGTTGGATTTGGCTAACTAAACTAACCAGTTTATGATCTCTACAATCCTACCAAATGAATCTTTTTGCTACAATTCAACTTATTTTATCATTATGTGAGATACAATGATATGGAGGAGGTACAACGGAAAGAGTAAAGCCTGTTGCCCCATGTACAAAACATAGAATATGGAATATATACCTTAAATATCATGATAGAAATACACCATGCATGCTACATACACCCGACACAGTGCAAGCATAAAACATAGCAAGTCAACTTAATAATTAAATTACTTTTGCATAACAATTAGGATTATATAATGTATGGAGAGTTAGTGGGTAAACGGGTTTTGTTTTGACCATGCGTGAGTTTAATTCTGCGGAAGTTATATTACTAATGTTGTCACTTACCGATATAACCATCATCATCAACCTTTCCGACTCTAATGATGTGAGCTATAATCTGTTCATCAGATTCGATCCCAATGCCAAACGAAGTCACCGTGTTATCAATACCATATAGCGCTAATGGATTAGAATAACATTATGAATTATGTAATGTACATACAATTATCAAATGTAAAATTGGTTTATACCGATCCATGCTCGCTCACGCAGGTTTTCTCTTGCATCTCCGGTATTCTTCTGCTTTCAATATCGGTGATTTGTTGTTTGGTTATAAAAAGTGCGCATAAGTTTGCGCCGTGTTCGGCTGCACCCGGCTAAGTTGATGATTATGAGGATTTATCACTGGCAGCGAAATTACAGCGCTTTGAATCAACTGGAAAAATGCGATAGATAAATCCAAAAATGTATTTTTTTAAGTATCTTGAGTTTAGATAAATTTATGATTAATATCTCTATAATGACCAGCCAATTTCTAAAGTTCATCGATTGTTGTGTTGAACTCAACTTACTGTCGTCGTTGATGATAATGACTCTGACTATCCCTCTGTTAGGCTCCACTGATCCTCTATTTTCTGTTGCCGTTTCAAGAACGACATTGAATGTTTCATCTACGTGATCTTTTACACCTGAATCATCATTGATCACTATATCAAATGTTTTCTGGGTTTCCCCGGCAGCGAACACCAAGGGCTCCGATATAAGACCTACGTAGTCAGGGTTTGCTCCCGTTGAGATTGCAGGATGTGATCCAATACCAACCGTGTTAATTCCTATGGGGGAAATGTATAGTGAAAGACTCACAATGAAATCAGGTTTATATGCAATACATGTAGTTTGGTAAGCCCAATCGGCATTGGCAGTTTGCAATGCATTGTGGGGCAGTTTGTGCAGTTTTGGGACACTTTGCCCTCTGTCCTGTCGGGATTCAGAAAAATTGGGTTTATGTGCGTAAAAAATATAATTTAAAATGTTTTACTATAATATATAAAAACAAACCCAAAAGCTGGGTTATTGTGTAAATTAATTATTTTATTATTTGATATTATAACATTATTCCAATAATAAATAAATTATTAAATAATTACAGCAATTTTCCCGATATTTCAGAGGTCAAAGAGTCCCAAAATTGCTCTCAAAAACCGGAAGTTACAATGGCGATTGGGTTTATTGTTCAGTTCAAAGCTGCAGATTTATAATCCGAAAGAAACCCATAACATTGAATTTACTATAGGGATATCCATGTCCAACGTACACAAGGCACAAATAATGATAACAAGATAAGGTTGACAATCTTAAAGATTTATGTCTGTGTGTCTTCTGTCAAAATTACGTTTATGATGATATTTTTGATAATAAATTCCAAAAGTTTAGGCAGAACAATAAAGTTCACCACAACTTGGTAACATTATTTAGGGTGCAAAGATTCCTTTTTGCTTTTAACAGTTCCGCGTGTTCGTTTGGTCACAAACTCTTGTCTGACTGATACGCCATGCATACTCAAAGTGTTTCCTTGCTTACGATATTTATGAGACGCGGCTCTGTTTATCACGTGATATTTTATCAAAATCACATCCTAAAATTAACACAGTATACGCAGTACGCCTTACAACACGGTGTACGCGGTATACTTACGTACGGTGGTCGGAGAGTCAGTATATATGCTTCTGATAACAGTGATAGTCGCCTTACCATTCGGATCATCCTCGGCAATCGTTACCTCCTGGCCGACGAAACTGTACAGAGCTATGAATTAAAATTATATTAAAGACAATAATATTTGCTGCCAAATAATTTTGGCAAATCATTTTCATCTTCGTCTATTGACCTTGAAATGCCCAACTTGTGCTAGCAAACAAACAACCAAACAAGTAGAAATCATCTTACGGTCTTCGTCAATGATAGTAACTGTTGCAGATTGCCCCAGGTCTGATGATTCTTCATCGGCGATCCCTAATACAATCGTTTCATATGGACTTTCTTCAACCAGCAGATCCGGGATAATTTCCAGAGCGTTTGGTATAGTTACCGCGACGTCTCCAGCGCCGAAAGAAACGGTTGTAGGTGGAAACGCCACGTAATCTAATCCTGGCGTTGCTGTTCCTGTCCCAGTGTCGACGATTTCTGCAATAAACCGAATATGAAAAAGGCGGACATTTTGGACGCCATCTTGGACTTTGAAAAATACCCACAGGGGATTTGCGGGGACTTTTTGTCAGTGATAGTACACATGTTCCTACACCTATTCCTGAAAAAACAACACCAGCTTGTTACAAAAAAATTCCACCTATTTGGCTCTATGAGCTAATACTATTGGCCTAAGTTAGAAGTTGTAGAACTTGAGTCACTAACTGTAGAAAGTATCATATGGTAATAAAATGGGATTATTCCATCTTCTTCATTTTTTCTTACGAATGTTTATTTCATAGATAACATTAGGGCGTTCGTTCATGGTTGTAAACATTGCATATTGTATTTAGATTCATAACATTCTTCAGTGATTACACATGCCCCTAAATTATGACCTCTCTATATAAAATATGAAATTGTTAACGGATTGTTGATTTTGTATAAAAGGTAAAAGGAGTTAGCCGTAGGGGCAGTGGATGTTAGGGTCCCAATGTGTCACTGGACACATAATATATAAGTACAGTAAGTAAGTATATCGTAATTGAGCTCTGTCGAGTCATCAAATAAGCCTGATTCAGATTAAGGTTATTAATTATTTTAAACTGTTGTGATTTGGTAGTTCACAGCATCTTACGAATGGTAGCTAATGGTAGTGAGCTTTGAAAAAAACTGCATTGCTCAATTCATAGCGAGCGTGTAGAAGAATTAAAATATCACATATATAATATAGGTGCTGCGGTTCTTGAGTTACGTTGTAAAGAGGGCTTTAAAACGTACATAACTCATTAACAACAATAAATTAATCAAGTTTGCAAAGTATACGATTTGTAGAATAAACTTTTGCAAAACATCAAGCTGTTAATTTTCAATAATATATTGATTTAGATAATCAAAATCGATTTTTAGGTTGCTTCGACCAACAATACCTCGTCTACCCTTAAGCTACAGTAATCAACCAGGTCATATTGTTTCTTTCTTTTAAAACAGCTTGTAAAATGATGCGAGTGTCCATGTCTTCCGGATATGTAATACCACTGACTTACCTACATCTGCGCATGATAAAGAACTCAACGCTCCTGTTCGAAATACGTTCAAGGCGATAGATGTTCCCGTTCCTGCTGGATCTTCTTCGATGACCTCATAGTTTTCAAGTTCGAAACTTATTACTGGTTTATCAGCTTCAGGAACTATATAGAAAAGAAAAAGGAACTACCGGTAATATACGTTATAAATTCTGAGTAGATTTTAATTTTTATATACAAGCATTATCAATGACTCCACAATATAATCAGGGACCTTGTATGGAGGGACTGGAAACGCCTTCCATCCATTGTACCATGCGAGTTGCTGGTTTACAAATTATCCTCAGTTGAGCAAGCATGAATAATACGTTGATCAATAGACCCTAGTACAATTCCAAGCACAGTTACAACACTGCGCTTGGCTTGTCTTGTACATTGCGAAATGAGCCTACATGTTTGCTAGTATAATGACAGACTCTAGAAATGCCAACATAAATCTTCAAAGAACTTCATCTTAAGAATTATTTCAGTATCGAAATCAGTAGGAATACCAAGCGTACGGTGTACACATTCCAGAAAAAATATAATTTTGTTTGTTCTAGCATTCTGTATCTCCACAAAATTATCACATTTTGTCTCCAAAATCCTATGTAAATGATTCTCGATGCTACACAGAAATTATTTTCGACAAAGGATAGACATTTTACACAATTTGTCATAACTTAAAAAGATATTGGAATACTTTGATGTGTTTTTGATATTTTGTAGAGCAACACGAGTAAATAATAAAATTCAAACATCGCGCCCTCGGCGCAACTCGCATACAATTGAAGGTCGTGAAAGATAATCTGATAACAATAGCTTGACAATAGCTATCAATAATCCCGTTCCAGTCCCTTTATACACGGTCCCTGATATAATGCAGTTTGGAAGAGATCAATAATACTGAGTTTCGTATGACCTATTTCGGGTAATGGTTGAGGTCCAATGACCTTTGAACTTTCCTAACGCTGCAATGTAATAAGTAATCTTTTATTCGCCACTTGCACGGTTCCGCCATTATGCACTATGTGCGGGGGGAGCCTCGAACTGGCAGCATACATGAATGGGAATTGAACCAGTCATATAACATTCTGTGTAAGGTTACGTAATTCTTCCTTTCATGTATGCTGCCAGTTCGAGGCTCTCCCCGCATATAGTGCATAATGGCGGAACCGTGCAAGTGGCGAATAGGGTGCTTTTCTCGTTTCCTGATAATATACCATTTAAAGCAGATGAGTTTTGTTTTGTTTGTTTATTTAATTTATTTATATCATTTTGGTTATTACCCTGGTGAACTTTTAGTGTTTGTTTCTTTTTTAATAAGGAAATGACACAGATCTTCTTGAAAGTGGTATTCAATCCACCCGTATTGCGTGAATAAGGCTACGTAGATCTTGTCTGGCATCAGTTAACATATCATTTTATCCACATAAAAATAACCTGAAACATTTTTGTATAGTGCGCTTACTTTCCATTCCATGAACCTTTATCTCACACAGGTCTATTTTACTGTTTGAAACAAGGTAAACGTAGCGACCATAGGTACCAACTGGACATGCACGGTAGAGGGCGATATCAGAAGTTGTGACATCATTGAAATCACTGGATGTTGTAGATTGGCTACACATGACGTTGTCATCAATATCACTCCAGCTGGTTCCAGGACACGTTCCTACAAAAACCGCTTCATTTACGACTATATAGTAACAAAATGTATGAAAATGCAGAAGAATATTGATGTGATGACTACATCAATACTAAATTAATCACAAGGCTATTACCGGAGGGGATGGGGTTGGGGTTGGGGGGGGGGGGCACCCCGCCTTGGAAGTGACGGGGATGTGCGGGCAGCAGTTCAAAACTAGGGGTATTTCGGTGAGAGCCTAGACACCTAAAAGGGGTCTTTGAGTGAGAAGGTCCGCAAAGGGTTTTTCCGTCAGACTTGGGAACATCTTACCAAAAAAGGGGTCATTCAGTGAGACTGGAAAAAAAGGGGTCAAAATATGAAAGTTGATACAAAATTTACATTCATCAAAACATTCATCAAAATTTGAAAAATGTTAAACATTTTTAAAAATTTGAAGACAAATAATGAAAAAACAGGGTCATTGTTCAGTGAGAGATTATCAGAATTTTTTTGGAAAAAATGGGTCTTTTGGTGACAGTAAAAAATAAAAAGGGACACATTGTGTGAGAGGCAGTTCAGTAAAACCAAACAAAAAGATGATCATTGGGTGAGAGGGCGTTGAAATAATGTGGGTCAATGTGGCCGCATGTCCACGTCACCCATTTTAGTGAGTGCCCCCCACCACCCCCGTTGGCTACCATTGGTCATTACTGAAACTTTGATTTTTTTTAAATGTCATCACACATTTATCTGTATAACAGAAACATGGTGATTCAAAGTGTTATCCTCTTCCACTCTTCATTCTGAAAGGTGACATTGTAAATAATAATTACAGTCGAAGTAGTTATAAATAACACTAATTACGATAATAACAATGAATATTACATCTATGCATAAAAACAAAGCTCTTAAATAAGTACTTACTGTCGTTGCTTGCAAGTGTAGTTGACTCAGCGTGGTAGAGCGTTATTCCAACAATATCATACACCATCCCAAGATCTATCCGAACGAAACTAGGGCTAGAATCTATAACAACACATTAGCTGGTACTATTAGCCAAGTTAATGGTTAATATGGTACAAATTGTTATTAAATGTTGGTCTCAGTTTAACATGATACTGGGAAAACATAAGCATTTCTTAGACAAACAAATTTAAAAATCACAAAACATAATTTATTCCGATCAGTCCACGTTGAATGGTGGGTGGGAACGTTTATATATAGTCGTTTTGGTGGTTATATTGTTTAAAAAATTTGTCTCAAGACGATATTGTTTTCTTGTATTAACACGAGAACACCATGAGTTATGTGTTTAATCAGGCTAGCGGTACTCTGTACAAACTGCCTATACCGATTCGAAGGTGGGAGGACAAAAACTGTTCAACAATCTCGACCCCTGCTCTGCACCAGCGTTCAAATCACATCTGTTTACGTGACAAACAGTGCAGGTCAGTGAACTATGCCATCCCTCTAGGTGAACAGGCCTGGAAATCACCTTTTTGTACCGTCGATATGTAGCTGTCAATCATCATGCACAACGAGTCAAAATTACTGGTTTAAATTGGTAATAAAATTATGAAACAAATCTGAATAGGTAATTCTACCACACATTTTATTTTAAAAAGTAATTAAATAATCTATGAAAGTGATAATTACATTGAACTTCAGAAAAGATGAGAAAAATTGTTTTTATTGCGGCGTCGTCCGATTTATTTATAAAAATCACTTTTTGTCAGCGCATGTTCAGGCCAGCTCATTAATAAAATTACTTATTCCTAATCACCTTTTGGAATGGCTGTGACCGTGGCCACGACAAACTCTTATACATTATCCATGCTCTTACAGAAGCTCCCGAGCTTACACTGTCTTAACTCTCGCGATCGAAGTACCGCCTCTCTTAATTAAGTACTCTCAGGTTTAAGACAGAAAACATTTGCTATAAAAACAGCCCCTTAGCTATGTCAGACATTGGCTAACGAAAAAAAAAGAAAAAAAGGAAAAAAAAAAGATACCTTGTGTGAGGAAGCAGCTACCTAAATCATCATCCGTAGCTTTTTGACCACAATTTGACGATGGCGTCATACAAGTACTCGTAATCACATCACTATTGGCACTATTGGACGCTAATGAATCTGAAAGTAAGAATGCCAACTATGTTTAACCCAATATTTCAAACAATAACCAGTCCGGTCCGACTACCTGATCAGGAAATACTGCCGAGTCAGGCAGCATGTTGCCTGCGCAGGCAACACACCAGGGGGGCACTTCAATATGAAATGGATATAGGTGTAGGGCTGGCATTTTCGCACTAAGGGGCATTCGGTGAGAGCAATATGTAAAAAATATGGGGTCATTGGGTGAGAGCATGATTTTTGGCATTCGGTGAGAGCAAAATGTGAAAAATATGGGGTCATTGGGTGAGAACATGACTTTTTTTTAAATGGAATCTTTGGGTGAGAGCCGAAAAAGCGCCACAGAAACCTCGAAAAGTGAATATCTAGTTCTAAATGGCTTCAAATTTCCTTGTTTTTCCAAAATAAGTAACAAAATCCATGATAAGTGAAAGTTGCTGTTCAAATTGGACTTGTAAGGGTCTTTGGGTGACAGATCAAATGGAAAAATAGGGGTCTTCGGGTGACAGAGCATGGACAGAGCATGTGTTCGTAAAAAATATGGGGTCTTTGGGTGACAGCGATGCTGAAAAAGGGGGTCTTAACAGCCCTACATACGCGTCACCTCCAAAGTTTTAGTGCCCCCCGGGCAACACAGGCTTTGGTAACTATTCCGAATTTGACAGACTAAGGACTAAATTATTCATGGTGATGTTATAAAAGATCGGTGGAAATTTTACTTTGACACACATGGAAAAAATTCCACCGGGAGGAAAATAATTTTAATAACAAAACAATTTCTAACGGTTCGTTTTAAAATGTGATTTAAATATGCAAATTACCTTTATTTTAACTAAAATTGATGTAAAAATACTGCTGATTGTACATCCATTGATAATTTTATATATTTTACCTACTTCTTTACTCTAAGCCAAGAAATAACGGTATATTAAAAGATGCTCTATTTGAAATAGAGCATTGCATTGTGGGATACCATGTTGCCTGCGCAGGCAACATGCTGCCTGACTCGGCAGTATTTCCTGATCAGGCAGTCGGACCGGACTGATAACTAGACATTTTAATTCTTTAAATCAATCCTCGTTCATAAATAATGAAATATTCCTTATTTGCTTACACCGATATGTGACATATGTGTACATTTTGTTATGTTAATTATTAAGATATTAAATCCTATCCTTGTAATCACTGGATATTGTATAATTACCAAGCATCGGAAAGCACCACAGACTTGACACATACGCTGATCCATCCCATCCATAAAGCTCCAAATATCTGATGTCTAAAGCCGCCCATAAATCTATGGCAATCATATTTAAACTTATAAAAGCTGCTTGGCCTTTGTATCCAACTGATATTTCATTCTCATCTACCGATATCCAGTATTTGGTGAATGGAGATGCACGTTGCGCTCCAACATTGGTCCCATGTGCAACATGTCCAGAATCAGTGGCATTCTTGTAGTACGTAATAGTTGAATTTTCCCCGCGCCCTACACGGGAAAGAAAGTTAACGTAATCATGAAAAGAAATTAGATAATTAATTTGATCAAGATAAAACAGTTCATCAATCAAAAAACGTTTACTATAAACACTATAATAATGATAATGTATTTCAATTCCTCTATCATCACAAATAGCAACATCCAAAGACGATTTACACTTTAACAATAAAAGTTATACATTACAATGTCGCTTATTGCCAACAATGTTATATACAGTGGAATCAGTAACATTTTGGCTAACAGAAACACTTTACTTAGTTTCTTTACTAGTTCAGGCTCAAACGCTATGCTCTAGTAACTAAATCCTTCAGAAAACGAGTTGGGCCACTTTTGACAATTTCGCGCATATCAAGCTTGCATCGCGTACAATTAACTTAATTCATGATTAGCAATTGCACTTTGGCTTTTCAGATAAAATTAAATAGGTTATGGCGTAAATGTGATATGCAGTAGAATAAGTAATTTCATGGCAAACACAAAAACTTAAACTTGGTTTCCTTCCTAGTTCAGGTTCAAACGCTATGCCCAGAATCTGCCCAATTGTTCTGGCCCGAATTAACCTGATTAAAATACTAACCTCCATCTTGCCCGCGTCCTATTTCAATTGCAATAAGTGGATAGCCAGGAGTACCAAGGGCTGGATTTGGATACAGATTTATTCCTATTGCTCCACAGGTTGCAACTTCAAATGGAAGAACGGGTTGAGTGCTTGGTACCCACGTTATTTCAGACTTTGACGTCTCACTATTTAGTGAAGATAACTCGCTTTTTTTATTAGCACATTTCCGTCGATCTGGAAAACAAATAAATTGGCAATGATATGGGCTTTTAATATAACATTTCTATCAATTCATTTTTAAAAGAGCTTTGAGGTGGAAAACAAAATTAATGATGGTCGTTAAAATACCGTAAAACCTCGCCTGAACTTACATCTAATTTTTGGCGATTTTTGACATAAGGCGAGGCGGAGAAGACCATTTAAATAAATTATACGTGTTTTATGGGTGTATTATAGACCTCTTTTCCCCTTCTTCCCACCATGCACTATTCCAAGAGGTACTTCCGCGCCGCCGCATTCCGACGGGAGGGTGTTGCAAAACACGTCATCTCCCCGTGTATAGAGTTCTCTTCATTGTATTGTAGCATTCGGATATTTTAACTGGAGAAAAGGAATCGCGAATAATGGCGGACGATGACTGATTCCTTTGGAGTGAAACAAAAACTTTTCTAGGCGTTATTGACATGGGGTCGCAGGAAAAAAGGTTCCTGTTACTTAAAGCTACCCATTTACAGTCAGTCTACTCTAAAGTACAAAGTACAGACGCGGACGCGACTTTGAAGAAACGCATACCTGCAGCAGAGACGCAGCACTACGTACTATTAACGCGCTGTATTCGCGCGCGTTGTCACTTTGTACTTCATAGTGGACAAACTGTATAAGTTTTATAGATGATGGAAACTAACATGACTAATGATGGGACATGCAGTGGTATAATACTGTCGGCGTCCGTTTCAGAAATGTTAAAAATTACGTAAAAACTACTTACTTTATAATCCTTGTTCTATATCGATCTCGTGTATTTTGATAATTACATATTAGTAACATGGATGGACTTTACGATTAATCCAAATATTGAATCAGTATGCAAAACATTAAGAAAAAATAATCGCAAAGGCCATAAGTTGCACACGATGTACTGAATGGATATCGGAATAGTGCATGATGGGACAAAGGCTGATACATACTGATCTCGTAAAATCGACCTTGCTATTTTTAAACACATGTACGAGATGCGGATATCATGTTTATTATATTTTGGACACTTTAATATGCTCCGATACCCAAATCTCATACCAATTACGATTATTTTGAACGACGTCGTTGCAGTATTTCCAGCGACATCTGTTGCTGTGTGTATTACTGTTGTTACTCCTTCTGGAAAACTTTGACCAGGTGTAAATGACGTCACTGGAATCACAACCGGGTCGACATTGTCTGTTGCAGTGGGCGTGGCCCACGAGACGACAGCCGACGACAATCCTGGATCCGTATACGCAAATATGTCACATGTGGGGGCGATAACAGGTGGTTCACAGTCTGAAAAGATCAAAAGTATGATGAATTTTACATGTTACTTCCCTTAAGGTGTTACCTAACTATAAACAATAACTAAGTAACTTATTGGTCCAAGAACAAAGTTGTGATATGATGTATGCAAGATGATGGGGATTTCAAACGCCTCTAGATTTTGTGCACCTCTGAATTTTTAACACCTCTGGATTTTGAGAACATCTGGAGTCTACTAAGGGGCGGCTTCAAAACTTGACCGTTGGTTGATGCCGGTTCAACTGCGTTCTACCGTTTAGGACAATAGAAATCGGCTCCAACCGGACGGAAACTGCGCCAACCGTCCGAAACCGGCTCCAACCGAACGCAACCGGAGTGCAATCGGCGGTCGAGTTTTAAAGCCGTCCCTTAACTATTTCAAGCTTTAATATAAACTTTATTCTACTGCCCTGCAATCGGTGATCTTGAACAAAAGTTATGCTTCATCCAAAAAAAAAAAAAAAAAAAAAAAAGGAATAAAGATTGACCTGGGGATATTTTTGACCTTATTTTGTCAATAATTCAGACCGATGTCCAAAAATAAAATAATCTTCCTTGGAATGGATAAATGAAGAAATGTCCCCAAGTCGAATTGTGACTTTATTTGCTGAAATATATATTTTGTTCTAAACTGAAGTGAAATAAAGTTTATATAAAAGGTTGATTAATCCACTTACAATACAGTTTTAAATACCCCATAGGTTTCACCATCCGCAAATCTTTTATTTGAGTGGATGAGATCGCGTCACATAATCATAAAATAACAAGGGCTAGCCAAGACGGAGAGCAAATGCAAATTGCACGATAGTGCGAACATGACAAACAGAGGAACGAACGTAAGTTTAACGAAAATACGAAGTAGACTTGAAAATGTAATTGTTCCAATACCTATGATGGTGATATCAAACGATGTCGTCGCTGTATTTCCCGCAGCATCTGTTGCCATGTGCGTTACAGTCGTTGTTCCAACTGAATAATTTTGGCCAGATGTAAAAGGCGTCACATTTATTACCGTTACCATTGAGTCAACATTGTCTGTAGCAGACGGTGTGGTCCAAGTGACAGTAGCCGTCGGCATCCCAGGATCCGTACAATTAGTTATATCATCACTTATGGAAAATACAGGGGGCTCACAGTCTAAAAGAATACAAGAAGAAGTGGGTTTTTGTTTGGAATTGTTATGATTATTGGCCGTAATGATTTTTTTAAATAGAATGGCGAAGACCCTACGGTTGTTTCGTTAAAGTTTGTAATAAAATCATCATTCCTCGTTTCCTTAGAAGTAGGTTCACACTTTCAAACCCTTTGAAAGTACACTCACATTGATGTAGTTTATAAAAATTCTTAAAGCAACCTATTTTAATGGGATCTTAAAACATTATCTTTTCCGGCCCTAAATAGTGACGATGATCATGATAATGGTGCTGATAATGACGATGATAATGATGATGATAATAATGATGATAATGATGATGATGATGACGAAAACAACAACAAAAGCAACGAGGAGGATGAGGATGTTATGAAATCTGTTTGTGAACATAGTGAACAGATTCATGACAAGTAACAGAGGCACAAACGTAAGTCATGAAAATACAGAGTAGACTTGAAATACAGACTTGGCATTTAATATGGAAACCTTTTTCGCGAAATTCCAAGACTGGTCTGGTAGAGGTCTGCATAAACGGCACGGGCTAAATATTAATTAGGGTGTGTCGGGAGATGGCGTAAAAATAATTGTATGGCAGAAAATATGCTTTCCATTAGTTTACATTATGGCGCTCATGCATAATGTAGTGAATTAGCCTAAAATGGCGAATTTAAGGAGACTGAATTTGATTTTTGTGGGGGTAAAATTTCTGAATTTGACCAACATTATTCTGATATTATTGTTGTGACGATAATTCAGTCAATAATAATTCATTATTGATCATAGTGCAAAAATCCATGATAACCATTCATCAAGTGAACGTTTTTATATCCGATTCTGTGCATCAATTGCACGGAGTGAAGCAAGGATTTGTTTCTCCGTTAATAAAGTCTTCACTCCTTGCTAGCCCTGCGACTGATGCAGACCTACTCAACTTTGGTTCATGATGAATAGTTAGACTGGTAACATGATGACGATTATAATGTCATCATGTCTTGCACGTGATTCATATTCAATTATACTTATGCGATGTAACTCTGGTAAGACTTTATATTAATACATACATTACGTATTTTGATCACTTTAACGTAAATTCCTAATAAATTGTTATACTTAATTTCTGTTTCATCTGATTCATTTCGTGATAGTTATTCCCGTTTCCGTACATTCCCTCATCCCTTGGGACTCCAAATCTGGTACCTCGCTCTCCTTTCCCATGACTAATTCCCCAATTAAAAATTCATAACATTATCAAATTCATTGGGGTTTGAGGCGGTTTTACTGAACCCGAATACCAAGAAGTGTTCGTCTGAACTGAAATGCACCTGTGATCTACCAGTTTAGAAAGTGGGAGGAGCTTTAAAAAATATGGCTCTTAAAAGTGATACGCACTCAGAAAGTTTGAATGGTCCCCTGGGACCAACAGTTATATACTTACTGTACACAAAGAAACAGTGTGAGTTCATTGGACAACCAACCAGGAATCCACACAGTTTTTTTTTGTACCGTAAGTTTATAACATTTGACCCCAGGGGGCCATTCAAACTTTCTGAGTACGTACAGCTTCTAAGAGCCCCATTTTAAGCTCCTCCCCTGTTCAAAACCTTGATACATTGTAAGTGTATTTCAGCTGTGATGAATGCCAGTTGCTGACGAAGTTTTAATATCACCTCAATCTCCTACAAATTTGATAATAACAAAACCATGTTGCATAAAGACTGAAATTGTGTCCCACACAAAGCTCAACTTCAGCATCCCTAATTCCGCCATTTTAGACAAATTCGCTACATTATGAGCACCATATTGTAAACATATGGAAAGCACATTTTCTATCAAACAATTATTTTACACCATCCCCCGACACACCCCAATTAATATTTAGCCCGTGCAGACTATGCAGACTCCGTCCAAACAAGTCTTGGAATTTTGCGAAAAATATTCCATATTAAATGTCAAGTCTGTATTATACGTAGAATTGCTATGTAAATGGTCAAATACCTGATATGATGATATCAAACGATGTCGTCGCTGTATTTCCCGCAACATCTGTTGCATTGTGCGTTACAGTCGTTGTTCCAACTGGATAATTTTGGCCAGATGTAAAAGGCGTCACATTTATTACCGTTACCATTGAGTCAACATTGTCTGTAGCAGACGGTGTGGTCCAAGTGACATTAGCCGTTGATATCCCAGGATCCGTACAATTAAGTATATTATCACTTGTGGAAAATACAGGGGCTTCACAGTCTAAATGAATGAAAGAAGATTTGGGTTTTTGGAATTATTTTGATTACTGGCCGTAATTATATCTTAAATAGAACATGTCGAATGACGAAGATCTTGGCTAGGGTTGTTTAGATGACATTTGCACTAAAATCCTCATTCGCCGTAGGTTCAGACTTTGAAAGTACAATCACATGTATTTTTTTATATTCTTCTTAAGGCGTGGGGTATGGGCGAACTTGAAGTACAGGTATCTGGAGAGGGGAAGCAACGATTTACCCCCAAATCACAGCGACAGGTAGTGACTGGGCCGCCGAGTGCGAATATGTATCTATTTTGGAAGGTTCGTGTTTGTTTTAAATTTCGGGGCGTTTTTCCAAAATTTGATATTTTTAGTGATATTTCAAAAAAGCGACATGCCAAAGACAACTCTTTGGGCACATACTTTGTTATTGCTATTGCACGTCTTTTCCACATACCTGCGTTACCATTCGCTTTAGTGATTTACGAATATTACATATTTTGTGACTGCAATTTGGCGTTTTCAATGCAATTTAAGCTTATCATGAAATTAAGAAAAAATATCTGCTCACGCTTCTTTTATAATTTTTACCTGATCGTCGGCTTTTGCATCTCATTGACGTTTTTCATAAAAATATTTGATTTTTCCATCATATTATTGTTTATAAAATACATCCTTATTGTAACTCATTGTATCATAATTATATTGTTGTATAATGAATGGATGAAATAAAATTGATTGAAAAATTGAAAAAATTGAAATTGACCCATTATTGATTAGGCGCGGATATTAAAAGCACAGGTCCTAATCCTCTGTATAGTACTTAGAAAATTATAAATAATAGAATAATATAATTTTTACCTAAAATACTACCTGCGTTCTTTATTGTGTATTTACTTCTCTTTAGGCCTATGCCTATTTATTTATTTGTTTATTTACTGACTAGTTGGGTAGATTAGTAAGTGATTAATAATATTCCATGATTTATCGGTTTATTATTATTATTGATTGAAAACTTGATTGATTGATCGATTGATAGCCATTTCACACATATTCCTAGTTTATAGGCCCTTTTAATTTTGAACTGCATTGTACATTAGATAAATAGGGCTATAAGTATTATTTATTCTATTCAGCAATATCAAGGATTACTATCAAACTTCTCGCAGCTAATAGTTACTTGGCTCAGTGGTATGCACTGAGTTTTACAAACGGGAGATCCCGGGTTCGATTCCCAGCTCTGCCTGTTTTTGAGCTGGTCTTTTTCTGATGGCTGTGACTCTTTACAGGCACACCCCTCTGGAATCCAAACCGGGTTCACGCTCATTACACCTCCCTTAAGAACCCATTTCTTCTTATTCAACTGTCGATCATCTATTATCAGCTTTTCAAAGTAAATAGGAATTTACACAGGATAATCTCAAGTTAAATATATCTATTTAGTCTGTTAAAATATCAGTTTCAGTACCAGTTCCTCAATTATCAAAACATAAAACCAAACATGCACTTGTGATATTTTGTCCCAAATTTTCTTTGCAATTTCTTAAATTTATATTTTTGGGACTCCTTGACTAAAGACCTCATTCGTTAATAAACATTTTGATCTAGGACACTCTTATACTCTAATCGGTGGTCCCACGTCTCCTTCAATTCCTAAACTCCGTTATCTGTGTGTTTTAATTCAACCAATAACCCCGGGCCAATAACAATGGAACTCAGACCATTCTGTATTAATTTTTATCTTTTCCGGCCCTAAATAGTGATAGTCGCAATAATGTTGATGATGATGAGAGTGACGAATGAGTAGTAGTAGTAGTAGTAGTAGTAGTAGTAGTAGTAGTAGTAGTAGTAGTAGTAGTAGTAGTAGTAGTAGTAGTAGTAGTAGTAGTAGTAGTAGTAGTAGTAGTAGTAGTAGTAGTAGTAGTAGTAGTAGTAGTAGTAGTAGTAGTAGTAGTAGTAGTAGTAGTAGTAGTAGTAGTAGTAGTAGTAGTAGTAGTAGTAGTAGTAGTAGTAGTAGTAGTAGTAGTAGTAGTAGTATTTGAAGAAGAAGAAAAAGAAGAGAAGGAGGAAGAAGAAGAAAAAGATAAGAAGAACTAGAAGAAGAGTAGTACTACAAAAAAGTACACGTTTTTAAGAACTACCTTGAACACTAATTATGAAGGATCCTAACACAATATCTCCTGAATCAAATGATATAGTGGTTGTCACTGTCGTATTACCAACTCCAAACATACCACCAGAACCACCAGAGATGGAGTTTGAACTCAAACCCATACAATCAAAATTCTCGAATCCTGTCATAGATGGCTGGGTCCAGGTCACCACAGCTGTAGCTTCTCCAGGGTCTGTACATACATCCGTTATGTCATTCAGAATAACTGGAATTGTGTCTGATAAATAACAATATTCAACATTATGTTCAACTGAGAATTATATAGTATTATATACTTCATTAATATATTCTTGTTCATTGATTGGTTAAAAGCGGATCACATGACCAAAAATAGTTCTACCATCAGTACTCCTATCCGTAAATAGTACCTCTAAGCCGTAAATAGTATTTTCAATGTCCCTGATGAGCCGTAAATAGTACCTCCAAGCCGTAAATAGTACTTTTGACCATGCCTTCCGCGTGCGCGCATTCGATGCGACGGTACAGTTCACGCACGCGAAACTGCCATAGCGTCATTTCGCGCTGCTGTAATTGGTTAGCCCGATTTTAGGCTATTCGATTTTTTGAAGGGTAGGTTGTGCTTAAATTGGTCGTGCTGTTCACTCAGGATAGAAGAGGGAGAGTAAAAACGTCAAATGATTTTCTTTTAACAAATCAATGAACAAAGAACATATTAATGAAGTATATAAAACAAATATATACTGCCTTTATTCGAAGTTCTGGTTAAAACTATGGTCCCTCGTTGAGATCAATTAATACTATTTTCCTTCTGGGCTGCGCCCCTCAGGAAAATAGTACTATTGATCTCACCTCGGGCCCATAGTTTTAACCAGAACTTCTCATGGCAGTATATATTTGTATACTATACTTTGATCAGCTCGTAATTGGCGGACCTAGTAACATCGCGTATTAATATCAAAACAATGTATGTCTAGAATTGTCTGATGACACCTCGCAAGAATCATCACAAATGAATAATTATAGTCCTATACCCTTGTCTATTTTCTTTAACAAGCAAATCGTAGACCAGACAACTATGTCATCAGTATATCATAAAAAATTACCGAGCAAATAAAACTGAACGTAAGTCGAGAAATAGACATCAGAATAAAAAAAATTAAAATGTATCGCATAGCTTATTTTGTTGTGCATCACATACGAAAATTTTATTTTATTCGGTTGACCGGTTGCGAAGAAATGAACGATTACATAATGTGTGCATCAATTCCGTTCATTCCAAGTTTGATCAACAGACGGTTTTTTCATACTCGCTCACCGCTGCCTAAAGTGTGTGTATCTCATTAAATTTAGTCCATATAATCTATTTTATAATCGGACGGTGTTATGTCATCCATGCTTTCACTGAAGATGAATAACAGTTTGTCCGTAAAACTTTGATTTCTGCAATTGAAAGCTTTTCAACTTCAATTCTTCATGTTGTGCAAATGTGTTATATTTTAACTTTCCAAAGAACATTTCAGACAAGAATAACAATGATCAAGTGCTTACAACTTTACGTGTGATTTTTGAAACCAACATCATTACTGTCAAAGTTTTAAAAGATTTAAATTTTGCATTACAATTTCTTGGAAATATAATAAAAACATTTATGTGTGTGATAAATTGTTTATGCAATAATTCTTTATGCAACATTAACGAAAAATATATATTTACAAGAATCGAGCATCATCTTACATGCAAGCTTTCATTTTCAATATCGTGCAGGTTTTCAAATTTGAACAAAACCTAATTAAATGTTTTGCAAGAAACAGATTGTTTAAAAAGAACGAGGATTTCACAGAAGAAAATATGAAGCCCATTGACAGTTAACAACTAGTGTGCATTATGTTGAATGATCTTTCTTTCAAACTTGGAATGAAGTGAATTGACACATGCGTTATGTAATCGCTCATTTCTTCGCGATCAGTCAACCGATTCCAGCGAAATTAGCGTATGAGATGCAGAATTAGATGGGCTACATGCTGATGTTTAGATTTTGGATTCTGATGTCTATTTCTCGACTTACGATCAAATTCGTTGGCCCGGTAATTTTTTCTGGGACACCCTGTATAATGTACGATCTTATAATATGAAATTGGTAATTTTTTTTTCAAACCGGATTTTTTTGCATATTTGTAATGTTTACACATGTGCCAACTTGCACCTAAATGGAATCGGCCAAATATGTTGTCTTTGTAGGTCAACAGAGTAAAGTTCGACATAATATGTCCTCCCGTAGAACTGCGTGTTAAATGGCCAAAGTAACCAGTGCGATTTCTTTCACTTTACCTTGTTATTTCAACCTAAAGGGACAGCAACCCTTCCCGTCAGTTATTATAATATTATTTCAACATTTTAAATAAAGAATAACAAAATCAAAATTTGACGGATATCGTACATTAAGGCTTTAATGCGGGTATACTTTTCGGCGTAAAAGCCGTGCAATATCCGCCGATTACGAGCTGATCAAACTGTAAAAAAGAGTACAAAAAAGATTAACATTTGTTCATTACATTCAATAATATTTTGAAACAGTATTTGACAAGATTATTTTAATAATCAAAAATCTCCGTTAATAAATTGGCGAAACGACTGAAATTGTGCTGTTTTTGCTAAATTTTTACCTTGATAGAGTGTTATCTAAGACACTTATCTGAATGGAAACCCAGCTGGCTTTACCATGTTTATCATTGAGGTTAAACTATTTAGTTGTGCTAAAAAAAGGTTTGTGCAAAGGTCAAACATTGAATGACCAGGTTGCAATATCTTTTGAAGATCAGAATCTTCTAAAGGCGGGTAAGTTTATGTCGGGTCTTTATGGTAAAAGGAACATTTTAATACGATTTTCAGCTTATCATGATTGCTATATATGAAGACATCACAATTGAGGTCTTATACCCTTAAATTTTCCCATTATTATGAAAATAAGCGCATTTGCAATCAAACCTTTTTGACATAAGTAAATACCTACTTAGATTAAACCCTGCAACGTGTCCATGCGCATGCTGCATTGGATCCGAATTGAATCCATATTCCAATACAAGTAACGATGCAGATGCGTCTCCATTTCTAACAGAATGTGACCCGGATGTGATCGCCGCTCGAAGCACGCAGAATTCGCCATCAAATGTTTGAAGCATACCTGTAGTACTTAACAGAGTATTATCTAAGTATACCATATTAGAATATGCGCATTCAGTTATTATATTGATATGCTCTATGTCGGTTATTCCAGTAACTCTAAATGATATTTCTTCGGAAAATAATTCTGTCGCCGGTACAATGATCATACAAGGATCGCCAAATGCACCACCTACTAGATCTGTACCTAGGCAATATTGAGCAACTAGTACAGGATTGTCCGATGAAACTTTTACAACAGTCGTACCGGTGCTTTCATAAAAGTCATGAGGTTGAAGAGTGTGCATAGACGATGTTCCGTCAGATAAAGTTACAGTTATCACTGTCTCACAAAGTGTCGCTATGACACGAAATCTATAGCCTACGGTGTAGGTTAAGAATGGAGTAAGTACGTGATTACTGCCCAGGCTTGTCAATGGTGGAACTTGACCTATAATGACGTCACACGCTGGTACACCCAGCGGTATATTCGCACATGTATGCCCAGACATAACTATAACGGGTTTGTCTGCATTTACAAATGCGCCTGTGACATCATTTATGGCGGGAAAATCTACGTCACCGGCATAGATCTGGTACGATTCATACTGGTTCAAAGTTCGTGCTATTGTTTGGCCGCCGATTGTGATACTAACGATCGTGTTGTCGTCTAGAGCCGAAATAACTAGTTCAGAAAATGCATCAGGAAGGTTGTCGTATGAAGCAGCAATATAAAATCTACCCAACATGTCTGTAGGAAGAACTACAAATGAGTCAACTGTAGCAACCACGGGTGCGTAGTCCCCAACAACGGAAACCGGTTCAGTTGAAGTTACAAAAATCATATACCCAGAATGCAGACCATTCGAGCCTGGGATGATAGCGGACATTGGGAGGGAAATAATTGTGCTGGCTCCACTTGCTATCGTTGGTGTGTTTGTGAACCCTAGTCCTGGAACAGTTACTGTTACTGTTGCTGCATTAGCTGCTTGGTTGGTGATAATTACTCTAGGATTGATATTGAAATCCACATGGCCAAAAAGTGATGGAAACACGAAAGCAAACTCTGTTCCAAAGGTATCTGCAAGCAAAAAACAAACAAAACAAAAACAAAAAACAAGTATAGAAACTGTGTAGTAAGGGACATGCAACCCTCATGCAACAAGTATACATGATATAGATGGATCCAACGAGCCAAGTGATGGTCAGAATTCAGTCGGCCGTCACTGTGTCCCGTGTGCACCAAACCGGTGTTGTTACTGCCCAATTGGGTGGATTAAATCCGCTTAAAAATCGATGTTGAATTGTATTGTGTTGTAAACTTTCGTCATTCTTTTGTCTACGTGTAATACGGGTGATGGAATGTAGTTAAATATCCCCGCCAAGGCCACATCATTTCACATTTTAGGTGGGATAGAACTAAGGGGGGACCCAGCTATGGCTGCCATTGAGGTGTAGGAATGCGTGAAATTGGATTCATCTATAGGTCCTTACCCAGCCAGAACACTACGTTTTCACGACGTTCGCTGACGTTGTACTTAGTTTGTCATCAAAAATTTGTGAACTCTTATTTTGTGTTGTGACAAAGTTATTTTCGACAGTATTTTTCGGACGTTGATAAAACGTTATTAATAATACGTTCACAACGTATGAATAATACGTTCACAAATTGACGTATTTACAACGTAGATGACAACCTAAGTACAACGTATATTACTTTTATACGACGTTATAACAAAGTAAAATTGTCGGCTGGGTACTTGGTAGCACGAACGTCAATCCCGGGGGACAGGGGGACATGTCCTTCGACATTTTTAGACGGGGTACACAATATTAGATATCCCTCACGTTTCGGTACATTGCCACCACGATTGGGTCCTCACATTTAAAGTTAAACATCTCAGAGGGCGCGCCCCCTGTCAGTGGGTTCATCGCCCTCCTCAAACAAATGATTTGGGAAAAAACCATTCATTGCTGGTGCATTTGTTTAAAATATCATGTAATTGACCAATCAGAGGCAATGTTAGATCGGCAGGTAGTGCTCAGGGGGTCAACAAATCGTAAAACCAGATAATGCGCTAACCCAATAAAGTAACAAGTCCCCAATCACAAAAATATTCCGCAGTGGTGTAGATTTCTCTTTGACATTGGGGGGGGGGGGTGGAACACATTTCTTGAAGTATATATAATTATATTGAATCATATCACTTTTTGGCGACATAATAAGTTCATGGTACAATATTATTGCGAAGCACGCGTAAAATTTTGCCAAATACTAGGTTAATTTGGTCAGAAACCCAAATACAGTCGTCAACATGGGGGATGATTGTATGGACCATCCCCCTGGCAAAATATGGGGGGGGGGATTTATCCGCCCCATTCTCTTGGGATCTACGCCTATGGTATTCCGGCACTACAACATAAATACATGTACTTACCACTAATTCCCATAACCTCATGGCAGAGTATAACAAGGAGCACAACTTGAAGTACCGCCATGGCTGAAGCAAATCTAAAATCGTGACTAAATATTCTCACAAGAATCAACATTTTAATATACTTGCTAATTATTTGTTATTTAACAACTGTGAGTATATATTTATTTTTCTTTAATTAATTGCTTTAATTGGTCAAATTCCTATTTTGTTTTTTCTTCTGTTTGCCATTGTTTATTATATCCTTTTATTATTTTCATAATTATTGTTCAATAGAATAATATAAATTATCAAAATAATATTATCTTCGCCTCGTAGGTTTGTTGCTGGCTTTGCAGTGTACATGATGAGCATGCAGGCCACTTTCATAATTATTGTGTAATAAAATCATATCAATTATATTATATCAATAACATTATTTTCGCTTAGTAGGTTTGTTGTTGGTTTTGCAATGTACAGGGTTCGCTCCAATGAGTTTGCCTTATTACTCCTGAACTAATAATGGGTAGGCAAATATTGATGATAAGTTATAATAAGTAATAATATACTAACGATATACTTCCAAACGGCGACAATGTGATCAGTAAAAACTAATATTAAAATAGGAATCTATTTTTTATGCAAATCCAACATTATTGCTTTTATTTAGTTATCATCAACACAAAGCTCCATGAGCACTTTCGGGTTGACATAACTCAATTTTGCTAGGTCTGTACAGTGCAGTGGGGGTATTATTTGTACATTGATGAAGGGGAAGGTCACATTACTTCACCCCAAAACCCAAACATGGAACTTGGACTGTTAACATTTGTGTCATACCCCTAAGGTATAGGAGATTTTTTGTTTTAGCTATAGCCATGTCTTCAGAAGTATTTTATTATGTTCGTAAATTGCTCAAGTACCATTCGATGCAAATTGTGTTGCTCAATAGGGGTTCTTTGTTATGAGCCTAAAATGGCCCAACATGAGGCTATAGCGCCCTTTACAGACTTCTTTGATCTTCACTTCGTAGACTTTACATGGAAAATGAAAAGGGTCATTAAGGTAGCTGTGTACTCTCAGATACGCATGTAGTAAAAGTGCCATAACTTTGTAATTATTCACGCAAGACATATAAAAGTATACATTTTTATAAAGGCAAGACATCAATGAATATCAATATAAGTACAGTTTGGGTGTAAAAACAATAATTATGAAGAAAATTACAAAAAAGTGAGTTTTGGCAATTTTGTTCGGTACATCATAACAAAAAAACACTCTTTCCAAAAATGTTTGTTTTGCTTTTTTCTTAATCTTGAGGAACCATTCCAAAAACGTTTTTTTTTAGTTTTTTGATATTGGCCTTATTTTTGAGATATTGACCATATAAGGCATCAAAATGAACTTTTTAAAATTCACAAACGCCTATTTGCACAAAATGATGCCTAAAATCGAAAATAGACCAAAATATAAAAAAATAAGAAAACCGTTTCTTAAATCGATCATGCTTTTTATGATGAGCATAATTGCTTACCTATAGATGCTGTATTTATTGAGTTATCATGTACCTAATCCGCCATTTTACCGAGAAAATGAACATTGAAATAAATCCGTTGAAGTTTAAAGTGGTCACATTTTGCACTTTGATCGAAGCTTACAGAAGAATGCGGCAGTTCTCGTTTTTCTACCTTACATTACGTTAACATCGGGTAAATCCACAGCCCCTTGAGAAGTTTGGGCGATATCTATTCATATCTTGATGTTTAAATCGGGGGAAAGATCTTGAAAAAATTCACATTTTATAAGCTAAAACGGAGCCATTTGACCGCTAGGTTTTTGTGAAATCAGTGCTTCCGTGGTGTTTCCATAAGATGCGCCGCGCATGCAGATAAGCGTCGCGTATGCGTAGCGTATTTGTGCGTTACTAAATTGCGCGATACGCAACGCGATGCGTTGTTGCGCGCGTGTACCCTGCTGGTACAAGAAAGATTTTCTTTCCTTTTAAATTTCAAACACGAGTGGAATAGTGAAATAAAATCCCTAAATATTGCAGTTGGAGTTTACAAATCTAGATTTCATTCCTTGTATTTATAAAAAACATAACAAAGTACAAACATATCAAAAAAAACTCAATTTCGCGAAAGAAACAATGTCTAGAGTACACAGCCGCGTTAAAGAGTACCTCATTCAAGTTTGTAATAACATTTGCACAAAAGGCTAATTGAATAAGTACATATGCAATATAATAGTTTTTGGGAGGGGCTATACATATTATTTTGTATGTATTGTATGTCTATGGTATGGTTGACAACTCTCTAGTCAGAAGGTTCCGTAGTCCGAAGGCTCCTTAATCCGAAGGTTCGTTAGTCCGAACAAGTAATTAACCATTCGCTAGTCCGAATTCTGAAAAAGGTTCGCTAGTCCGATTATCGGGTTCTCTAGTCCTAATATAGAATAAGGCTCACTAAGCCTAACCCTAAACCCCAGTGGCGTAGATTTCATTTTGACATTGGGGGGATGGGGTTGGAAAACAAATCTTGGAAGTATAGTGAATCTAGCACCTTTTGGCGACAGAATAAGTCCATGGTGCAAATGCGAGCGAAGCGCGCGAAAAAAATGCTATTTTGAAGCTAAAATGATGAAATATGGTGCAAAAGTGGAATAAATGCGCGCGAAGCCCGCGAAAATTTGCATTTTAGGGGCTAAAATGGGCAAATATGAGGTTAATTTGGCCAGAAACCCATATTCAGGCGTCAACATTGGGGGGATAATTGTATGGAGCATCCCCCTGGTAAAATATTGGGGGGGGGGGGGGAAATCCCCCAAATCCCCACCCATCCCCCGGGATCTATGCCTATGCTAAACCCTAAACCCTAACCATAACCATAACCCTAAACCCTAACCCTAATCATAACCATAACCCTAAACTAAACTTATCATACTAGCCCTTCACATTGCAAAATGCACATTCATTTTAGGCTAAAATGACCTAACATAAAAAATTTATTTCGCGTATTTCCTAGTAAGATCGGAACAAAAAATAATTATACTTATCTCCCTCTAATTTGCAATGCTTCTGCCACCACCGTCGATCTTAAAAAGGCCCCCAATTTGTAAACCAAATTTGGTCTCTTGAGTGCACATGCTTTCCTCACGGTGTATTTCCTCACGGTGTATTTGGCGCCTGCAAATTTTGGACTGGCCCAGATCCGGGACCTACTGTCTGTTCAATTAGCTTAGATTCTTGTATTTTTAAGATATTTGAAAAAATAAAAAAATTTGGTCAAAGTCATCAAAGAAAAGTGTTAGCACAGCCTTAGACCCGATGTGATTTTAACTTTTCAAATTCCAAAGTTCAATTTAAAACCACATTTCTTTTAAATTTTGCCTCATTTTAGGCAGTTACTTGGGTCCACCAAAAGGATTCGCGACCTTATCACAAATCGAGTGGGACGGTCCATTCTCAACTTAGGGCATAGACCCTATATCCAATTTAGCAAAACAATCTGTCCACCAATATGTCCTGCCATTTCAATTGTTATACCGTTCCGGTTATTGGATAGGGTCTATAGGTGATGATGGTCCACCGGTTTTTGTACGAGATTATATGCACGATTACGTTTTATGCATAACATTATGCTGAGCATTATTTTTTCCTAAACAATGATATTAAAATTATGGATTTCGTTCTTATTTCAACTGGTTTACAATGTAAATTGAATTTTGTTTAATACCATCATTCCTTCCAAGAATATCAGCATTCGCTTGACATATTCAGATACTTTACAAGAATTGTTTTTTGTAACCTCATTGTTTTAAATAATATTTTCTTGTACAAAAGTTATTTTGTTTCCAAATGTCCTTCGCATATATTGTATTCAACAAACAAAACGGAGTAACAAATTGAAAATAAATGTGTAGTTTTATAATAGGCCTAGGCCTACACCTTCACAGACACAATAAATAAATAATTAATTAATTAATTAATTAATTAATTAATTAATTAATTAATTAATTAATTAATTAATTAATACGTAAGGAATGTATTTATATATAAGCCGGGCCTATAATTCTGGAAAACCTTAGTTCACCTTCACATTTTTATAATAACATAATTTATTTATTTTTATTTATTACACTTTGTCAGTGGTATATACAATAATTATAATATAACATCAAAATATATTGAACATGAATATTCAAAAGTACATAAACAAAACCCGAAGTAGATAAAAGTTTGCACCAATGAAAGGCAAGGAATAACAGGTGCAAAGCACATCTAGGACAGTCCCACCAAAAACAATGAGACACCCTCCCCTCCCCAATTTATTTTTAAAAAGATAAAAAATGTTTCAATAGTGGGGTTTAGGCCTACTGGCAAATATAGCTATTTAGCTGGACAATACTTCCTGATGCGGATGGTCGAATAAATACTATCTCAGCGCATCTAATTATTATGACATTCGTCCCCATTGCACTAAATGGATTGATTCAAAAAAAGTTTATGGTGCCCGACGTTCTTCGGCTTTTTATAAAAATATCGCGGGCAAAGACCCGAATTGAAAAGAAATGGGGTTTCAAATTGAACTTTGGAATTTGAAAAGTATAAATCACGTTGGGTCTAAGGCTGTGCTAACACTTTTCTTTGATGACTTTGACCACAATGTTTTATTTTTTCAAATATCTTAAAAATACAAGAATCTAAGCTAATTGAAATAAGCGTCCATGTCTGGAGAGAAAAACGCGCTGGTTTGCGTGATTGTTGCGCCATTATCGCTCGCGTCAAATGCAACATGTTCCATACACGCGAACAAATCTGCTTGCTTGCGTCCGGGTATGCGTCTTTGTCAAAGTCGTTGCTAAGCAGTGTCGGCTTCACTACGCGAACCAAAGTCATAGGTCTAGGTTCTTGTTTGTCTGGGTGACTAATACGCGAAAGCGCCGGGTGTGACATGGGTGTGACAGGATGTGTAAATGGTTGGGTGTGAAAGTGACGGGGTGCAAACCTCTCAGCATTCAGCTGTTATATTTACAAGTCATATTTTCGCTGTATTCGGCCCCGAGTGTCATGTCAAAAATGCACATTTTCACCAAAACTAGGTAAGTCTTCACAAATCTAATGCTATGTACTTAAAGTGTATGAAATATAGACGAAATTGCGACGATTATATGAAAATTTTGACCTTCCGTATTGAAGATATAAATAAAGTTTCCCGAAAGGCATAAAATTGTAAGCTCCTCGGAAAAAAAAAATCATATTTACTGCCAGCAGTAGTGATTTTTAGAAAAAAAGGTTGGAAATTTTTCCTAATCATGTGTGTTACCTGTCTGCAAAAGGAATTTAATTTTCGGACTTTGAGGACTGTGAAATGTTAAAAATATCAATTTTTAATAATTTGCCATAAAATTTGTATAATAGCGCCAATTTCAAAAAATCAAAATTATTTGATATCAGAAGGACATTCTTCATATTAAGAATGCAATTTGATGTGTCTGATGTGCTCTCAGGTCCCAAAATAAATCTGTGTCAACGTTGCTACCCCTTAATCAGCGCTTATATTATTTTCTATTTTGCTTGGGGCCCCTGAACCCTCGGGCCCCATGGCCTTCGTCCACCATGTCCACCCGCTTGCTACGCGCCTGCTTCGGACTATAGAGAACCTTCGGACTAGCGACCCCTCTGACTAGCGAGAAGTCACGATGGTATGTATGGTCTTTCACAAATAAAGTGTCCATCTGAAACGTAAGTATGTGGGACACTCATGCGATAACAATTTAAATTTCTTTAGCTTCTAAAATAATATGAAGGGGAAAATATTAATCACGTTCTTAATTGGTCAAACAAGATACAATATTCTCTTTTCTCTCATTTAGATGCAATTAGAGAATGCGATTGTGATATTCATACCTATGTGGGACCACCGGACGAGTAATGTGATAATAATTTAAATGAATTTGTCCAGGCGTAAAATATTATGAATGGGAAAATATTGATAACCTTCTTAATTGGCAAAACATCACACACATACTACACCCCACGCCCCGCCTATACCTCCAGGCTCCACACATACAAATTAGATGCAATCATTAGTTAGGTCAAAAACTTAACTTTGGTGACCACTCTCTGGCTAGTAAGGTTTGACGATTGATTTGACTTCTATGGACCATTTAGAAAAAGAAATAGCCCCCATGTCCCTCGCGAAAATCCCGGCATTTTTCGCTAGAGGCCAAAATCCAAAATGGCCGCCGCCACCATTTTGAAAATTTAAGTTTTGAACCCCAGCACCTTTAATCATGCACAAAGACACTTTTTCGGGTATGTCGAGTACAAGGATTCCGATTTTGACATTAGTTTGACATTACGGCATCATTTTCACCCAGAAATCCAAGATGGTGGCCAGCACCATCTTGAAAAATTTAGTTTTGAGCCAGAGGACCTAAAATCGTGTAAAAAGACACTTTTTTGGATTAGTCGACCACAAAGATTTCAAATTTGACATTACTTTGACATTACGACCTCATTTTTACCCAGAAATCCAAGATGGTGGCCGCCGGCGCCATCTTGAAAAAATAAGCTTTGAACCAGAGTACCTAAAATCGTGTACAAAGACACCCCAGGAAATCCGAATCTGACATTAATTTGACGTTATAACATAATTTTTGCCCAGAAATCCAAGATGGCCCCTATTTGGTAGAGCGTAAATGTGATTTTTGAATGAGAGCAGAAGCATAAGTGTGTCATTTCAGCCTTATCTGGGGTTCATGTCCCTTATATGGGGTTTAAACTGCCTTATCTTGGGTTTACATCCCTTTACATCTAGGGATAAGACGCCTTATCTGTGGTTTAGACGGCCTTATCCTGGGTTTACGTTCCTTACCTGTGGCTAAGATGCCTTAACCTTAGCATATCGCAGTCTAAACCCAGATAAGGCATCTAAATCCCAGATAATGCGCCGTAACCCCAGATAAGGGACGTAGACCTCCGATAAAACAGCCGAAACCCCAAATAAGGCGCCTTAATCCTAAATGAGGAACATAAACCTAAGATAAGGCATCTAAACCCCACATAAGGTGCCTTAACTCTAGATAAGGGTCGTTAACCCCAGATAAGGGTCGTAAACCTCAGATAAGGCATCGAAACCTAAGATAAGGCGCCTTAACCCAAGATAAGAGCCGGCGGCCACCATCTTGAATTTCTGGGTAAAAATGAGGTCGTAATGTCAAAGTAATGTCAAATTTGAAATCCATATGGTCGACTTATCCAAAAAAGTGTCTTTGTACACGATTTTAGGTCCTCTGGTTCAAAACTAAATTTTTCAAGATGGTGCTGGCCACCATCTTGGATTTCTGGGTGAAAATGATGCCGTAGTGTCAAACTAATGTCAGACTCGGAATCCTTTGTACTCGCCATATCCGAAAAAGTGTCTTTGTGCATGATTATAGGTGCTCTGCTTCTGCTTCAAAAATTATAAATTTTCAAAATGGTGGCGGCGGCCATTTTGGATTTTGGCCTCTAGCGAAAAATGCCGGGATTTTCGCGAGGGACATGGGGCTATTTTTATTCTAAATGGTCCATAAAAGTCGAATCAATCGTCAAACCTTACTTGCCAGAGAGTTACTAGCCAGAAAATTGAAGTTTTTGACCTAACTATATTCCCAGTTGTGTACTCAAAGCAAAGCAAGTATTCGTAGCATTAATTCTTGCACGACAACTTAGTATTTAGTCATGACAGTACGTTTTCTTCAGCCATGGCGGTATTTCATGTTCCTCTCCTTGTTATACTTTTCCGGGAAGTTATGGGAGTGAGGCCTAAAAAAATTGGCGTAACATAAAAAATTAGGGTAGGTCGGTCGGCAATTTTTTTAAAATTATTATTATAATTTTTTACACACATACGTAAGATAAAGGCTTTGGAACTTTTTTCTTTTTTTTTAATTTACTTTTTTTTTAAATATTCTTGCAAAAATAAAATAAGAAAAAGGTCTAGGGTGAAGCCTATTTTTAGGGTCGGTCGGGTTACGCCAATCAAAGAATTTTTTTAGGCCTGAGAGGTGATCAATGAGTTTACCTTCTTAAGTGTAGTGACGTAAGTAGATTTTATATGACGTTTGTTGTTTACTTGGGTAAGAGCAAGAGCATAATGTAAAGTTGTATATGTGATCTGGTCCATGGGAGCCAAAGGAGGCATTTTTTAAAATTGAGTTACTGTATAAATTATTACATTATACATACTACAATGGGCTATCATTTACTGAAAACAGTTCTAGTATACTTGGTTCTAAACTTATAAAGTTTTTTGATGTCTATTTTCCTATGTGATTTATTGTTTTTTACTCCATATTTTTACCTTTATCTCAGTTTCAAATTTGCCGCCTTTGGCCTCCATGGACCAGATCGTGTCACATATGTGTTACAATGACACAAAGGGATGAACAAATAGGATATGTAAGTTGGACTCATACACAATTATTATTTGTATAAAAACAACAACACAAACTTATGGGCTTTTTGTACACTTTACCATATTTTCAAAATGCATACAAATATTATGAAGCTAACATAGGGAATTACTTAGAGGAAAGACTGAGAGAGACACCGGATTTGGAGTCTCAAAGGAGGAGGAGTAATGAACGGGAAAGGGAATGGCTAAAACGAAATGAACCAGAACAAACAGAATTATGTTTATGAAATTTATTGTGATTTTACATTGTCAGACACACGGATCAAAATAATAAATATTTGCAGCATAATTGAAATTAATTCACGTACACGTCATGACAAACAGTATATTCACGACGAACAAAGCTAAACAAAACAGCAGGAGACGAGACAAGATGGTTCCGTCTGTAACAAGAGTCAACAAGAAGTTAACAAATTATCTAAACATGGGAAATACATTCCCACGGCACTCAATTGATGCACGAATAATACAGCATGCACTCGATGCCCGTGTATCATGGCTTGAAGCACTATATTAAAAAAGAAATATTCAATTTAAGACGAATTATAGTCACAACACAAAATAATGAAAAATTACTTTCCAAAAACAAGAAGATTCGAAACCTCAGCAGTATTTTAGTTTTTGAGGCTCGTTTACTATTGAAATCCTATCCAACTTTTATAATCGCATTAGGCGAATATGGGGGTACACACTGTGTCATTTACCTTTACCTGTTCCAAAGCGGTACAAACATGTAACCCCAACACGGAAAGTTTTTATGTTTTAAAGAACAATATCTTGGAATAATCATGATAATATTGATATAAGTTTTTATAAAGTTGCTTAAGGGATCTGGAATGAGCGTTTTGAGCGTTTCGACAGTATTTTTTGTGTGACATGAGAGCACATCAGACATATCGAATTGCATTCTGAATACAAAGAATGTCTTTCTGATATCAAATAATTTAAATTTTTTAAAAATCACGAAATAATACAAATTGTATGACAAATTATTAAAATTTGATATTTTTCACATTTTGATATATAACAGTCCTCGAAGTAAATTTTATAAATCTAATGATATATTCTTAAAGTGTATGTAGCTGGGAGGAAAAGCCGACGATCAATTGAAAATTTTGACCTTTCATATTGAAGATATGGATTTTTTTTCCCCAAAAGACCTAATTTTTTTTATGCTGTTTTGGGAAAAAAATCCATATCTTCAATACGAAAGGTCAAAATTTTCAATTGATCATCGGCTTTTCATCCCACCTACATACGCTTTTAAATGAGATCTCAGGCAGGAAATCAGGCTGTTCAAGCTCTGGGTGCATCAAGGCAAAGAATGGTAATATGCTGGTAGGGAAAGATGATGTAATGAAAAGATGGATTGAATATGTTGGGGAATTATTTCACGATGTAAGGGACGGTTTGCCAAGCTTTCCCGATTCTATTGAGGGTCCAAAGATATTGCAGTCAGAGGTTCGATCAGCTATAAAAATGATGAGCAGAAATAAGGCTGCTGGGCCAGATGGAATAGTTGAAATGATTGAAGCATTAGAGGATTATGGAATTGAGAAACTGACAGGAGTCATCAACAGAATGTATGATGATGGGATATTTCCGGAAGACCTGAGCAAATCAATCTTTCTTGCTCTTCCCAAGAAACCTGGCGCTGTGGATTGTGAACAACACCGTACAATTAGCCTTATGAGCCATGTTACAAAGATAATTCTAAGAATCCTGTTACTCCGTGCAAGAAGTAGAATAAAACCTGAGATTGGTAAAGAGCAGTTCGGCTTTGTAGAAGATGCTGGTACCAGGAATGCGATTTATGTCTTGAGAATGATAACAGAGAGAGCGGTAGAGATGCAGAAGGATGTTTTCATGTGTTTCATTGACTACTCAAAAGCCTTTGACAAGGTGAGACATGATCAGCTTTTTGAAGATCTTGGCAGGCTAGACCTGCATGGAAAGGATCTACGACTGTTGCAGAACCTTTATTGGAACCAAACAGCGTGCATAAGGGTGGATGGAGATTGTAGTGAATATACAAGCATTAAGAGAGGAGTCAGACAGGGATGTGTGATGTCACCAGATCTCTTTAATTATTACAGTGAGCTGATTCTAAGGGAGCTAGAAAAGGAAAATGGTCTCAGTATAGGTGGACATAACATCACGAACATAAGATATGCAGATGACACTGTCCTATTAGCTGAGTCTGAGGAGGATCTGCAAAGGCTTCTTGATGTGGTGGTTCAGGAAAGTGAGAGGAAAGGTTTATCGTTAAATTGCAAGAAGACAGAATGTATGGTGGTATCAAAGACTGAAAGCCCAACATGCATATTGAAGGTGAAAGATCAAAGAATTAAGCAAGTTTCCTCCTTCAACTACCTTGGCAGTCTAATCACAGAAGATGCCAGATGTATTAAGGAGATTAAGAGAAGGATTGCACTGGCTAAGTCTGCGTTCTCAAAATTAGACAAGATCCTAAAAAACAGTGCCCTCAGTATAGACACCAGAATTCGGGTACTCAACTGCTATGTCGTCCCTGTATTAATGTATGGAAGTGAAGCATGGTCAATAACAACAGACATTAAAAGAAGATTGGATAGCTGCGAGATGTGGTTCCTACGAAGAATAATGAAGATCCCGTGGACTGATAAAGTGTCTAATGACGATGTCCTAAGTAGAGCAAATGTGAACAGGAAGCTGTTACGTGAAATCAGAGTTAAGCAGCTCAAATTCCTTGGTCATATCCTCAGAAAGGATGGTTTCGAGAACCTAGTATTGACAGGAAGAATAGAAGGAACAAGGAGCAGAGGCAGGAAGAGAGTGATGTGGTTATCAAATCTGAAAGACTGGCTAAAAGAAAGGGGAGCTGAACATAAAGCGACAGAGCTTCTGGAGATGGCTTATAACAGAGAATTGTGGCATGACATGATCGCCAACGTCTTAGGATATGGCACCTAGAGAGAGAGACATACACTTTAAGAATAAATCATCAGATTTATAAAGTTTACTTCGAGTACTGTTAAATATCAAAAATATCAATTTTTAATCATTTGCCATCAAATGTGTATTACATTGCGAATTTCAAAAAATCAAAATTATTTGATATTAGAAGGACATTCTTCGTATTCAGAATGCAATTCGATATATCTGATGTGCTCTAATGTCCCACAATAAATACTGTCCAAACGTTCATACCCCACCCCTTAAAGGATATCTCCGGCAATCACAATATTATGCCTTATGATAGAAAATTAATTATCAAGTACTAATCACGTAGTTTTATTTGAAACCAACTCATATTGACCATTAAAACGAATAAATACAGCCGTCTCTCAACACGCGATATTCAAAATTCCCGGGCGCCGAAATTGAGCACAGATAACCATGACGTAATTGCACTAGACAATTTCGGCGCGGGAATTTCGAATATCGCGTGTTGAGAGCCGGCTGTTTTTATTCGTTTTTATGGTCAACATGAGTTTGTTTCAAATAAAACCACGTGATTCGTGCTTGATAATTGTTCAGACATAATGTTGTGATTGCCGGAGTCATCGTTTAATGTGAGAGAAATCAAGATTTGGAATGGATTGATAATTTTAGCTAACTGTCAGGAAAATACAAGTGTCATCAGGCTATAAAATATATTTGAGATATAGATAAAGGTACGACCGATGTTCATAAGATAGCGGCGTCATTACCGGATCTTAAGATGGATCTGCGCGGGATTTACTGAGTAAGGATAAGTAGCTCGGTCAAGTAAGATAGAAGATGTCCGTTGAAGCCTTTGAAAGCGAATAACATGAGTTTGAATATAATCGGGCAACCAGTGGAGCTCTCAGAGGAGTGGTGCAGATGGTTCCCTTTTGTTGGATGTGAAGACAATTCTCGCTGCCTTGTAGCTAACCCTGTATGCCGCCCTCTTTCGCTTACTTACACGCTGAACACCGTTAACTGCCATCTAGAGCTAAAACGCTTGATCACTTGTTAATAATCCATGCGTATACACATGATTTTACATTTTTTTTAAAGACGAATCTGAAATACAAGTTTAAAAAAGCTCACCTTTTAAATCAAATGAATGTCTAGTTTGTTGTTTTTTTGTATCAATTCTTTGTTTTGTCTATTTTGGTGTTTCTTACCAGTCTTAGCTTTTAATATCTTTTTTTCTGTAATATAAGGACCCTTTGGAAATAAGTTTTAAAGAGCTTAAAGGGCTATATCCTTGGCATGGTGTTATGGATTACGTATGTAAAAAATTGTATGTTTATAATAAGTATTTAGTACATAGCAAACTAGGCTATCTTCGATATAGATAATGATTGGGGAATAGGAGAATAATAATTCTTAATTCTGTTATCTATTTAAGACAATAGTCGAGGTCCAATAATACCCTTTAATATTTTCCCAACACTCCAATGTATTTTGGAATCTATAGTAGTAGATAGCAAGGTGCCTGTAATAGGTTGTTTTCGAAACTTGGTTAATCGTATATCCGATGCTGCTAAATTGTTTGCAGAAAATCGTTGGAAAGAGGCTATCTTTAATGACCAAAAAGAACACAAAACTTCGTACGTATCGCACCTTTAATCGGGGGGGGCACTTCAAAATAAAAAGATATAGGTGTAGAGCTGACACTTTCATTCGGTGAGAGCAACATGTAAAAAATACGGGGTCATTCAAATTTTAGATATCACTTGGACAAACATTAAAATTGGGTATCGCTATAAAATGTGTCATAAAAACAAAACGGTAAGTGCTAATTCCTTGATTTTTTCACACAAGATCGCAAATGGATATGTTATTTATAACATATTTTAAAACCTAAAAGGTTCAACTCGGTTCTTAAATAAAAATTGATTCTTTTCTCTATTGCACCTTCAAATTCGTCAATACTGCTGTTTTCTTTAATTTTTGCCAAATCTTTCATTTCAAAAATACCAAATGACAATTGGAATGACTTATCCTTCACTTTTAAGCAATTTATAAACAATTTTATTTATTTTTACACTTGTGCTAGGATCACTTAATCATTAATTCAATATAATGCATGGCTTTTCAAGTAAATTTATTGGTAATTGGTATAAAAGTCTTATTTTAATTTGGCTGCATTTTGATTTTTTGTTTGCATGTATCATAATTTTTGTTTTTCACAAATTACTCAGAACTTTATTACTCAAAGAAATTGATTAATGAGCGTGTTTGTTTATTGAAATACTGGTTGGTCCGTTTTAATTAGGCCACAAAAATATAAATTTTTTTAAATATTAAATAACTTCATTTAAACACCATGGAATTTATATTCTATAGTATAGTCTCTATTTACAGTCTGTCATGTCAGCTCTAACAAACGTACAAACCCAAAGATGGTAAAAAGACTGCGATAGATAACTATCTATGTCTTTACCATAATGGTGCAAACCACAATAAAACTTTACATTTATAGGGTGACAGTTTATTGAATAAAGTTATCTTCAGTAGATAGTAAGGTACCTGATGCCTGTAAAATGCTGTCGTCTATGGTTATATACCACGTATAGACTTGGCGATGCATAGAAATACGAGTAACTATTTGCTTGTGTGGCAAGACTGCTTTGAAATCACTAAAATTGACCAAGTTATATAGCCAAAATGGTATATTTTCTCACATTTTATGACATTTCGTTGTGTTGTAATATTACCAAAATTCATTCGCATACCATAGGCCTATTGAAACTTTCAGCTTCGAAGGCGCACTGTCATTTTAATGTGTTTACGGTTCAGTGCTTTAAAACAAAAAAAGTCTCAGGTCAACCTATGTTGAGGTTTTGATCATTGGGCATCTAAATCATCTAGTTTCACCTGATATTGGTGGCGTTTAACTGTGGGCAAAAGGTTAGCACAATGAAGGTGAAAACAGGTATCTTCAGTAGATATTGTCTGTAATGTTGATATAGCACTGTGACATGACTGGTGAACCAAGCTATCTTCAGTAGATAGCAAAGTGCCTGTAGTGTAAATTGGTACCTTCGATATAGCACAGTGACTGGTGGCAAAAGACCCCATGGTACAGGGGAAATTGCCCAAAGTTGTCAAAATAGTATAAAGTTTCCCAAAGTTGCTTAACATTTTTTAAGATTGCCTGAAGCTACTGAAAATATGCTCAAACGTTTTCAAAATTCCTCAAAATTGCTTCACCCTGCACACAATTTTTCAAGGTGGACAGGCAATGTCAGGCAGCTTTGCGCAATTTTACGAACTTTAACGTAACATTAAAAAGTGTTGTGAAATGTCAAACGTTTTTGGACAATTTTGACAACTTTGGGCAACATCCCCTGTGGACATGTGGCCTCATACATATCGTTATAAGTTATGAGTGGCAAAATCCATCAATCCATTCCACCGGCTCTTCTAAAAATTGAGAACATTATGATAAATCATTTGAAATGTATATTAAAGAAGTGAATGTGTACTATATTTTATTTACAATACTTTTATGTTCAGGCTGAAACAATTGATAGAGGCATAAAAACGATCGGCTTTATGACAAATCCAAAGAGTCTCAGCCGCTGCGAGGAATACGTACTGAACCATAGCACTAATTATTGATTTTTTTGTAGAAATTACTGTCTTTTCTACAGATATGAACTGTAAACTTGGCATAAGTTATAAATAGTTATTTTATGTCATATTTGAAATTTGCGATACAAATTTAAGGCAAATTATTAAAAATTTACATTTTTGACAACGAAGTAAACTTTATATATCCAATAATATGTACTTAAGGTGTATGTATCTGGAAGGATAAGCCGACTATCATACGAACATTTTGATCTTTCTAATTGAAGATATACACGAAGGTTCCCAAAAGATCTAAATGTTTTTTGTATTATATCGCAAACTTCATATTATTACGATATTCCTCGTATTCAAAATACAATTTGGTGTTTCTGATGTGCTCTCAGATCCCACAAAAAATATTGTGCAAGAGTGGATGACCGAGCACATAACAAAACATAAAATATACAAATGTGATGATATTTTTGCCAAGTAATGAAATCTGTAAGAAATATTTTGCACACACACATTATGAATCCAGAGGTTTCTATTGGTATTAAAATCGAAATTTCAGAAAATGCACCAGGATGGTTGTCGTATGATGCAGCAATATAAAATCTACCCATTTCGTCTGTAGAAAGAACAACAAACGAGTCATGTGTACCAACGGGTACGTAGTCCCCAACAACGGAAATCGGTTCAGTTGAAGCGTTGAAGTTACAAAAATCATATGCCCAGAATGCAGACCATTCGTGTTTGGGATAATAGCGGATATTGGGAGGGATATACTAATAATTGTGCTGGCTCCACTTGCTATCGTTTGTGTGTCTGTGAACCCTAGTCCTGGAACAGTTACTGTTACTGTTGCTGCATTAGCTGCTTGGTTGGTGATAAATACTCTAGGAAAGATATTGAGAGCTAAATGGCTATAAAGTGATGGAAACACGAACGCAAACTCTGTTCCTGATATATGTCCTTACCCAGCCAAAACACTACGTTTTTACGACGTTCGCTGACGTTGTACTTAGGTTGTCATCAAACATTTTGTGAACTCGTATTGGTGTTGTGAAAACGTTATTTTCCACGTTAAATTTCGAACGTAGATATAACGTCATTATGACGTAGTAATGACGTTGTTTCGACGTCAAATTGAATACGTATTATTCAAACGTCCCTATTAACAATGATTAAGTCCGGTCGAACGTCGTAACAACAGGGGCTATTTTAGAAGAGAAAGGTCTCTGCACGTTAGCAAAGGTAAAAGCGAAAAGAGCAGCTAGCAGAGACAAGCTTGACGGGAAGGGGTTGCTGTCAGAGGGGCTGTCTCCCTCGAGTTCTGTTAACTTTTACAAAATCACGCGTTAAAATCACGCATTTTACGGACTCATTTTTGACGTAAAGGGCTGAGAGCTGAGAGCACATCACTCAGACATACCATATTGCATTCTGAGAAGGTGGAGTAGCCTTAACTGATATCAAATAATTTTGAATTTTAGAAATTTGCAATATAATACACATTTTATGACAAATTATTTAAAAAATATATTTTGACATTTTTAAAACAGTCCTCGAAGTAAAGTTCATCAATCTAATGATATGCACTTAAAGTTGAAAATTGATACATGTCTGGTTCACTTATGTATTTCACTTATTCATTTAACAGACTTGCCATTATTTTTAATTACCTACAATTGCATGAAAGTGCATACTAGGATCATGTCATTAAGTTTATGGTATTAATATGCAAAAACGAATACAAACTCTGCAAAATGCATAAAATGCACACAGGTGCCTACAATTGCACGAAATTAATATCTGTAAAATGTAATAGGCCCTAATAAAAATAAAAAATCCCTTTGATTTACTTAGAAGGGTAGGTTTCATTTAAAATGTCATTCTATTTAATTGAATTGTCATTTTTGATAACTTGATAAAATGTTGAAAGAAATGCTCACGTGTCCCTACCATCTCTTAACCTGACGCACAGTAGCGTAAAGTCCTCAAAATGTGACTAAGATTTCTTCAACTTAAGTTATGCAAATGGCATAAAAAAGTTGCATACAAATTTCATTACAAAAGATTAAACACACTCTTCATGACCTCAAAAATGTCTACAGTGCTCAACTTAAAACACTAAGATGTTCAGTCCATAAACAGGGTGTGTATTTTCTACAAGCATTGTACAGGGTGAGTCAAAAAAGTGCAATAGTGCAAAGAATCCATCTTTATTTTATAACCAGATTGAACTTTTAGGATTTAAAACACATGATATATTCATTAGTGGCCTTGTGTGAAAAAACGTAATTACACTTACCGTTCTGTTGTTATGACACATTTTACAGCGAGACCAAATTTTAATGCTTATCCACGGGACATATAAATTTTGAAGTTAGTTAGTTTTATCTTTATTAACGTCACACTCTCACATAGAGACCAGTCAATTCTGGCTTATGAGTGACAAAACAACAATATACAATATAAAAATATAGCACATACTAATACTAATAATACATATAAACACAATGTAGTCAAGGTTTTGAAAAACAATAACATGCATATACATTTGAAAAAAAATAAACGCAATGAAATGTTAGCTGAAACCTCATCAAACGCCCATCATGCTATGGGCCTAAGCCAAAAGAACAAAATAAATGCAAGAAGCCTCAAACTCTGTAAGGTAGATTTGGAACAACTGCTGTTTTCTTATCCTCATTGGCACTGAAGTAGAATGGAGCACCCAACGTTTTATTTTCCCTGGTCTTGTATAAGTAGAGGAAACATTACTTTTGTTGTTATTTTCATATTTACCTTAACATTAAAAATGTTCAAAAGAAACATACAAATTTATGGGCGGGTTTTTCAAATGTCGAAAGGAATGCGTGCAAATTGAAGTGGTGTGAATTGCAAAATATCCAGTATAAGTTGGACACATTGCAGGGAATTGAAAAATTGGAGTTGGAGTTGGGTGAGGTATGGAGGACTTAAGTAATATTAGAATGTTAGTTTGAACCGAAAAAGGGGAATTGAAAGACCGCAAAAATCAACCTTGATTTAAGTTAAAGCCAGTTTCAGGTCTGGTGTCTTTATTTCGCATTGTGTGCTCTCATTCAAATTACATGGTGCCTCGTGGACAAAGGGTTAAAATGGGTATCGCCATAAAATGACTCATAAAAGTTAAAGAGTTCACATTCTTTTCTGGACAATTTTGGTCCGGTAGATGGAGCTGCTCCCACGCCTGTTGCTGATTTTCTCGTCCAGAGGCTTTCCCCATGAGTGACCGAAAAATTGGGAGGAAAGGGCGTTACCAGTGGCGTTTTGAGGCAATATTTGCTTGATTGCCCCTGCCAATTGAATGTTTACCTGATCACCACAAGCTATACAATATCGTATATAGGGTTTCCCGACTAGATTAGTCTTACGTTTTGGAAAACTTCTTTAAGTTCTTTTCATTTCTTTTCATCTTCTTTAATTTCTTTTCAAGTCATTTTTGGGCTGAAACTAGTATAGAAATATTTTAAGCACGGATTTTTAATTCTCACTGCACGGATTTCTATTCTCACTGCACGAACGTGCCAGGAGGCACGTTAAAATAACCCCTGCACGGTAACAACGTATGAATAATACGTTCACCGTCAAATGTACGTATTTACAACGTAGATAACAACCTAAGTACAACGTAGATTACTTTATTAAGTCGGCTGGGTACTTAGACGGGGTACACACTAATTAGATATCCCCTACGTTGCGGCACATTGCCAGCACGATAGTGTCCTCACATTTTAAGTTAAACATCTCAGAAGGTGCACCCCCTGTCAGTGGGTTCATCACCCTTCTCAAACAAATGATTTTGGAAAACAACAATTCATTGCTGGTGCATTTGTTTAAAATATGGTAAAATCCTACAAGTTGATTATTTTGGTTGAAAATAATTGTGTAAACACATCCCAGCTATCAGTCTGATTTTAACCCCCTGAGAACTACCTGCCGAATGGCCAAAAAGAAGTTTTCATTATTAATTGGACCAATCAGTAACATTGATAGAATAATTTCACCACACACAAAATTGTGGTGAATTATTTGCAAAGCTCCATTCTGATTGGTGATTAAAGTGAAAATATCATATAATTGACCAATCAGAGGAAATGTTAGATCGGCAGGTAGTGCAAAATTGGAATAAATTCGCGCGAAGCGTGAAAAAATTTGCACTTTTAGGACTAAAATGGCCAAATATTAGGTTAATTTGGTCAGAAACCCACATACATGCGTCAACATGGGGGGATGATTGTATGGACCACCCCCTGGCCCCCACCCTGGCAAAATATTGGGGTGGGGGATTTATCCGCCCCATTCCCTGGGACCTACGCCTATGGTATTCCGGCACTGCAACATAAATGAATGTACTTACCACTAATTCCCATAACCTCATGGGAAAGTATAGCAAGGAGGAGAACTAGAAGTAACGCCATGGCTGAAGCAAATCTAAAATCATAACTAAATATTCGCGCAAGAATCAATATATAATATATTCCCTAATTATTTATTATTGAACATTCTCTTTAATTAATTGCTTTGATTTATCGAATACCAAGTTACCTTTTCGCTTATTTTTGGCTTTGTGTATTATTCTTTTGTTGCTTTATTATTGTGCAGTGAAATCATAACATCATTAATGATCAAAATAACATTATCTTCGCTTCGTATGTTTGTTGTTGGTTTTGCAGTGTACAGGGTTCGCTCCAATAATTACGTTTTATTATTCCTAAACTAATTGATGGGCAGGCAAATATTGAAAATAATTTGCTAATAATATCCTAACAATACTACCAAACGGTGACAATGTGATCAATACAAACTTATACTAAAATAGGAATCTATTCTTTATGCAAATCCCACATTATTGCTTTACTTTAGTTATCATGTGGGGGTCACTCCCATTAAGGCCTGTACACCATCCGCGATAATAGAAACGTGTAAAATGGTAGTTTTTCGTGGGTAGGCAAAAACAATGTATGCACATACATTTTTTAGCTATTTTTAACATAGATTTTCATTTCTATATTAAATTATACATCTTTATCCGCTCTTTTGAGTTAATTTTTATTCTATAAACTGTACATTTGTGTGCAAATTGAGGGCGCTATTTATATATATTTTAAATTTAAATAACCCAAATAATAAAAAATAATTACCCTTACATTTTATGATAGAAAAGTGTTTTGAAAATGTCGTGCCATTTGTTAGTCTGTTATCTCATGTTCTTATACCATAATACAAGTGTCTAGTCCTTGTAAAGATGCAAACAAGATTTAAGATAAATAGCGCCATCATTGTTCGCCTTTTTTTTTTTAATGACTATATACATTTTACATGCCATCAAACAACTGTGAAGCCTCATTCCCACTTTAAGTTTAATTATCGTTTCATTCACTAGGTGTTCCATCAAGTCTTCTCATTGGCATTGCTGCAGGAGTAGGCGGGTTGATCCTTGTCATATCCATTGCTTCACTTGTCTGCCTTGCCGTTTACCGATCAAGATCATCTGCATCTGATGCCGTAGCTGTACCAAACAGTCCTCCGACGACGCTCTTCCAGCAGGGTCGCCAAATAGGCAGGGTCAATAATGGGAGCATACAGCCTAGGATGTATTTTCCAGAAGGCAATTCTGTCAACCCGTATACTTATTATCGACGTTAATACTGCACACACCGCCGTTGTTAATTTTGCAAGTGCTGTTGATGTTGTACCAGAAGTATCGCATTTCAAAATTCACAAGGCATTTTAAAATTCACATATCATTTTAAACTGGTTTATGAAAAAAATCCCGTAGAATTGGGATTCGAGTTTAAATATAAAAAAAATAATGTCTTAAAATTTTAAAATTCATGTATGATACTGCAACGTCCCTACTTATAATTATTGTAATATTTAATAATTGTCAATAATAATACTTTTTAATTCGTTCTGATTTGTAAATGGTGTACATGATGTTCCTGAAAGTATTTGTTGAATATATTTACAGGAATTAGTTACTGGATTTATGTTATTGGAATTGCATATATATTACTGGAATTATTCAGTGAAACTATGATATTGGAAAGACTTAATGTACTGGAAAAAGTTTTAAATTAATCTGATCCTTACATTCCATTGTGTGCCAATATCGAAATTGACATTTTTAATATAGTATTTAAAAAATATATAATCATTGCCTAAGTTGTAAATAAGTTTGTTCATGTTAGTTACAGATATTTTGAGCAAGTCCACTCTGCTATTTCTAATTTAATTAATTGTTAGAGACCGGTCGAGTGCAGATCCGTCGGAACACGCTTTTCAATACGGAATAAACGCTAACTTCATCGTGACATCATCCAAGCAGCAAAGTTCATTTCCCATTGAAAAAAACGTTATCCGACGGATCTGCAGTGGACTATTCTGTTTATGACTGTACACTACTCAAAGAAATTAAAGGATCATACTAATTTACTAGCATTTTTCAAAAACAGCATTAACCTTTTAAATCAGATGAGTATCATTTCATTCAGTAATGTTTCGGCAACACTTGCACTACCAAGTACTGATGTCCCGTGACACCGAAAATCACCTTGGTTTATAGCACCATAAGAAGAAAAAATAAAGAACAAAAAGTCAAGAATATCAGATTCTAATCATTAATTTATCGAGTATTGTTATAAGTAGCCCCAATAAGTAAGAAACTCGTGTGTATACTTATGATGTTTACAACTTGTGCATTTATTCCTAATTTCCTTTTATAAGCTTAAAAAGGAAGAAACTCCAACATTTAGTACTTCGAAAATGTGGATGAATAAAGACGACATCATCTGAAGTTAATGATAATGCTTAGTAGTAAAAATGTTATAAACGACAAATGTTCAATCAAGTTTGTCAATGTAAAAATAATTGTGTTGATAGATGAAATAGTTTGAAAGCAATGTTTAGCTAAATTATTTTCCTTGAACTCGTAAACTAGTAAAACGTGGTGGTTAATGTGTAAAATGAATCATATATCGACGGGTCAGTGACACAAAGATGTAACTCCATTCTGGCCATTTGGAGAAAAATGATTCTAAAGATAATGGTCCACATTTACCTACGGGCGTAGTTAATTATGTGTTTCACTGGCAATTGATTTCAATGGGGTGCTAATTGGAGTTACTTCTATGTGTTTATCGAAAAGTGCTCATGTTTCTGAAAATATTGATATCAAAATCTCATTTTCGCAAAAAATGGAGTTACGTCTTTGTGTCACTGACCCCTCGATATAGAGTTCGACTAATTAGTTTTTGACAATTATTGACAATTATATTCATTTAGATAAATTGGCTCTAAGAAAGTTAAATCTTAATTGCAAATTTGAGAAGTGGCTGCATTTTCTGAAGGCCGATAAACCCATAGCCATTTTTATGATTAGAGCTGGTCTCTACTAGCTGTATGCATATAGCAGGTCTCTAATTTTATTCGTAATACGTGTTTGTTTCAAATACAAATTGCAAAATTAACCAACGTTACCCTTTTATGGTATAGATAGCACAAAATACATATCCAGGGTCAAAAACAGTGACGCACGTCACAACAACTACATCGCGTCATAGGAACCATCCTGCTTATGGCACTTGGTGTCATAACAACTATATTGCGCAAGATACTTTGAAAGGGGTGTGAAGAAGTCTATTTACATCAGAGTAAACCAACCATCACTCAACCGCGACTTGGGTCGATACAAGTTACCCAGAGTGTACGACCAAGTTTTGGGGTCAAGTGTCCAAAAGGTCACTGATCCCGCACTTGGGTTGCCAGTCTCCTGATGAAGGTCAAAGTTGTGACCGAAAATTGGAGGTACGTCTTAATTTTGTGTTGAGATCATAGGTTTAAATCATTAATTATGAAATCTACCAAAACAGATGAACTTTCATGCTAACTATACTGCGTATCGACACGTCGCGATTCTGACGGCAGCTCGGACAACATAGTTTTTGTCTAAGGACAGTATATAATATGTTTGGTTCACGCCAGTGAACATTAAAACCGTTTGCACCCACATCTCATATGCAGTTTATCCCCTACATACCATGTGCCTTGAATAGCTATTGTAAGCCACCAAACCTGTGGTTAAGAGGCTAGGAAATCATTCCTAATATCTCATACCCTCGTTTGTATGCCTTTATCTAATCCTGCGCTCCATGACAAGGACAATTTAGCACATTTAATCTTCAGAGAGACTGCTTAGTGTAGGGAATTTTTAGCCTTTTTTATTAAACATGTTTGCAATTGGCTTAGCAATCACATGCTGACAATACACATAACTGATTGGTTAAGCAGGTCACCATGGTCAGTATAATTAGCTATAATTTTATTTATTTAGTGATAAGGCATAGAAACCTGCAATAGGCGATTTACTTCAGAATATAACTACAGCGCACAAAATTAAGCCCATTCTCTATAGTTAATTGAACCACTTCCCTGATTAAACACAGTTAGTTAAATTGGTTGTTTATTGACTCTTGTAATAACCAAGCAATGTGAGTATAAACATATCCAATGTTATATTTTCTGTTACAAAATAATAATTGGTGTGCATATAAAAAGCTGGGATATGCTGACAAAAACTAGCAAGATCATGTAGTGTAATGTGTTTACTTTAGTGATATTGGTATCTAGCATCTGCATAGAAAACCATTCAACAAACATGCAGTGTTCCTGAAACACATTAGGCGATTTGCTTCCAAATAAAACTTCTTTTAAAAAGGAATGGGGTGTCGAATGGGAAATAGCATCTGATGGGCTGATACAGTGGACATTTTGATGTAAGTTTGTTTCCTGTAGGTGGCTTAAAAACCTAATTTATGCAAAATGAGGTTTTTTGACAATTATTTTCCAGAGTCAAGATGCAAGTATCATTTATGCCTCAAATCACTTATTTATTGTTAAATCAGTGCAGAGTAGGTTAGTATAATTATGTGGGTCAAAGTAGAGAACTATACATCTGATCCGTGAACTTTGTCTTTTTAAAGACAAATTCCTGTTAACAATGTATCATCAGGAAAGTTGAGATAGACATTACTGGTATCATTAAGTAAATAAACATAATTAGTCTGTAGTGAATCAGCATGGAATAATTTGTTTCTTCTAATTTTATGTAATTACAACAAAACTGACGCACGTCACAACAACTACATCGCGTCATAACAATCTTCTCACGGATCGCACCTCGCAATTATGACAACAGTTCAGACAACATAGTGTTTTGGTCTAAGGACAGTGTATAATATCTTATACCAAAATATCATAAAGTAATTATAAAGTAACATAATTATATAATACATTTCTAGAGTAAAAACAAGCAGTGTCGAGACGTCACGTGCTCAACAACTACATCGCGTCATAGCAACCATCTCGAGATTCGCACCTCGTGTCATAACAACCATTATTATTGTGTATCGACAAGTCGCGATTCTGACGGGAGCTCAGACAACTAAAACGTAGACTACTAAAACGTGATGCTTTAAGCAAACTGTGTAAAATGAAACGACGGGTCAGTGACACAAAGACGTAACTCCATTTTGAGAAAAATGAGTTTAAAGACAATTAATGAACCACATTGACTCTGACATTGACTTACGTAGTTAAGTCTGTGTTTCACTGGCAATTGATTTCAATGGGTGCTAAATGGAGGTAATTCTATGTGTTTATCGGAAAGTGCTCATGTTTCTGAAAATATTCATATCAAAATCTCATTTTCGCAAAAAAATGGAGTTACGTCTCTGTGTCACTGACCCCTCGATATAGAGTTCAACTAATTAGTTTTTCAACCAATTATTGACAATTATATTCATTCAGATAAATTGGCTCTAAAAAAGTTAAATCTTAATTGCAAATTTGAGAAGTGGCTGCATTTTCTGAAGGCCGATAAACCCATATCCATTTTTATGATTAGAGCTGGTCTCTACTAGCTGTATGCAGATAGCAGGTCTCTAATTTTATTCGTAATACGTGTTTGTTTCAAATACAAATTGCGAAATTAACCAAAGTTACCCTTTTATGGTATACAGCTGGTAGACAGCACAAAATACATATCCAGGGTCAATAAAACAGTGACGCACGTCACAACAACTACATTGCGTCATAGGAACCATCCCGCTTATGGCACTTGGTGTCATAACAACTATATTGCGCAAGATACTTTGAAAGGGGTGTGAAGGAGTCTACTTACATCAGAGTAAACCAACCATCACTCAACCGCGACTTGGGTCGATACAAGTTGCCCAGAGTGTACGACCAAGTTTTGGGGTCAAGTGTCCAAAAGGTCACTGATCCCGCACTTGGGTTGCCAGTCTCCTGATGAAGGTCAAAGTTGTGACCGAAAATTGGAGGTACGTCTATGACGTGCGATCGCTGCCATAAATGGACAAATTGACATATGTCAATTTCTTTCAGTGAAATCGACATATGTTGATTTTATCCAATAGCAGAACTTGTAATCGACATAAGTAAGCTAATTTACGTAAAATGTACATATGTCAATTACCTTGCGAGAAATCGCCATATGCTCATTATTTGAAAACTAGTGTCGAATTTATTACTGTTTATTGGTTGCTGCAACCGGCCTACCGCCTCATTGGCTGAAATTACCGCCAGAAAAATTCAAAATATAATCGACATATGCCAATTTAGAAATTGACATATGTCAATTTCCAAATCACTACGCTACGAATGCACCAAAAATACACCTCGGAGTACGAGCTCTATCACTTGACAGTTTATGACCCTCATCAATCATTGTATATTTGTATGTTTAATACAACCGGTCGCTTGTTACATTCTCTTATATTATTCTACAACTATTTCAACGTGTATTCCGTTCTAAAATGATTTTTCCTATTGAGTATTAGCTGGTATTGTTAGAAAGTAAATGGCTTAAATAAGACTTGTTTTTAAAAATACAATGTACGACTAGACATAACATGTACATAGTGTAAGAGTCTACATGGATGGAAGCTTATTTGCTGTGCAGGTCTTGGGGTGGTGCAATAATGATGTGTACTTGAAGGGGGAGGGATTTATAGGGGTGGCAAAGATTTTTGGGGAGGCCAAAAGCGGTCAACGTACGTACATGTATATCGACAGCCCGTAGCATTATGCATCAACGTATGTTGGGCGCATTGGATGTCTTTTTGGGAGTATTCTTTTCTGCAACCAATCACATGTCTTGAAATTTACATATGTCGATTTAAAATGAGAACAATTTTAACCAATCAGGTATAGGGAAGCAGTCACGCAGCCAATTACACAACATAAAATTGATGCAAACAGCACAAGTGGTTTTAAATAATGGACATATGTCAATTTCCACCCTTGGAAATGACATATGTCGATTTTATGTACATTAGCTTACTTATGGCAATTACAAGTTCTCCTATTGGACAAAAATCAACATATGTCAATTTCTTTCAGTGAAATTGACATATGTCAATTTGCCTATTTATGGCAGCGATCGCACGTCATATACGTCTTACTTTTGTGTTGAGATCATATGTTTAAATCATTAATTATGATATCTACCAACACAGATGAACTTTCATGCTAACTATACTGCGTATCGACACGTCGCGATTCTGACGGCAGCTCGGACAACATAGTTTTTGTCTAAGGACAGTTATATAATATTTTTTAACAATGTATCATTAGGAAAGTTGAGATAGACATTACTGGTATCATTAAGTAAATAAACATGATTAGTCTGTAGTGAATCAGCATGGAATAATTTAGTTTCTTCTAATTTTATGTAATTACAATAATACATATCCAAAGTAAAAAAAACTGTGACGCAGGCCTTGGCGTCTAGATTTTAAAGGCGAGTGGTTAATCACTCGCTAGCATGATTGTAGGCGAGTGATAGAATTTTCACAAATATCACTTTATTTGGGTATAATCAAGTAGAGCTTCGGTTTTTAAACGGTATTTCTGTATTTATGTTGAAATGCGCGCGAAGCGCGCTAAAAGGTTTGACTTTCTACGCTTGGAGGGGTACAGAAGCGATTACATACTGAAATGGCTGATTCAATGGCTGATTTTGGGAGATTCGCAGCGAGTGATATTTAGTGTCTATGGCGAGTGGAAAATCGCTCACTAGAAATCGAGTTTGGGCGAGCGGTGGCGAGCGAGAGCGATCGCTCGCCTCAAACGGCAAGGCCTGGTGACGCACGTCACAACAACTACATCGCGTCATAACAATCATCTCACGGATCGCACCTCGCAATTATGACGACAGTTCAGACAACATAGTGTTTTGGTCTAAGGACAGTGTATAATATCTTATACCAATACGGTATATCATAAAGTAAATAAATATAATTATATAATACATTATGAGTAAAATGAGTAAAAACAAGCAGTGACGAGACGTCACATGCTCAACAACTACATCGCGTCATAGCAACCATCTCGAGATTCGCACCTCGTGTCATAACAACCATATTGTGTATCGACAAGTCGCGATTCTGACGGGAGCTCAGACAAAATATTTTTGTCTTTCGTTAAATATGGCAGTTGTAAACATAGGTTCGCGAGAATTTGGTACGTTATTCAATTGATTACTACTTATATTAATATAATTACCACGCATCATTACCAGCCAACCGCGAAAGATGGGTGACCGTCAGTAACTAAATAATACAGACTTAAAAACTACACTTGTAATCCACACCTTAATACCTACATATAAAACACGATAAAAATAAGCAAACATTACGAAAGAAGCATATGAGGAAAAGAATAAATTAACTGTGAGAAATAGATGTGCTTTCACTGTCTTCTTAAAAGTGAAGATGGAAGTATACTGACGAATGTACAACCCTGAGCTGATTCAAAACGAGGTAAACTCATGCTTGAGGAGCTGTAAACTACAGATCTATAAGGGGTGGTGCAATAATTATGTGTACCCCGGGGTGGTGAATTCTCAAATTGGTCTGCCAAAAATCGCTTGCCCCCCCTTTGACCATGCCAAAAATCTTTGCCCCCCCTTTTGATGTGCCAAAAAATCTTTGCCCCCCCCCCTTACACATGCAAGATTTTGGGGAACCTGAATTTAAAACCTTAAATTGTCTTATCATATAGTGCGAGCGCAGCGAGCAGGAAATTTTGCATATTTGAACATGTTCCTAACGTTTTCCTACACCTTTTTAGGGCGTAATATAGAAACGGTACCCAAAATATCTGGGCCAAAAATTGCTTGCCCCCCCCCCCTTTCGACCTGCCAAAAATCGCTTGACCCCCCCTTTCGACCTGCCAAAAATGCTTGCCCCCCCTTTGGCCTGCCACAAATCTTTGCCCCCCCCCTATAATTCACCACCCCGGGGTACACATAATTATTGCAAGGAATACGCTATAAATGAAAATGTCTTGGAAAAGAGCAGATTTTCAACGTTTAGATAAAAAAAATTGTAATTGGTCATAGCGAACCCGAGGTACACTAATTTGAATAAAAAATACTCATTTTAGTAGCTGCACACGGCTGATTGATATTCATCCATTTCTATTTCGCTGGATAATAAAGCGTTAACAGGATTTACTGTTGAAATGACAGCTTTTGCCTGCACAAGCAATGCAAATAAAAATCTGCTCGTAAAACATAATTACTGACAACATGAATGGATAGATATTGGATCTCTCTTGTTATCTTTATAAAAACGACTCAAGGCACAGTATAGGGGCCAGCCCAATGAAATTTCCGTGTCGTTGGACAGATGTTTCAAATGGACAAATCATAATCAAAAATGTTCAGAAGAGTCTGTAGAATCTTTTCTGCCATGTTGCCAAATCTATAACCCGCGCGCTCTATTCCGTTTCCATGGCAACGGTCACGCTATTAAAGGATTTTTGTTATTTTGTACCTAAAATGGCAAATCTAAACTAGCTATTTCTTGGAAACTGAATGGAGTAGAAACTTCATATTTGGTGTGCATGAACACATGTCACAAGTATATTTGAAATATATAAACAAAATCATCCCTTAATTCCATACACAAAATTTCTTCTTGTTTGAACGGGAGGGTGGTTTTAGGATAGGTTAAAAGTTTCCTTTTAGGAGTTTTGAGTTAGCCAACCAAAGCATTTGGAGGGTGTGATGTGCCCTGAGTAAATTAATTTAATCATTTAACTTTGTTTACAAGCTGAAAGTATTTCATGAGATGGAAACCCCTTGTACGTGCAAGATAATGGTCTTGCAAGTCATTTTGGAATTCCCAAATTGACTTTCAGCTTGTAAACAAAGTTAAATGATTAAATTAATTTACTCAGGGCACATCACAAGGGTTAACCCCCAACCTCGCAAAGACCATACAAGGACAGACCAGACGTGAGGTTGAAAGTATTGCGAGACTGAACCGGCAACTATTCTAGCTTATACATGTATGCAGTGGATGGAGCAGATAATATATGCATGTCTGTGTCGGGAAATAATCTCATTTTCTTTTCTGTTCTTCCTTTCCATCCGGGATAAGCTCCTGAACAGGAGTAAAGCTAAATACCCATCTGCGTTGCTGAAAATACTTGGTTTTACGAAATAATCTGTCTGTGCCATGTAAATAGTCCATGATGCCAATAATCCCGTAATTGTTGACGACCCTGCATTTAAAAAAGATAACATTTGCTGAGGATTCGGTTTTTTTACATGATTGTAATGTACTTTAGTTAACTAACATACCAAAAATCAAGACTTGAACAACACGAATGAACAATTATTACGATGGAAATGTCAGTCGAACGCGAGAGGTTGCGATTTTCCGTACGCCGTGCGCCGACTTTACGTTTATACGCACGTTAATACGCGTGTTTCTACGTGCAAATGCATCATCGCATGAAACCATAGACATACCACCTAGACCTATGACTGCCCGATGATCCCTTACCACAGCGGGAGGTGAAGCCCCGTATCCAAGGTGATATTTACGGATTGACGGGGTTACTAGGCGCGGAGAATATCGCATACATGTTTGACGCGAGTCGTTTGCGTGATTACTGCGCTGTTATCGCCCGCGTCAAATGCAACATGTTCCGTATAGACGCGAACATGTCTGCTTGTTTGCGTCCGGGTATGCGTCCTTGTCAAAGTTGTTGCTATATAGCAGTGTCAGCTTCACTACGCGAGTCAAAGTCACTGGTCTAGGTTCTCATTTGTCTGGGCATGAAACCACATACTCAACCAACTCAACGTTTGATGGCGCTGTGTCTTATACAGCCTGTCTCAAAAAAAATTGTGCAAGTGAAAAGCGCCCTCTTTGGCAATTAGAAAATACCGTTGTGGAATAATGCTTACATCAACGTCACGGGCGAAATCTTAGCTCTTAAATGCCGTTTGTTCTGTTCAATTTGCTTGTTCCAATTTCGAGATATGTTTATTTAACCACGAAAGGGTAAAATCACAATTGTGCCACTTTTACTAGGGAAGAGAGCTGTACATGTAAATCAATTATAGCTGATGTTGATGCGTCTAATGCACCCCCCCCCCCTTTCGGGGCGCATGCATTAGACTCATCAACATCAGCACGCGTGCATTATTTTGTCTAATATCTCTCTCAACAAGTAATACGCATTCATTAACATATAACATGTATAAGTGCGCAATATTTGTTTGTCTTTTAACATGTCTTAAGGGGGGTACTACACCCCTGCCCAATTTTGTGCCTATTTTTGCATTTTTCTCAACAAGTATAGCGCATTGGGGACAAGTAAGATATGTATATTATAGGGGCAAGGACTACAACTACTGTACTGGAAATTTTATTTCAGCACAGACAACAGTTGTGGAGTAACAGTCAAAAATGAGGGAAAACCAATATTTGATCAATAAATCAATAACTACTTGCTTTGAGTTGCTGAATTTCCAGTGCAATAGTTGTAGACCTTGCCCTATAATATACATATCTTACTTGTCACCAATGCGCTATAATTTTTGAGAAAAATGCAAAAATAGGCACAAAATTGGGCAGGGTGTAATACCCCCTTAATGACTAAGAGAACAGTATTTACCATGATAAAATCATTGACATGCACATGTATTCAATTTTTACAGCAGAATGTGAAATATTTATTTATCTTTTAATCTCTTTTAAGTGGAAAAAGAGAATCATCATTCCTGCATCATGATAAAACAGTCAAAACAGTCAAAAACAGTTTGTATTGTGTAATTCATGCATTCTTTTGATTTCACGAAGGAACTCATGATAAACTTGATGCTATCACTGTTACATGTAAAGCCCTCTTCCCTAGTAAAAGTGGCACAATTGTGATTTTACCCTTTCGTCTTTAACTAAACATATCTCAAGATTAAAATAAGCAAATTGAACAGAACAAACGGCATTTGAGAGCTAAGGCTAAGCCCTTAACGTTGATGTAAGCATTATGTCACAACGGTATTTTCTAATTGCCAGAGAGGACGCTTTTCACTTGCACAATTTTTTTTGAGACAGGCTGTAGTCAGTCATCTGGTGATCATATAGACGAATCCAAGTAGCCAAGTCATGGTCAGGATTTGGTCGGACATCTTTGGGTAGCCGCTAGCACCAACCTGATGTTTTGAGCGTCCAATTGTGCAAATAAAATCCGCCTAACACCTAGAGAAGATGCAAGGACGAGGAGGGTTAATAGAATAATAGCTAATAATATATATAATGGAGATAATTCCGCAGGTAATCCCGTCGCATCTATTCATACATATAGTCCTTTTGTTCGCAAGTACGTCAATGCATAGATACCGCGTATAGTTAATCCGATTATTAATATGTCACTTCAACAACGAATAGACCATGCTGTGTGTTTTGTCGACGGGAACTGTATTGTGTTATTCTTTTGTCTACCTGTGTTTTCGCGAAAGGTGTAAAACGGGTGATGGAATGCAGTTTAAAATTTCCGCCAAGGCCGAATAATTTCACATTTTGAGTGCATTGTAGCCGACGGCTACCCAACTAAAGGCTGCTAGTCAGGTGTAGGAATGCGTGAATTTAGATTCGTCTATAGCGCGATTTGTCCCGACTCCTTTTGCATGAAATCGGTCGGGGTTTGGAATTGGCTGACGGGGCTCAAAAAAATGTTGTTTTGATTTTGTACATTGCATCTAATACTGGAACTAAAATTTACAAGTCAATTTGCTACGTTGCGTCCGAAAGCATCGAACTTCATCAGGCATCTGATTGATGATGTTGTGACGTCAGACGGCGAGGAATGTCTCGTAATGCCGGATCCCATGCTTGTGATAACTGGCAACGGAGGCTCCCTTTCTTGTTAATGGCGGGCTTACACGCATAGGACCAGGCATTGCGAGACATCCCTCGCCGTCTGACGTCAACATCTGACTCACAACATCATCAATCAGATGCCCGATGAAGTCCGATGTTTTAGAAAGAAAGAAAAAAAGAAAGAAAGAAAAAGAAAGAAAGAAAGAAAGAAAGAAAGAAAGAAAGAAAGAAAGAAAGAAAGAAAGAAAGAAAGAAAAGAAAGAAAGAAAGAAAGAAAGAAAGAAAGAAAGAAAGAAAGAAAGAAAGAAAGAAAGAAAGAAAGAAAGAAAGAAAGAAAGAAAGAAAGAAAGAAAGAAAGAAAGAAAGAAAGAAAGAAAGAAAGAAAGAAAGAAAGAAAGAAAGAAAGAAAGAAAGAAAGAAAGAAAGAAAGAAAGAAAAGAAAAAAGAAAGAAAGAAATAGAATAAATAAATAAATATATAAGAGTAAACAAACAAATATTCCAATTAATCAATCGCACTAGCGTGGATTACGAGACACCAGTCAAACAGCGAAATGAAAAAAAAGTAATATCTAATTCGTTCACCATTTCATTCAACACATCCTTTCCTTCATTTAGAGGTGCAAAGCTAACAAGGGTGATAACAGCCTGAGTCGCACTGCGTGGTGTGCATGGTCGGTATAATAAACGTAGCATGAACATGATAAAAATGAAGACGGTGCAAAATATATACAGATGTGCGCGTAAAAACTAGGCCAGTGATGAAACGACTTCAGTTGACAATCAAGAGATTGGTAGTTTGCTGGACCCACTGGGAGATTGTTCCAGCCCCGCCCGGATGGTACGTGGGACCATAGTTAGCAAACACTGAAGAGTTGGTGTGGGGTTGCATGAACCTTGTGGAATGGCCTCTTGCAGCTTCTGGTAGATGAACAATGATGGGTGATTCCATGTGATATCAACCACGTCAAAACGGATCTTGAACATCACGAGTAGGCGACTGCAGAGGCGTCGGTCCTGGTGAGAGGTCCAATGTTAGTCACCTGTTGTACTTGACACTTGGATTTGTAAAACCTATTAGAGAGTCAGATTTCCACTTTTCGAGAGCGTCAATGTCCTGTTGAAGAGCAGTCAGAAGCGTCCAGTTGTAACATTTTTCTGTTGCAATAAGTCGGGGCAATAAGGTACCAATTCTGGCTACCCATAGGAACCGCTGAGCCGTCGCAAAATTTGAGAACTAACTATATTTTTATAATCTTGACTTGTTTAGGAATAGCTAGTTCATTGGTAGAACACACGCGCTGGACTTCCGTCAAAACCGTTTTTATCCGTTTTAAGATAAGCACTCCTTGTGTACTTCTGGTAGCAGAGAAATTTATCTTATGCAGCATGTCTCTGTCTAGAGTAGTGTGCTCTGAGGTCTCTGGACTTTGGACCAGATTTGGTTGAGCTCAACCATCCCACACTTCCCTCAGAGCATATCACTGGTGTTGTTTGTAGCTCCATCTGTCTGAATGTCTTAGATCTTCTGCATAGCAAGAGGACGTAGCTCACTCAGATGAGATGCTGATATCTGGTGTCTTACCGGTCTGAGTGATTTCTAGAGGGAACACTATTGGCTTGTGTTCTGCATCCATCAGGAATATCCAGTTAAATAGCGACCTTCTTCATGCCATCATGCTTTTGCTTGGTTTGGCGTTAAACTACTTGAAGAAGTTATTCACTGTATTTACAAATTCTTGACACCTTTCTCTGGGCTTCTAGCTGCGAGGGTCAGGTTATCTGCATATTATTTGGCAGATGATGTGATGTTAGATCCACTCATGCAATACCCGAGATGATTGGTCTGGTTTTGGAGGTGAGACACAGGTTGAAAATGACCAAATCTTGTACAGTTGCTATAATGTTATATACCACATCAGGAAGATCATATTTAAGTAGCCTACTATGATGAGCTATTCAAGTGTGTCAAATCAACCGAAATGCACAACTTACTGGATATTGTGGACGATTAGAGTTTTCCAAGGCTAATCTGTCACATAACGTTAGTAAATTAGAAACGTTGCCTTGTGTTAAACCTTTAATTATAAATCTTGTACTTCGAGGTTTGAGAGCCTGAGATGAGAGCCTTAACTCACAAAGGATTTCTTTATGAGTCATGGCCCGGGGTTATGGCTTTCTGGTTCTGAACCCTCGACATGTTAGGACTAAACTTCCCAAATACTCTACTATTTTGGCTCTTCCTGACCGCTCTTCCTGATTCTCGCGTAAAAAGGACTAGGTCACGACATGCTACCCAGTTTGTTCAACGAAAACGATGCCGCGCGTGATGATGACGTTTTCAATGAGAACCCCACTTCCGTGTTTATACCAAATCGTGTGCAAAAGGACCTTGTCGAATAGTAAAGATATAGTACACGCCTATACTACATGTAGTGATAGGTGCCGCTGACACCGTGTGACCTGCTATATATAAGCGTATAAGTCGCAAGTTTAGTTTAGTTTCCAAACGCCTGGCTACTGCGTTGGTGTTCACGCGCACCTGTTCAAGCCAGAAGTATGTCTGTAAATCCTTTGTGAATTAGGGCACATTGGGCCATTCACGAAGGACATACTATTGGCCTGTGAGGTGCGCGGCAAACAAAGAACATCTTAGTCAGCCAACCTGTCTGGACACTACCAACTTGCGATATCCTCATTTCGTTGTAGCATGTCACATATCATAAGTCCTCTTTCTGTGGCGAATTTTTGGAATTGATAGATCAGTATTTTCACTCTTATGGTTTACAAACCTACATTGAAGACTCGTCAAGGACAAATAAAATGGCAAAGAAAAAATGAAATTGTTCTTCGTAACTCTTACTTTATATGATGGTAATCATGAAATTCTGGCGGTAAACAAAATGGAAGGTGATATCCGCTATGACTGAACAATACTTCCAACGGGAGGATGACAGCCCAGGCAAAAGTGACCGTAGTATGACACCCAGTTATCAATGGACCCATCAATACGATAATGTTGGAAAAGAAGAACTCCAATGGGTGTGCGTACATGGCGCTGAGGGCGACAGGTGCCGTCCATTCATGATGTCTCTTGTGAAAGTACTTGAAGATGCGGCGGTGATGAATAAGTCTGCATAAGATGACATTAATCAAATCAACATAATTGATCTTTATCAAAGTTACTATAATGTCAAAAGACACAATGGTCAAACACACATTTCTTTTCTTTCTTTCATGTTCTGTCAATTATAGGAAATAGCATCGCACGTTTAAACGCACGGTCCACGTGCCGCGTATGGAAAATCGCAATCTCTCTATTAGTCTAACGCGTACTCGATGTTCATAGCACAGTACCGTACCGTAGCACGACCGACTAAGTGACACGCATTGGTGGCATCGGCGCACACCGACATCACCTGGTTAATAATTACATTGTACAGCAGAGACACTAAAATCAATACCCGGGATCGATACACGTGAATGTGCTATGCACGATTTGATATTCAGACGATAAATCTTTGGATATCGGGGTAGAAAGTGATGAACATCTCCCGTATTTTATTTATTCTAAGGAGCCCATATTTCAATGGATATGATAGTCGTTAGCTTGCGTATTGAGAAAGAACCGTGCGCACTGAGCTCAAAAACTGACAAAAATTCTGATTTTATATGTGCCGAACTATAGCACAGCGTAGGCCACTGGTGGTGGCAGTCTAAAAGCAGATGACCTCATGGCGTATACCATGCTCACTGACATCTACAGAGGTCAGTTACCAGGCTATTGTCAATAGCCTTAGTCGGATGTCCCTCGGCCCATTATGTGTCTCAAAACTATTAAACAGGTCGGTCCATGAGTGGCCAAACGGTTCCTGGTAAGCCGTATACTTCTACTACAGTATATGCAGTCTACTAGTTCTCTATTGACAAGGGGCAGCCTTCATTGAACAGCTCTTTCTCAGAGCCAACAAACCTTTAATTTAGCAGATAGGCGAGGTCTGCTTGTTTTCTGTAGACAAGGGCAGTCTTCAGTGAATGGCTCTTTTCAGAGCCACCAAAACTTACAAAATCAGCAGATAGGCGAGATCTGCTTGTTTCTGTTGACAAGGGGCAGTCTTCAGCAAACGGCTCTTTTCAGAGCCACCAAAACTTACAAAATCAGCAGATAGGCGAGATCTGCTTGTTTCTGTAGACAAGGGGCAGTCTTCAGCAAACGGCTCTTTTCAGAGCCACCAAAACCTTTATATTAGCAGATAGGCGAGATCTGCTTGTTCTCTACTGAACATTTTCCTCAGGACTGTTGTTGATAAATAAGTGAAGAGATTTCATACTTCTAGTCCAATAAAACAGTACTCACTGTGGACGTTTCGAAGTCTTGCAGACTTCTTTTTCAACACTGATGTTGTTGTGATGATCTTCTGTTTACCGCTGATGTTACAGGTTGCTTAGCAACGCGGTTGCCAGTTGGTGTTCCAAGAAGATCGTCAAATGCGTGAGTAAGATTGTATTGCCCCTCGTCCCTGTTCATGATGTTGTCTTGCTTCCTGATCTGGATTGCCTCCTTTATCCATCGCTTATATCTGTCCGCCTCCTTGCCTACTACCCTAGCCTCTTCCCAGTCTATAATGTGATCTTTGTCCATAACATGGTCCGTGATAGCTGATTTATTGACCTTTGATTCTGATGCCTTTCTGCTAGCTCTGGTTCTTACTGTAGCCCCTGCTTTCTCCGCCTCTGCCCGGTGCTCTTCGATACGCTTGCCAAACTTCCTGCCTGTCTCTCCAACATACGTAGATTCACAGTTTTTACATGGAATGGCGTAAATGACATCCGTAGTGTGAAGTGGATCACGCTTATCTTTGGGATGAACCAACATGTTTCTGAGCGTACAATGAGGTTTCATAGCTGTTGCAATGTTGTAATTTTTGAAAGTCCTGGCTATACGTTCAGATACCCCTTCCACATATGGGATGACGACCATGCCTTTTGATTTGCTGTTCTCATCCTTCTTGGTGTTCTTCTTCTCTCTAGGTGTCTCCATTTGCTTTTTAACTCTGTCAATACTCCAAGGCGGGTATCCACATGTGTTGAGCGCTTTTTTGATGTTAGCTTCCTCCTCTTCCTTGTCTGTGTCTTCTGTGATGATTTTATTTTTTCTGTCCATTAGAGTTCTTACTACGCCCAATTTCTGGTGTAACGGGTGGTGGGACGCAAAATTCAGGTATTGGTCGGTGTGTGTGGCTTTACGATACACCAACAGTTTGACAAAGATCACATTATAGACTGGGAAGAGGCTAGGGTAGTAGGTAAGGAGGCGGACAGATATAAGCGATGGATAAAGGAGGCAATCCAGATCAGGAAGCAAGACAACATCATGAACAGGGACGAGGGGCAATACAATCTTACTCACGCATTTGACGATCTTCTTGGAAAACCAACTGGCAACCGCGTTGCTAAGCAACCTGTAACATCAGCGGTAAACAGAAGATCATCACAACAACATCAGTGTTGAAAAAGAAGTCTGCAAGACTTCGAAACGTCCACAGTGAGTACTGTTTTATTGGACTAGAAGTATGAAATCTCTTCACTTAATTATGCTTGTTCTCTGTTGACAAGGGGCAGTCTTCAGTGAACGACTCTTTTCAGAGTCATCAGTAGACAAGGGCGGTCTACATGTCTCAATCTTAGGTACTTTGTCCTGAAGAAGTCAGAGCTACTCCTGACGAAAGCTTGACAGTTCTAAACTTGTCCGACGGCGAACCCGCTAAAAACCCACTAATAGGTCGGAACAAAATGGCCATGCGTGGTTGTGGATTCAACCTACCATGGCGATTTCTGCACTGAAGATATCGGTGCGATGACACTGTGCGGCGCTGGTATTAAATTCCAATTTTTTTACCTTAGTTATTCGGCTCAAAATTAAAAGGGGACATATTTGACAGTAAAAGCTAACATTTTATGGAAAGAAATGCCAACCGTTTTTTTATGGAAATGTTACAATATTGGCGGTATCAAGTCACCAAATGGATATTGAGATACGTACCCTTTGAGGGAGATTAGCTGAATTTATACTTCATCGCTGAGCAATAAGTTAGCGCGCTTTGCCCAACGCAACAAAAGCGCTCTACTTTGGCTAAAAAGCAATTGCTATCACTGAGCGATGTAGTATAAAATCAGCTTTATAGTCACATACCTATGAGTGTAATAGAAGACAAATTCATAGCAGAGTATGACGCAAATAAGATCCCTTAAGAAAACTTGAACTGTAGGGAGATCTCTTCCCATGTCACTGCCTCGCTGTACTTCAAGCCAGTTCCAGAAATATCCAGCAGGAGCAGATACGAGTTGGTTGACAACTACCACACGCAAAAGGTGCTTTATACGATAACTCGGAAGCTAACACAAGAACAAAAAGAGGCCGCAGATGGAGAAAAAAAATAAAGCGGTGAATTGTGACACCACCTCGTTGGGCTACCAATTAAACTACAAAACAAAACGCAGCCTGTGTATCGGGCCACGGAATCAGCATTTCCAATTCTTATTTATTGAGGGCTAATAAGAGCAAAATTATACAATTGATTTGGTCACAGAACGGAAATGCAGCAATTCGATGTAGAGGTGACGTAATAATCAGATTAACTACCATAGCAATAGATGAATACAATTTTTGACTATATCGCCTTGCACTATAACTTTCACGCAGTAGGCCTACCTATGCATTGAACCATATCATAGTGATCACTCGCACCTGTAAGATCTATGATTGGAGACATACACAGGTGATGAGTGCAACATCTATCAGTCCCGTTGTTGCCCTGCGCCTCCGATTGGTTCAAATAACGAGTACACGTTTCGCTTCTACGCGCATGCACTGAACCCTGGTATATCGTCTCATCACAAGAACCAATAAGATTGCAGGAACTTTCCCAAGTGCTTAAGATTGTAATTAATGAACTAACAACTGATTAAACAGAATTAATGTAAATTTGTATTCGTCGTCACCATCCTCATCATCATCATTATCATCATCATCATCATCATCATCATCATCATCACCATCCTCATCATCATCCAACCCATTCTCATTCTTATTTTGTACATATGATACAAATGGTCAAAGCAGTTAAAATGTATATATGATACAAATTAGACCATGCGCAAGAATGGATGCGCAGTAGTCAAGGATCATCATCATCATCATCATCAAATTATACGGCAGTAAATAGCGCCCTCTGTTGATCAAAATTCACTTTAGTAAGTACTTTTTAAGAGAGTTAATTAATATTTGAGTTAATAAGTAACACTATAAAATGTAAAAAGCAGAATTTTGTTAATTTAAAAACTGAAATGAGGTATGGGGCTGGCTGGGGGGTGGCTACGGGGCGTTAGCTCAAGGACAATATTGTTCAAGGTTGCGCCGCAGGCCTATAAAGAAACAATGTTGCTCCCAATACAATAGCAAAGAAGCTTAAACTGTAAATTAGCCACCGATAGAGGGCAGGGCCTGAAGAATGAGGGAAATTACGGGGTAAAAATGTAAAATAAGTAGAAAGTGTGAAATGGGTGACGAGCTGTCTCTAAGTATGGATATGGGTGACGGGTTTTCGCTATCGACAGCCCGTCACCTAGTAGAGACAGCCCGTCACCCTTAAGGTTACCCTAACCCTAACCCTAATCCTAATCCCCTTACCCTATCCCTAATCCTAACCCTAACCCTAATCCTAACCCTAATCCTAACCCTCACCCACTAACCCTAACCCTAACCCTAACCCTAACCCTAACCCTAACCCCTAACCCTAACCCTAACCCTAACCCTAACCCTAACTCCTAACCCTAACCCCTAACCCTAACCCTAACCCTAACCCCTAACCCTAACCCTAACCCTAACCCCTAACCCCTAACCCTAACCCTAACCCACTAATCATAACCCTAATCCACTATCCCTAACCCTAACCTTAATGTAACATTGACCAACAGTAACCTTAATGTATAAAATTGGCCAACAGCACCATTAATGTAACACAGAGGGCGCTAATTACTGCCGTGCTAAATATACAAAATAAGCATCATCATCACTTCAGTGAAATGCGCAGAAGTCGGATTTTTCTTAAAATGTAATATATTTACATTTTAATCTTTCTATTGCGCATGCCTTAAAATGTATCATATAAACAAAATTAGGTGTTCACGATTTGTAACATATATACAATTTAGCTAGAGAATGTCTTGCATCATCATTATCATCATCACCATCACCATCATCATTATCATCATCATCATCATCATCATCATCATCATCATCATTATCATTATTATCATCATCATTATCCAAGACATTCTCTAGCTAAATTGTATATATGTTACAAATCGTGAACAGCCCGTCACCCATATCCATACTTAGAGACAGTCCGTCACCCATTTCACACTTTCTACTGATTTTACATTTTTACCCCGTAATTTCCCTCATTCTTCAGGCCCTGCCCTCTATCGGTGGCTAATTTACAGTTTAAGCTTGTTTGCTATTGTATTGGGAGCAACATTGTTTCTTTATAGGCCTGCGGCGCAACCTTGAACAATATTGTCCTTGAGCTAACGCCCCGTAGCCACCCCCAGCCAGCCCCATACCTCATTTCAGTTTTTAAATTAACAAAATTCTGCTTTTTACTTTTTATAGTGTTACTTATTAACTCAAATATTAATTAACTCTCTTAAAAAGTACTTACTAAAGTGAATTTTGATCAACAGAGGGCGCTATTTACTGCCGTATAATTTGATGATGATGATGATGATGATCCTTGACTACTGCGCATCCATTCTTGCGCATGGTCTAATTTGTATCATATATACATTTTAACTGCTTTGACCATTTGTATCATATGTACAAAATAAGATTGAGAATGGGTTGCATTATCATTATCATTATCATCATCACCATCACCATCATCATCATCATCATCATCATCGCTAAAAATGATGTTACCTTCGTACCTCTTCAAATGGTTGCACTTTGTATTTTATGAGCCACGCTGGTTTCAGTACATCAGCTAGAAGAAAAAGACCACCAACACTCCAAAACACAACCAACTGGATCACTGTCATTCCTAGTAGTATTGAAATAATGTAACATGTTATACCACAGAGAACCTATTCTTGAGAGGGCACTCTATTCACGTGGTTTCTTTTCCAACGCTAAAATATCACGAATTTTGGTGGTTTGCAAGTGAAAAGTGTCCGCACTATCGATTGATTACGTAACTGTTATGAATAATTTATTAGGTTTTTCAATGCAATCGCCTCGACCCATTAATACATATTATCTGTATTATCAAAGTACTTGGAATAGCAATACGGTGAGTTCACTGAACTACGCCCTAATACTGATGGAGTTTTAATGGCGTTTAATGGCGTTAATCCTCTCCATACACAGATGAACAAATACAATAGATGAAGGTCAGCACGTATGACCTCCTGCGTGACATGTTATATGAGATGTATAAAAACCTGAATATCATAAAGATCAGTATTCGTTTGTGCATATGGACTGCACATATACGATGCTAAATATTACTCATTATATATTATGACAAATATTGGTAATGACAATACGGTATATACATTGTATATAAAACGACTAATAGATCCTACTATCATGGCGTCAGGTCAATGGTTCATCATATCCCGTATGTTTCTTAAAATTCATTCATATTTGAGACAACTTGCTGTGCCAATTTTATAGGTGCACAGGTGTGGCTTCGTGTTTTTTTTAATTTTCATTTCTTTTTAATGAAAGAATTAAGGTTTTCCACTGCACGGGGGCCACAAGGGTGATACTAATTTAATGCTATATTTATAAATTGATTCCCGATTGGCTCTATAGCGATTTCACAGAAAAGGCAGTATTTCTAGTACAATGCAGCGTCGGACGCTAGCTGAGAGCGTAGTAGCCTAAGTCATGGACTCCAAGAAAGGCTCTCCATACACAAATGAACAAACACAAAGGAGGGTAGTCTCCTCCGTGGCCAGCTTGATTTCGATGGAGCGAAACCAAATTGGCTGCGGAGGAGACGGGTCATTTTGCCATGCAAATTATTCAGTGTCAGGGCTCTGGTTATACTTTGATCAGCTTGTAATACGCCGTAGAAGTGACGTAGTTAATCGGATTAACTACCATGCAATATATGAATACAATTTTGACTATACCGCCCTGCACTACAACGTTCACGCGGTACCGATGCATTGAACCATAGATGTCAGGGAGGCACACCACTAAATAATCGTCCCATTGAAGTACACGGTAAAACACAAGAAAGTAAACTCGTTTTTCTACCACTGGCTCAAAGTTGAGAAAATGTCGTATGGATTTTCTTAAAGTTTAAAGTCTGAGATTTAATAAAAATTTATTTTTTTGTGGTCAATCTAGATGAACTTTTGAGCTAGCAGCTACGGGCACCTGAACAGCTCACTCACGAATTTCAGCCGACATTTGAGCCTCCTTACCAGATCCGGCCTTTATATTATTCCGACAATCTGTCACTAATTCACAATCGATTTCAAACATTTTTTGAACAGATTTTTAATGTTGAGGCTCTAATCTATTGTTTTCATCAAAAATAAGCACGATTCACTTAAATTTAGTACCCTCGAGAGGCTGATATATTTCGCTCAGGCGCTATTTTTAACCGGGACTATACAAGGTTACACCAAATGCGGAAGGATTTAGTGTAGTGCCCCCTTATAAGGAGAATTCTTTTTCGTTATATTTTTTAATTTTTGGAACGAATAGACAGTTTGTGTGTCTTAGTTAGGTAATGAGAGGGTTTTACCGAATAATGGCAAATGCCGTTTTTGCCCAATTTTAGCTAAAAAAGCATATCGATCACGCATTAGGCCTATACCCAAAATATGTGCCATAGGCCTATCTGCTTTTATTAATACTCAAATTTTCTTTAAATAAAAGAAAGTCACGTTAATAATAAGCCAAATCGGCATTAGAAGTTTGCAATGCATTGTGGGACAGTTTTTGCATTTTAGGACACTTTGTCCTTTGACCTTTCACGGAAATTCAGAAAAATTGGTTTTTGTGCATATAAAATATAATCAATAAAGTTTTACTTGAATAAAAACAAATCAATAAAAATATATTTATTATATGAATTAATTATCTAAATATTTTTAATTGTAACATTATTAGAATAATAAAAAAATAAATAATAATTAGAGTAATTTTCCCGAAATGTCAGAGGTTAAAGTGTCCTAAAAGTGCTCTCAAAAACCGGAAGTCACAATGGCGATTGGGCTTATTGATTGCAGTAACAACCCCCCCCCCCTCATACAAACAAGGTTCGGGAGGGTTTAAGGACCTGTGCAGATTTATAACCTTCAAACCAAATCATCCAAATCGTAGAAATCTTATTTTTTCACATATCTCGACACTTTGTTCAAATTTGAAGCCCTCTGACGAAATTATACAATTTAAAATTACGCATTAACATCTAAACTATCGATTTAAATCAAAATTAACATAATTTGAGCAAAATGCGACTTTGATTTTGGCTGAACTGATCAAAGAGCCGATTTCAGACCCGCTTAAAAAAGCGCCTTCGGAGGGGGCACACCACTAAATGGGGTCAAAGAAAGCGGCCGAAAATTTAGGAAATTGCGATCAATGAAGCCCTATTAATGTAGATTTTGTTAATTTAAATATAATGTCGAAAGCAAAAGTGAAAATGTCCACTTTTTTAACCTCTACGCAGGGGGAGGTGTCTGAGGGGGATGTTGCTCCCTAGGGAAGTTAGAAATGAAGGTCCAGTTGAAGCCATTTGGTGCATCATTTTTACACTATTTAAATCCCCTGGTTTAAATCATTGCTTTAAAGAGAAAGAATTATTTTTATAATGCGTGAGATTTTACTAATTTAACAGCTCTTTGTGTGAGATTTACTACCCAGGCGTGAGATTATACTACCTTGGTGTGAGGCCGTGAGAAAGTGACTGATGATGCGTGAGACTCCCGCCCAATGCGTGAGAGTTGACAGTCCTGAATTACATATCCTCTAAATTCAATATTCTTCCCTTTGATGCTGATGAAATTCTTTGAAAAAATTAAACCCCTTGCATTTCCTCACATAACATCCAAGCTCACATTGGGCGCTCGTTCCTTTTGGAAGGAATTTTTATTAATATTACATGTTCGCCTTTAAAAGGTACAGAAAAATAGTAGGAAATGAACCATCGCAACCCCGGCCAGTCCCGGGCGGGGTTCTCGTACAGGTAACCAAGGTAATTAACAATTTAGCTCAATGCGCTGATGCTTCAACTAACATCACCACACACCAATGAGTGCCGTAGATTTCATTGGTGCTGTCAATGAACTGCAACTAGAATGGATATAGATTACTAAAAACAAGTAGTACTTGGGCATTACCTGCCGATCTAACATTGCCTTTGATTGGTCAATTACATTACATAATATCTTCATTTTAATCACCATTCAGAATGGAGCTTTGCAAATAATTCACCCCAATTTTTTGTGTGGTGAAATTATTCTAACAATGTTGCTGATTGGTCCAATTGATAATGAAAACTTCTTTTTGACCAATAGGCAGGTAGTTCTCATGGGGTTAACAGTGGACTTCGGTTGTATATATAAATGCGCATATATAAATGCGCACGTGACCAGATGGCCAGTGCCATGTTCGTGTTACCTCACTGTCAATCACTGAAATTGCGACCACAGTTCCAGGTGGTGGCCGCATTGCATTCTCTAAATTCAGTAAATTTTCATCGTCAACCGTGTAATTAAATCAGATTATTTTGACATTTTAAAACGCTTGAAATATCACAAACAAATAGGCCTATGTTGATAAATAATATAAATACAAGCTAAAACCGTTGGGGTTCGATAATGAACCCCACAAAATTAACCGACTATATTGGAAAATGCCATACGGCCGGGCGGTTTCACAAGTTGCCGGCTCGATCATGTCATCCGCCGCCTGCACAGTTCTGACCTTAAAGCCAATCATGTCCCCTTTCATACTTTCATGCCGTTGCGACAAGAGGCATGACTTATCAGCCATTCACAAGTCTTGATTGTGTCTGTTTGTCTACAATGCGCGTGTGCCACGCCGCTCGGCGGCAAGCAGCATGATAGTATGAAACCAGCACTACGTCATAGATATGGCCAATTGGCACGCCCATTTAGCACGGAAATTATGAAATATAAGTTTGTAAATCAGCTATATCTAGCTTTTTCCGTGATGGAAAACGTTAATAAAGAGTTTATCTTTCGGGTCAAGTTATTTTACCCTTTGCAATCAATGCCACTATTTTGCAAAAGCAATTTTCCTTGCGACCTGTCATTTTCCCCTATACTTTTGCACGGGGAGTTTATGTACATCTGGGTACCTTCCGGGGGTACCTTATATCGTTTAATACGGTATGGCGACTTGTAGATGTCACGTGCGCATTTATATATGCGCATTTATATATACAACCGAAGTCCACTGGTTAACTAAAATGAATAAACTCACCTGTGCGTCTGAGAAAAGCCCCCTCATCCCCGTAGATTTCATTGGTGCTGTCAAAGAGCTGGTTCCAGTGTTGTTGTAGCAGGCCTACGTGAGTTGTGCTTAAATTCATGTTTTATTCTTCAAAAGTCTCAGATATGTGGTGATGGAACTGTAATGATATCAGATGTTGCCCATGACTAGTTACTTGTTGAGACAGGAGGATGAAACGGTACAGGGTAAATGTCGCACAGTGTCATCGCCCCGATATCTTCATGGCAGAAATCGCCATGGTAGGTTAAATCCACAGCCACGCATGGCCATTTTGTTCCGAGCGGTTTAATAGTTTGGAGACGCATTAAATGAGCCGAGGGACATATGACTAAGGCTACTGACAATAGCCTGGTAACTGACCTCTCTGTGTGTGAGTGAGCATGTACGCCATGAGGTCATCTGCTTTTAGACTGCCTCCACGAGTGAGTGCAGCTAGCCTACGCTGCGCTATAGTTCGGCACATATAAAATCAGAATTTTTGTCAGTTTTTGAGCTCAATACGCACTCTTCTTTCTCAATACACAAGCTGACGACTATCATATCCTTTCAACCCATATGTTCAAGTGCAAGGAAAAGAATATGGCTTCTTTAGAATAAAAAAAAAACGGGAGATATTCATCAATTTCTACCCCGGTATGCAAAGATTTATCGTCTGAATATCAAATCGTGCATAGCACATTCACGTGTATCGATCACGTGTATTAATTTTAGTGTCTCTGCTGTACAAGGCAATTATTAACCAGGCGATGTCGGTGTGTGTCGGGACCCAGGACACAGCTCAAGAAGAAACGATAAACCACCACAGCCGTTTGCGGAAGCAAAAATGGTAAATGTCTCATTTAAGACGGACCATCTCGATATGCTAATTAGGGTCAGGGATTATTAACTCTAACACTAACAGATACATTTACCGCACGTCTGTGACTTCTACCATAGTCTGGCTATTCAGGAAGATTTATGAATTATAATTAAAGATGTATGAATTTACATCAGAATTTATTAACATAAAAGTTTATCTATGTTGGTTTATAGATCATAATTAATGATTTTAACCTTTGATCTCAACACATGATATTAGACATACCTCAAATTTTCGGTCGTAACCTTCATCAGGAGACTCGCAATGCAAGTTTGGGATCAATGACCTTTCGAACACTTGACCCCAACACTTGCTCGTACACTCTTGAGGCAGACAGCCTCATCACTGACCAAAACGATAGGGAGGAGGAGAAATTACACGTCAATAAAGCATTAGAGAACTATCATAGTGCAGTTATACTGCACAGCAAACATGATTCGACCTTTGCAGTACTTAAACCTGTTAAACAGGAAACTACTCCAGCAAAATCAATCGATAAAGTCTAGTCTATCCTGAACATTGAATGGTGGACAGCACTTATGCCCAAATATGGCACTTGCCAATCAATAATCACCCACTTGAAATCCGCTGACTCGCTGCACTAACCAAAGTTATAGACAGATATGGGAGCTGTTTTGCTGTTACATACCAGGGAGGTCCAAAGATTTGCAGATATTAAGGGAAATTCCGAGGCCGTGCAGTCTTCATCAGAATCTCAGATTACTTTAGCACCGTCGTCCAAGCTCCAGCTCGTCGGAAGTCTCCAAACACATCCACATCGAATCCCCAAATCCCCGGGTTCAAATTCCCGGGACACCATGTCACTCAGAAAGCTAGTGAATCGACGGCTGTTGTTATACGAGGCTCACTGAGGCAATACAAACGATCGAATTTGGTGTTGAAATGGGCAAAATTTTGAGTTACACCTTTTCACTGTAAAATTAATTTTCCTAATTTTCTCGGCCAAATATTTCCCAACTTTCTAAAGCACATCATATGGGGTTATATATCGTAGATATGTCAGAATTTCGGTTTTGATTGCACCATTTTTCAATTCCGATTAACAATTTTGTCAAATCAAAACTGATGTTCAACTCAGTCAGTACTTCATTAATATAACCAGCTGAAATAATCGTTATTTCTATTGTGGTTTGCGAAATCATCCATTCATGGGTACATTCGCGAGTTGATTTTGATAAAATTGGTAGTCAGAATTATAAAATGCTGCAATCAAAACCGAAATTCTGACAAAACTACGATAGCCCATATGATGTGAAAGTTGGGAAATATCTTTCATTAGCGAATTATGTTACTTTGAAAAGCAAAAACGTTGACCCCAAAAATACTCATGGGACAAGTTGAAACCTGTGAAAATCGAATATCTTACACTAGAAGCCTAAATTTCATACCTAAAGTTGAACACCAGGGTTTGAAAAAATCATTGCTTTTTATTTGGCCGAGAAAATTAATTTTACAGTGGAAAGGTGTAACTCAAACTTTTGCTCGTTACAACTCCTAACTCGATCGTTTGTATATAATTAAATGACTAAAGTCGTATACAGACTCCGAGTATTGCACGTACAATATTGTATGTACAATATGTACGTTATTTAATCTATTGCCATTCTATTTCCAGTAAGTTCTAACGAATGTTTGATGACGAAAAATCGATAATATGTTACATACAATATCTAGCAGAAATATATTATCGATTTTACGTCATCAAACATTCGTTAGAACTTAAACATTACTGGAAATAGAATGGCAATAGATTAAATAACGTACATATTGTACATACAATATTGTACGTACAATAAAAAGTCTGTATACTGCTTAAGTGAGCCTTGTATAACAACAGCAATCGATTCACTAGCGTTTGGTTATATCACACATAGCTTTGTTTTTTAAATGCATTGGGAAATGGGAAAGATGCATTGAGCATCGTGTCATTGAAAGTGTCAACATTCTACTAATTGTAAGTGTTCACTTGAGTGTTAAGGGGAGCGTCACTTTGCAGGTAGAGTGAAACTAGTGTTCAGCTTCACTTTATTTAAATGTAGCCGATGCAACATGCAGTTACAGTTTTAATCTGAGACGAAAATACCTGATTAGGTATTTTCGTCTCAGGTTTTAATGCAGATTTTCAGTGCAGTTTAACAATAATTTAGGCCTACAAATTGATCAAGACACTAACATAATACCCACAGTGTGCTATAGAATCAGATGTGTACTGTTTCTGCGTTGTTCTCACTCAGATTGCTGCAGCAGGGGGGGGGTAATATATATGATTTTATGTAGTTCATGTAGATATGCGTTCATCATGATTAATTTTGGATACAGCGCGCTATTTGATTATATTTGAGTTAGCATTTAGTCTTGCTACATTAGTGGAACCAATAATATTTGGCATCCTTACCATGCTTACAGCTCAAATGATAAAACTAGAATTAATTCCATTTTTTCTATGCCCCTATGCTGCCCACGAGGGTCGAAGGTCATAATGGGGGCCAAAATGTAAACACTGGTTGAAGAAGATATAGTGGAAGATCCGATTTGAATACTGTTACGCTGAATCTTACTTTGAGAATTTTTTGAAGATACTATGAGTAACCCAGCAAACACAAAACGTTTTCGACATTATTCGCAAAAGGTTATAAAAGGTTGTCAGAAAACGTTTAAATGTCGGGTTATATAAAGGGTACATTAATGGTATAAAACGTTTTCATAACATTAAATAACATTTGTTGGTAATTTACTGCACAGCAAACACAAATGTTTTGCAGAAAACATTTAAATGTCGGGTTATATAAACGGTATAAAAACGTTTTAATAACATTCCAAAAACATTTTTGAAAACTTGGTACCGTACAAATCATTCTAAACAGAATTTTGGGGTTGAACAAAATTTTGGGGTTGAAAAAATATTTTGCAAAAAATGTTTGCCCAAAATATTTACAATAACGTTTTTAAAATGTTTTCACGACCTTTATATAACCCGACATTTAAATGTTATTAAAACGTAAAAAAAATACCGAGATATAAATATATAAATAATCAATATGAGTGGGCCTACTAACACTAAAAAACACACAATATGCCTCAACACAATTCACCTTGATTATGACCAAATTAGTCATTATTTTGTGCACATTTTCGCGCGCTCTACGCAAACTTTTAACACGTACATGTACATGTACACTCCAACTGGGGGTTGAGTGGTAGCATCCGCAACACAGTGTCTCGCCAAACTGTTCTGTCATCTGCTGTATGCTGGCATTTACTATGGAGTTTAGGTTGGTTCTTTTGCAGTCAGCTAGCAGGCAGCTAGCAGGCAGTATCTCCACATTCGAAGGCCATCTTTGGAAGGCGTGAGGGAGGCATTCTCTGGACGTGGTCAAAATAATGCAGTCTCTGACTCTCTTCAGGGTTATTCTGTCCAAGATGGAAAACTCAACACCCAGGGTTTTGCGGATGGTGGTGTTTCGGATCCTGTCTCTCCGTGTTACTCTCATTATCTTCCTAAGGCACATCATCTCGAAAGTGAGCAGTCGATTCTCATCCTCTCATTTCAATGTCCAGGTTTCTGCTCCGTATAGCAATATTGACCATTATTATGTTTTGATGGATCCAAGTTGTGATAATATTGGATCCAAAACATAATAATGATAAAATTGGATGCTTTACGCCTAATATTTATTAGTCTCGCTATGAGTTTTAAAATACGATCCAATTTTATATCAAACAAGGACCTTGTATAGCTGAATCTTGGTGTTGGTTTGGATGTCCTTAGCACTCCAGATACTCTGTATAGTCTCTGCACAGCTCCTAGGCCTTTGCCTATTCGAAGTTTAATATCTTCTGAGCAGGATCCTTTTTGGGTGATCTTTCCTCACAGGTATGTAAACTTCTCGTACATATTTTGAGGTGACGAAAACTTTTTGACTTCTAAAGTCTGGGAAATCGACTCATTATTGTTTCTTCTTTATATATAAATATTACATACCTGAGATTGCCTTCGTCAAGATGTATTTCCAGTATGGTTGGACTCCTCTTCCCTATCTCCCTCCACTTCAAATGGTAAATTAATGAGTGAATCCTGGATGGCCCCCAATGGCCGCGCTTCTTGTTCAGTCCTTAAACTACACGTGTCAAGGGTAATACTATTAGAGTTAAATGTCACGAATAGGGAACACAATCTAAATAATAAGTGCATTGGTGCAGATCCGGGAATGAATCAATTGAACGGTATTTTACATAATGTCATTTTTACTCTTGACTCTCTGTTAAAGGCCCATTCAGTGATCAGTAGGATCGCAAAAATGATCAAAACTCATATTTTGACAATTTTGTTAGGGGCTGTGCAATAAATATGAGCCCAAAAGCTCCCCAAAAATCGCTTCCCCCCTCTCGGCCCGCCAAAAAATTAGATGTATGTTGCGAGCGCAGCTAGCAGGAAAATTTGCATGTTTAAGGAACAATTTGAGACCATTTTGATAACAATCGGAGCAAGTTTTCAAATTTGAGCCTAGAGGTAAAACCTTGACCTTTGACATTTTTGCTTATAACTTGAGAACCGTACATCACAGATAGGTCAAACTATACTTTTTCTGGATCCTTGTGACCAGGAGAACATTGAATTTTTCCCTGTATAAAGTTCCATGACCTCTATGGCGGAAATATTGGACAAAATATTTTTGGCCCTCCCCCTAGAATTGTTCACCAGACTGAATACTACATCTGAGCCAAATTTCACACAAATCAGATTTGTTTTTGGTATGATTCACCATTATGCAGCACTACTACAATTAAGCAATCAGGAAATGACTATTCATCATATCTTAAGAAGGCAAATGATAAGACCTGTTTTTTTAAAACTTACTAATGAAGATGAAATTGTAAAAATTATCACCAAACTTGGAAGTGGTAAAAGTCCTGGTTATGATGGTATGAAATCTGATATAATAAAACAAGTTGCAAATGAAATAACCTATCCGCTCATGCTTATTTTTAACCAATCAATTGACTCAGGAGTTGTACCCGACGAATTAAAAATCGCAAAAGTTGTGCCAATATATAAAAAAAGATAATCCCGAAGTTTTTGGTAAATATAGACCTGTATGGTTCTACCATGCCTATCAAAAATTCTTGAACGTATAATATACAATAGGTCATAGCAATATGGTTTCAGAACTAATCATTCAACATATATGGCGGTTTTAAATTTTTTAAATGATGTTACTAAGGCCAGTGATGAAGGCATGAAGACCTTAGGTATCTCCATGGATTTATCAAAAGCCTTCGACACTATTGATCATAATATTTTCCCGAATATTTTAATTACATAAATTGTATCACTATGGTTTTAGGGGAGTATCTCATGACTGGTTTCGAAATTATCTTTCTAATAGAAAACAATAGTTCTATATAACTCCTGCAAATCTCCTCATGAAATCGTTTCTTGCGGTGTTCCGCAAGGATCAATACTAGGTCCTCTCTTATTTATTTTGTATATGAATGACATCAGCAACACATCACAGATCTTAAATACAATTTTGTTTGCTGATGATACCACAGTTTTTTATTCTCACAAAGATGTATCTGTATTATGTAAACGTGTAAACACAGAAATTCAAGAAGTTTCAAATTGGTTCAAAGCAAATAAATTGTCATTAAATGCAAAGAAAACAAATTTAATGTATCTTGGTACACGTGCACAGACTAGTAGGTGTAATATAACAAAGAATTTGATATCATCTTGGATGGGTGTAAATTAAGTCGAGTTAGTGAAGCAAAATTAATATAGATGAACATTTGACTTGGAAAAAACATGTTCAAAATATTGGTAAAATTTGTACCAGAAATATTGGTGTACTATTAACAAAGTTAAATCATTCCTTCCAAGAGACGCCATGTATAAATTATATTGAACTCTAATAGGCCTATTACCTTATCTTAAGTGGGGAAATGCAAATAAAGAACACATGAATAAAAGGTACCGCCTCTAAAAACGTGCCAGGACAGTATTCTCCAATAGTGACTATCTTAGTCACACTGAACCAATTTTCAAAATGTTTAAGGTATTAAATATCTTTGATATGTTCAATAAGGAAGTTGCTATATTTATGTTTAAGAATAATAACAAAATGTTACCTAGATCTTTTGAAAATTTCTTCCAGACTCACAAAGAAAATCATAACTATAATACACGGAATATGAATGACTATAAAATACCTATCCACAAAATCAACAGTATCTTAACGGTTGGACCAAAAGTTTGGAATGCATTGCCAAAAAATGTTAAAAGCAACCTTAGGTCATTTTAAGTCAAACTTGAAATCTGTTTTTGATATTTATAAGTAGAATAATGTTTATTCAGTGATATGGCAACATTTGGTTAATACTATTGAATTTGATATAAACAAATTTTATGTACACGTATACTTTTTTATTATATGCCTCTGACATTTTTGTGATGGAGTGTGCCGGGTGTGAGTGTGAGGTGAGCAATCAAGTGTATTTTCTTTTTTCCCTTCAGGCTTGGTGTATAATTGTATTTTTTCATTTTGTGTATCTGTGTTTATATATTTAGGCTCTTATTTTAAGTGTTTCAGGGGGCACAACATTTTACAGGCTTTCAGGGCAGGCTTTTGCTTCTAGTTGTGTCTCCTTCATCGTTTGTTATCTGTATGTTTTATTTTTGATGGAAATAAATTTGATTGATTGATTGATTGATTGATTGATTGATTGATTGATTGATTGATTGATTGATTGAACAAAATTAGACATTTCACATGAATCTGTAATAACTACTAAAAAGGCCATTTCGTGAACCACAACCACATCCCCCCCACTTTTATCAAAAAAGTCGAGATTTTTATACCACTGGAAACCTCTGGCTACATAATGTTTATGTATCAAAAATTTCTTGCAGAGTAATTCTCTTAGCAAAAATATCGTCAAATTTGAATTTAGTTCTGGTATACCAGAACAAAATGACAACAGTGGCCTATGGAGCAGTGTAATACACATATCATGCATAACTCGCAAACGCAAAATCGGAATCAACTAAAATTTTGAGAATAAGCTTTTTTCGTGGGTATACTGAAAAATGTCATAAAAAGAGGATGCTAGGATCACGAAATCCTTTAAGTAGAAAAATTAACTACATGTGTTTGAATGGGGCTTCAACTTTGTCAATACTGCTTTTTCATAGTTTTTTGCCACTGGAATTTTGCATTTCAAAAATACCCAATGACAAAGTTTTATGACTTATTATATTCCTTCACTAATTATGTTATACACACTATTGATATGTTTTACACTTTCGCTGGGATCTCTGAATGGGCCGTTAACAGATATATACGAGGGGGTATCCAAAAGTTTTTGACATCACACAGAAGTGAAAGTGCTATACCGATGAAATTTTGTCAGTGTAATCACTGGTCCTTATGTACATTATGGTCCAAAAATGGTCTCATAAGTATGTTTACTTTCTTCACAAGGTGGCGCTAGATGGGAAGTATAACCTTTTCGTGATAAGATCCTCCACTTTCTTGAGTTTTTTCACTGTGGCCGCATCATCCGTAAGTGATGGACGTCCACTTCTTGGCCCATCTGTGAGGGACATGTGGCCAGTTTGGAAATTCCTTTTTCAAAAAGCAATAGTGCCATATGATGGGCAATCATCACTATAGATTGCTTTAATTTCATCATAGATTTTCTGAGCATTGTAGGCCTAACCCTTCAAATGCAGGAACTTAATCATGATGCGTGCCTCAATTTTCACCATATTGCAGGTTATGCGCCTACTGCCCATCTGGTGCCCCATGTAAAGAAAGTAAACATACTTATGAGACCATTTTTGGACCATAATGTACATAAGGACCAGTGATTACACTGACAAAATTTCATCAATATAGCTCTTTTCCTTCTGGGTGATGTCAAAAACTTTTGGATACCCCTCGTATATCAATGATTCAATTTTTAACAACATTGTCATGAGGTTGATATAGGTTTTAAATTGTTCTGAAAATCTCAAAATGTATTAAAAATATAGCATCCCTAGATGAGTGGGTGATCTTGATAATGTTGATCTGAAAATTTACTCGCCTGAATATTTATAATTTTTCTTAGAAATGTATCATATGCCTATTAGTACACTACAAAATGGAATCTTAATAATATCCTCCCTTTCTAAACCGTACAAAATGTAGTTGTCAAATGGTGAATACATTTGCACTTTTCCTTGATACTTTTGGTAGACCTAAGTATTGTTGGTCGAAGTAGCCAAAAAAAAACGATTTTCATTATCTGAATCAATATATTATTGAAAAATAACACTTTCTTATTTTGCAAAAGTTCATTCTACAAATCATTTACTTTGAAAACTTGCTTGATTTATTGTTGTTAATGAGTTATGTACGTCTTACAAAAGTGTTCTGAGTGTTTCTGAGTGTTTCTGAACATGTTGAAATATACTCAATTTGCTCCAATATACAAAAATATATGCATTTTGTACAGGATTTCGGGGATTTCCCTGTTTCATGCTGATTATTATCATTAGTAAGGTCACAAAGTTCATGTCCCACGCATTCATAGAAAACAACAATGGTTCATTGTCATTGTCATTTTTTAGTGACGTTACTTATTAAATGTCATATCCGTATCCGTGACATTTAACAACAAAATCACACTGCTTTGGCAGAAAAATGGCTGTTCCAGTGAAAATCCATATACCCTCATGAAAAGGCAAAGAAGACAGAAAAGTTTGGAGTTATGAATTAGAGAGTCGACAAAAAAAACCAGAAGGGGATGGGAGTTTTAAAGTTTGACCCGAGATCCAAAGTATCCAGAAGCGTAGCCAGCCTGGGGGGGGAGGGGGTGATGGGTCAACTATAGATAAATTTTTGTGCAATGCTTGTGCAGGGTGACGAAACAAAATACATGTTGCTCGAATACATCACATCTTGGATGTGACTCTTCCCTTTTTACCTGTTCATGTTGCCACTTTATGGATATTGATATTATACATAAACACATTTTGAAAAATGTTTGGAAAATGTTTGCCTCAAACTCTGGACATGTACATATGCAGTATCCAACCTACTTAGGGGTGGTGCAATAATTATGTGTACCCCAGGGGGTGAATTCTCAAAATGGTCTGCCAAAAATCGCTTGCCCCCCTTTGGCCGTGCCAAAAACCTTTGCCCCCCCTTTCGACGTGCCAAAAACCTTTGCCCCCCTTTTGACGTGCCAAAAATCTTTGCCCCCCCTTACACATGCAAGATTTTGGGGAACCCGAATTTAAAACCTTAAATTGTCTTAACATATGATGCGAGCGCAGCGAGCAGGAAATTTTGCATATTTGAACGTGTTCGTAACGTTTTCCTACGCCTTTTTAGGGCGTAATATAGAAACGGTGCCCAAAATATCTGTGCCACAAATTGCTTGCTCCCCTTTCGACCTGCCAAAATCGCTTGACCCCCCTTTCGACCTGCCAAAAATGCTTGCCCCCCTAAAATTCACCCCCCGTACACATAATTATTGCACCACCCCTTAGAGGTCGTATCAGAAATAATTGTCGTCCTTCTAATTCTTCTTTCTTTTTCACTCGGACAAAAAACAATTTTCGTGACGTCTAGCAGTAGACTTCGCTTATATTATATATAAATGCGCTTTTATAAATGCGCACGTGACCAGATGGCCAGCGCCATATTTGCATTACATCACTGTCAATCACTGAAATGGCGACATTGAGGGAGTGGCTACAGTTGTGACCTTGTTTCGTGGCTAGCACTGGCAATGAACATTGGCTGGAGGTTCGATGCTATAAATTTTCAAGGATAAATCATGGATATCGATCATGATTATTGCACAGCACCCCACCCCCCCCCATGTACAAACATAACTAATTTTGATTAATTTTTATTTATCTATTTATTTATTTTTATTTATTTTTATTTATTTATTTATTTATTTATTTATTTATTTATTTATTTATTTATTTATTTATTTATTTATTTATTTATTTATTTATTTATTTATTTATTTATTTATTTATTTATTTATTTATTTATTATTAGTGTTAAGAAACTTACGCGGAGCGCATTATACAATTTTGATCGTAAGTGTAGGCTAAAGCAGTGGCTCCGGAACCCCCCCAATAATCTTAGGTAAAATTACATAATTTTATGGTAAAATTCATATTTTAGGATCTAATTCAAAATGTAAGGTACAATTCATGTGAAAATGTATGCATTTCAAAAGCTTCCGCGCTTCGCGTGGGAGTTGGATACCCCTGGGGCAAAAAAAAAAAAATTTGGGGCAAAATTTGTAGATTTTCCCCTGAATTTCACTTTGTCCCCCCCATTCCCTCCCGAAAAAAATTCCTGGTGCCGCCGCTGTTCATGACCCCTCCCCCATTCCGAAGAAAATGACACTCAGTAACCCCATGACATGACATTGAATGTGCCAATTTTCGCGAGCGCGAGTGGGCTGAACTGAAAATAAAAATTCCTAGTTTTAATTTAAAAAGTGATGTGGTGAATTCCATGGTGTGTAGATTTGGTATTAGAATGAATTTTTTCTAGGGAAGATGATTAAATGTAAAAGATGTGTGTTTGAGTGGGGGAGGTGTATGACAAGACCATTTTGTTTTGAATTTAATTGTATTGAAATGAATGGTATGAAGCTTCCGTGTCAATTTGTGATCATGTGGGGTGGGGGAGTTTTGTTGTAGTGAGGATGAGGATATTGCATTGGATATTGAATATTGTTGAATTTCGTTAAGCAGGGGTGTTATGATTGATAGTATAGAAGACAAGAATAATTATTTTGCTTTTACAAAGTACCTTTCATTTCATTCATTTAAGGGTAGACGAGGCATTGTTGGTCGAAGCAAACCTAAAAATCAATTTTCATTATCTAGATCAATATATTATTGAAAATTAACACCTTGATGTTTTGCAAAAGTTCATTCTACAAATCTTATACTTTGCAAACTTGCTTAATTTATTGTTGTTAATGAGTTATGTACGTTTTACAAAAGTGTTGTTGTTTCAGCCCTCTTTACAACGTAACTCAAGAACCGCAGCACCTATAAAAGTATATCTGTGATATTTTAATTCTTCTACACGCTCACTATGAATTGAGCAATGCAGTTTTTGCCAAAGCTCACTACCATTCGTAAGATGCTGTGAACTACCAAATCACAACAGTTAAAAATAATTAATAACCTTAAACAGACGGTAATATTGCACTGACAATGTTTATAAAAAATACATTGATACTAACAACCCAAAAGTATTAACATCTCCCAATCAGCAAAACGAAACCATGAAAGCGCACCAAGCGCCTGTCTCCCTTCGCTGACACCAACCAGGTGGTGAATGACGTGTATTCTCTAAATTCAGTAAATTTCCATCGTCAACCGTGTAATTGAATGGGATTAGGCCTATTTTGAAATTTTAAAACGCTTGAAATATCACAAACAAATAGGCCTATGTTAATAAATAATATAAATACAAGCTAAAACCGTTGGGGTTCGATAATGAACCCCACAAAACTAACCGAGTATAATGCCATACGGCCGGGCGGTTTCACAAGTTGCCGGCTCTATCATGCCACTCGCCGCCTGGCACCAACAGCCAAAGCTGCAGAGCGCCATCGGTTTATTTGCTGTTTTTATGAGTCCATTAATTTTGTATAGGCCTAAACAAAGGACGGCCTATACGCACAAGATTTCATCCCGTGCATAATTATTAGTACCGGTATACCGGTACAATAAATAAAATTAAAACCAAGCAAGTTGTGGCATACTTTTAAGCAAAACAGTTGCGAAGTAAATCTAGCAGGACCGAAATTAGAACTTTTGCAAAGTCAAGCCAAATAGACTGCTGCCCTCAGTCGTCAACCGTCTGGATTGACGACTGAGAAAACTACTAGACTGCTGCCCTCAGTCGTCAACCGTCTGGATTGACGACTGAGAAAACTATGTGGAAAAAAAGTGACGGATTTTGCAACAGGATTCCTGTGGCATAGAGCATGCGCAGTTGTGTACGAATTGAACTTTTGACCGAGTTTGTTGTTTTAGAAGTTCAGAGCGCGATCTTGTCACAGCGGCGCGGTACAGCGGACAGCGGCACATGGCGCCGCTAGTCAGTCGCGCCACGGCGCACAACTGAAGTCGCATTGAATAGTTTTGAGAAGTCCGTCATGATATTGGCTGTAAGATAATCAGTCGTCACTACGAAGCATACACAGTACATGCGAAGTGTAGACGGCTGATTGGAATTAGTCTAGAAAACTATGTGGAAAAAAAAAGTGACGCATTTTGCAACAGGAGCATGCGCAGTTGTGTCCAAATTGACCTTTTGACCGAGTTTGTTGTTTTTAGAAGTTCAGAGCGCGATCTTGTCACAGCGGGCGCGGTACAGCGACGCGGTACCGGGCGCCCGCTAGTCAGTCGCGCTTACGGCGCACAACCAAAGTCGCATTGAATAGTTTTCAGAAGTCCGTCATGATATGGACTGGAAGATAATCAGTCGTCACTACGAAGCATACACAGTACATGCGAAGTGTAGATGGCTGATTGGAATTAGTCTACAAGCCAAATAAGGGGTCCCGCCGTGGCGGGCGCCCCAAAACTTGAAACTTGAAAAATATTGATACCGCTCGCCTTGGTTGCATTAGGGATCGAGTATCTAGTATCGCCCAATACTAATGTTTTTGTCGGACGGTGGATTTTGGAGAGATCAGAAAACTCAAGAATTATACAATTTTAGCAGATGAAGACACAGGATTGTGAGCTGATGTGGTGATCACAAACACTAGACGATTGGAGAGTTTTGGAACATTCGGGGTTAGTATCATGATATTTTTTATTTTATGCGACAATTAGGAATTTGTTTTTCAGTGCATGAGTGTTTTTCTAAACGTATTAAAGCCAGGACAGGTGCAAAATTCGGCAGTTGTGGATGTTCTTACATGTACATGAATGGAAAATGAAATCCATGGGTTTCTATACTATAGTGGGAATTCCAATTGAATGAACGCAGCTTTCAATAGCGTGACGAATTTTTGCGTACACTGCACGATGTACGCCAGCGTGTGCGCCTGTGCGTGAGTAACGCGGAAGTGAATCCAACCATGCCAACGCACTCTTGATTGGATAGCATTGTATCCAAGGTCGTGCGTTCGCGTTGTAGTTTGAAATACGCAATATACGATCGCGGTTGGATCGAGTGCAGCTGTTAAAAGCTGCGTTCATTCAATTGGAATTCTTACTATAGTACAAGTCATCACCATAAAAAATCATATATTTGGGTCAAGTGAAGTATAGACAACATATTTATAAATGTAGGTTTCCTTGCCCAGCCTGTCCAATCTGTTCTTTTAAATTTCTATGTAAATATGTATTGTGTTTGGCGGGTCCCGGTCTATGCGAATTTCGCTGACTAGCAAATGTGTTAAGGGGGTACTACAGCCCTACCCAATTTTGTGCCTATTTTTGGATTTTTCTCAAAAATTATAAAGCATTACTTCCATGGTAAGATATGTATATTATATAGCTATGCTAGGTGAATTCAAATTTGCCATCAAACTGCATCATTTTACATATCAAATTAAAGCCCTTGAGTAAAGAAAGCCAAAACTGAAAACATTTTTGTCATAGCACTTTCCGTAACAAAGTTACATCTTGTCAAAGATTGACTTTCATCAAAAAGATTCTGGGATACCTACAGGCCTCGAAAGAAGGAAGAAAAATCTAAGGGTCCTCTGGACCCTTGCCTTTGAAATTTCAAGGGTCCTCACCAATTTTCAAGGGTCAGACGCCGGACCCATGCCTTTGAAATTTCAAGAGAGAGAATTAGCTACGGCGATCACGGTATGTGGATTGTATAGAATTGAAAACTTGGGTTGAAAACTTGATGGGAAACTAAAATGAAAGTGTACTCAGGAGCTGGACCTATTATGTGAACCAGATTTTCCAGTAGAACAACAAAACCAGAATTTTCTGCTCTTTGCTTGGTTCAATTTTACGGGTCACACGGACCCGTGCCGTAGGAAATTTATGGTCGCGCCTACTTTCACGGGTATTTGACGCAAGGACGCGCCTTATTTCGAGCGCTGGATACCTATATTATAGGGGCAAGGACTACAACTGGTACACTGGAAATTTTATTTCAGCACAGCCAACAGTTGTGGAGTTACAGTCAAAAATGAGGGAAAACCAATATTTGATCAATAAATCAATAACTACTTGCCTTGAGTTGCTGAATTTTCAGTGCAGTAGTTGTAGTCCTTGCCCCTATAATATATACATATCTTACTTGTCACCAATGCGCTATAATTTTGGAGAAAAACGCAAAAATAAGCAAAAAATTGGCTAGGAGTTTAGTACCCCCTTAATTAAGGTTTTCCTCTCATAGACGTAAAAGATCTGGCATACCACTCGCCATCATTGGAATATTGCGCAGCGGTCTGGGACCCGTACACCACAGAACACATACATCAGGTCGAAGCAGTACAAAGGAGTGGGTGTAAATTAACGGTTATTTGTCTAACCGTTTAAACGGACCACAATCCGGTCGGTTAAAACCGGTTGTACGTATGTAAAAAAAAAATTCAAGGTTTTCAATTATTTTCAATCATGATAATTAGCGTATTTTTGGTAGGAAAACAGTCGGCAACCCGAGATCTGAAATATACCGCGATGGTTTGCAAATGCTTGTATCCTCAGTATTCTATCGTATTGTGTTTTAAACTGCCGGGAACCAGTGGAACCAAAACAATATGGCGGCGCGCTGTGTTGTTCAGTGGTGAGAACGCTAGCCTTGTCAGAGAGGAAATCCTGAATCAAAACTAGGTAGATGTTATTTTTAAGTGAAAAATAATTATATTTGGTTTCAAGTTTAAGATAGTTTCGTTCAGAAATTGGTGTTCCGGATGGGCTTCTGAGCATTGCTGAGTGCCTTCAAACTGCTACGGTGGATGGCCCTAGACCCCCGGCCGTTATTATTTTTTTTTTTACGTTTAAACAGTTAGTGATTTTTCTAAACGGATAGTGCATTTTACGGTCGGTTAAGCGTGAAACGTGTAAACGTAGACACCATTAAGGGGGTACTACACCCCTGGCCAATTTTTTGCCTATTTTTGCATTTTTCTTAAAAATTATAGCGCATTGGTGACAAGTACGATATGTATATTATAGGGGCAAGGACTACAACTACTGCACTGGAAATTTTATTTCAGCACAGACAACAGTTGTGGAGTTACAGTCAAAAATGAGGAAAATCATTATTTGATCAATAAATAAATAACTACTTGCCTTGAGTTGATGAATTTTCAGTATAGTATTTGTAGTCCTTGCACAAATAATATACATATCTTACTTGTCACCAATGTGCTATAATTTTTGAGAAAAATGCAAAAATAGGCACAAAATTTGCCAGGGGTGTAGTACCCCCTTAAAGGAGAGCAGCCCGATTTGTTAAGAACGACTATGGCAGATACAGCAGTGTCACCACCATCATTCAAGTCCTTCAATGGGGAACACTTGCCAGGAGGAGGAACATCACCCGTCTATAGCCTTATTTCAAAAGTCACTTCAGGGTTACCTTTCCATACCAGTGCGAACACTACTGCGCCCGGTACAGCGCTCCACCAGGAGATCACATTCACACTCATTTATAGAACTTCAACCCACAAAAGACTGTTACTCATTCATCCCAAGAGCCATCATAGACTGGAATAATCTACCCCAAGAAATAACAAACATCAAAGATCCAAAAGCATTCAAGAACTCCTTCCCTCCCTCCCTCCTTCCAAGTGCAAATTTTCGCGCGCTTCGCAAGCATTTATTCCACTTTTGCACCATATTTCATCAGTTTAGCTTCAAAATAGCAAAATTTTTCGCGCATTTGTACCATAAACTTATTCTGTTGCCAGAAGGTGCTGGATTCACAATACTTCAAGAATTTTTTTCCAACCCCATCCCCCGAATGTCAAAAAGAAATCTACGCCACTGCATAAAAGAAAAAAGATTAAGAAGGCTTGAAAATTATACCAAACTTATTCTTTTATTTTCTATTCATCAACACTTATCCAAACCCAAATTGAATCAAATCGAACAAGTAGTACTTGCACGATTAAAAAAGGTTGTTTTTCTCAAAAAGTGGATGTAAGGGCTTTTGCAACAAAGCTCTTCATATATTGTAATTTGGAATTTTTTTTTCTAATTTCAGAATTACCATTTTTCAGAGTTGTGACAAAACATCTTTTCTCGACATGGAGTATGCAAATCATTTCAGACCTTTGATGTGCAGGTACTGTAACAAATTATTCAGTGACTGCAATTTCTATCTTACTCATCTGCAAAGACATGGAAATAAAGTGCACACTTATTGGTACAGATCGTACTATCAAGTTCATGTAAAGCCTGTGAAAGCAGTGAAATATTGTACCCAGCATAGTCAGTTTGGCTTCAAGAGTTTAACATTAGCACCTGCAATCGGGGAACAGAAATGTCAATATTGCAACCAGCATTTCACCATGCCAAATCAAGAGATTCAGCACGAGAGGATTCACACCAAAAAGAAACCATATAATTGTAAATATTGCAACATGGGTTTCTCACGTGCATCTAACAAAACTGCACATGAAAGGATTCATACCAAAGAGAAACCATATCAATGTAAATATTGCAACAAGAGTTTCTCACATGCATCTAACAAAACTGCACATGAAAGGATCCATACCAAAGAGAAACCATATCGATGTAAACATTGTGAAAAGAGTTTCTCAGATGCAAGCAACAAGGCTAGACATGAAAGGAATCACACCAAAGAGAAACCATTCAAATGTAAATATTGTGACAAAAGTTTCACACAGACAATAAACAGAACTAAACATGAAAGGATCCATACCAAAGAGAAGCCATACCAATGTAAATATTGTGACAAGAGTTTCTCTTATACAAGTAACAAAACTACACATGAAAGAATTCATACCAATGAGAAACCATACCAGTGTAAACATTGTGATAAGAGTTTCGCACACGCAAGTGCCAGATCTAAACATGAAAGGATTCATACCAAAGAGAAACCATATCAATGTAAACATTGTGACAAGAGGTTCTCAACTGCAGGTAACAAAAACCAACATGAAAGAATCCATACCAAAGAGAAGCCATATCAGTGTAAACATTGTGACAAGAATTTCTCCGATGTAAGTAAGAAAACTACACATGAAAGAATCCATACCAAAGAGAAACCGTACAAATGTAAATATTGCCACAAGAATTTCTCATATGCATGTCACAAAACTGTACATGAAAGGATTCACACCAAAGAGAAACCATGTCAATGTAAACATTGTGACAAGAGTTTCTCAAATGTAAGTAACAAAAACCGACATGAACGGATACATGCCAAAGAGAAAACATTCCAATTAACGTAAATATTGTGACAAGAGCTTCTCACAGGCAAGTCACAAACACCGACATGAAAGGGTCCATACCAAAGAGAAACTGTACCATGTAAACATTGCAACAAGACCAGACATGAAGGGATTCATACCAAATAGAAATCATCAATGTAAACATTCAATGTGTCAACTGCAGATACCAGAGCCTGTACATGAAAGGATTCATACTAAAAGCATTGATTGTAACGACAATTTATATCTGATGCATTGAAATTAATATTTTTAATTTGCGAAGCAAGACATGAAGACTCAGTACATACATGAAGAGCTTTGTTGCAAAACCCTTGCCCAATTTTGAGAACACATCAAAAAATCATCAAAAAATAACTGATATAAGGGGGTTTTCAACAAATAAAGCAGTTTTTGGCGGGATGCTCATGCTGCCTAAGCAATAGCACACACCGTCATCGTCCCTATATCTTCGTGTTAAAAATTGCCGTGATAGTACAATGAATCCTCACATTTTTCAATAGCTACGCATGGTGATTTTATTCGAGATAGGCCGAGCGACTTAGGCTAAGCATACAATTTGAGATTTTGAGAGCCTGCCACACTGTTTCTATTCTATGTTTTTACGATTTTCGCATGATTAGTATATGGCTGGCCGTAACCGCCTAACGATGGAGCTGCTACGGCGTAGCTTACTTTTCGCTTCAGGAGCTAAATTGACCAATCATGTTAGATCTTTTCATTACGCTGGAGCCAGTGGATGCATCCTCGTTCCAGAGAGAGAGAAAACTCTTGCCAAAATTAATGTTTACTATGGGGATTTTAAATGAATCGATTGTAAATAAACCACGACCAGTTGTACAGGATCAATACCATTGTTTGATTAGTGTATAGTCAATGTTACCTTGCATGCATGTGTCATGTGTGTGGCGTGTTTGTTTGTTTGTTTGTCTACTGTGTCAGGCCAGGATCACTGACACCCACGGTACTGTTACTGTCATACTATCACGGTGATCATATTGTTGAATGTTGTTGACTTTAAAATAATCATGATGCAGTCATGTCTACAGTAGAATTCACCACGACCTTTGAAGGACTTAAACCCCATTAAAAGCTATTAAACCAAGATAACACTCAATGAAAACAGCTCAACTATGTTACATCAGATCTTCTCTGGTTAAATACACACTGCACTTGTGTCTGTTTTACCTGTGCAATGAGCAATGAGCTGGTATTATAGTTTCAGTTGGGTGAACGATTATAAAGCGAACGCAAGGTAACAATACTGTGGGCTTTTGTTTACGAAATGAGACAATAGTCTGCTTATTGTTAACCAGCGTTCTTGAAAATGAGAAGCTTAATGACTTAACACGGTTTAGAAATAATTTCTTCATATTTTTTGGTGTTATCTGTCGTTTACATATCCTTCCTAAAACACTAAAGTACCAATATTTCCAAACACCTAAATTAGCTAAAAATTTAGGACATGTTACAAAACTATATTTTCTAGAATTTCAGAGAATACTTTAAATATTGGCGGTTATTTTTTTTACACAGTGACGTCAACTAGGCAATGGCCTATACTTCTAACATTATTTGTAGAGGTCACGCATCAATGGTGAGCGCACTGAGTATTGTGTATAGGAAAACGGACAGTAACTACAGTATGTATGGCCTACTAGTATATAAAGTAAATCCGAACTGGTTTGCAGTTTGCTGAAGGTCGAATTCGCAGGGACACCGCGCAAGTTATACAAATTAGCTCCCGGCGATACACTGCAGATCGCAGAACTGTGTGCATAGTTTACCACCACTCTGCCTAGCTATATAGTTATGTACAATACTGTATGAGTTTCTTATGAGTGCATGTCCATCTTAATAATAAGTCAGTTCGTACTTTTCATAAACTACTTTTTGAATCATAACTTTCGTGACCGAGGATATCTTGCAACTACGTGACGCTCGTCTGGCAAATTCTTACTGAATAAATTCGCTTCACGTAATGAGTAAGTCGTACTTAATTGGTCAGTTTTACCTCCGAGTAATGAAAAACTCTAACATGATCATGATTGGTCAATTTGGCTCCACGGAGCAAAAAGTCAGCTACGCGTAGCAGCTCCATGTTGTGGCGGGTGCGGCCTACCATATCAGTATCCCATATGATATTTCTATTGCAAGAAAATTTTATTTGTTGTCAGGTTTTATCTTAAATACACTAACTGGAAATTAAATACACTAATTAGTGAGGACCGGTATTTTGCTGTGGATATGTTTAACTGCAATTTGCGGGTAACAAATTTGACATCCTGGGTAAAAATTGTGATCATATTCAACTCTTTGAGAAAATAATAACATAAAGGAATACATGTAAAATCCAGCTGCAATACAATGTACATTATTGACACACTATCACTCTCTTTATCTACGGCAATAATAGAATATCGATTTCAATCGAATTGAATACGTTGCTCAGTTTTGAGTTTGTAGTTGACTACTAAGCGACCTTAGCGATCGATTGCTAGCCAATCAGATAGAATTCCTTTTATTGCGTTCGGTGAAATACCACTCGCCCGTCGCTCACCAACGGAGTATTAAATTTATATTTATCGTATAGGACGTCGACACTGTGTAGCATCCTGTCTAAAACTGCTTTTGTTGCAAACCCCCATATATCAGTGATTTTTTTTGATGACTTTATGATGTCAGAGTGTTTTAACACTCTCTGTATTAAAATATGACCATATTATAGGTGAATTAGTCTGCAGGGAGTTTAAGAAACTAATTAAATTAATTTGACAACCGTAACGTTAACAAAAATAAAATTTTATGTTTTGGGGTTCTGACAACCGGCCTTTTCTTTACATCGCCAAAAAAACTTTTACCAAAATAATGCAAACCGTAAGTTTTTAGCGTTACAAATTCGCCGAACTGCCTAATTTCTAAAAGATCCTTGCATGAAGAAAAAAAATGGGGTTTCTTGCTATAATTAATTTACAATTGTAAATTGGAATTTTTTTCTAATTTCAGATAACCATTTTTCAGAGTTGTGACAAAACATCTTTTCTCGACATGGAGTATGCAAATCATTTCAGACCTTTGATGTGCAGGTACTGTAACAAATTATTCAGTGACTGCAATTTCTATTTTACTCATCTGCAAAGACATGAAAATAAAGTGCACACTTACTGGTACAGATCTAACTGTCAAACTCGTGTAAAGCCTGTGAAAACAGTGAAATATTGTACCCCTCATTTTAAATTTGGTTTGGAAAGAGTAACATTACCACCTGGAATCGGAAAACAGAAATGCCAATATTGCAACAAGAATTTCACCATGCGAAGTCAAAGGATTCAGCACGAGAGGATTCATACCAAAATGAAACGATATAGATATTGCAACAAGAGTTTCTCACAGGCAGGTCACATGACTGTACATGAAAGGATCCATACCAAAGAGAAACCATATCAATGTAAATATTGTGACAAGACTTTCTCATACACAAGTAACAAAACTAAACATGAAAGGATTCATACCAAAGAGAAACCATATCGATGTAAACATTGTGAAAAGAGTTTCTCAGATGCAAGTAACAAGGCTATACATGAAAGGAATCACACCAAAGAGAAACCATTCAAATGTAAATATTGTGACAAAAGTTTCACACAGACAAGAAACAGAACTAAACATGAAAGGATCCATACCAAAGAGAAGCCATACCAATGTAAATATTGTGACAAGAGTTTCTCCGATGTAAGTAAGAAAACTACACATGAAAGAATCCATACCAAAGAGAAACCGTACAAATGTAAATATTGCCACAAGAATTTCTCATATGCATGTCACAAAACTGTACATGAAAGGATTCACACCAAAGAGAAACCATGTCAATGTAAACATTGTGACAAGAGTTTCTCAAATGTAAGTAACAAAACCCGACATGAACGGATACATGCCAAAGAGAAAACATTCCAATTAACGTAAATATTGTGACAAGAGCTTCTCACAGGCAAGTCACAAACACCGACATGAAGTCCATACCAAAGAGAAACTGTACCATGTAAACATTGCAACAAGACCAGACATGAAGGGATTCATACCAAATAGAAATCATCAATGTAAACATTCAATGTGTCAACTGCAGATACCAGAGCCTGTACATGAAAGGATTCATACTAAAAGCATTGATTGTAACGACAATTTATATCTGATGCATTGAAATTAATATTTTTAATTTGCCGAAGCAAGACATGAAGACTCGTACATACATGAAGAGCTTTGTTGCAAAACCCTTGCCCAATTTTGAGAACACATCAAAAAATAATCAAAAAATCACTGGGGGTTTTCAACAAATAAAGCAGTTTTTGGCGGGATGCTCATGCTGCCCTAGCAATAGCATCCTGTCTAAAACTGCTTTTGTTGCAAACCCCCATATATCAGTGATTTTTTTTGATGACTTTATGATGTCAGAGTGTTTTATTAAACACTCTCTGTATTAAAATATGACCATATTGTAGGTGAATTAGTCTGCAGGGAGTTTCAGAAACTAATTAAATTAATTTGACAACCGTAACGTTAACAGAAATAAATTTTTATGTTTTTGGGTTCTGACAACCGGCCTTTTCTTTGCATCGCCAAAAAACCTTTTACCGAAATAATGCAAACCGTAAGTTTTTAGCGTTACAAATTCGCCAAACTGCCTAATTTCTAAAAGATCCTTGCATGAAGAAAAAAAAGGGGTTTCTTGCTACAATTAATTTACCATTGTAAATTGGAATTTTTTTTCTAATTTCAGATAACCATTTTTCAGAGTTGTGACAAAACATCTTTTCTCGACATGGAGTATGCAAATCATTTCAGACCTTTGATGTGCAGGTACTGTAACAAATTATTCAGTGACTGCAATTTCTATTTTACTCATCTGCAAATACATGAAAATAAAGTGCACACTTACTGGTACAGATATGTCAGATCTAACTGTCAAACTCGTGTAAAGCCTGTGAAAACAGTGAAATATTGTACCCCTCATTTTAAATTTGGTTTGGGAAGTTTAACATTACCACCTGGAATCGGAAAACAGAAATGCCAATATTGCAACAAGAATTTCACCATGCGAAGTCAAAGGATTCAGCACGAGAGGATTCATACCAAAATGAAACGATATAGATATTGCAACAAGAGTTTCTCACAGGCAGGTCACAGGACTGTACATGAAAGGATCCATACCAAAGAGAAACCATATCAATGTAAATATTGTGACAAGACTTTCTCATACACAAGTAACAAAACTAAACATGAAAGGATTCATACCAAAGAGAAACCATTCAAATGTAAATATTGTGACAAGGGTTTTTCACAGACAGGTCACAGGAATGTACATGAAAGGGTTCATACCAAAGAGAAACCATATCAATGTAAACATTGTGACAAGGGTTTCTCAAATGCAAGTAACAAAAACCGACATGAACGGATACATGCCAAAGAGAAACCATTCCAATTAACATAAATATTGTGACAAGAGCTTCTCACAGGCAAGTCACAAACACCGACATGAAAGGATCCATACCAAAGAGAAACTGTACCATGTAAACATTGCAACAAGATTTTCCCAACATCCAAGTCACAAGACCAGACATGAAGGGATTCATACCAAATAGAAATCATCAATGTAAACATTCAATGTGACATGAGTTTCTCAACTGCAGATACCAGAGCCTGTACATGGAAGGATTCATACTAAGAGCATTGATTGTAATGACAATTTATATCTGATGCACTGAAATTTATATTTTTAATTTGCTGAAACAAGACATGAAGACTCGTACATACATGAAGAGGTTTATTGCAAAACCCTTGCCCAATTTTGAGAACACATCAAAAAATCACTGATATAAGGGGTTTTTCAACAAATAAAGCAGTTTTTGGCGGGATGCTCATGCTGCCCTAGCAATAGCATCCTGTCTAAAACTGCTTTTGTTGCAAACCCCATATAAATGTATCAGTGATTTTGTTTTTATGACTTTATGATGTCAGAGTGTTTTAACACTCTCTGTATTAAAATATGACCATATTGTAGGTGAATTAGTCCGCAGGGAGTTTCAGAAACTAATTAAATTAATTTGACAACCGTTACATTAACAAAAAATAAAATTTGACAACCGTAACGTATACAAAAATAAAATTTTGTTTTATTTGGGGTTCTGACAACCGGCCTTTTCTTTGCATCGCCAAAAAACCTTTTACCGAAATAATGCAAACCATAAGTTTTTAGCGTTACAAATTCGCCATACTGCCTAATTTCTAAAAGATACTTGCATGAAGAAAAAAATGGGGTTTCTTACTACAATTAATTTACCATTGTAAATTGGAATTTTGTTCTAATTTCAGATAACCATTTTTCAGATAACCATTCATGGAGTATGCAAATCATTTCAGACCTTTGATGTGCAGGTACTGTAACAAATTATTCAGTGACTGCAATTTCTATCTTACTCATCTGCAAAGACATGGAAATAAAGTGCACACTTACTGGTACAGATCTAATGGTCAAGTTCGTGTAAAGCCTGTGAAAACAGTGAAATTATATTGTACCCCTCATTTTAAATTTGGTTTGGAGAGTTTAGCATTAGCACCTGCAATCGGGGAACAGAAATGCCAATATTGCAACAAGAATTTCACCATGCCAAATCAAAGGATACAGCACGAGAGGATTCATACCAAAAAGAAACGATATAGATATTGCAACAAGAGTTTCTCACAGGCAGGTAACAGGACTGTACATGAAAGGATTCATACCAAAGAGAAACCATATCAATTTAAATATTTTGACAAGACTTTCTCATACACAAGTAACAAAACTAAACATGAAAGGATTCATACCAAAGAGAAACCATTCAAATGTAAATATTGTGACAAAGGTTTTTCACAGACAGGTCACAGGAATGTACATGAAAGGATTCATACCAAAGAGAAACCATATCAATGTAAATATTGTGACAAGACTTTCCCATACACAAGTAATAGATCTCAACATGAAAGGATCCATACCAAAGAGAAACCAATCAAATGTAAATATTGTGACAAGAATTTCTCAAACACAAGTAACAAAACTAAACATGAAAGGATCCATACCAAAGAGAAGCCTTACCAATGTAAATATTGTAACAAGAGTTTCTCCTATACAAGTAACAAAACTACACATGAAAGGATCCATACCAAAGAGAAACCATACCAGTGTAAACATTGTGACAAGAGCTTTACACATGCAAGTGACAAAACTAAACATGAAAGGATTCATACCAAAGAGAAACCATATCAATGTAAACATTGTGACAAGAGTTTCTCAAATGCAAGTCACAAAAACCGACATGAAAGGATCCATACCAAAGAGAAGCCATACCAGTGTAAACATTGTGACAAGAATTTTTCCGATGTAAGTAACAAAACTACACATGAAAGAATCCATACCAAAGAGAAACCATACCAGTGTAAACATTGTGACAAGAGCTTCACACATGCAAGTGACAAAACTAAACATGAAAGGATTCATACCAAAGAGAAACCATATCAATGTAAACATTGTGACAAGAGTTTCTCAAATGCAAGTCACAAAAACCGACATGAAAGGATTCATACCAAAGAGAAGCCATACCAGTGTACGTGTAAACATTGTGACAAGAATTTTTCCGATGTAAGTAACAAAACTACACATGAAAGAATCCATATCAAATAGAAACCGTACAAATGTAAATATTGCCACAAAAGTTTCTCCTGTGCATGCCACAAAGCTGCACATGAAAGGATCCATGCCAAAGAGAAACCATACCAGTGTAAACATTGTGACAAGAGTATCGCCTATGCAAGTCATAAAACTGCACATGAAAGGATTCACACCAAAGAGTAACCAAATCAATGTAAATATTGTGACAAGAGTTTCTTACAGGCAAGTCACAAAAACTGACATGAAAGGATCCATACCAAAGAGAAACTGTACCATGTAAACATTGCAACATTTGGGGACTTTTTTTGCTAATCGACTGCTGACGGCACTATCTTTTATTTTAATCCATTGGCTCCTGTACATCATCTACACCATGTTTGATGAATATATCAGGTTAAATTCTTAGCTTCAGGATTGTTTGTTTTGTTATTACCGAGTTTAAAAAACATCTGGCAACCTAGAAATTGGGTTGCATTTTTTGAGACCATTATTGTAAGGCCAATTAAAAAGGTTATTTCTTTCTTTCTTCTTCGTCACGCAGGGGTCACAGGGGTCAAAAACGTAATTTCAACACAAAATGCATCTTCTCCCACAAATTACGTAGGACAGTGATGCCACTTGCACACATGCATTGTAATTACCCAGTGTCTATAGGTGTACACAGATTTGGGGTCAAAGGTCATTAAGGGGTCACTTCCGGTATAAAACGGAATAATTTAATTTTTTTAATTAGCTAAGGAAAACATAGGACAGTAGCGGTATGTTCACATACGAGTTGCAGTTACCCAATGTATATGTGGCATTTTTTTATTTGGGGTCAAAGGTCATTAAAGGAGTATTTCGTGATCCTAGCATCCTCTTTTTATGACATTTTTCTGTAGATACCCACGAAAAAAGCCTATTCCGAAAATTTCAGTTAATTCCGATTTTGCGTTTGCGAGTTATGCATGATTATGTGTATTACACTGCTCCATAGACAATGCGTTGTAATTTCGTTCTGGTATACCAGAACGAAATTAAAATTTCACGATATCTATGCTAAACGAATTAATCTGCAAGATATATTTTGTACATAATCATTATGTAGCCAGAGGTATCCAGTAATATAAAAATCTCAACTTTTTTTGGGAAAAGTGGGGGATGAGGCTGTGGATCACGAAATGCCCTTTTAAGGGGTCACTTCCGGTATAAATCGAAATATCTTCCAAAATTTTTATCAGCCAATACAAACATAGGAGAGTGATGCATGGTATGTTCACAAATGAATTGTGTTAACCCAATGTATATTTGATAATTATTTATTTGGGGTCAAAGGTCATTAATGGGGTCACTTCCGGTATAAAACGAAATACCTTCAAAATTTTTTATCAGCCAAGAAAAACAGGAGAGTAATGGTATGTTCACACATTAAGGGGTCACTTCCGTTCTGAGACGAAAAACATTCAAAATGCCCCTTCTGCCACAAATAACATAGCAAAGTGATGCCACATGCACCCATGCATGCATTGACAATTTGACATTGGCCAATGTCTATGGGGTTTTCATATATTTTGAGGTCAAATGTCATTAAGGGGTCACACGGCTGTGTTCTATGTCTAGTTTTATTTATTTTTGAAAACCCAGACGAGAAACATGTTTTAATTTTTACTTAGCCTAATACGTTTTATTTACTGGCAGCAACATCTTTAATTTACAAGACAAAACATGACATACATTGTACTTCAATTAGTTGATGAAATTGAAGCAAACCTTGAAAATATAATAGTGAAAGACTCTTTATCATGTATGCGTAAATGATTATTAAGCTCAATATGCCCGTCACAGTATGCATAACACTACAGCAACATAGCCTGAACCCATATGACCTTTGACTCTGTCTGATGATCTTTGACCTCGGATGACATTACTTAATTAATTAATTAATGTATTTATTTAACTGACCATTTCTTTCTTCATTAAAGGATTTGACCTCAAATGACATTACTTAATTACCGGTAATTAATTAAATGAATTAATTTATATATTTACTTGTTTTACTGACCACTCTTTCTTTCTTCCTTCATTTAATGGGTTAATATAAAACCCACAGTGGAAGACATTGGCTTTATAGATTTTACCAAGTTTATGCCCAATCCAGCTGATAGGATCATACTGTTTCACCCCATTGACCCCATATGACCTTTGACCCGGATGACCCGTTGGATGACCTTTGACCTTGGATGACATTTATTAATTAATATTAATTAATTACATTAATTAATGTATGCATGTATTTATTTTACTGACTACTACGTACCTTTCTTCCTTAAAGGGCTAAAACACACACCACATTACTGCAAGTACCAGTGGCGTACCGTGGCCGCCCCAACCCTGGGGGGCTGAAGAAGAAACAATTTTGCCGCCCCTTCCTTAACAGCCCGAAAAGGTTGACCCAATTTTTTTCACGGTCGTTTGAAAAAGTGAAGTGCAAAAAAAAGGATTTTAGGCGCTAGCGCCCTAAAAGCAACCTTTTTTCAAATTTTTTTATACATTTTCAATTTTTTGCGCCCTTTTTTCTTTGCTAATTCGTTTTGCCGCCCCTTCGCTTTTGCCGCCCCTGTTTTTGCCGTCCCTTCTTCTTCCGCCGCCCCTTCGTTTTTGCCGCCCCCTACTTTGACCCCGGGGGGCTGGCGCCCCCAAAGCCCCCCCCAAATACGCGCATGAGTACATACATGTATTATAGTGGCATCAGAGCTATTTATAGATGAACAGAGCTAAGAGTGCACACAGGGATTTTGGATCAAATTGAAAATTCACATTTTCACCGATTTTGAGCCCAATTCTTTATCGATCTCAACCATATGTGACCTCTACAAGTTTGAATGAGCTCTCATCATATGTAAAACGATTGAATTCCACCAATGTTTGTGGACTCTAGAGGCCATTAAGTCAATATGGCTAATAATTTTGTTACCCGTGTATCAAAAATAAAATGATCGTTCTGAAAAATGTTAAGAGTGCCATAAACGACTATATCATGAAACGAAGTTTCGTACTATAATTCTGAGGTCCAAGTGATTATTTTATACAAATTCATTTTACCCATAAAATTCCACAAAATCAAATCTGACGTTACCCACGTATCAAATGTTATCCACGAGTCCAGCAAATATAATTGCCATAACTTAAATTAACGTTTAATGACCTGAGACACTGAATTTAGTTTGACAAGCGCTTAAAATTGTAAATCGTATAAATACGTTCACCGTTTAAAAAAAAATCTACGACGGTTTAAACTTTTGATAACCACGAATCCCGAAAATATGCTAACCTTACAAAACAGGGAGAATATTTATTTTAAATCTAAATCAGCACATATTCAAGCCATGGGTATGCTATAATTTTTACAGTACTTATAGTTTATGCATCTAAGAAACACAAACCCCAAACGGTACTATAGTACTTATAGCTTTACCCACGAATTCGGCTTTACCCACGAATCCAAGGATTTACTCGTAAATAAGATGTTTCTTATTCATCTTAACATTTTGAAAACATGCGAAATATATAGGTTCCAAAATAGGCCTGTTTAATAGCGTCCTCTTGAAGGTATACTGAAGCTGTATCGTGAGGTTTTGATTGATTATCCTAAATTACAATTTTTTGGGTGAATGCAATTGGTTAGAATAACGGGAGTCGTTGAAACACAATGGAGGAATAATCACATGATGATTTCCAACCTGTCATGTTTTCTATTTTGCCGCTTACCAATAAATACCTTAAATGTGTGTTACCCACGAACATTTTTTGTTACCCACGAATCCCTACTTAAATTATAGTTAACAATGTCTTGATAGTGTTTTAGTTCATAGGAAGCATCAAACACGTTTAATAGAATATTGCTGCATGAAAATATGGAATGATTTTACTTTAAAAAATAATGTAAAACTGTTTGCTATGTCCATTTGAATTTGGCAACTTCATTATTCTCAAATTATTTTACACCCAAAATGCCATAATGATCAATTCTAAATATTCCATGTAGTTTGTATTTTGATTAAAATTCATTTTAGTGCCACTGTAGCCTGAATTATTGACATACGGAAAAGTAATCTTTATTTTTATTTAAAAAATAATAGGAATTTGCTAATTTTCAGATGCTGTTACCCCACGAATCCATCCGAGGTCCTCATCCTGCGACGAGATACAAAATCTAACTTTATATTTCTATAAAGCATTTATTCTAATCTTTCGAACTAATGCAGTAATGTTAAATGACAGCCACTTTGGAAAGAGCTACATGTAGAAGAATTGACACAATCTTACCTGTACAAGCTTGTACACCTGGTTCTTTCTTAAAATTTATAATAACCAAAATATTTCTTTGTAGATATATGTAATCAAATTCTATTTTATGTTCCAAGTCTTCACGATTTCTAGTGTATATGGGTCACAAGTAAAATATTGAAAGATATTAAAGAAAGTGAAATTTTATGGTGTCCGTGTACAACAGGTGAAAAAGGCTGAAATTCGTGGGTAACATGCATATGCGCATTTAACACCCTCTTTGGTCTAGCAAGAAAAGTTGTTTTTCAATCCGGTGACACTTCCACCTGATGATTCACTAGATATGATCTTCTCATTTGATAAGTCTAAAATTGGAAAGGAAAACATTTTTAAAATGGCCCCCAGAGAGAATTTTGTCCCGGTTTGGCAGGAATTGACCATATACAGCCTGTCTCAAAAAAAAAATGTGCAAGTGAAAAGCGCCCTCTATGGCAATTAGAAAATACCGTTGTGACATGATGCTTACATCAACGTCAGGGGCGTTGTCTTAGCTCTCAAATGCCGTTTGTTCTGTTCAATTTGCTTGTTTTAATCTCGAGATAAAATGGTAAAATCACAATTGTGCCACTTTTACTAGGCTGTACATGTATTTTAAAAAGGGGTCATTGAGTCCGATGGCATTGACCTTGAGTATAACATTTTGAAAAAGGTGTCATTGGGTGTACACATGACAAATTTCCATTTTTGACCCCCCCCCCCCTCCTCTTCATACTATATGTCAATGGGATTTTGTCATGGGTGTCATCACGAACATTTTTAGATGTCTATATATATCAGCATATGGGGGGTGAGATACATTTTTTTTAGTCCAGAATCTTGTTATTTGGGTCAAAGGCACCCTAGATTCCAATAATTTGTACCCCTGTAGCTTACCCCTTGGGGAAGATATGGATGTCTAAACTCGGAAGAAAATTAACGTCGCGACGCGCGTGAGCAAAAAAAAAAGGGGGGTCTGTCTGACCCAATTTTTAATAGGCCGGTTCTGGGAAACGACAAGGAGTAGAGACCTATAACGGTTTGAAATATGTGAAACAAAATCTGACAGGGTGACCAGCCAACCCATTAGGGGTGGTGCAATAATTATGTGTACCCCGGGGGTGAATTATAAGGGGGGCCAAAGATTTTTGGCAGGCCAGAAGGGGGGGAGTAGTAGGTTTTGCCGATTCTAACACAAATGTGTCATTTCCCGTGTAAATCGTCCCCAACCATCAAATACACATAAAATCACAAAAACCCGTGTAAATCGACTCAACCACCAAATACACAGTAAAATCACAAAAACCTGTGTAACTGCCGTGTACACAGGATTACACAGAAAAACATCCTTGCATTTTTAATTCACCCCAATCCAAATTACACAAAAAAATTCCTCCTGCATTTCAACTTATCCAAAAAAAAAAAATGCAGGGGAAAAAATTCCCCTGCATTTTTTTATCGTTTCCATAGACCCTTGCAACAGAATCGTGTTCGCAACCAATGTAGTGGCTGCCACTTCTGGTGTAGACATGTAAAGCTGATTCTAGTTGTAGCCGATGCATTGGTTATGAAACTCAAAAATTAAATTTTTGTAATCAATATCTTACCTTTACAATAGTCGGTTGAGAAATCTTGTAGATAAATATACGTGTCTAAAAAATAAAAGCAGTGCTAATGAAACACAAATGGAAGATCAATAGAACTGTGTTTAAATTATAAACAACGTACTTGTACTGGCTGCAAAATGTCGAAATATATCCACTTCGAGTTGTTTGTTTTGTACTGCTGTTGACCTTTTACTATACTAACTCATATAACTGCTCACACACTGTATGTGTGTGTGTTGTACTACATGGCGTGGCCATTGCTTTTCACATACCAAAATCGTTTGTTTATTGCTGTTAGCAGTCATATTGCTCCGGAGTTACTCACAAAGTTGCTTTTGATTTTCACTGTCCCTAAAAACTTTTGAATTCACGATTACTTTTATGTGATTTTGTCTTAAAAACGCGATTTAGCTGTCACCACTACATGTAGATTACACGTCAGCAATTTTAAAAATAGACTGCGGTGTTTCTAGTATGTTGTTGTGATGGCGCACTATTTGTTTTTTTTAATCTGCTTTTATAGAGTGATTTTTGTTGATATTTTTTTTTGTTTTTTTTGTTTTTAAATAATAGATTTTTTTGGTAATATTTGAGGCTGATTTAGCCAGTTTTTGAATTTTTTTCTCATTCTAAGGTTTAAATACACCAATTTCCTAATTAATATTCATGAGATCTGCTAGCTTAGTGGTTTAGATTCTTGGTTCTGTGGAACGCGTGACGTCAGAGCAGCGTGAGTTCGAGTCCCCTCGGGGGAAAAAAATTACAAAAAAAAGGAAGGGTGAATGAAAGGACGAAAGTCACAAATGCATTCATGAAGGAAATGTACAAGAAATAATTGTCAAATGGACCTCAAAAGAGAGTGAACGGAATTGTTTCTTAGGATTTCTGACCTACCTTTACAGCACATATGAAGAGGTGAATGAAAGGGCGAAAGTCACAAATGCATTCATGAAGGAAATGTACAAGAAATAATTGTCAAATGGACCTCAAAAGAGAGTGAACGGGGTTGTTTCCCAGGATTTCCGACTCTTCAAAAACACAAACAGGGAGGGGGAGGGGGTTTGGACACACGTTGAACTGACGTCACACGCGACATAGTCCAAAATCTAAATCGCTAAGCCAGCAGATCTCATGGGGGGAGGGGAGGGGAGGTAGTTAGATGTAGATGTAGAACTAACAAAAACAAACCCTAAGGAACTGACATATGCCCCGTTCTGTAGCTCTAAGGAATTGGCCCTCGAGTTTCCGCAGCGACTACAGAATTGGAAGATGGTGCGCCAACAAGCCACTTCATGGGTGTCGGTTTCTCTGAAGATGTTACAATGGTTAAATGTAACTCAAATCTTCAACAATTTTTGAAAAAATCTCATTAACTTATCAAAAAAAATGCAGGGAAAAATTCCCTGCATCTCAAAAATTCAAAAATCCTCAAAAAAAAATTAAAATAATTTTTGGAAAAATTATTTTAATTTTTTTTTTCGATTAATAAAAAAATAATTTTTAGTTTAAGAAAATCCCAATTAATAAAAAAACAAAATGGATGAATTACAAACACTAGCTAAAATTACAAAATTCGGTTCATATGAGTCACTTAGCTCGGGGTTATACTACCCTGTTAACAATGATAATGATGAAACACTTTGGGTCTCATTACCCGATTATAAAAACTTAGATAAAGTCTGTAAAGAATTTGGTGTCACCGAATTTGACCTTAGGATGATAGGTGCTGCGATAATCGGTAATGAAAACCAGGTCAGACTCTGTAAAGAATCCGGTGCTCTTAAATTTAACGACACGATGAAGTGTGCTGCAATACGTGGACGCGAAAACATCGTCAAGCTCTGTATAGAGTGGGGCGCCACCGATTTGGACTCCGCGATGAGGGGTGCCGCATTCGGTGGATACGAAAATATCGTCATACTCTGCAAAGAATCTGGCGCCACCGATTTTGAAGGCGCGATGAGGTGTGCAGCGAACTGTGGGCGCGAAAACATCGTCAAACTCTGCAAAGAATGGAGCACTACCAATTTTGACCACGTCCTGTATTATCAAAATTTTTGATTTTTACTTTTAATATATTATTTTACAAAATTATCCACAAGACCAAATTTGTCTTGATAATTTTTAACATAGTCATATCTTTTTTTCAATCGGTGGTTCATTCGTAACAAAAATCCAAGGTGGTCTTAAACACAATCTCATCCTGTATCTATCCTTATACCATCCAATGTAACACATCAAAAGGTTGATTGCCTGGATTCTTACTTTGTTTCCGTTGTAACCGCTGACAGCAACAAACAGGTTTCCGAGACTAGTACCATTCCACATATAAAAATCTCCTTTGGACGAGTCTTCCAGTTTTTGGAATATTTCATCATCAGCGAGCTCAAAATAAATCGAATCTGCCATTTTTATTAAAATAAAGATGATCGTAGCATTTGGATTCTCACGAGCGCTCTTTTGGATTCTCCTGAGAGAAGAATTAGGATGGAAGCCAGACGTATGACAGAAATTTTGAAAGCCTACAACGATGCTAAAAGACGGAATGAGTACAAAAAAAAAAAAAAAAAAAACCCTTGTGATTATTAATCACAAAAGGTTTTTTTTTTTATTTTACCACACCCAGTTTAAAATAGTTGTAATCAAGTAGGTTACTACAAATGCGGTGTATCCAGTAACTAAAGGATCCCGTCCAGCACAAAATTCCCAAGGTTCTCTAGGTGCGCCGTCTTTGTATCTACCTTCAGCTTTTACTAACCTGTTTTTGTACCAACACGTCATGTACGTGGGATAATTGTCATCAAACACCATCTCAGCCTTCATTTTTGTTTTTTCCTCGTCATAGTACCATCTCCAAACACCGCATGGTTTTCCTTCATCATCCCACATTTCTTTCCGATACTCTCCGTACGCTTTCAGGTTCTCAACCCAGTTGTCATCCGTTAGATTTGGAAGATCCATTTTATTTAAACGTGGTTATTTGTACAAAACGAACTTAAATTCTATCTTAGGTAGAATGAGTACAAAAAATAAAAAAAAACCTCTTGTGATTAATAATCACAAGAGGTTTTTTTTTTTGCCATAGTTTACCACTTCCATTTCATAAAGGATGTAACACCGTAGCTTGCTACAAATGCAAGGTATCCAACACTCAAGGAGTCCATCACATCCCAAGATTCCCACCATTTTTTAGGTACATCGCGACTGTATTTATCATTGTATTTTACTATTCCGTTTTCGTCCAAAACTGTTATCTCCGAGGGATCATTGTCAACAAACGTCAACTCAGCCTTTATTTTTGTTTTTTTCTTCGTCGTAGTACCATCTCCAAGCACCGCATGGTTTTCCTTCATCATCCCACGTTTCTTCTCGATACTCTCCGTACGCTCTTAGGGTCTTAATCATGTTCTCATCCGTTAAATGTGGAATATCACCCATTTCTTTTTTATTTATACAAAACAAGTTTGATTTCTAATTTTTTATTTTCTACGGATTCAATGTACTTCGGAGACTCTCCAAAGCTTCTTTTTTTCCTCTTTCCAGTCCAGCCTGTTCTGCCTCTGTACGAATTTTACGTTCTCTATCAGCCGTAAGTTCAATTAGATCCGCTCTGGTTCTGTGCTTGATTCCAGCCTTGTGACTTCTGTAGTTTTCCAACTCTCGCCGAATGTGGTGGAAGTCTTCGTTGCTGACCCGTCCGTCTTCGAGGGCTTTGGACACCAGATCATTTACCGTATTCAAACTGGACTCAGCCGTTCGTTTTACGCTTTCGTGCTTTTCCAATTTTTTCATGGTAGCCTTTGCAAGAGCTACGCATGCCGCGCTAACTAGACCACCAGCGATGGCGATTCCACCGAGTGGAATGCTCACGATCGCGCCAATTCCACTGGCCAGCGTCCCCACAGCCCCTGTTCCAGATCCGACCGCGATGAGCCCGGAAACTTGAGCCGTGTTGTAGAACATGTTCCACGCTGCCTTGTATTTTCTCCTCAATTTTTCCCTCTCGTTAACCTCGTTGTCCAAGAAATTCCTAATCTCTTCGATATTTTTAGTCGGAATTCGACTCCTCGATCTTCGCTTTCCTGAGGAAGATCGGGATAAAGTGGCGGTGCGTTAGGTTTCTTCATGCTTATTTATTTATATCACGTTAGTCCAGCAAAACTTCGTGCTCCGTAAAATTCGAGATGTGATTTTCAACGAAATGCTGTATGATTTCTTGCTTGGTTAAATTTTTTTCGTAGAAGCTAAGTATTCCCAGTTGCTCAAAATTCATGTTGATTCCAAGGAGACTTACCAGGGCTTGAGTTTTGTAGACATTTGCTGAAACCCCGTTGATCCAAAAGCAAAGCTTATTTTCAACGTACTCGATCGAGACATGATGCATAATCGTAGTGTCCGTTTGAACGGATGTGGAAAAGAGGGTTTGCCGCGCGTTATTTAGCACTTTGAACGATATCGAGTCGTCGGTCCAAGTAATATTTAGGTACATGAAGAAATTCGGATTAGACTGAAACGTCAAAGAACAAGCGTTCGCTGGGGCGTTCGGCGGGTTCACTCCCGATTTTACCGAAAAGAGAGGTTCCAAGGCTGAGCAATAAAATGTGGGTTGTTGAAGAAAATTTCTAAAGGTCTAGTGAGTCGCATGGGGGTCAAATCTTTTCCGGGATTCGGCAAATTCGTAAACCCAGCAGTGATGCCAATTTGCATAGGCCTAGCGTTGAAAGTGTTATTCATTCCGTTTTTAATTTCGATCAACTTGTCTCTCTCCAAGTCGATGTTTTTTTGGCTCGGATGGAAACATAGTGCGTTCCGTCTTCGTTCATCCATACCATGAATCTCCCCAAAACATGCAAGCTGGTATCGTGCTCGTGTCCAATTTGCTGGTCTACGTACTCTTTCGTCACAGCGTCCTCGTTGTCCGTGGGAGTTCCGAGACCCGTGACTCTATTGCCGCTCATAGCGAGTTCGCCGGTCATCGAGTCGCCATCCTTCGAAACTTTTCTGTCGTTTAACCATGAGGTTAGGCTGGTCACGGAACCCATAGTAGCTGCATCTTGAGGGTCGGTTGGATTCATCAACCCAGTTATTTTTTTTCCCTCCCATGTTAATCCTTCCGGTCATTCGCGCTCCAGTTTTTTTTGACGTACGCGGAAAGATCTACATCTTCGCCAGCTATTGACGTTGATTTTTTTTTGATCGTTGGTCCCCGAATAGACATTCTTTCTTTTATTTTATCGGAGTTCAAATTCCAAATCCACGGTTGATCGTGATTATCGAGCTTTCTCGAAGAATTTTTCCATTCTACTTTGAAGTTGAAGTCGAGCTCGTGGATGGTTCCGTTTTGCAGTTTTTTGAAACTCGGCTTTTCATAGGTCGAAACGAAGTATTCCCCGAACGCGGCGTTTGTGAGATCGAAGGACCCAAGAACCTGTCCTCCCTGCAGAACGTCGTCGTTGTTTTTGAGATTGTCCGTGGTTGACAGCTGATTCAGGTATACAAGAATTCTTCGAGGTAAAAATTCTATCGCCCGATCTCCCGTGTATTCACCATCTGCTAGCCACCCTTCGTCGTCCAATCCGAACATTTCTCGAACGCGGTCCGGAAACCAAATCTGATACTGCTCGTGAATTCTCATGTTGAGTTTTCCATCGCGGTCGTCAACTTCGAATTCGAAGCCGTCGATTTGACTCGTGAATTCTTTCGCGAGCAGGTCAAAATCATACAGCCCCGGGCTTATTTTTATCGCTTCTTCAGGTCCCTGCCCTCCTTGAGTGTACCTCCATTCGAGTTCTTCTTCGACGTTGAACCAACCTACTCGACCCGAGATCCTTTTGATTCCAATTTTAAGTTTTTGCCGTTATTGTCTATACTTTGCAACGGGCGATAAGGTTTTCCTTTGCCGGTGCCGGTAATTGTAACAAACATTTTTCTTTTATCTTTCAATAAAATGAGAACCGGAGGAGTATTCGAACCGACGCACGGTTTCAGTCTCGTGAATCAAGAAATTCAAGTCAGCAAAAAAGGAAAATTTTACGTAAGATTTCCCAGTTTGTGGCAAAAGTACAAACTTCCGAGAGTCACGGATAAAGAGGTGTACGATGACTGGCTCTCCAACCAGATGCAATTTTGGCAAAACCAGCTGAACTTCGCGGTCTGGTGCGCCACGTCAGGATGCGGGTGTCCAAAGAACTTCTCAGTCACAAAGATCCGATGATTCGATCCGTGTTCAGATTTCACGCATATTATCAGATCAGAAGAATCCTGTCGGAAATGTCCTGTCCACTACCCTCGGAGGAATCCTTCAATCCTCTGAACAACGGGATCGACACCCACGCTTACGAAAGAATTTGCAACGAATTCGGAGTGTCCACGAGAGCTAACTGGAGACAAAAGTTCGATCTTTCCAACGGAATGGGTAGTTACTTCTTCAACAAACAATTTTACGACTGGAAATTCGTGACCACCAAAAAAAATGGTCGAAGCTTACCAACGGAGGAAACTACAGTCAGTCGATGGACTGGAAAGTTCACTTTGACGCGGACAGCTTCGGAGGCGTGGACAAGCAGACTGACAAAATTCTATACATTGAACAGCTGTTCGATCACGATCCGGATATAACCAACAGATCCATTCGGAAAGGAGATGCTATGGCTGCTATCGGCAGTTTCGTGGCAGACACTTGGAACGAGGGTTTCACACGTGCGGGAGTTTCGAGAATCAACGACTCCATCAGGACTTACACGTGGGCAATTCTCGGATCCCAAGCTCAAGCCAGATCTGGCATCCTGCGTTCCGGCAAGGCGTTCGACGCTCAGAAACAATTTCTAGCAAACGTCGAGGATGCGATCAACTCGGTCGTGGATCTTCCGGACTCGATCGACAGATACCAGAGAACTCTTCAGTACGCTCAAAGCAAACTGGATTTTGTCGTGGGTCACGGACTTTACTTGCTCCCGAGCAACATGGAAATCCTCGTGGGATCCGTGAACGGATACAACAATTTCATCCAAATCGCCACGGATGACATGCAGATAGGGCTAAACTCAAGCGTAAACACCGACTTTCGACCGAATGTTGAAGACAGTGCTCCTGAGGAAAGTCCGTTGTTTTTAGAGGAGGTTGAAAGTCCACCCTTGACTGAAAGTCCACCCTTGACTGAAGAGCCTCTAATGCATGATGAGAAAAAGCTTTCTCTATTTTTGGCAGCCGCTGCAATTTTCTTATTTTTTGGGTTTAAAAAAAATAAGTTGATACACATTAAAAAGTCTTCTCACTAAATTCTAGTGAGAAGATTTTTTTACTTCTTTTGACAAATTCCATAACTGTAGTGTACAACAAAATTCCAACACCCAAAGCTAATGTCCATATGTGATCAGCTAGAAATCCAGCAACAGACCCCGCAGCTTTGAGACAGAAATTCACAACAGCCCTGATGATCCCTGGAAGTGCGATCAAAGCTTTGTCTCCAAGTTTCAAAAGGAGATTGGCTATTTTCTTGAGCTGATCCTTAATCCAATCGGTCCAAGTTTTAGGCTTTGGTGGGGTTCGGGTCCTGGTGATGGTCCAGGTTCAGGACCTGGGTCTGGTTTAGGAGGACCTGGTTTTGGTTCTGGAGGCTTCGGCGTAATCGCTGAGACTGCGGATTTGGTGGCTAACAGAATACCCTCGACGACGGTTGCTATCGTCATTCCGATGGCTGTGAGCAGCGAAACTATGGTATCACCTTTTCTTCTAAAGAGTTCTCGAATCCGACTTCCCGTGGTAGCATCGCTGTCTATGAAACTTTCGATCGATCTTCGCAGACGCTGAAGCGAATTTCTGACCTTGACATCTTGATCCGCGATGGCATTGTCAAACTCTTTGATATTGCTTTCAAGCTCCCTAGCTCTTTCAGCATCTTCTTCGCTGACAGGTAGCAGAGGCTCTCCTTCATCACCTTCGTAAGTTGGGTTAGTAAAACTGACCGAACTGCGTCCTTTAGACTTTAATTCTTTCAGTTCAGTTTCCTTTTCATTCCTTCTTCGGACAAGGTGCTCATAGACATCAGACAGCTTCTTGAGTTGTCCTCGTTCGGTTAAAAAATTTCGGATTTCTTCATGATCTACAAGAGGATCATTTGGCAATTCATTGGCTAAACCTTCCATGTCTTGGTTTGTTTTTTGAAGACCCTCCAAAACTCTTTTAGTGTTGTTTGGTCTACCAGCGGGTGTAGTGGTTAGGGGTGATACATCTCCCGCGCTAGTTGACGCTTTTTCGGCACTTTCCTGCACTTGTGGCGTTGATCCTCGTTTGAAATCCTTGATTCCGAGACCTACTTTGACAAAATTGGTACCTCCTGGATCTTTGCCTTTGACTTGTTTAGCTATCGATTCTAGGGGTAAAATTCGCTCGAATTTTGTTTGGTTAACCAAACTTGTTTTTTCTGTAACTAACTTTGATTCTTCCGGTTTCATCTACCGCAAAAACCGCTTCAGTAGCAAAGACCGTTCCTTGTTGCGTGTATCCTAAGCGTTTCACGTAATCCCGAAACTCATCCCTAGCCAGTTCCGCTTTTTGTCGATTCAATGTTTTGACGGTTCTCCTCAGTGAAGGACTGTCTTTACGAAGTTTTAATAGATCGAGTCGATCGTTGAGATCTTCGATGGAATTTCGACTCTTATCGGAAACGAAACTCACATCGGGATTTTCCCAACCGACGCTTCCTCGTCGTCTCTGACCCTCCGTTTGTATTTGCCCATCACCAAAATCAGTCTCAGCCGGTGTACCACCAACTGCTCCCGTGGTATCTCCGATCGTATCTTCGAATTCATCGAAGTCATCCATCGGGATCTCTTCTCGAGGATTAAAATTTGACATCTTTTGGTTTTTATTTTACGTATAAATAAAAGATGGCGACTGAATACGGATACAAATTGGACCCATACCGACAACTTCGCAAAGCGCGAGGAGTTAAAGGTGATAGACGTAGCATTCGGAATACGCACGTTCCGAGTACCATCGACCAAACCGGAATTCTCACGGTGAGATTTCCTGGTCTTGGAAAAGATGACGTAATATACCCTGGAACGAGTTTTCTTTGGTTCAAGATTGCTCTAAATTCCGCTTCTGGTGGAAATCAAGATCTTAACAGGACTATCGTAAATAATCTCGGAAGAGCGAAAAAAAAAAAATTGAGGTTAAATTGGAAGGACAGAGCATCTTCACTCTGAACGATGCTGATATATTCCTATGCTACCAAGATCTCTGGAAGACGAGCGAGGAAAGAGAGAACGCCGCTGATCAGGGCATCCAGTCTGCGGCAGGTCGAAAAATAATAATCGACGCTGGTGACAAAGGTACAGATGCCAAGGATGTCGCCGAAGGACTTTCCTTCGGCGACAACATGTTTTGCATCCTCTGGACTTTGAGATGCTGAATTCTCATAATCCATATTTCCAGTACGAGATGAAGGACAGGCTGAGTTACGAGCTGTCGTTCAACAATTACGAAAAAGTCGTGGTGTCCACGGATACAGCAGCCAGCTATTCCATCTCAGATATTACCCTTGAGTTTGATGTAGTCAATGATCCTGAGCTAGCGATGGCTCTTAGGAACAGGGTGAATGGAAAAAGCGTCGTCATGTACGACAGAGTCATCAGACACAGCAAAGAGTCGCTTAACAAGTCAGACACCGTCTGGAATATCGCTCTAGCACCGCGAGCAAAGTCCATGAAAGGTATTCTGATTCTCTTCGTAGACCCAGCTGCGGATGGAGGAGGAGCCAATTACGCTCGAGATACCGAAAAGTTCTACAACCCAAAGATCAAAAAGTTTCAACAACGCTCGACGGTGTTCCAAATCAGCTGCACTCCTCTGGGATGCTGCCTCACCATCACTTCAAAGAAATTCAAAAGCACTTTGCGGATGGAAAATTTAGAACCGTTCCACACGTAATCAAGGAAGCGGGATTGGCTGATGTGAGGAGGCGAGATTATCTCACGACCAAGTATGGTCTCTGGTTGGACATGAGAACCACGGATGATGACACGTTGCATGGATCTGGTAGGAAAATTGAAGGAGCTAGTCAGAGTATTCAGATCGAGATCGAAAAAGAAGCCGAGACGGCAGGAGCGTTGAACGCTTACGTGTACTACATACAGGATGCACGGGTGAATATCGAAGCCGGAAAATTGCAGAGTGTGAACTACTAGAATAAAAGATGTTTCCAAAACACGCGCACTCGGCTATAATCTGCGGAGCCACCGGCTGTGGCAAGACTGAATTTGTTTTGGATTTACTCGAGAGGGAATACAAGAATTTCTTTGAATACATCATAATCGTTTGCCCTACCTGGACACGCAACAAAGCGTACTTAAACAGATCCTGGTTTTTTAAGGACGTTGATGTCATTCCAATGGATCCTAACTGGTGTCCAAAGTCCGACGATTGGCTGAACGATTGTTTGAAATTTGGCTACAAAACTTATGGAATACAAGACGGACACACACTTTTTATTATCGACGACTGCAGCTCTGACAGATCATTAACCAAAAAGAAACAGATGCTTTCTCAGCTAGCATTCTCGGGAAGACACGATAATTGCTCCGTTTGGGTGCTTACACAAAAATATAACTCCATCGTTACCGATCTCAGAGAGCAGACAAAATGGACAGCCCTGTTTTACACAAAAGATCAAGATAGTTTCGGTGAGACTCTAAGGAAAACAATATAATCCCAACTCTAGAAGAGAAGAAAGAGATAAAAAAAGCTAGCTAAACAAAAACATTCCAAACTAATTCTAATTACCGAGCAACCGACTGAGTACTGGTGGCAAAAATAATCTTAAGATAAAAAAGCAAGATGACTGAAATTGAAGATATAGTTAACGAGGCGATGACCGTGGACGTTCTGCCCACCCTGAGCGAAACGTCTACCATAGGCGGAATGTCTACCTTAGACGGTACGGCTACACGGGAGGAACCTGTAAACACGGACTCTGCTAAAACGGAACAGGGAACGGTTGATCGGCGTAGCAGAGGCAGGAAAAAGCAAAGAGTATTTGGGAAAGACCATAACCTCCGCTGAGATCGATAGGCTTGATCAAAAGAGCCTGATGAGACTCTACGCCAGATACGAGGCTCACATGGGTGGGATAGTGACCAGGTCAATGAAAAAGCACTTCGTTACCGCTTACGTAAATTTGGTCGGACTCTTCCTTCCAAAAAATTTGGCGATTACCGATCGCGATGCTCTGGAAGAGTCTCTGAACGAAGGGCCCTTTATTGATTTAGCTTTAAACAAATGGACCTGTGGGCTGTATCATAGTTTTGGACGTATGCTAGCTCCGTTGGAGGCTATTCTGTTAACTAGCAACAGTGTTAAAAAGTTGACTTTCCACCAGAAGCGAAGTGCACAGTAGACGACTCCCCAAGTATTGATGTGATTGATTAACCCTTTGAAGTTTGCGAAACAGTTTTTAAGATATAACTTTTTTATATTCTAAAATGTCATTTATTTCTTCGGTTAGCGATTTGATCGATTTTTCTCCAGAAGAAAACCCTAGTTGGAGAAAGGGCGAATTTCCAAGTATCAAAGATGCCATTCGAGAGATTCTGAAGTGCAAAAAGATGAGTAATTGCGAGGTTCCAAAAGACTTTCTCTTGACGGAATTTGTTTATCATTGTCTAGACGAAGAATATCATGGATTTCAAAACCTATCGCAAACGCGAGAGTTTCTATCAAACCCTGACTCCGATAACACCTCCTTACAAGCAAAAGAAACGCTCAACCTACACGAAGCCTGCCAAAATTTAATGAGTTTGAAAAATGATAACAATTTTGGGTTTCTAGAAGAAAACTTGATTAGACAGACCAACAAAATTGTGAGGAAAAATCTTCCGTTAGAATTTGGCGAAACAAAGCCCGGAGAGTATAGTCAGGCTCGGAGGTTTACAACGTTTATGGGTCAGAGACACGAGTATCGCATGCCTGAAGATATGGAAATGGCGGCAATCAACATTGTCGATAGATTCAATAGTTTGTTCATTCAAAGCAGGGAAGATCCTGACGAGGAAAAAAGATTGTTGAATACCTTCAAAGCTTGCGCATATTTTGTAGCCGAAATGCTCGAGCTGCATCCTTTTTCGGATGGAAACGGAAGAACCGTAAGGCTGATGGCAAGCTACATACTTTCTTCATTTTCACCGTTTCCGACTCCGCTTTACAACATTTTTAGCGAATCCAGCAAGGATGATTTACGAGGGCCGTGATTTTAGGAAGAAACGAATCACCAGCTCTGTTGACTACCATGATGATTGAATGCAATCTTTTCTTCTGGAGACAACTCGTAAAGCAACAAAAACCCGCCTAGTATGGAAAGGGTTAAGATCCTGAAACTAAAAAATTCAAGAGGAAGTATTTATTCCTCTTGAATTTTTTTGGTTTGACTAAACTTTAAAAAAAAAAAAAATATTACAAAAGTTTCAAAACTAAAAAAATGTTCGAGAAAAATATCCCTCGAACATTTTTTAGTTTCCCAGGTTATCTCTTTTTCGTAGACCGAGTTCTTGCACCCGAACGAGAGGAAGTGAACGAGCGTCACCGGGGGTTCGTTCTTCTTGTAGGGCATTTTTTTTTGTTTTTTTTGCTCTGCGCGATCTCTTCCACCAGGAGTCGTGTCTTTAGGAGCTCGACCTCTTTTCTCGGCGATTCTCTCTCTGCTTCTTTTTACCCTCTGCGATAAGGTGAGATGCTCCCCTTTGAATCGCAGTACAGCGGATCGAACGCGTCGCATTCGTCGCTGAAATCTGATTCTTCGGAGAACGAATCCGTCATCTTACTGAGTTTCCGTGTCCGCTATTAAAACACCAATCTCGGTTCCGATGATCAATGCCTGATTTTTGTTTATAATTATTTATCAAAACTTTAAAATGAAGTTTCAAAGAAAATTTCAGCTTTCGCAAGAGTCTACAGGTATCTATAGATGATTTCTACAGGTATCTATAGATGATTCTACAGGTATCTATAGATGATTCTACAGGTATCTATAGATGATTCTACAGGTATCTATAGATGATTCTACAGGTATCTATAGATGATTCTACAGGTATCTATAGATGATTCTACAGGTATCTATAGATGATTTATACAGGTATCTATAGATAATTCTACAGGTATCTATAGATGATTCTACAGGTATCTATAGATGATTCTACAGGTATCTATAGATAATTCTACAGGTATCTATAGATGATTCTACAGGTATCTATAGATTTTTTCTAATAATAAAAGATGAGTGATCTAGAAACCAAATCAGTAGACGTTCCAGCAGCGGACACGACGCCTCCGACAAAAGTGACGGCAGGAGTGAATCAAGCAAAAGTCAAAAACCCGAACCGGGTTGCCGCTGGAAAAGCATTAGCCGCAAGAAACAAAGAAAGGGCAGCAAAATGAAAGCCTTTGAAGCAGAGGAAACGACACGGGAGAACCCGTCCACCATAGACAAAACGTCACGTACACCTTCAGACGTGTCAAACTGGTTGTCAGGTCCAGTTCTTGTTGGAGGAGCGGTCGTCGTCGTTGGAGGGATAGTGGCATATGGGTATTCTACCTTAAACGGTACGACTGAAAGCCCACCCACCGTGACCACAGCGGTCGATCATCAACCAAAAGTCGATCCTTTCGATGATTTTTAGTTGCAATAAAGAAGATGGCAGAAACCAATCCAAACGTAAAAATGATCGTAAACGGCGCGTATCACGCAACAACGATAAGCCTCGGTATATGGGCTAACTCGTTCGTTATGAAAAAGTTCCTAAAAATGAAGCCGGCTAATCTCTCGCAGCTTGATGTGGAGGATATTGTAAAGTTGACTTTGAGCGTCTATTCGGCTACGATGCTCAGAGATTGGCTCGTGAATCAAGGAATTCTTCCGGATCAAATTATGGCTTAGTCCAAGGGAAACATTCTGTCAAGGTAGGTATATTAAAAACCCTCTTAGCACTATCTGTGCTAAGAGGGTTTTTTTTTTTGTGAAAATAAAGAGAAAAATGGCGTCGATCGCATTCATGGTTGGTGGAGCCATGGTTAACGCTTTGGCATTTTCAGGGAGCAATTATCTGTTCAACTCTCTCAGTAGTTCGGAAGAACGCAAAGACACGATCTCGCTCTCGAAAAACTTCAGCACGACCGAGATTCTTGGAATTTAGCGCGTCTTTCAAGAATAGATTACATCAACGATCAATTAAAAAACAGGGTCACGCGGAGAACCTTTTCGGACGTCGATGACGCGATGAGACAGTATTATAATTTAACGGGAATTTTGATGGATTCTTTTCCACCCGAACCACAACTTTATGATGGAGAGTATCTCGACGAAGATCAAACAAAATCGATCCAGAACGGGGAATTAGCTTTGCTCGGACTGGGATTGCTCGGAACCGGTGTGGTCGCTATCAAATACTTTGGATAAAAGTATTTGGGTGGAGCTGAACCTCTAATCTCTGGAAAATCGTTAAGAGTTACGGGATAATTTCTTCGTTAGAATAAATAAAAAAGAGTGTAGTGGATGTTAAAATTATTTCTCTTGGGTTTATTTTGTAGATAAATTTTCAGTATATTATCAAGATCGCATAACAAATTAGCTCGATCGTGCCAAAAATCGACGGGAGAATTGCCCGTAACTTTGTAATAAATCTTGTGAACGGCTTTTGGGTCTGATCTCAAGACTTTTAACAAGTCTTTTTTACTCAGGGACTCGAACAATTTTTTTTTATTTATTTTTATTTTTTTAACAAACTCGTCGATCAAAATCTCAGAAGTACTCGTAACATTTCCACTGTATTTTGAGTTACAATTTTTATATTTTGGTATGCTTTGCACTCGCGCGGGTTCTTTAAACAACTGATTAAATTCAGTACCGTATAGACAAATCGGTTTTTTGTTCTGTTTTCGGAGGCGAGTTTTCTTTTTACACAATTTGCAAAAACAACGCTTATATTTACTCGTACACTTCATTTTTGTAACAAACTCGTCGATCAAAATCTCAGAAGCACTCGTAACATTTCCTCGATAGATTTCGATGTATTCTTCAAACTGGTAGGTCTTGGTTTCGCAGTATTTTATTGGTTGTTGAATTTGGTCGATGTTAACTCGGGGTGAGTTCGTGGTAAGAGGCGCGTCATTTTCTAAACCACAATCATAACACACATCGTCTACTATGTATTCTGAGTTGCAATTTTTACATTTTGGCGGAACTCTTTGCTCCACTCGTGCGGGTTCTTTAAACAACCGAGTGAATTCGGTACCGTATAGGTTGCAAATCGGTTTTTTGTTCAGAAGGCGAGTTTTCTTTTTACACAATTTGCAAAAACAACGCTTGTATTTACTCGTACAATTCATTTTTATCAATAAAAAAATCCCTTTAGACTGAATGTCTAAAGAGGATTTTTTGTTGTTGGTTATGGTAGACTGTACGTCTAGTCTGAGTCTTCATCATATTCCAACTCTTTCACTACAAGGTCAAAACTGTGGTACATGTTCCCGGTTGTTTTGCTTTCTTTTTGCCCGTGGGTTTAACAAGAGCTATTGATTCACCAAAGTCCAAGTCCAAGTTCTCTAGCCTTTTTGTTAGGGTAGAACAACTCCAAACTCGAGTGTTATCACTGAGAGTGATAACTCCGGATTTTCCAACCCTGGTTTCCATGATCTCAAAATTGGTAATTTCGTAAATTCCACCTTCTTCTAGTTCAACCCATTTCAAAATTGAGGATCCTTTTTGCTCTTCTAACAAGTGCTCAAATTCCACCTTCAGTATGCTTGATTGTTTTGCCATTTTGTTTGTTTTTTATTAGCCGGGATTTTCTTAAACTGTTTTTTTATTAGCCGGGATTTTCTTAAACTGTTTTTATTTTTAAATCGGGCTAAAAATAAAAGATGGCTGAAACTAAAATGTCTAAGGTTTACTACAGTCCGAGAGGGTATTGGAAGGGTGTTTCTGCGATAGACAAGCTGGCGAAAGAGGCTGGAGTGACGAAAGAAAAAGCTAGAAATTTTTAAAAAGCAGACTCAGTGGCAAATTTACCTACCACCTCCGAAGTACATTCCCAGAGCAAAATTTAACGTAAGTGTACCTAATGAAGTTCATCAAGCCGATTTGTTGTTTCTCCCTCACGACAGACCGAGTAAAGGAAAAAAGCTTTACAAGTACGCGTTGACTGTGGTGGATGTCGCGAGCAGATACAAGGAAGCTGAGCCTCTGAGCTCGAAGGAATCTGGGGAGGTGGCTAAGGCATTTGAAAAAATTTACTCTCGAGTTTTAAAGTGGCCGAAGCTTCTGCAGGTCGATCCTGGAAGAGAATTCATGGGCAAAGTGAACGAAGTGATGAAAAAGCACAAGGTCGATATCAGAAGAGGGTTGCCTGGTCAACATAGAGCTCAGGCAATTGTTGAAAGATTCAACAGAACTTTGGCTGAAAGACTGTTTGGCCATCAGTACTCGCAGGAAATACTGATGGAAGCTCGTGGTCAGTAAAATGTGAGGTCTACCGAGTGGGTGGGTAGGCTTCCGGATGTGATCAGAGCTTTGAACAGCGAAGAGACTCGGCTGATAGGAATGAAACCGGTTGATGCTATCAAGAAGAAAAAGATTGAAACGATGTCTTCAGCTCCACAGAAGTTGAAAAATGAGATTAAAATTCCAGGTAACGTGAGATTGAGATATCTTTACGCTCCCGGAGAGTTGGAGGAGGTGAGAGAAGACGCGCAACCGATCCCATTTGGTCTCTGAAACTTACACGGTTGATAGTATCGTGAGGACACCGGGTGATCCAATTTTGTACTATTTGAGTGAAGGTGCACCAAAAAGAGCGTTTGTTAGACAGGAGCTTATGATAGTACCCGAGGGTACACAGTTGCCACCGACAGAGTTTTGAAGTAAAATTTCTTATTCAAGTTTTTCAACACAGTAACCGTGTGCATGTGTGTGAATTTTGTCCTCAAGTATGCTTCTCTTATCATCTTTGGAATCGAGCGCGACTTTGTTAACGGTTTCAGTGTACACCTCGTGCTTGTAACTCCTAATCACATTCATCGTTCTCGTCTGAGGTTTCTCATCGAAGAGACAGCGTTTGTAGTCGTCGAAGGTAATCTTTCTTTCGACGACCGCTTTCTTACTCCTTTACACCTCTTTTCCTCGTTTCCCTCGTGCATTCTGAAAGAGTACAACTTTGCTCTCAGTCCAACAAATTCCACTATCTGCTTTCCTCCGGCTTCGTCCTTGAACATGCCGGGAACTTTTTGTTCTTTCCCGTCGGAATTCCGACGGATGATCAGCTGGGTAGTTGGAAGTATCAAAGTAGCGGTCCACGTCTTGAGCGATATCCTCGTAGAAATCTTTGGTCTCGATTTCATAAAGTAGCGAGTCCGTGTCTGTCAGACAGAGCTTCGCTTTGTTTCCGTACTTTTTTTTGATGTAATTGTAGTGAAAGTCGTACATCATTGTCTTTGAGATATCCAGGATACTCATTCCGAGATATATCGGCTTGTTGAAGTACAGTTTGATTTTCTTCATGTGAACCGCTATAAGATTTTCATCAAAGATTGTGTTTCGCTCGTAGTTGGGTTTCGCGGCTAATTTGATGGCTTTGTGTTCCGAATTCACGAGATGGATCAATACGCGATTTCTGATGTTTTCCATAGTTTTGCCAAAAACCGCGTTATTCATCAGTTTGAAAAAATCCTTTTCAAACTCCGAGTTTGCATTTTTGCGAAGCTCGGTATTCAGATCGATGTACTTTTTCATAAAGGGACTCTCATTAAATGTGATTCCTCTGTGAATCTTGGTTAATTTGAGTCCAAGGTCTAGACATTGTTTCAAAGCCGTGTGGTGAATGACGTACTTTTCCTTATCTCCAAGATTTGGAATGAGTTTTTCCACCCTGTTTACGGTGACTCTCTCAGGAGCTAGGGGATAGTCGTTATGGAGGTCGTGTAGCTTCTTAGGGTATTCCAGATCCACTTCAAGAATGCATGGGATTTCATCCCAAGAGTCTAGCTGTTTCGGAGTCATCCACTCAAAACCTCCGGTTGGCAATGGTTGACTCATCGCCCAGCCATAAAGGTTATTATTGTCGAGGTATTGGATATACTTGGAGGGCTTGCTCGGATCGTAATCGGATCCCATGTATTTGTTATTTGCTTCTGAATATCTGGTTGATATCATGGAAACCCCACCTCTGATCCCTTTTTCGGTCATCATAGCCATGTCATAATCCACGAGGAGTTCCAATTTTACACCCGTCGTTTTCAGCATGGCGTCGTAGGAAAGTCCAGGAGCTGTGTAGTACCAACAAGGATCTAATTTGTAATTTTTCAAGCATAGTTTCCTAAAACTCTCAAAAACATCCGCTAGAAGAAGAACGTCCGACTTGAGATACAAATCGTGGTACTCCCTCATGGTTTTCATCTCGAAGGTATTCCACACCTTTTGAGCGTGTTCATAATCCTCATCGGAAATGTGTTCTTCGTTGAGTTTGGAGTAGAAGGTGTCTTTGGGTGGAAGACTAGTCTCCTGGAGTTTTTCCAAAGAGTTGACGTGATCGTACGGATACACCCCTTTTCTCAAGAGCAGCTGAAGTTGTTCATCTTCATAATACTGCTGAAGATTTTTACAATTGTTCTTTCGCAACAAATGACAATAATCTTGATGCGTAAGACTCTTTCCAGTCCGTTTTCGATAAGCTTTCTTATAATCTTTGACGGTGTCAAACTTTCCTCCAACAAAGGTTTTGATCGCATCTTCATACCCTGTTAAATTTTCGACTAGTTTGCCAAGTCCAGCAGCCATAAATTTGAAGCTGTCGATAAATCTGAGATCACGCTTGACATCGACTTCTTTTCCTTCCTTATTGGTAAAGGTGTCAACCAATATCTTCTTGGTGAATGAGATGTACTTCTCTTCGTTGGAAGGAATACAGTCGATCTCTCCCTCGGTCTTGCCAAGATTCTTGATGAACAGATGAGCGTCATATCCGGCTAGATTATGGAAAATCACGGGAAAGAAATTTGGTTTCCTATATTTCATATTGCAGATATTGTGGGCAGCTCCTCTAAAGGTTCCCTTATAGTGACAGTGGTCTCTGACGTTGTAATTATCTTTATCATCGGGAGTCAGTGGATCCTTACAGATGTGGCAGTGGGTGGATTTTTTGAAGATCTCTCGCTCTTGCTCCCCAAAGATCATCTCCTTTTGGAACTTGAATTGTTGATGGATCTCTTTGATGTTTTGCTCTAGAGTTTCCACAAAAATCTGAGCCACATCTTGGTCCTCGGATTCCTTGGTGAAGATCACTGGTTCTTGAGTGTACACCGAGTCATCGAAACACTTGATATAATAGCAAAAGCCCGATGGTTCGTGCTTTTGGTATTTCGTCGTCTTCTGAGAAACTTCCGGTTGGCAGGTTTGAATCGGTTCTGGACAAGATTCAAAGTCGGCGTACACGACAAAGGGGACGTTCTGAGACTTGAAATGATGTTTAAAATACTGAGATGAATCCTTCTCTGGATCCGGCATTTCAATTTTCACGGTTTCATTATTTTGACATAGCTCTTTATGTTTCACCAATTTTTGTTTGGAGATATAGGACGTGAGACATCGCATACAATAATATCTAGCATGACCATTTTTACTCTCTCGTGACGACATTAGTCTGCTCATACTCTTGATGACGCAGTAATGTTGGGTGTCATGGCCATCCTTATTTTTGCCCGAAATTAAAAGAAGAATAACTTCGTGTTTTCGATTGCTAGCACCTACTCTCAGCGGGTAGACTTCATTTTTTTTGTACAACCTCTTGGATGAATTTTTTTCGGCGTATCCCAAGACATTAACGGAAATTGTAGGATTGTTCCTTTCAAACTTGGCAAAATCTTTAGGGGAGGTTGGAAAGGGGATACCATCCCAGTTGAGCTCTTCGGCTTGTTCTATAAGATTGTTGTCTACCCGATTTGGATTATCGTCAGTTGGATTGAGGGCTCGAGTGGTAGACCACTTGGAGCATTGGTTGTCCTCATTTTTAAGATTGATGATCGCTTTCTTTTTGGCTAGATATTTTGGAGTCGGAATGTATGACGAACCACTCATCGGTTTGTATTTAACTGTGTGAATGCTCAAGTCTACGATCGATTTGAATACCCATCCGCTTCCGCTGTTTTGAAATGTCGCAATGTTTTCCAAAATTCTTTCAGACCACCTTTTGTATAATTCATCAAGATCAGTTGCCTCCAGATTAACATCCGTAGTGGAGGTAAATACGGCTTCTTTGGTGATAAGTTCTCCCGTTTGGAGATTCGTCTTTTCCATCATGCAGCGAAGAACTAGCACAACCTTTGTTTGACGATTGTTGGTTAAAAGGTTCACAACAGGTTGTTTAGTTGCTGCTAAAAGGTTCTTGGTTCATAACGTGATCTTCCATCAATTTTGTATTGAGTAGTAAATCGATTGAGAGCAGATTTGGTTTCTTGAATTTAAAAAGGTTTTTCCTTCTGTTTGTAAAGCTTTGCAATCTTTCGTTGAAATCTGGTTCGTCTGGGAGGTGGTTTGGGGGTATCCAAGAATGACCAATCTTGCGTTGGCTTTATTTCTATCTGGGGTGGAGCGGGGGTGGTGGTATACGGCGTTGGTTCAAGAATGGGTACATCGATATTTTGTATCGGAGCATCCAGCGGTGGCGCGGGGGTGGTATACGGCGTTGGTTCAAGACTGGGTACATCGATATTTTGTATCGGAGCATCCAGCGGATCTAAGACATAGTTTTCTTGAAGAAATTTTATCAGATCGGTTTTGCGGGTGTGTCTCCAATCTCCTTGCAGGCCAGCATTTTCGCAATGGCTCGTAGATCCTTTACCGTATATTCACTCTTGATTTTTTTAAAACGCTCCCATTTAGCGTTCGATGAAAATTTTAGTATTCTTCTCATCTTCTTTTATTATATACAATGTTTTTATTTTCTTAAACCCTTTTTTTATTTTCAAAAAAAAATCAATATCAAATTATTATGAGGATTTCATTTTTCGTAATATTTTTTGAAGCCATACAATACTTCTCTCTATTTTTTGGTAATAAGCCGAACTATATTTTTTACCCTTATTTGTCGGAATTCCCAACTCTTTACATAGACCGACATTGTAACGATTCTGCAATGTTACGGGTTTGTAAAATTTGTTTGGATTTTTTTGACTGAGTTGAACCCACTGGTTGTTGTAAAATACGAACAGACGGTTATTTTCTACTTTCGATTCGAGAGTTATTTCTTTTTAACGTTGTAATGATTTTTGAATGATTCCATTTTTTATTATATTTATTTTTTTAAATATTTTTTTCTTAAATGAATAAAATGAAGAGGTTAAAAATGCAGGGAATTTTTCCCTGCATTTTTTTTTTTTTTTTTGTTGGATAAATTGAAATGCAGGGGAATTTTTTCCCCTGCATTTTTTTTTTGGATAAGTTGAAATGCAGGAGGAATTTTTTTGTGTAATTTGGATTGGGGTGAATTAAAAATGCAAGGATGTTTTTCTGTGTAATCCTGTGTACACGGCAGTTACACAGGTTTTGTGATTTTACTGTGTATTTGGTGGTTGAGTCGATTTACACGGGTTTTTTGTGATTTTATGTGTATTTGATGGTTGGGGGCGATTTACACGGGAAATGACACATTTGTGTTAGAATCGGCAAAAACCTACTACTGGGGGGCAAGCATTTTGGCAGGTCAAAAGGGGGGTCAAGCGATTTTTGGCAGGTCGAAAGGGGGGGCAAGCAATTTTGGCACAGATATTTTGGGTACTGTTTCTATATTACGCCCTAAAAAGGCGTAGGAAAACATTAGGAACACATTCAAATATGCAAAATTTCCTGTTCGCTGCGCTCGCATTATATGATAAGACAATTTAATGTTTTAAATTCGGGTTCCCCAAAATCGTGCATGTGTAAGGGGGGCAAAGATTTTTGGCATGTCAAAAGGGGGGCAAAGCTTTTTGGCACGTCGAAAGGGGGGCAAAGATTTTTGGCACGGCCAAAGGGGGCAAGCGATTTTGGCAGACCATTTTGAGAATTCACCCCCAGGGGTACACATAATTATTGCACCACCCCTTAGGTGATTTGAGATGGACTGACCCAATATTCAAAATCTTCCGGAGTCGAGCCTCTGTAGTAACTTTTCAAATTGATAAGATGTCCAACTTATTATTTGAAAAGATTACCCATTTCATTTTGAAATGATTCTTGTAAGTCCCCCTCTGACAAGACAAACTATTCAAATTTCATTTTAGGTCATTTTTGATAAGAACCTATTCATATTTAACAAGAACAGTGAAGGACCTATTCATTTTTTTAAAGGCAAGGCAATCTTATCAAATTTGATGAGTTCCTTGTCATTTTGATGAGAATATCCGATTCATTTTCAAGAGAAATCTGTTTACTTTGAAGAGAAATATATTATATCCCGATCTGAATAGTTTCCCTTATCAAATTTGACAAGTTTCCATTCAAAAATGATAAGATCGTTTTTAGAGTGTACCAGAACGAAATTCAAATATGACGATATTTTTACTAAACGAATTAATCTGCAAGAAAATTTTGGTACATAGGCCTGAACCCGGGGCCTGAACTTCCAAGTGTAGGCCTAAGTATACTTTTTTTTAGCGCAGTGTAGAAAGTTTCCGGGGGGGGGGGGCACTCGACTTTGGAAGTGACGGGGATGTGCGTACAAGGGGTCTTTCGGTGAGAGACACCAAAAGGGGGGGGGGGGGGCTTTCAGTAAGAAGGGTGAAAAAGGGTCTAGTTCCGTGAGACTGGGGAAAATCTGATTAAAAAAGGGGGTCATTCAGTGAGACTGGGAAAACTTTTGGGTCAAGAAATAAAAGTTGATAAACGATTTGAAAATTTTGGAAAAAAGGGGGTCTTTTGGTGACAAGGGGGTCTTGCGAGAAGTTCAGTAAAACAAAAAAATGGGGTCATTGCGTGAGAGCGAGTTGAAAAATGGGGGTCAATGTGGCCGCACATCCCCCCGTCACCCATTTTTAGTGAGTGCTCCGCAACCCCCCCCCCCCGGGGAAAGTTTCCCCATTTTGGCATTTTAAAACTTTATCGCATTAATACCCGGGTATCGATAGCGCCCAAACTTGGCTCGACTAGTGCTAGTATCGATGCATCGAGTATCCAATACCGCCCAACTTTCCACAACTGCTGAATTCGTGTTCGTGAGTAAGCTGCGGAATTATACGCTGTGAAATTCGAAGAAGAAAAAACAACAATGTCAGCGGATGAAGACACAGAATTGAGAGATCTGGTGGCACAAACACTGGAAAACAACGGAGTTCTTGGAAAAATCAGGGTTTGTATCAAGGCATTTCGTTTTTATGTGACAAATTAGCATTTGTTTTTCAATGTTTTTCCGAAAGGTGCAAAATTCAGCAGCCATAGCTAGTACAACTGTACATGTGTAGTATAATTAAAGACAGGGATAAAGAGAATGTATCGTGTCTGATGTCACTGTCAATTACGATCTTTGATTGGTTTTTATTACACAGGTTAATAGCGCGTAAAACATGTAAAAGGAAGACCGATCTATCTGGTGCTGATCGGAGAAAAGGAATAGCAGCAAATGACACTATTGACACTACAATGACAGATAATTTAGACTTTATCGAATCTGACGTTACTGTAAATTACGATAAGGGCTGTAAAAAATGCAAAGTTTCCCGGGAACGTAAAGCCGACAAAGTCGGCTTTCCCGCCGCGCAGGGGGGACCGGGGAGTCTGACTGGGGGATGTGCCCCCCTCTGATGTTGAAAATTTTTGAAAAATGACAGGCTAAATGGCGCGATTTGGTGCAACATTTTTGCGTTTTGTTTTAAATGACAAGTCATAAATGAGCCTAAATAAGCTTAAAAAATGAACACAATTAGCACTTTGTTAAACATGAATTACTCACAAAGTAGGCCTAACCATCATCTCCCCACTTTTCTCAAAAAAAGTGGAGATTTTTATATCACTGGAAACCTCTGGCTACATAATGTTTATGTACAAAATATTTCTTGCAGATTAATTCGTTTTGCAAAGATATCATGAAATTTGAATTTCGTTCTGGTGCACCAGAACGAAATTACAACGCATTGTCTATGCAGCAGTGTAATACACATAAATCATGCATAACTCGTAAACGCATAAAATCGGAATCAACTGAAATTTTGGGAATAGGCTTTTTTCGTGGATATGTACTGAAAAATGTCATAAAAGAGGATGCTAGGATCACAAAATCCTCCTTTAGGCCCTTCACAATTAATTCTTAGTTTCCTGTTTCATGGTTGAAAACCAGGGATGAGGCGACTTTTAATTATTAATTATTAATTATCTTTTATTTTCTTTATTTTAAAACAAGTGGTCACAACCTACATCAACCCCTTTTGACAAGGAGCGTGCATTTAATTATTTTACTACTATGTTTGATTTTATACATAAGTAATGGTACAATTAGGTTTTATGTTTATTCATCATTAGGCCGTATAAAATTAATGTTTTGGTTCTCGTCCAGAGGATTTTCATGAATTGATGAGGGAGGGAGGTTTTTTTTTTGTTTTTTTTTCAATGTAAAATTAGCATTGTCAGTAGTTTTCGGTCTTCTCCAACAGTGCTTGAGGAAACGATGAGGCCCTTCTTTTTTTTTTTTTTTCAAATGTGAGATTCTGAGGATAAACCCCCTTAGAGTACCACAAAAAGACTTGGAAGTGATGCTTGTTCTCTAATAAACTTATTTTATATGTATGAAGATTTCATAAATCATTCCAAAGTCTAAAAAAATTGACAAATCTAAAAAAAAAAAAAATCTGACAAATCCCAGAAATTGAGGAGGGAGGGACGAGAACCAAAATATTAATTTTACGTGGCCTTATAGATGATATGATCAAAGTCAGAAAGTAGCAAATGGTAGTCATTAAAAGTTATTTTTAAAGAGAAAATCCAAAATAAATAAAATAATTAAATATTTTGCAATTCTCTACTTTGGACGCGGGCGGGAAACAGGAAACTAAGAATCAATTGTAATTGGCCTTAACCAGTATAATACCACGACAGTTTCGGAAATTCAACTCGCAAAAGAACTTGTCTACCACTCTAGCTCCGCCCATGTTGAACTTTTTTTCCAGCCCTGAGTACTGCCCTACAAAAATGCATCGACCTCGTGTATGAAATTAAATGTACGCATGCGGAAGTTAACCACAATATGGAAGTCAAAAGAAATTAGTATCAACACAAAAATGGAACTCTACCAGGTGCTAATCTTGTCAATAGCAACATATGGGGCGGAAGCTTGGACGCTCAAGAAAAGAGACGAGAAGAGATTGTTGGTGTTCGAGATGTCTTGTTTAAGGTGGATAATGGGAGTCTCCAGAAGAGATAGGCTACGGAACACATCGATAAGATAAGAGAGGCAACAAGCAGCCAGGTCACAATACTAGACAAAATCAAAGCCAAACAACTGTTCTACTTTGGACACATTGTACGGATGCCAAAGGACAGATACCCTAAACATGCCCTTGAAGGTAGAATACCTGGACACAGGCCTAGAGGTAGACCCCAAAGCGCTGGCTTGACAACATAAAAAGCAGCTGCCAAGAACTTGGGATTACATCAATCTACAATGCAAGGAGTATGGTCACAAACAGAGGCATATGGACTTCCATGGTGAAACGGCTGCTAGCTCCAAGGTTCTCAGGATCCGAGGGAGGAAAGCAATAAGTCCAAGTCCAAGTAATGCGCCCTTTTGTGCCGATCGCTGTGATTGGGAAACCCCGCACAATTGCTATTTTTTTATTCCCTCTGAGCCCTGAAGCAACACAAGCAAAGTTAGACTCTACCATCAAATTATTGGCTAAATACGTAGTAATAATGAAGGGCCTGTAGCCCTATATCCAGGCTGGACACATCACACGTCACTACCAGCGTGACAAGACCAGAGATATTAAATAAAGGATGAGAGGCCACGCAGTACAAATAGCCTGATTCGCAAGGGTCGTCACTGGCCAGATCTTCTACGGTTCTATGAGTAGAGACCATAGAGCCCTATATAGGGCTCTGTGGAAGAAACGGTTCCTAATTTTGAAGCCATGGATAATATATTCATTTATACGAGAACCATATTTTTGTACCAATCACAGAACAGAATTTCACCTACTCACAGCTGTCAATCATTCTTGTGAAACGTAAGCTCCGCCTAGTATCAAGGTCTTCTTCTGCGCATTGGTTGTGCACATTAACTAGCCTCCAGCACAAATCCTGTGCACACGATGGTTGGATGGGCGGTTTACACAATAGGAACTGTGATGCATCCTAAACTGGATCGTTTCCGTGTATTCGCATTGCATGGTGGGTAATCGCCTGCCAGTTTGCGTAGCTCCACGTTCACAACAGTTTAAATTCAACACAGGTAAATCCATATAAAAATTAACATGGACACAAAATTGACATAGCTTATGTAATTCAAATAATAAAATAATAAAATGTAATATTATCATGATAGATGCCCGTTTTATTAAAACTTGAAAAGATTATTAAGTCCAATAATTTGTTTGTGTTAGCTTGCACGAGTCACAAAATGGCGACCCATCACACATTTTCTGCATGACATTAGTAACTCACTGTAACTGTCCTCAAACTAGCGCCAGTGTGTCTCAGGCCTGATAACGACCCCAGGTAATTTTATGCAGAAAGTTTTCTTGCGAACAGCTGCAGGTGACAATTAAACAATGAACACGGCTTGTTTATGTACATGCGTGGGAGGCTTGTACGTCAGCTGGCGTGTTTTGGACATGTTCGGCGTAAAAGTGTCGTTTTTCTTCATGAAAAATACCAGCGATGACCAGTTTTTTGCGGGCAATTTGATTTACAGGTATGTCGGTTCGTCATAGGGTAGAAATGATAGCTGTACAATATGTATAACATACAGTTTAACATAGGCCTAAACATTTATGGGCACAAATCGACCTTCCGTATTATGCAAAAGTATGTGGATGTGGCAGGCATACTGTAGCCCTGTAGTGGAGGCTAACGGTAACGCTTTTGCTGGCTTCCGTTATATCATTCATCCCGTAATACTTGATCAAAACTGTCGGTGGGAACCACGAACATGACGAACCAGGAGAATTCTGCCTGGGCAATTTGCGTACGTATTTTCTATGGGTTAAGCTTATCCATTCACATCAACTTCAGGCTAAGTTGCCCTAGATTTCCCGCTGGCAGTAAAAGCTTCCCGGTAATGAGATTACCGAATTACCCACTTTTTCCCGCTGTGATTACGATCCTTGATTGGTTAATTGACCTTTTCTGTAAGCCTGCCCTTTGTGAGTATACCTGAGAACTCGCCATTTGACGTCACGCCGATATGCGCAGTTGCGCACATGAATGATCCAGTCGTTTATCGTACATCGACATTGTCACTGAGTATTTCATGTCGGCATGATGTCATATATGACGAGTTCTCGGGTGTACTCGTAAAGGCTTGGGATTTACAGAAAAGGTCAATAGCGCGTAAAAGGAAGGCCGATTTATCTGGTGCCAATCGGAGAAAAGGAATCTAGCAGAAAATGACGAAAAATTACATACTTTTACAAGGCAAAAAGCAACTTTTCTTGGCATTGTTGACATGGTGCCTTCGGGAAAGGTCATGCGTCATGAATTGGGGTATGGACGGTACGGTATATAATAGGGTGCATCAAACGCCCCTCATGTAACAGAATTTGTTGTCCCTTGTCTTAAAATGTGCCAATGATCATAAAAGTAAGCTGTGCAAAATTTGAAGTGAATCTGAAATTGTCTAGTGGGGCCTCCGAGAGCTAAAGTTATTGCATTGGATCTATACATTAGAGTTTGTTGACCCCTGTGTAATTTCAATTAGAAGCTACTGTGAAGTTTTAAAATATCCGCTAAATGCAAACCGATTGGTCTCACAAGCTGAAATTACACGAGCTGATAGTCCGGGGGTGGTGGGGGTACTCATATAAATGGTCTGTATGCATGCGTGACCAACAAAACAAGTAAAGAGGGGGTGTTTTTTTAGGCAAGGCAAGTTACGCGTGTGACACAGGGTCTAAAAACACTGGTTTTCAAGAATAAGGGTAGTTTTCTGAAACTAAACAACTTGTTTAGGGTACCTTTTCACATTTTTGGTAAATTATGAGTTAAGCTAAATACCAGCAAGGTAGGGTAAAACTCGTTTAGGGGGTGTTAAAAAAAATATGGTCATGTATGTGTACACTTTCATATTTGAATGGCCCCCTGGGCTGATAGTATGAATGATATCCTTTTCGAGACAATTGAAATCTTGACTAAAAGTATGAAGATGTGCATTTTTAGGACACACACGAAAATATGCTTGTTTTCATCTAAAATGCGGCAAGAAGGATTGTGTCCTGAACGCACTGTTATTTATAATTATGTTATTTCAATGTTATATCGAAGAGGATCATTCATACTGTCAGATCGTGTAATTACAGCTGCTGAGACCAAACAGTTTTGATTTTATTAAAACATCTGCTAGCTGCTAATTGAAATTGTACAAGGGTCAACAAACTTTTATACATAGACCCAGCGCATAGGGACAGAATGATCTATTGAAATTAACCAAATTGAAAATTGAGGGTCATTTGATGCACCCTAGTATACAAACGCATTTTATACAAACATCAGTATGGTTTTAGAAAAAAACCACAGCACATGGCAGTGATTGACTTGGTTAACAAAGTTACTGAAGCTGTTGACAATGACAATTTTACAGCAGGTGTCTTTTTAGATTTATCAAAAGCATTTGATACTATAGACCATACAATATTGCTTGATAAACTCTATCACTATGGTTTTAGAGGTAGTACACATAAATAGTTTTCTTATTTACTATTGTTAACTGTTATTTTTCATGTATTTAGGTTAATTCGTATCAAGATATGACAGCTTACTGTTACTTCATTGAAGTGACAATCTGCTGCCATGTCAAATGATGAATTAACCAATCAAGGGATCACAGACTTTCAGGCCTCTTCTTGGCCTTTCCTGTGATTCCTTCACTCTCACTTGAATTATGATTTTGTATGTATTCTAGCTTTTTGCTATTTGATGTGTGAAAAATAATAAATTTATGAATGAATGAAAAATTAATGAATGAATGGAAAAGGGTGGAGGATTCTACATGTATGGTTGAGGATCCTACGGTTAAAATGTATCTAGGGAATGTTTGAAATTTTTTGAATTTTTAAGATAATTTGGAACTTGTTTGCATGGAGAGGGTTTATATATTAATATTATTTTTCCTTTGTCTTTTGTGTCTTTTTTTTTAAGGCGGAATTACGTGCCAGTGTATTTTTAGCTTTGGAAGAGCAGGATACGTTGCAGAATAAGGCTCCATTTGTTAACCAACAACTCAATAAATTCACAGGATCCAAAGAAGGTAAAGTCTCTTCTCAGGTTGAGAATAACGCCATGATGGACTTTTCAGTGGCAGATTTGAATTCAGTGCATTTTGTGGTTGCGTTGCCAGTCAGCCAGTGTATGGAGAAAACCTTCGATGCTTGTGTATAAGGTCTAAAAAGTTTGTTTGATTGGCGTAACATGAAAAAAAATCAGGGTAGGTAGGTCGGGATCTTAGGGGTCAGTCGGGTTACGCTGAATCAAACAATTATTTTTTTACGTCTAAGCCCTGAAGGATTAGGTTAGTGTGCAGGGTTGCCAAACCCACAATTTGGTAGCCCAATTGGGCGACTTTTGAAGATTTTTCCGCGACTTTTGACAATTTCCTGTCCCATAGAAACCAATGGTTAAGAAAAAATTTGTGTGCGACTTTTTCAACATTGGCTCCATGACTTCCGATAGTTTCATACCCCATAGAAACCAATGGTAAAGAGAAAAATTGGGCGACTTTTTGATTATTTGACCCTGAAATTTGAGGCTGAAATCTTTTGGCAACCCTGTTAGTGTGCACCTTCAGGAGAACAATCAAATTAAGTACTCATAGCTTCCCTTAAAGCCCCTACATGCATTTGAGTGTGATATATCCTACATTGCTCTAGTGTTAAGTTATTTTTTCATGGTCTTTGGGCCAAAATGTGCTCATGCATTGGCTGATCATTTGTGTGCATTAATATTTAATTTGGAAATCTGCAGGTTTCCTGGCAACAAGTTTGGTGCGGGAGTTTCTAGAGTACTTCAACTTGGATTTTACAGCTGCTGTCTTCAACCCGGAGACCAACTTTGTAAGTATACTTTGTTTAAACATGAAGCCCCGCTTGGCCAGTTCACCACAGAAGAACTCACTTACACCTGTTACTTTGAGGACAGACAGAACAGAATTTACATGGATGTAAATTCTAACCTTCACTAATTCCCTAAGGAACTTGAACCTAAAGTGGGGCTTCCACTTTAAACCAATACTGTGCTCCTGCTCCTAACACCAAAAAAGGTTGTTTGGTTGTCCTTGACCTCTCTGTAGAAGATGTGGTCGGTCGGGAGGATTATTTTTATCAATCATGAAACTTTTTTTTTTAGTTCCTTACTGTAGATAACTACATAAACTCTCACTAAACTGTAGTAAAACATAAACACCTTTAACGGTCTAACATCATTGGCCAGGCCAACTGACCAGGTTTGTGCAGGACCTAAATACCAGCAATTACTTTTATTTATACTAAGGATGTGGTAACCTTGCCCTTACATACATGTATCACAATGTTCTTTTACACTGGTCAGGACCTTGGCAAGTTGGACACTTTTATTATCATGGATTATGTTATGCCATGAAATGTTGGGCTTGTGTAAATACTTTATGAATAAAAACCAGATGTGTTGTTTAAGTTAACTCTTTAATCTATGCTTGTTTAACCATCAGAATACATGGCTGCAGACTTTCATGAAAGCGTGTTTTGTTTAATAGTATAAACGTATGTGGCCTCGCGAATATTTTAAATGTGTTACATGATTGAAAGTAGATAGAGGGTATGCAATACAACGTCACTCATAACAGAGTCATCCTCATTTGAATAAAATTCTGTCCTCCATATTAAAGGTACCATGGGAAAATTCGCATAATAATACAATAAAATGTGTGATAGGTATGAATGGTTGTGGAATCGATCTAGAGACCTGTCCCTCTGTCATCTTAAGTTATCTTACATGTAGAACTGTCCTCCTGAATGGCTGCCATTTCAATTGTGATACCGTTTCGGTTGGTTTATTGCATACACTCTATAAGCAACAGGGCCCAAAAATAGTACTACATTTTCTTTACAAAACACCTGAATACATACATTTGTAGCTACAGAGTATACTTTGGGTTGGCTAATTACATGCACTGTGACCACCTGTAAAACATCAGCTGCTGACTATGACAGTTTTTGTCTTGCTTGAACTTTGTTCAGAAAGAGACTAGATGCAATTACTATTTCTGTCTGTATGTGTGTCCAAAATTAAAGTATCATTACTAGCAAACTTAAACTTGGTAACGCTGAGGTCAAAGGACAATCATAGCAGTGATAACAATGGTGTTGTAGTAAGGCAACAAATAAAACCCCTTTTATATGGGTCCGACTGACCCAGATTTTAAGAAATGGGGGGAGGTTTTTGTACAAATGAATGCCGACCCAAATTTCAGGCCAGACTGGCGGACTGACCGACCCTACTTGAAATACCTGTCCGCCCGTAGAGCATGCTTTTTTTCATCGCCTAATAGTACAAAATTATTTCTTCCCGAAATAATCCAATTTCAGACTGAGAAATATGAGGGTCGTGATAACCTGGCAAGATCACTTAATATTGTGGAGTCGGACAAGACGAGGAACAGACCGTTACTATGTGAACTGATGAAGAGAGTAGAGGATACCACAGACAAGGTTAGCAGACAGAGGACTAGCTCACAAACAGAGGTAAGACAATTGAGGATAGTCAGGGCTCGAAATAAGGTGGGTCCAAGGGCCTAGGGACATTAAAAATATGCATGGGTCCCCGAAATTACAGCTTTTTTCTAGTCCTAGAGTACGCCATTCTATAGCTTGATGTGGATTGTATATTTGGGCCTGCAGAAATTTGCGATGGCTTCACAAAGTTTTAAGATCAAGAATGGCCCTCAAAAATTCTTGCTTAGGCCAAAAAAAAAAATTTGTAATCTTGGGTCAGGGGTGTTTTTTTTTTCAATCACTATTTTTAAAGGAAACCTTAAGGAACTTTTGACAGTATCAAGGACATTTTATATTTGTTATTCACTCAGTTTATATATTGTGTAAAAGATTTGTGTATTAAGTATATGCCATGTGGACAAAAACTGGGTGTGTATGTACAAATTTACATAAGTAAAACACTCATATTATATGTTTTCATGCGTTTACACTTTCATTAGATTTACAGTTTGCTGTGCATATTTTCATCATGCCTTTTTTGTCTTGTTTGTTTTCTTCTTTCATTTGCCTGCCAACAGGAGGCGAGCTTACCAAAGGTACAGTACCACTTTATTGAATATCGTTGCTAAAACCTCTTATGTCTCTTTGGCCCCTGAACATGTTTAAAGCAATACCTCCTTTGTAACCTCTTGGCAGTTTTGTTTTAAACATGTTCAAGGGCCAATGACACATGGGAGGTTTTTCCTGCCCAGCAACGATATAATATTAATTATCATTTGTTCAGGGACTGTCTTTTGTAATTTACAGAAGAGAATTAAATAGCTCTTCTGGCCTTCAAGGAGAGTTGTTTAGAGCATTTACAATAGTGTAAGGAGAGAATGATCAACTAAGGAGAGTTAAAAATCACTCTCCTACATGTATATCAGATTTAAGGAGAGCAGTGGAGAGCGATTGCTCTCGCTCTCCTCAAAAAGCAGTCCCTGTTTGTTATGAGATGACTGCCACATCAAAGAGCAGTATCATCTTGACTGTTATGAATTATCATATTTTTACTTTTGATATGATCATTAAAATCACTGCCATTTAAATCATATATAATTATTTCTATTGTACTGTATAGAGGGAAATTTTAACGGGCTTTAATTTTCGCGCTTTCTGTGTCCGTACTGGCAGCCTTAAATTTTCAAGCTTGCGAAAATATTTATTATACATAGTGTTTAGTGAATATATTTGGAAACATGAATTTTAGACCAACTGAACTGTCCAGAACAGGGTCAGATATTCAACGAGAATCCGAGAATCTATTCTTGCAAAGATTCTTGTCAACAAAATTGCAAGAATCTAAATGGATTCTCGTAAATATTTCAGTTTATCATACAAAGTTATATGGCAAGAATCCATGGATTCTTGCAAAATTCCAATGGGAGGATCCGAAAGGATTCTTGCACTTGGTTGCGAACTTCTGATCCTGCAGAATTGATAAAACACAAAAAATTGACCCAGCGAATATATCACACTATACAGTTACAACAATTTGCAGCTATTTTATATAACTTTCTTGTGGTCACATCATGGCATGATACCTGCATGATTTTTACCATTATTACCATTGCATATTTATTTTAGCATCATAGGGATATTTCACCATCATTTGTGTACATGGTGAGCTAACTTGTGTTGTACATTCATTTGCACCCATTCATGCATTATATTTTACAATCATAACAACTTTTTTGCATAATGCCTTTTTCTTTAATTTGATTTTATTTATATATTTATTTATTTGTTACAATTAGATCACCCACCTTTAAATGTTATTGTTTCTAATGAAATGATTCTTATACTCACCTGTAAGTGACCTTTTCAGTAAATCCCTTAGCCTTTTTGTCTAGCTGCTGCACACATCTGTGTAATTCACAGTAACAATATAAATGATGTGCTCATGGCGTGACGTTAAATGACCTCTCAGGTCTACCTGCGAAGACTTAATGGAATTTCTGAAAAAGGTCAGGTAGAAAAAAAAGGGACACTCTCATTTGAATGTTACAAAACTAATATTATTTTCACAGATCAACAATAATTATACGATACATAAATATTGTTGAATGTAGGAATTATTTAAATTATTTTGTTGAAAAGTCAACAATTCATTTCCATTTTGTACTGAAGTATACGAATCATTTCAATATGTCCAAAGTTATATACAATATTTGATCTGCTCCCATGAAATGAGCGAAAGTCACAAGTTGGGAGTTTTGAGACCTTCCAACTGTTGAGTTGCTGCTGGTTGTTTGAAGACACATGTATAGTCAGTGGTATGTCCTTTGTGAATTGGGACATAATATACTGTACTCTGTATTCGATTATGTCCCCATTTACAAAAGTGACATACCACTGCCAAACAAAGAACAGAAACTCAATACATGTAGTTGGAACATAGACCTCAAAACTCCCAGCTTGCGACTTTACACTCATTTCGTGGGAGCAGATCACATATTGACATAACAAACGAAATGTGGAGCAAAAATCCCATTGTTATTACCCTTTTCATGTGTCTTTTAATTAATAACATCATTTGGAATTTCAGGTGGGGAAGAAAGATGTGAAGTCATTGGTGAGACATGTGTTTGTGCACCCAATACCATTCAGCACAAAATGAAACCTGATCATCGTTATTGGGCAGGAAAAACCTTTTATGTGTCACTGACCCCTGAACATGTTTAAAGCAAAACCTTCTATATGGGAGTTTTGTTTTAAACATGTTCTAGGGCCTCAAGAACATACTGGATGTTATTCTTGCCTAACAACATCATGTTATCCAGGTGTTAGGGATGAACAACTGGAGGTCAACCAGTGACTTGTGGTTAAAAAGTCAGTTCAGTCAGTGGTTGTCAAAAGTTAGTTGTTTATCCTTTACAATAAGTGGTGTGATCAAGCAAAATCAGTCTGAAGTCAAAGTCAACATATTCAATTTTCAGTTCCTTATAGGATTGTAAAGATTATTTGCAAAGCTGCATTTTGCAGAAAACCCCATTGAATTGGGCCAACCAGTTCAAAAGATTTAAGCAGTTAACGAGTTTCCAAAACAAAAGGAAATACTTCCTTTGTTGGGTTATATCTTGAAACCAATATTTCTGACTGATTTTGCTTGATCACATCACATACAGACCTGCCAACTGTCCCTCATTTTGAGGGACTGTCCCTCATTTGGGTTTACCAAAGTGAAAATGAGGGACAGTCCTGTTTTCTGTAAATTTCAGTGATGGCAAATTTAAATGTAAGAACAGCAGAAAATGATGAAAATGTCACTTTAAAATTTGCTATTGCATTCTTATTAGTCTATTGTGATAAATTCAGACCTGCAAAACCTTCTCTGAATTCTGAATGTATTGGACACCTGAAGTCTTTGAATTTGTCAGTACGGTACCTGGTTTGTGTACATGTACAAAGTTTTGGTCTCAATTTCACTCATTCTGACTTTGGTATGTTGGCAGGTCTGCACATATTAGATGATCAGCCATACACCCAAAGAGATTAGACCCAAAGAGTACCAATTCTGCTGTTTGCTTTTTGCTCACGGAAAGCAAAATAGTGTACCACCGGATTATTTTGCCATGTTCCAGGCAAACTTCAATTTTAAAACATGTGCATGATTGTTTGCGTTTGCATGTAACATGTTGTTCAAACCTTTGAGGTGCTCAAACTTAAGGGATCTGGAATGAGCGTTTTGACAGAATTTTTTGTGGGACATGAGAGCACATCAGACATATCGAATTGCATTCTGAATACGAAGAATGTCTTTCTGATATCAAATAATTTTCATTTTTTGAAATTCACGATATAAATACAAATTTTATGACAAATTATTAAAATTTGATATTTTTCACATTTTTGATATATAACAGTCCTCGAAGTAAATGTTATAAATCTAATGATATATTCTTAAAGTGTATGTAGCTGAGAGGAAAAGCCGATGATCAATTGAAAATTTTGACCTTTCATATTGAAGATATGGATTTTTTCCCCAAAGGTCAAAATTTTCAATTGATCGGCTTTTCATCCCACCTACATACACTTCAAGTATAAATCATCAGATTTATAAAGTTTACTTCGAGTACTGTTAAATATCAAAAATATCAATTGTTAATGATTTTCCATAAAATGTGTATTACATTGCAAATTTCAAAAAAATCAAAATTATTTGATATCAGTAGGACATTCTTCGTATTCAGAATGCAATTCGATATGTCTGATGTGCTCTAATGTCCCAAAATAAATACTGTCCAAACGTTCATACCCCATCTCTTAAAGATGCCAATTTTCGTTTGATTGCTGACTTTTGCCAATAACTGGCGGAGATCACTATATTGCAAATTTACCATAGCATTATGCAGGGATGAAATTCTATGTCAGTACTCAGAGGATCTACTCTCTTTGTTTCACAGTCACACCACCAGTCACAGTGTTGATGATGTATCACCTTAATCGCCCACACAGGGGGAGAAAATTTCCAATGGAGCCACCCATTTAGGGTTGTGCAATAATTATGAGCCCGGGGGGGTTAAAATTTCCAAAAGGCTCGCCAAAAACTCCACCTCTCGGCACGCCAAAAATCGCTTGCCCCCCCCTCTCGGCCCGCCAAAAAATCTTTGCCCCCCCCCCTTGTACATGCCAAATTTTTGGGATGCCAATTTTCAAACCTTAAACAGTATATATACATGTTGCGAGCACAGCGAGCAGGAGAATTTGCATACTTAAGTGTTTCTGTACGGTTTTCCTAAGCCTTTTCAGAGCGTTTTATTTAAAAGGCGCCCCAAGAATGTGTGCCAAAAATTGCTTGCCCTCCCCTCTCGGCTTGCCAAAAATTGCTTGCCCCCCTCCAATTTTACCCTCCCTCCAGGGCTCATAATTATTGCACAGCCCCTTAGGTAACCTCATTTGAAATTCACACTCTCTATATGGAAGATTAAGGTAATGTCTATGGATTTTAGCATTTTTAGCTAGCCATATTATCCTGTCGGGACGGGAGATGTTGCGTTTTCATATCTCCAAAGCAGTTTTTGGTTCTCAGCTACAATTTTCTTGTCAGATGATGAACTCTGTTCGGGGCGTTGTTTGTCTTGAACAACTCGACAAGTTTTCACAGCATTGGGAAATGTTGCAGTTCTGGCCCATAACCCTAAGTCACTTTTACACATAAACACACAAACCCACCTTTCACTATAATTCGGGGGTTAAAGTTTGTTCGGTGTATAATAGGCAAAAATTATTTGGTTTTGTTCCTGCGCACATCAATAAAGTCCCAACTCATGTTCGCATAAATTCACATACGGGTGCGTCAGTCATGCATTACGCAACACGTAACTAGCGTAAATGCTGCGCCCAACTGCGTGCATGCCATTCTATATCAATACATGGATGTTATGAGTTCTATTTTTTTGCCTATTATAAGCCGAACAAACTTTAGGGCAAGAAGGCTCTATCTGCAATAGCTGCCAGATTTTTAGATGATGTGAACAATATAAAATGCATAAATTGTCAAATTTCTTTAGGGCAGCTATTGCAGATAGGACCTTCTGCTTCTGGTACCATTCACTCATATTGTTGTATGTATAATCAATAACCACTGTTTCAATAACCATCACTTTGTTACTGTAAAACACTGTGTGTTGTTAATTGTTTGCGTTAAGGTGTGTAATATCGGGAGAGAAGGTATTTTACATTTTTCACTTTGTGTGGATTCTTGGTGTGATCTGTATTTCAAATACAGTGTAAGTTGTACACAGCTCTAATGCTTAACCCCCTGAACTCTACTGGTCATCTAACATCGTTTCTGATTGGTTGATAACTTGAAATGCTCATTTCAATTGTCAATTATGACTAGGCTTTAAACTATTTATGGTCAAACTTGCATTTGCATATGGTCCTATTAATACCCTCCTTGATTGGTTCAAAATCAGACACAAGATTTGAATTGATAACAATAATGTAGCATCCCGTCTGTTGTCTATTTGTTGACAGGATCTTACAAGTAAACAGATAGCTGATGCAAGACACAAGTTCCAGTACTATGATAAGGTACAGTTTACTAAATGTTACCATCATTGAGTTATTCCAGTTGAAATCCATACACCCCTTATGGAACACTTGACCTTAATCACCCACACAGGGGGTGTAGATTTCAAATGGAGTCACCCATGCAGGTATAATTGAAGACAGAATTAAAAAGACTATAATGAAAGACAAAGATAAAGAGAATTTATCGCGTCTGACGTCATCTGTCAATCAAACTCCAGCACGGTTTGTTTACAAGTGTCGTGATGATGACTTGCTGAACGCGGATTTATAACCGGGCGCATTATTGTTAATTTTGCACCTTTCGACATGCAAACCATCTCAAAAGTTAGGTCTTTATAGTAGGAAACTTTCTTAATGGATGGCACCATGTCCACAATGCCTAGAAAAGCTGCTTTTTGCCTTGTAAAACTACGTAATTTTTTTGCCATTTCCTGCTATTCCTTTTCTCCGATCAGCACCAGATAGATCGGTCTTCCTTTTACGCGCTGATTAACCTGTGTAAACCAATCAAGGATCGTAATTGACAGTGACATCAGACGCATTAAATTCTTTTTATCTCTATCTTTAATTATAGTAAGTCTGCGCCTGACGTCACTATCATATCAATCAAACGACCCTTGATTGGTTAAAAGCGCATAAAAGGAAGGCTGATTTATCTGGTGCCGATAGGAGAGAAGGAATCACAGAAAATGGCAAAAAAATTACGTACTTTTACAAGGCAAAGACAACTTTTCTATAATGTGGTTCACCTCAAGTTTGATAGCGATGTTAATGTTTTTTTCCGGTTATGCTGCAAGGGACAAACGTATGTACGTGTGTGTGTATTGTACACTCACCACGTTTAACTTTACGTGTGTGATTCAATACTACAGCAAGCAAAATACGTATGTACATCACTACCGAACTTTAAGTAAACCAAATTATAGGCATTGTTGGCATTGTCCTTTCAGGAAAGCATGTTTCCTATTATAAAGACTAACTTTTGAGACAGTTTGTATATTTGAAGGTACAAAATTAAGAGCATAAGACACCCTGTTTTACTGCTGCATTCATTTTGTCCATTGTTTGAAACAAACCAACATCTGTATATTTTGATTATTCTGGCTCTAAATTTTACTGTTGTTTGAGTAGACTACAAAGAATATTAGGGAATAATTTGGTTCTAAAATCCCATATGTTGTCTTAACACTTTCAAAAAATTCCTATTTGTAGATGAACAAGTTGCTGTAACTTTCACAAAAGTTGGAGCAACTTGACCCCCTACAAAATTTTTTTACAAAACTTCTGAACAGTAGGTGATATTGAGAAAACAATAATTTGGGATCCTTGGGCCTAGACACATGATTTGATATACTTTTGAAGTGATATTGCAGCAGTTACAATTTTTCACCCTGGTATAAGCCTGTAGGGTACCAAGGGTGGCATTTCACAGATTCCATATCAGTAGATTTCAGAGATAAAGAAAACGCCAAAAACATCATTGTGTTTACTGTACTACTTCATTTTCAGCTTCAGAACCAGACTAAAGTAGGTGATTTTTTCTCTACAATAAAGCAAAACAAGGAAAATGTCATCCAAGGTGTTAATCAAGTTGTAGGCAGAATTTCCATTCAAATTCTTGTTTTCAATATTTAGAACACCAATTATAATGTGAACTTTTTTGGCTGAATTGTATGGTACATTTGTAACACAAAACCGTTTCATTGGTTCTCTCTTTTACCATCTCTGGTTATTAATTTCCTTCAAAATCCTTGTTATTTCGGATATCCCAGCACATTGCTAAAGAATATTGTATTATTGTGGCTCTCTCTCTGTGTACAGGATAATAGTGGTGCCATTGACAAGGATGAGCTGAGAGGGTTGTTTATGGACATATTCCCACACTTTCACAGGTAAGGCTTTTTTTATAATTCGCTGTTGTAGACCAACATCACTTCCTGCCGAGGTCACAACTACATCCATAGTGATGGATCATGCGGTTTGCATGACAACGTTATCTATGCTGTACATGTTGATGTTCTGCTGTTTGAATATCAAGTTTTTCAATTTCTTATGCGTTTCACTGCTCAGTTAACTTGAAAACTCTAGAAATTCCATACATTAATGATACCGCCATTGTGGTTCTCATGAAAGCGTGATCCAGTCCCTATGGTAATGCTCTGGGCTCACCAATGTGACGTCCCGTCTACAACAGCGAATTATTAAGTTATTATTTTGTCAGCCTGCTAGGCTAATTGCGAAGTCATTTTTTGTAATTTTGAGAACAAAGAACAAAATGTGGTTCAAGCATGCATCAGTTACGTAATCACCCTAATTATTTCAGATTATTCCGTTTCATTTGTATCATTACCATTTGTTCTTGTGCAAAGATTGGTGAATAAATATGTTTAAATGCATGCTTGAACCATATTTTGTACTTTGTTCTCAAGTTTACAAAAAAAAAGCGTAGCAGGCTAGGCTGATGATTTGTGACCGGCTAGTACCACAAAATTAGTGAAAGTCACAAGTTGATAGTTTTGAGACATCATGGCTGACTGAGTTAATATAATTTGTTTGCAGCGCACCTGTACAAGCAAGTAGTATGTCTTTCGTGAATGGCACATTATGCCCCCATTCAAAGGACATACAGACATACTACTGGGTTGAACCACAGCAGCTAAAGGGAGTATCCCACCATGCATTGCAGTCTATCTGCTTGCTCCATAGCATATATATACAAAATAAAAGTAAGAGCCGCTTAAATATTGAGAGCTATGGATAGTTCCACAAGACTTTAGAGATCATATTTTTTCAAACAAAAGTCTGAGCTCCTCCGATATAAGAGAGTAATTGAAAGTTGAAGTGAGGGATTTTGTAAACAATTTCTATGGCATGTGCAGTTCTACTATGATACTGCAGAGCATGATGGGATACACCTATCAGCTGCTGTGGGCTTGAACAGGTGTGTGAGAAACAAAGAACACCAACACAGCCTTTTTATGCTCTTTTCGTGGTAGCAGTAACCGGTCACATTTATTAAAATACTGGTAGAAATAAATTATGTTAATAATTTGTTTGTTTTCTGTGCTTCTAGAAATATGTTGGAGAGGTATGTGAATGATGAGTTCCAAGCTGGTGATAGAGATTTCAGCAGCGGTGAGTACAGCTTTTCATATACTCAAATAGTTTGTCCAGGCCCAGAGGGGACAAACACCAGAGGTCCATGACCATCCATCCGTCCCCTATGGATGAACAGTTGGTTCTTGGTTGAAATAACTCTGAAAATAGATATGTGGGAAACATTGTATATTATTGAAAAAGGTTAAATGTATATCCTTGAAAGAAGGTTTATTATTTAATTAATTATTTAATTAATTGATTAATTAATTATGATTTTTTAAAAATAATTTGTTTATTTATTAATTTCCCTTGAAAGCAGATTATTTATTTCTTGTTTCGTTTGCGAGTGAAACCCATTTTCCCTGGCAAGTTAACTTTTTGTAGGTACACATATTAAATTAAGCCATAATTAGATCCCCTTGCACCCTTTTCGTTTTAAAAAATGAGACCAGTTTAAAAATGGAGTTATGGTAATCCATTGTCTTTTTTAACAATTACTGGAAACTATTTTGCCTGACAGTTTTTCTGTTTTGTTTAATGACTTTTCTTCACAGGAATTGAGTTTGATGAGTTTCTAGGCATGTATCGACGTTTGTTTGTGTTATGCCGGAGTGTAGTGTCACATGACATATCAGATATTGTTCCATCTCATAGGCTACAAGGCACAATGCAGGTAGGAGCAATGAAATGGAATAGATAAGAAGTCATGCAATAAATGAGTCAAAGGGAGTCTTAACCCCCTGAGCACTACCTGCCGATCTAACATTGCCTCTGATTGGTCAATTCACTTAATAAACCAATCAGAATGGAGCTTTGCAAATTATTCACCCCAATATTTTTCTGTGTTAAAATTATTCTAACAATGTTGCTGATTGGTCCATTTGAAAATGAAAACTTCTTTTTGACCAATAGGCAGGTAGTTCTCATAGGGTTAAACCTGCCCTCCTCAAGCCCTTCACCTTGGTTCACACTTCAAAAATTATTTTTAGACAAAGATTCACCACAAGAAAAAGAACTGTTTGGTCAATATTCACCTGATCTGTGAGAGTTGGTTTCATATAAAAGCATATTTGACAATCTACATAAGGACAAAAATGAGTCAGATTCACAGCATCAGGAAACACATTGGGTCACGATTCTTAACCTTGTCCAGCAGGAGAGTATTAAATAGCTCTTCTGGAGCCTTCAAGCAGTAGAGAGTGATTGCTCTCGCTCTCCTTACAAGGCATTCCATGGTAGGGTCAAGGTTCCCTTGAATGCCTGCATAAGTTGCCACAAAGTGCCTTATCGTGTGTGATATCGTGTTGAAGAAAATATCAGAGCTTATTTCTTCTACAGTCTTTGCAGAGTGATCTCACACTAGTAACACATGAATGCCTTGTTTATGACATGATAAAACTGGGAGGTAGACAATCTGTAATGCCAGGAAATGGGTTTACTCTTTCTTTCAATTTGTGGCTATTTATTTATAGTTGGGACAAACATGATAGGGTAAGACTTTAGAATAAAGGTTACTTGCTTGGTAGTCTAGGAGCAAGAGGTTTTGAAAAATGGTCATGTTCAACACCCATGTCAACCAATCTTTGATACCATGAAGTGTTAGTATACAACAACAACAACAAGCAGCTTTTATATAGCGCCGTAACATGAGCAAAACAAGACCTCGGCGCTTTACAGAAAAAATATCTTAAACTACACATCTTACATTACTAATTTGAACAAATAAACAAAGCAGCATGAAACATGGGGAAGAAATTAGTCCGGGAATAAATGAGTTTTTGTTTGGGTCTTGAAAGAAGCAACTGTGATAGAGTTTCTGACGACATTTGGTAAAGTGTTCCATAACATTGGGGCAGCATGTGTGAAAGCGCGATCCCCTTGAGTAGTGAAAGTTCTGTTGACAACAAGGCGAGGTTGGTCGTGCCCGGAACGCAGGTTGACAGACGGAATGTAAATGTGAAGGAGTTCAGTGAGGTAAATGGGGGCTTGATTGTGCAGGCACTTGTAAACAAGCAGAAGGGTCTTAAAGATGATTCGCTGTTTGACTGGCAACCAGTGCAGCTCTTGAATCAGAGGAGAAGTGTTCTCACGTCTGTATAGACCCTCTAGATCACTGCTAAAGGGGTTGTGGACTCCAATTGTAGGGTATGTTTTTTGCTAGAGGTCACAAAACGTCACAAAGGTAAAAAACTGAAAATGCTATAAAGATATATCAAATAACTCGTCTGATAACAAGGATTAGAAAAATGTATTGTTTGTGCTTTATACGATCTATTGTTATTGAGTTATCTTACAAAAACCTCATTTTTAGGCTAAATGACATGTTTTTGGTTGTACATGGGTCAAAATTTCAAGTTTCTCTGATTTTGGCAAATTAAGGCCCATATGAGATTTAACTCCTAGGCTATATGGGTGGAAACTTAAGCTATGTTGAAATTCTCCTCTGTCTTAGACAAAGAAATTAGGTTCTATTGTACATGTATAAACTTGTATTGGTACATGCACCTTACAAAAACTATTGGAGGTGATCCTCTTTGCAATAGTAATTTATAAGTACTACACCAAAGGGTGTACCAAGGCATCTACGGGTTTAGCGTTGCACGCTTTGAATAACTTGATGTTAAGATTATTGGATGAAATAGGGTCAGAAATTGAACTATTTTAGTGTTACGATTACTGTCAGCCTATCAGGATTGCATTTAGTACCCAGGGAAGATATCTTATCACAAAGTTTTGAATTAAATCAAATACTGGAACTTACATTTTTTGCAACTTGCTACGTTGCGTCTGAAACCATCAGACTTCATCAGGCAACTGCCCCGCTGGGCTGGTCATGTGACACTTTCAGACGGCTAGGGATCGTCTTGATGGCCCGGTCCCATGCGTGAGATAAGTTGTGTCTCAGTCCCCCTTTCTTGTTAAGTGACGGCTGCTCTACTCTCTCCCAGATGGCTTCCTTGATGCCTCTCCTATGCCAAAGTGTCACATGACCAGCCCAGCGGGTCAGTTGCCTGATGAAGTCTGATGGTTTCAGACGCAACGTAGCAAGTTGCAAAAAAGTGTAAGTTCCAGTATTTGATTTAATTCAAAACTTTGTGATTTTAACGACTGGATGACTGAGAATATTCACTAAGATATCTTACCCTTCCCAGAATCCTTTGCAACATCACCTCATAACATCAAATGACACTCCTATTACTTTGCACAGGTTCCTTTTCTTTTCATGTTGAGAATAGACTGGCAACAGTGGGAATTCCAATTGAATGAACGCAGCTTTCGATCCAACTGCGATCGTATTTTGCGTATTTCAAACTTCATTGCGAACACATGACCTTGGATGCAATACTAACCAATCACAAGTGCGTTGGTATGGTTGGATTCACTTCTGCGTTATCCACGCACAGTCAAACACGCTGGCGTACATCACACAGTGTACGCAAAAAATCATCACGCTATACCAGGCATTCAATTGGAATTTCCACTGTAAGCATGGGTCGATAGTCAAGAAATAAACATATTTTGCAAGATCTGGAATGAAGTACTTTTTGTCACCATCAACCCATGTTGTACTAGATCAGTACAGAAAATTGAAATGCATTGTGGGAAGTGTAAGATTTCTATATATTGATCCTTTTTCTCCATCTTTGTTTTCCATCAACATCAGTCTGGAGGAGCCAAACCACCTCAAGTAGAATCTACAGCAAATGCAGACAAGCAAACAGACAAAGAAACAGATATCAAAGGTCAGAGGTCAATGTCGGGGGCAAGCGAATTTAGTGACGATGCATTCTTTGATGAGCCAGTGCCAAAGACGGGCAACACAACTGATTTTAGGTGAGTAGCCCAATCAATATTAGCCCAATCTTTAGTCAAAGTAAAAGGCACCCAAAATATGGGGCTTTTTATTAATTCTAGTGAACAAATTACTCATTTGAGCGGATAACCATGTGATTGACTATACCATAATTTGTCACCCTGATGTGGCAGTAACAGCAGCATGTATGAGGCAGCTGTTTCGCTCGTGCATCTATGCAGCATCTTTAAGCACAATTTTGTACGCAGGCGCTTTAATTGAAATGCGTACTGACGTCATTGGCGCATCAGGGTGAATAATGGTATGCACTTTTTTTACACAGTGATTGATCAGTAAAGTGAACAAAACACTACCAAACAGGTTGAAAAGGCAGTTCATCTGGAATAATTCTGGTATACCCTGCACACAAGTATAACCCTAATCCTAACTTTAACTCAAACCACTGTGGGCTATTCCAGCTGAAATCCATATACACCCCCTGTGGGAGTTATGACCTTAATCTCCCACACAGGGGTGCAGATTTCAAATCGAGTCATCCATTCAGGTAACTGCATTTTAAATGCATACTCCCTGTGTGGAAGATTAATGCAAGCATCAATTTGAAGCTTGAACCTACCCACCTCAAGTCTTGACATTGTCATAGTCGATTCAATGCCGATGATTGATGTCATACTTTTGTTTGGTCAATCATCGGCATTGAATCAATGTCGATAATATGTCAAGGGCTTGAGGTGGGTAGGTTCAAGCTTCAAATTGATGTTTGCATAAGGTCATGCCTTCTATAGCCATGTATGGATTTCATGTGGAACAGCCCATTCTGAAAGTAGCCCAATTGTGCGAGGTGAAGTGATGTGTGGGTATCACAGGATGCTAGGGCTGCAGGGTTTTAATTTACTATACTTTGACATTTAAAATATACTTATATAAGTAGCAGTCTTGTATAATACCACCTCTAGGTCATACAATCAGGGAATAAAGCTGTAAGCTATCATAACAGGTGTGTTTATTCCATAAGCTTACCTGTCACAGGGTGGTATAATACATTATCTTATCATACCATCAAGTAGTTTCCAGTGTTTTCATTGGATAAGCGCCACAATTTACTGACATGATATATCTCATATCATACCTGCTGAGCGTGTCACATGCGCATATCGACGCACTGTGTCATGTTAGTAAGGACAAGCGCGGCTCTGCATGACAACTCGCACAGCAACGATCGTTTCATAACAATCATGGCACTTCAATAATAGGCTACAAAGCCGGTGTGTTCGTATTGAAACACAGATTTCACTGAGATTTGCCACTCCAAATAATACAGAGAGCTTTTCTGAACGAAATTTGCAGCAAAAAGCGGGTCTCAGCAGAGTGGAATTTGTGTGGAAGATGACCATGCTGATTGAGCTCTCAAGCTTTATATGTGACCAGTTCCAACAAAACCCGAAACAAGTCGCCAGGCATGTTTTTGAGTTATAGGCCTTTAAAGATGACATTCCCATAAAAAAAATCAAATTTTGGAATTCTTTATTTCATGGTATTTGACCTTGGGACTGACTGGACTTTCAAATCCTTGAAAGTACTTATTAAAAAGAGACTTATTTAATCAATAATTGACACTTGAACTATGATAATCCCTATTCAATCCTGTGTAAAGCAGGAAACTAATGAGCCCATTACTCGAATAGCCATTCCAACGAAAACATCAAGGTATCATTTACAAAATAATCCATATCTTGAAAAGTGTTAATGCTATGTGTATAGTTTTGGTATCATTTTGAAGCTTATTGTCCCGTGCTTACATTTTTATTCAAATCATGAAATTTATCAAAAATGAGACTTGTTCCTGGTTTTGTCAGAACGGGTCACATAATATATTTTTCAAAATGTTAAAATTAAAATATCAGCCAGCTCACAACGTAAAAGTTTTCTATTGTTGTTGAATTACAGCTACCAAGACCAGGAAAGTCCGCCCACAACACCGACCAACAAACCAGCTTCAGGTGGAAGTGCTATGTCTTCATTAGGAAATATGCCACCCTTAGGCGGTGGTGGAATGGGCTCGCTTCCACCGTTAGGAGGCCAAGGACTTCCTCCATTAGGAGGACAGGGTGGAGCTAAAGGTAAGTAGTTGTTCACAGTCAATCACACAGAATTTATCAATACAAATTGGTTAATTCGTCTAATGACCATGGCAGTGCCATAACCAAACCATGGTGCAATGCTGAGCAACTCCCACACAGTATACACAAAAGAATTGGAATTTCAAGAACACAATTTGTGAAAATGACTTCAAACTTTATGCATGAAATTATTACAGTTTGGGTGAACAAGATTAACAAATTGTTAACTAATTTACAAAAATGTAATAAATTTTGTAACCTGTGATGTCATCGGAGGTGTCTCAACAACATCACTAGCAACAACAAATCTTCAGTGCAGTAACATCCGCTGAAAGGCGCCGGTTGACCGGTGAAAGCACTCCGTGAGTGTACCAAATTTAAGTAGCGAGAAGTATAATTTTGCTTTCTATTTACGTTTACCGTTTATGATGACTGTACATCATTATATTTGCCCTTGTTACTTGATAGGATCTGAGAGCCCAGACTGGAAGGATCTTCATGCCCTTGATGACAAGCTAGATAAACTAAGTTTTGATTTATCCAAGAGCGATGACGGTGGCGATGATTACGAAGATGACTTTCAGAGGTTAGTGGTGAAATAGATTTTAAGAAATCCCAATTTTTTGGGGGTTGGGGTGCCCCCCTCCCCTGGATACGGGCCTGCAGCCTATCCTTTATGTAAGTATATGCAAAATTAGCCTATTGTCAAGACTTCATTGAGGGATTAGACAGCTTGATTCTGTAAGCTGTATAATCAAGTCTTGATACTAGGCTAACTTTGAGTATGCTTTCTTGAAAATAATATGAACAAATATGATTGTTGCTGCAATTGATTTTGAGGTAAGGCTGCAAGACGTGTTGGTGTGGCCCATACCGCGGAAACATGGCATGTTGCCTCAGGGGATCGACACTAAGTCAGGTACCGCGTGAGCAAACTCAAAATAAGCGCAAACAACAGCGGCGTACACAAAAGAAACTTCTCGCGAAGATAAGCGATGTCGCCAGGTCTGCACGCTGTACCGGCGTCAGCTGAATTCGAGTACGCTTAGAGGGCACAGGCATGGAAAATTCCAATCTGTGTATTAATAATCTAAGGTGTGGCCCATTAGTCTGAAGAGCCATTAGTCCAAAAACTGTTAGAGTTTGGGTTCAGGATTAATATTGTTTAATTAAGGTTATACTTAGATCAGCTCGTAATCGGCGGGAATTGTTAGGCTTCTGCCACTACGCCGAAAAGTAGTCCCACATTAAGACTGATATAATTGATCTGTCTGGATTATATTGTGTGTGTTAAATTAAGTAGACAAAGTATAGGACTTCAATTAATAATTTGTGATGCTTCTGGCGAGATCATACAAAGCGATTCTCAAAATAAAATATATTGATATTTATCCGCGATGTTATAAGGGCCGCTGATTATGAGCTGATCAAAATATAGGGATAGGTTAGGGTCAGTGTTAGGTTTAGTGTTAGGGTTACAGTTTGGTTAATGTTAAGGATTATAGGGTAGGTTTATAAAGTGATAGTTAGGGTGTGGATAAGGATCGGGGTTCATAATGACCCTTAATATGTATCTGACTGATGACCCTTTGTACTAATGACCTGTAATCGTTAGTGTGACTTGTCAATTCAATGTTAATTGATACATCCATAAACTATACTAAAATGCAGTAAACGTTTGACGAGCGCGTATTGTAAGGATACATCGCGTATTTACTGCGTTGCACGCACTTGTCTCTGATTGGCTGCTAAGGCGATATGTTGTTGCTGAGTGGAAATTTATGAATGAACTGTGCGCCGTACGTGTTGTTAGCGCCGAATTTGCAACATCACGGAAGTCGCGCTCGTCAAAGGTTTGCTGCATTTGAGTATAATAGACAGACTTTTCACCAACAGCCAAAGTCCCCATGCTTTGTATGATGTGAATTATTGAATATTCATGAGGGTCGATTGTTTGTGTCGAACAAATCCACAACTGTTGCGTGCCTTCGGGTTATGCGAAAGGGCGTTACGTCTCTTTGCGTAAGACTGTAAAAATATGCAACATGTGCATAGCAGTTTCATATGTCTAACTTCATGGAACGATTGTCTTTCATTTATCGGGTGTTGCTGGGACTTAACCTGTTGGTGAATATAGTCTATATATCTACCTCCAGTCACCGGCACTGGCTTTGAAGTTCATTGTGTTCTGTGTTAGCTTAGCGTTACTTGGTGCATGTACATCCTTTTTTTTATGCGCGCGATCAATGTACCGCATATGTACACGCAAGAAACCACGCTAAGCCAACGCAGCACACGCTGAACTTCAAAGCTAGTGCCGGTGACTGGAGGTAGATATATAGACTATAGTCTGTATTAGTCTGTTGTTACATGAAAGGTCATATAAGAAACTATAGTGAAAATAAGTTTCTTTTTTCTCTTTTTGGTCATAAATGTTATGGAAGAATGACCTGAAGGCTAATTACATAGAAAACTGTATAGAGCAAATCAACAGATATTTTACTTGAAGTTCTTATATTTTAATTTCAGTTCCCCAGGCAGTCAGAGTCAAAGTCAAACACAGAGTCAGAGTCACAGAAGTCGGAAGAGCAGTAAAAGTGGTGATAGCATCAGTGAAGAAATTATTGAAGATATTGACATATCAGGGGATGATGATTTTCTTGCCAGTAGTCAAGATAAGGTAAGAGTGGGGGTGTGTGAGCAATTAGTTCACCTGCAACCGTGGACGTTTCGCATGAATTTAATGCTAGGGTTGGGCGAATCACCATATATTTCCAAATATATCGCCAAATTTGCCGTAGAACACAAAGTTCGACCCCCTCTACTATTCCAAATTTTTCCTTATTACAAGACTGTCCTACCCCAACCCCTAAACCCCAACCCTAAACTCTGTAAACGAGGACTGGACTCAAGTCTAGCAAGTTGCACCCTATTCGGTAATTGTACCTTTGTTTTTAAATCACTTTTAAATTTTTGATCACATCAAGTATGGTAATAGACATCCTTAGTACTTCTCAAAAATTAAGTATTATTAAATCCCAGAGGAGTGCAAACAAAAAGTTCATTTTTATCCCCATCTACTTCAACTCCTTCATTATTTATCTTCTTTTTTTTCCAGATGGATGACATAACAACAGACAGAAGTTTATCTCAATTAAGTCAGAACGGTACCTTTGATTATATGGAAGATGCTCAGGTTGGGTCATGATGATTTCATACCAAAACCTGCAGGACTATCTTATCATCTTGCCTTGTTCTTAATGTTAACTTTGATTATATGGAAGATGCACAGGTTGGTTCATGATGAATTCACACCAGAACCTACAGGGTATATTATCATCTTGCCTTGTTCTTAATGTTAACTTTGATTATATGGAAGATGCACAAGTTGGTTCATGATGAGTTCATACCAGAACCTACAGGACTATCTTATCATCTTGTCTTGTTCTTAATGTTAACTTTGATTATATGGAAGATGCACAGGTTGGTTCATGATGAATTCACACCAGAACCTACAGGACTATCTCATCATCTTGCCTTGTTCTTAATGTTAACTTTGATTATATAGAAGATGCTCAGGTTGGGTCATGATGAGTTCATACCAGAACCTACCGGACTATCTCATCATCTTGCCTTGTTCTTAATGTTAACTTTGATTATATGGAAGATGCACAAGTTGGTTCATGATGAGTTCATACCAGAACCTACAGGACTATCGTATCATCTTGCCTTGTTCTTAATGTTAACTTTGATTATATGGAAGATGCTCAGGTTGGTTCATGATGAGTTCACACCAGAACCTACAGGACTATCTTATCATCTTGCCTTGTTCTTAATGTTAACTTTGATTATATGGAAGATGCACAAGTTGGTTCATGATGAGTTCGTACCAGAACCTACAGGACCATCTTATCATCTTGCCTTATTCTTAATATTAACTTTGATTATATGGAAGATGCACAGGTTGGTTCATGATGAATTCACACCAGAACCGACAGGGCTGTCTTATATTTGGGTTTGTTTGCATTCTATGTGTAATGCATTTATACGGTAAAAACTTGATAGTTAGCATATGTGCTTACTATCAAGCGCTTTTGAAAACATGAAATTGTACCATGGTCCGGCGCTTTGCCAACTGAGCTAATGAGGTTCAGACACAAATTTGCAGGTTCACTTGTTTGTATATAACTACGTGTAATTGTGTATCAATGATTTGTTCAAAACCCTTTACACTAGACTTTTGTGGAAGGGGCTCTTCATGTTTGCATGTTTTGAAGCGCTCGATAGTAAGCACGTATGCTAACTATCAAGTTTTTACGGTATGCTAATAACTGCAAGTCACAAATTGGGAGTGAAATTATACAAAATATTACATGTGTACTGAGATGTTGATGCATCTAATGCACCCCCTGTGCTAGACATCACAGAACAAGTGCATTATTTTATTCAATTTCTCAACATCAAGTGGTACCTTTCCAAGGACCAGATGGATATTCAGGAAATGGATGTGTTACCCACTTACAGTTCATTTTTTGTTTCTTTCGTAATCGAGGTACGCGCTGGCCTCATCCCCTTATACGCGCCAAGGACCAATGGGTGATCAGCCAATCAGCGTGATTGTTTATCGCCTGTTTGGTTACGCTTGTGTATACGATATGCACAGCTCCGACCACAGAAGAAATAAAATATTAACTGTACATTATATCCCTGAACTTATATTCAAAGTGATGATTATTTTACTACACTGCTTTCACCTAGGGTTGGCACAATTTAAGTCAGTTGATTTTTAAAAGTGATGATTATTTTACTACACTGCTTTCACCCAGGGTTGGCACAATTTAAGTCAGTTGATTTTTCTCAACAATTTCAATTTTTACCATGATTTTTGATAAATTTAAGTTGATTTTTTTCTTAAATTGACTGTTTTACTTCATTTTTAATGCATCTAAATACGGCTTTTGGATATAATTAAAATACCTCTATGATGTCATTTTATCTATTGCTCATAATTCATCTTCAAGGTGAAGAAATCAACAGGATTTTCCCCATGATATTGCAAAAATTTTTCTTTGAAATTTTCACATGTAAAAACACTTTTTGATTTTTTAAAAATACTTGATTGCAAGTAAGTAGACTATACCTTCCACTGGTCTCTTCAATTGACTTTATCATGGGGTATTGCAGTTCTGGGAATAATAAAAAAAAATCAAGAAAATTGAATTAAAGCCTTAATGTACGATCTTTTTAAATTTTTAGATTTTTCTTTTTTTCTTCCAAAATGATAATATGCAATCATTATGAAAGTTCCCAATACATTTGGACACTTCACCTCTATCAATCGAAACATCTCGCACTATTTGGATTAGGACAGCGAGTGCGGCCTCAGAGTTAGTCTCCTCATGCGGCCAGTTTGGTTACGCTCCCTCCACATATGGAGGGAGCGTAAACAAACTAGTTTTGTAGGAGACTATGGTTTGCGATCGTGGCCGACATAAAATCATAATCTAAAAAATTATGATTTTATGTCGGACCAACAGAAAATCATCCTGTTTTACTACAAATAGGGCGAATTTGACAGTTTGCTCATAGATTTAAGTTAGAACATGTGTAAGTGTTACAAAAAAAAAATCGGGTTTGAAAAAAATAAAGGTAAATTCTGAAAAAAGATCGTACATTAAGGCTTTAAATTAAAAAAATCCTATTTGAATAAAATAAATCGCCAACCTCTAAATTGGTAGTGATCTCACTGCATGTTTTGGGTTGAAACGTTTCACTGCATGTTTTGGGTTGAAACGTGATATTCTCAGAATCACGGCTGTGACGGCGTACTACGCTCCAGTGCAAAGGCGGAACAGTGGTAACACACTCTCACTTACAGCAATGCATTACGACATCACTACCAATATTAAGGTGACAAGCAGTATAGCCACTATGTATTCAAAAGACTAGGGTGTATTTCACAACTCTTTTTAACCCTTTGTAACTCAAGTAAACGTAACCCTTTACGAAGGGTCCCTGTAGTAAATTCCTATTAGTTACGAAGGGTACCGATCACAAGTCATTTTAGTGAAATGGAACTTACAATACACTGTAAGTTACTATTGATTTTGCGACTAACAAAGCTTTGTGAAGTTTAGTGAAATGGACCCAAGGACATGTGTGATGTTCGATACTGTATGTGTTGTATTCTTTAGATATATAATAAGAATGTGTACATGTATGTACAATATTGTATATTTTGTAGATAAGATTAGTTGTAAATTTTAACCGATATTATGTAGTACCTTGGTCAGGGTCAGAAATTCGCAACCAAGTGCGAGAATCCTTTTGGATTCTCCCAGTGGAATTTTGCAAGAATCCATGGATTCTCACCATATAACTTTGTATGATAAACTGAAATATTTACGAGAATCCATTTAGATTCTTGCAATTTTGTTGACGAGAATCTGTGCGAGAATGGATTCTCAGATTCTCACCGAATTTCTGACCCTGCTTGGTGTAAGTTTGCCACAATTTGCTTATAAAGTCAGACGCAGTTTTTTAATATAAAGCATGGATATGTAATTGTAAGTAGTTGTAATTACTAGAATTCACAAAAAAAAAAGAATCTAAAAATCCAAAATGAAATTGTTGGTCTTTTCCAATTGAAATCCATGACCTTAATCCCCCATACAAGGAGTGTGAATTTATGGGGTTACCTGAATGGGTGACTCCATTTGAAATCTACATCCCCTGTTTGGAAGATTAAGGTCATGACTTCCATAGGGGGTGTATGGATTTCAAAAGGAATATAAAAGAGACAAAGAAAGAAGAATGTGGTCAAAAACAAAACCTGAGCCATGAGCTTCCATGGCTAAAAGCCACAGAATTTTGCATGAAAGGGGTACTTCAATCAAAAAAGGGGAATGATTTCTGTCATGTGTTCAGACATGTTAGCCTCCATCCCCTGGGCACATTAATGCAAACCTTAGTGATGTGGGCCCTATGTGATTATTATTCATAGGAATTACAACAAAAATAAAGATACATTGACAAGATGATTTTCTGTTGTTGTTATTGATATTGTTTAGTTTGTTTTCCTGCTTTATCTTCTTTTTTTTTAATGTCCAGTAAGAAGGTATAACATATAATATTTTGCAGATATCCTTGTACAAATTCAGCTAACTGCTTACTCCAGCACATATTATTTTTTACAAGATCCTATGAACTTGCTTGGCATTATACATTATGGTTAAAGGATGGTGACCTGATATATTTGGAAAATCAAATTCTTTAAAACTTACCTATAGCATAAAACGTCGTCCCTTTCAAACATACATATAAAGAACATGTAAATGTTCCTAGCAAATGTGACTAATTCCTTATGGAATTACTGACATTTTATACAGCGTGATTTTGATTTGTTTTTATTAATGATAATCATCATGATCATGTAAGAAATATATATCAAATGAGAGATCCTATTTTTCTCATTAACATATTGAAATTAGGAGTTCCAAATCGGTGTATTTCCGAAGATATGATCAAAAAACTGTTGATTTAATCTAAAATATGGTATACCACATTTGAGACTAATTCGACCTGTCCCTACTACTACAACCCTCCCCCAATCAATGTCCGATATCTAGAGGTGCATGACCAAAAAAGACTACCAACATTGATTGGGGGTAGGGGCATATTTGAAATACCCTTGTTTAAGTGTTACAACAATTATGACCAAGATTGTAGATCCACCCCTAGTGGCCCCGCCCTGGTTTCACCAACAAATATCAAATTTCAATTGCTTTTCTAAGTTTATATATATACATGCACCAATAAGTTTATACCTCATTTTACATTGGAACAACCAGGCCCGTAGCCAGGATTGATTTGGGGGGGGTGCTGATTTTGAAAAAGTGGACCTTTTTTCCGAAATTTGGACTGGGTGGATTTGGACAATTTTGGACCAAAAAGGCATAAAAACCTCTTATTTTTCACTTGTTACGCTCTCAAATGGGACTTTTTTGGCCTTTGACATTGGGGGGGGGGGGGACACACTACCGTACCCTGCTGGTTACGGGCCTAATTGGAACCAACTTATTCTTGTCTCCCTTTCAATCACCACCCCTCCACCATTGCACTCTGTCTAATTCCTAGTGCCACCACAGGCTACAGGTGTAATCAGACTGGCTGTGGAAGGGTCCAGGGAAATTTTCAGATGGGTCATGATTCTTTGGAACATTTTGCCTGCTCTCAATTTATGTTTGAGTTTTGATAAGGTTTTCAAAGTTTAGGCCTACACCAAAAAGTTACTCCTTACTATTATATTTAGTGCACTAGAGAACCTATACTGTTGGTTCTCATTTAGAATCTTGACTGATATGTCACAAATAGACCTTGTCGTCAGGTTCATTAGTGACGTGTCGTGATTTTTGGCCATTTTTGCAATTTTTGTTATATAGGTCGTTCTCTTCAATTATGCAAAGTTCCAAAGCTGAAAATTAAGTAATTAACCTGTAATTAAAGGGCACCGTGATCCACAGCCTCATCCCCCACTTTTCTCAAAAAAAGTTGAGATTTTTATATCACTGGAAACCTCTGGCTACATAATGTTTATGTACAAAATATTTCTTGCAGATTAATTCGTTTAGCAAAGATATTGTGAAATTTGAATTTCGTTCTGGTGCACCAGAACGAAATTACAACGTATTGTCTATGGAGCAGTGTAATACACATAAAAATGTATAACTCGCATAAGCGCAATATCGGAATCAACTGAAATTTTGGGAATATGCTTTTTCGTGGATATGTACTGAAAAATGTCATAAAAAGAGGATGCTAGGATCACGAAATAAATACTCCTTTAACTAGTAATTAGATAATTAAATTGGCATATATTTTTAAAAAAAAGGTACACAAAGTAGAAAAGGTGCATCACATAGTGGCGTATCACTTTGGAGGTGACATGTATGTAGGGCTGTTAAGACCCCCTTTTTTCAGCGTTGTTGTCACCCAAAGACCCCATATTTTATACGAACACATGCTCTGTCACCCGAAGACCCCCGATTTTTCAATTTGCTCTGTCACCCAAAGACCCTTAATTTTCAATTTGAACAGCAACTTTCATTTATCACTGATTTTGTTACTTATTTTGAAAAAACAAAGAAATTTGAAGCCATTTAACTACAAATTTGATGTTCGAGGTTTCTGTGGTGCTGTTTCGGCTCTCACCCAAAGGTTCCATTTAAAAAAGGTCATGTTCTTACCCAATGACCCCATATTTTTTTACATTGTGATCTGACCGAATGCCCCTTACTGCGAAAGTACCAGCCCTACACCTATATCCATTTCATATTGAAGTGCCCACTCAACACAGTGTTGCTCACAAAAAAACAATGCAACCTTTCTTTTGCTGAATGAAATGTATTATTTTACTGGTGCAATGCATGTCCTTACGGGAGTGAAATGTATCAGCCTCTCGAGGGTACTAAAATTAAGGGAATCGTGCTTGTTTTTATGAAAACAATAAAATGAGTAAACAAAAAAAAGTAGGACCTCAACATTAAAAATCTGTTCAAAAAATGTTTCAAATCGATTGTGAATTAGTGACCGGCTGTCCAAATAATATCAAGGCCGGAACTGGTAATGAGGCGCAATTGTCGGCTGAAATATGTGAGGGTGTTGTTCAGGTGCCAATAGCTCAAAAGTTCATCTAGATTGGTCACAAAAACTAAATTTTTATTAAATTTCAGACTTTATACTTTAAGAAAATCCATACGAAATTTTATCATCTTCGAAAGAGGGTAGAAAAACGAATTTACTTTCTTGTATTTCAATGGGACGATTATTTAGTGGTGTGCCCCCTTAAAAAACATAATTGGCATACAGGCTGTCAATAACAGGGCCATTCGACCAAACCCGCGCGACGATTGCAACCTTTCATGCATTTTTTCACTGACTTTTTATGCAATTTATGAACGATCAGCCTAGTGCATGACGTGACGAATAAAGATATGGCCAATTCTGGAAATCCACGTTTAGTTAGGTAAGTTAGAAATGGTAAATGTGTATAAAAACGAGTTCTTTTGCATTGTTGTTCCAAAGCAAAGACCAAATTGAAATTACAAGCATGCACGCCACTTGAGGCCTTGAGCCACATTTGCATGTGAACGGTAAGCTTACACTTAAAGATCGATCTGCATCCATGATCGAGAATTGCATACTACTAGTGATCAGTGATGCCAACGCCGCGCCTTAGGCGCACAATTGGCTACTTGGCAATCGCTGTCGCTACTCAAAAAAGCTTGCCGCTACTTGTCTAAAATTGGGCTACTTTTGCCAGTCTCAGGCGCGGCAGTAATTTGATGTATTTTCCTTTCAATTTAGCCGATTTATAAAGGTTTTGAGTCTTTGAAGCTCCAAATTGAAGTTACAATGGGTTTTGTGACCATTTATTGATCGGTCAGTAACTTCGAGTAAGTACCGGAAGTTTGAATGTCAAGTGCTTTTCCGCCCAATTGGGTGTTTTGTGTTCTAAATTCGGGTAAATCCGCCCAAATATCCGTTATTGGGCGCTTTTTTGGAAGCTTGAAAAATTGGGCTACTTGAGAATCCTTTACCGCGGCCTGGCGAGTCAATGCGCCGCGAGTCAATGCGCCGCGCCTTGACACTGAAAAGTTTTGGCAACACTGCTAGTGATGCCTTAGGGGCACAATTGGGCTACTTGGCAATCACTTGCAGTAACTCAAAAAACATGCCTAAAATTAATAGGCTACTTTGCCAGTCAGGTGGCGGCAGTAGTTTGATACTATCATTGCTATGCCTATACTAAAAGACTATTAATTGACCCCTAGCTATGTATTTTTTTCGCGAGTTCTTTGTCACCTGGGTTCTGTAACTTCTGTTTGTTATACAGGTCTTGAAAGTTTTCTGTCTGAAGAAATAGATGGGTGACTGAATATCGATTCATGTAGCTAAACGATTTATTCTATTTTTTAGCTATGAAGACTCACAGCACGATGGTTCAGGGTCGTAGCAAGCGGGGCGGCCGGGATGCCATGGCCGCCCACTTTTAAGAAATTTGTTATGTTTTTCTTTGTATCTTTATTACAATATGGACATAGATTTGTAATTTGGCCGCCCCATATTTGTGATGGCCGCCCCACATTTTTCGACCTTGCTACGGCCCTGCGATGGTTCATGGCGGAGTGAGTGATTACATGTAGGTCCTGATTGGGTATGAGGACGCGCGGTGAATGAACGGTCCCTAAGATTCATATCACAACACTTTCCATCTTTCTTTGACATCATTTGCTTCAGAGAGTATTTCTCCCTCCTTGCTTTTCACTGTTTGCATTTTGATGATTGCTTTCCTAGTTGATTGGATTGAGTAGGCCTATACTTCTTTTGCAGCTTGATCTACCTTGATTTGATGCATAAGTCTTTGAGCCACTTGTCCAGTACATGGCAGCACCAAGAATTTTTTTTTTGGGGGAGCATTGGGGAAAAGTGAGTTTCGGGGGTCACCAAATTTTGCCCAAAATTGCAGCAAAAAAGGGAAATTTGTGTAATTTTGGGGTTTTCACCTTGAAAGTGGGGGAGGGAGGGAGGAGGGCAAGAAAAATGATCAGATGATAAATCATTTTCTTTGATGAATTGATGGGGATTTGGCAGTACAAAAAGCAAGAAAATAAGCTGCGACTAAGGCCCCCCCTCCAAAAAAAGGTTTACAACTGGTGGCACAAATATATGTGAAAGCTATCCTTACTTGTGTGTGCGCTGTCCGTTCACTGCAAAAAGGCAAACCCAAAGTGTCTATATTTCAGCAAAATGTAGACCTAGAATTGGTTTGGCAGTAACAATGAGGGATTAACTACTAAATATAGACACAAATTTAGACCACTATTTGGGCAGTATATACCTCAAATCATGCTCAAATGTAGTCTGATAAATAGACTCAATATTAGACACTAAGCCCAAAACAGCATTGGGTGCATTTTACACATGGGTGGTTCTGGAATAAGAAGCAAACATGGGTATCATTATGGGCTTTTATTAATCAGTGAAAAGAAGCAATTTTCCAGTTCAGCGAATTGCTAACAAACAATAAGCAAGGATTTCAATGGTGTATGTTTAAATAGTACCCCAGTATAATTCATTTGAACAGTAATTTTACATAATAGTTGTACAACAATCAGCATTGAATAATAGTTAGTGATCTTCAGAAAAAGTCTACAACAAAACATTTGGGCTGGTTAATTGGGAGCTAGCAGTCAATGACAGTGTTCGAAATATGCCTCCAAAAGTTACAGGCCAGTCAGGCCTGTAACTCTGAAAAGTTGCCGACCCAGGTGAAAAGTTACCGGCCAAAACGTTTTGAGCTTAGGAACGTGAAATTATAAGCTGGGACACATATTGAATTATTTCCGTCAATTAAATGTTGCAACAAGTTCAATAGTGACGTTTTAAACCAAGGAATTATTTGTCATGCATATTTAAAATGAACTGTATAATTATAATAATAATTCTGAATAGGTACAAAATAGGGACGTGTAGGTTACTGCGGGTAATTTTACCCCAGTTCCCGGAATTTGTCCCAGCTGTAAGTTTTATGAGTCTAAACTAAAGTGGCAACTGCAACAAATCCCTAAACATGGGTCCCGATTTGAGAAAAAATCCCTAAACATGTAGGATCCTGATTTGAGAAAAATTTGTCAACAACTGTCTAATCAGTCGTTTTAATACAGGTAGGGGTTTCAGAGTTCCAGCGGCACACCCTATCAAAATGTAATTCGAGTACGTCTCCTCCACCGTAAACTTCTTACACAACTGAATCATGATCCACATTACTGATGTCAGAGCCTCCAAAGTCCGACTCGGACTAATATAATTCACAGAATAAAACTTAGGCTGGTCAAGCGGTGGTTGAACCGTAAATGTTTCTGGCAAGATCGGGACTGCATTTTGTCGGATTGAAACTATTAAATTTATTTATACCATGCTTCGTAAGTGATTTAATAAAAATAATGACAGATGAAAGATGCATTATTCATGAATTATATTTAAAAACTAAAACTTTGACCTTTAAAAGTTATCGGCCAGCCTGGCCGGGCAACTAGACTGCTAGTCACGAAAGTTACCGGCCTGGCCAAAAGTTACAGGCCAATGGCGGCTGACCGCCCTATTTTAACGCTGGTCCATGAATGTGTCTATAATTGTGTCCATAATTTTGTCCAGTATCAGTTTATCCAGAGAAGATGTAAAGAAAGGAGGGAGAACGGAATTATATTCTTGAGATAATCCCGTAGGTAATCCTGTCGCACCTATTCATATACATAGTCCTTTATTCTCAAGTAGTTACACATCTACTTGAAAGTAACCTTTGATGTGATGTGTGTTACCGACTACGGTTGATTAATTTTCACTCCAGAATTGAAACCATATCCAATGTTTCTATAGAGAATTCCTTGAAAGTATGACACGTGTGTGTTAAGTACCTGATGTTGCTCTGGAGGGATACCACACGTGGATACTATAAGAAAGAAATGTAGTTTTGTAAAGATTCCAAAAAAATCCGCCCATTTTGGAACATTATATATTAATTATTTAGGAGAGTGTTTTAGGATTTTGTTAGAAAAGGGATGATTTTTGATTATCTATATTTTATTGTTTTATGTATTTTCCTGTCATTTCCTGCAAACCTAATAAAGATATTTTGATAATTGAAAATAGTCTGTATCATAAATCGTAGAGATTGAAAGTGTAACCAAGCGTGCAAAATCATTATTTGCCATGGAACTTCGGTCATATTTTATTTGAAATAAACTGGATGTTAGGATCTGCATGCATGGTATGCATAGTATTATTGATGGTATACAGACACTGACCTTTCCCTTAAACTAGTAAGCAGCAACTTGTGTATCACACCCGGCATGGGTTCGAACCCTTTTGTTGTATTTTATTGTAAAACCTAAATAGCGTGATTGCTTTTGAATGAGCGGCAACACACATATTTTGTTTGAGGATAGCTGGATCTATCTCCTTTTCTTTACATCTTCTCTGGTTTAACAAAGGCTATTACCCTATTCATATCTAATCTCCACTAGACATTTTGCTGAATTATAGATGTTCTGGGTTTTCAGTGTTTTCACAGGATATTAACTTTATTAAAAAAGGGGGCTGCGTAGCAGCATAACAAGAAAAGGTGGGCTAAAAACGCACACACCCTCTACACTTTAATAGCAGTGTTATACATGTAGCACATAGTTTGGTTGCAAAATATTTGAGAGCCAAACCATTTTTTTTGCCTAATTTACTTGTTTGTTATGTAGTGGCTTTTTTTTATTATGATTCTCTTTTTTTTTCCACAGAAGAGATAAAGTTCCCATGCCGTTCGATATGATAGTCGACTATAGAAATTTCTATGGAAAAAATATGATGAAGTTGTTTCATACTTTCCAGAAGCAAGACAATTTCTGTGACATTACCATCAACATTGGCGGACGATCATTCCATGCTCACAAAATGGTTTTAGCTGCAGCGAGTCCATATTTCGAGTCCATGTTCTTAGGGGCTTTTGTGGAGAGCTCCAAATCAACAGTAGATATAGACGGAGATGGTTGGGCATTTGAGAAACTGTTAGAGTATGCGTACACTGGCGACTTAGCGGACTTGCATCTGACTGAGGATACCATAGTTGGTGTGCTGAAGTTGGCATGCTACATGCAATTTGAGAAGATTGTTGATGAGTGTTCTCAGCACCTGTATAAGTATCTAAATGATGGGGATATATCGTGTGAAGATGCTTTAACACTGGCAGTGCTGGCTTCATCTTACGGAGACCCTGTAAAACGTTTGCTACGTTGTGTTGTAAGGGCTATTGCCTTAAAATTTGTGAAGTTTGTGAAGGTGGAAATATTTCTGGAGGGCATGCATGCTGAAGTCTTCGACCAAATTCTGTTGGAACCAACTCTTGCTTTATCCACCAAAGAAGAAGAGGTCAGTTGGGTATTTTCAAAGTAGGTGTATGTGCAGTGCCAACATTAATATTGTAACAAGTAAACTTGTGACTTGAGTCAAATAATTTCTTGACTCAGCTCAAGTCTTAAAGACCAGGGGTAGCGCTAGGTTGCTTTTTGGGGTCCCGGACCCACCAAAATAGAGTTCGGACCCCCTGTTTTTTAATTTTTTTCAGACCCCCAGGTCTTCAATCTAGCGCTATTGCAGACATACTATTTATGCTGCATTTGTACAATACTCTGACTCACCAAACTATACTCCGAACCCCCTACTTTTTAACTTTCTGCAAGTTCCTGTGCACTGGAGTGTTTAGTTCTAGCGCTACCCCTGTTAAAGACCCATTCAGTGATCCCAGCGCAAGTGTAACAAAATAAAATTATTTATAAATTGCTTGAACGTGAATGACAAGTCATTCAAATTGTTATTTGGTATTTTTATAACGAAAAATTTGGCAAAAAACAAAGAAAACAGCAGCACTGACGAAGTTGAAGCCCCATTCAAATACATATAGCTACTGTCAGTACTAAATTACAGATTTGTGTGTAAAATGTCTTATTTTGTCTTAACCCTAACAGGACGGTATGCTACAAAATACTACTTGATATATGCGCTGTTCGTGCATGCATCCCACGTGGTGTGATGACTTAATCGCCCTAAGTGATATATAGGCACGGTTTCGCTGGCCAGTGAAGCCCAAGACCTGTGGCAAAGTATCGCCGACCCAGTGCCTGGCATGCGACGGGTCTCGGGTTCGAATCCCACCCAGAGCAAACAACTTCTTTCCTTCTTTTCTCTCTTTATTCCTTCCTTCTTTCCCTTCCCGTCGCCAAAAAGCCCTTAGGCGGTTAGGGTTAGATACACAGCTTTCGGCTGAACCACTCGCAGGCTACTAGTATGTTAGCACACCTATGACAATGACAAAGGGACGATTTTTACGATCGTCAGGATGAGCAAATCACTGAATGGACCTTTAAGTCAAAATTACTAAACTTGACCTGATTCACCAAACCACAATATGCTCGCTTGACCTGGACTTCTAGTCAAAAATGGTGTATGGTGAGGTACAGTACATGTAATTTGGTAAGGGGTACATGTAGCAGGGCCAGAGGTTCTCAGCCTCATATTGGTCTCAATACATGTATTTCAGTAGGTCATGATCCCATCTAACACGCCTTAAGGTATTATGTCCAAATTCAATAAAGAATAAATTCTTATTCCACAAAATGTTAGTTTTCCTTATCACATTATGTCCTGTTTTTATTTCAAGCCAATAAATGAGGTAAAACAAAAAAAATCTCTAGTGCCTATAATGCACATGTATTAGCTCGCCAATGGTTATTGAGCTTCACGTAGCTAGGGTAAAAGGGGTATACATGCAAATTGATGTTAGATGAAAAACGCTAGTATAAGACACAGTTTAAACATCACTGATTCAATGATATATATACAAATACATGCATGAGACATGTCAGACTTCACTCGATCGGTGAACTCGGAATACAACCAGAGATCTCCGGATTTAATTACAAAAGATTAAATTTTACTGTAATGCACGTACCAGTCGTATATTTGCTTCTTTCATGGTATTTTAGTACATCATTGGGAATTCAATCATGCAAAAGTAAAAATTCAAGAAAAATTGAGAGCGTCGCTGTTATTTGGAGCAGTTACATACATGTATTAATGGCTTTAATTTCAATTACTTTATCATTCTAATAGATTCTAAACAGTATGATCCGCTGGTTGTCTCATGATGTGTCAACTCGTAAGCAACATGCAGCCAAACTTCTAAAGACGCTCCATTTAGGAGTTATACCTGCTGTAGAACTGGAAAAAGCTGGTGATTTCTTCGACAAACACAACATGGCAGAGTGCTGTGAGATTCTGAGACGCATTGTAAAGAAACGTCAAGCCAAAAGTGGTGGATCATCCAAAGGAGCTGATTCTGATGAGTTGCATGATATGTTTACACCAAGAAACATTGTCACTGTAAGACATTTAACAAATCTTTAATATAATGCAAAATTCTTCTTAGCAAATCCAGAATTAGATGTTACATACCTCGATCAATGACAGTTTTGCAAAGATCGTAAGGATTTGAATGGGAATCCAGACATCTTGCCCTTCCCAGAATCGTTAAATTAAATAACACTCCTATAATTTACTTTGTACTTTGTTTTCATGTTGAAAATCTACTGACTAAACATGGGTCGATTAGTGCTGTATTTTTCTTTTTTATTTAGTAAACCTAACCATAACCCTAAACATGACCAACTCTAACCAGGTCCCCACTGTAAAAAATCGGACCAGCCAAATTTGCAAGTTACAGAGCCTGAAAAATAAGATCGGTGGCATGGAGGTGCTCTCGTCTGAGTGAAAATGGTGACACTAAATAATTGTTTTGTTGGTTTCATTGTTTCAGGGCTCCCTCTCTATAGGTGGCTTAGGAGAGAATACAATAGTGTACTTCAACAAAAAGGACAAAACATGGGTGGATCCACCTTTGAAATTCCCAACTCCTCCTACAAACATCGCAGCAATGTATCCATCTATCACAGCTATTGTTGTGGATGACGTACTCTACGTAGCTGAAGGTAAGGTTGTTTAAAAAGTGTGAAATAATTGATACGTGGGCTAATGAGGTAATTAAAGGGCTGGGTATGAATATCTGGGCAGTATTTTGGGGGCTTGAGAGCACATCAGACATAGAATTGCATTCTGAATACAAAGAATGTCCTCCTGATGTCAAATAATTTCGATTTTTTTTTTTAATTTGTGATATAAATACACATTTTATGGCAAGTTATTAAAAATTAAGATTTTTGATATTTACAGTCCTCAAAGTAAACTTTATAAATCTAATGATATGTACTTGGAAATGTAAGTAGCTGGGCTGAAAAGCCAACGATCAATTGATAATTTTGATTTTTGGGAATTCGCGATATAATACAAATTTTATGACAAATTGTTAAAATTTGGTATTTTTTAAAATTTTCACCTTGTATCGAAGATATGGATTTTTTTCCAATAAACACATAAAGAAATTAGTTCTTTTTGGGAAAAAATGTCTATCTTCAATATGAAAGGTCAAAATTTTCAATTGATCATCAGCTTTTCATCCCAGGTACATACACTTTAAGTCATACATGTATCATTAGATTTTACAAAGTTTCCTTCAAGGACTGTTAAATACCAAAATTTTAAGAAATATCAAATTTTACTAATTTGTCATAAAAAGTGTATTATATCGCAAATTTCCAAAAATCAAAATTATTTGATATCGGAAGGACATCCCTTGTATTCAGAATGCAATTTGATATGTCTGATACACTCTTAGCTCTCACAAAAAATATGTGAAAACATCGCTTTAAATGTTAATATCAGATCCCTTAAGAGAGAACATAATTTTTTGAAAAAGGAAAAGGAATAACATAATTTTGCCAAGTTAACAGGGAACCAACTTCATTATATATTTTATAAAGTAAAGAAACTTGAAAATTCAGGAAGCACACAACAGTTTGAACAAAAATAAGGGGAAGAGCATCATTGTCCAAAAGTTTTTTTGAATTCCTCCATTCCCTCTCTCCCTCCCTCCCGCCCGCCCGCGTAAATATTGATTGTTCTCATAGTGACATCCGTAAAACAATTTTTGTATGATAACCTATTTTTTTGGCATATTATGTTTACATTGCAAATTTGTGTTTGTCGGGTCAACAGAGCAAGTTTGACTTAATGTGGGGTTCTTTCACTTTACCTTCTTATTTCGCGTAGTTAAAATGGACATAAACCTTGCCTGGCATTTATTACTAAATAAACATGTGTGATTTTGAATGATTTCTTACAATTTCAGTTTCAAAATTAAAAGACTTGGCACAAGTCTAAGCATTCAAAATTTGGAGTGTAGGGTATGAGTTTGCATGTAATATTTTATGTTAATTTTGATAATTTCTTTGTAAAAGATATTAGAAACAGTGTCTTTGTACAAATCTTTGGACTTGATTGTAACATAATTATGAAAAACACCCTAAAACACAATGTTTTTGGCTCTTATTGCAAATATTGACAGAAGATAAGAATTTTTCTTTTATTGCCAGTTAGAACTAACTAAGGAATATGATTTAGCTACGTTTTATTTTGCAAAACAAGGAAATTTTTTTTTTTATCGCAAAAACATATTTTCTGGAATTGGGAGTAGCCATTACACAAGCAAACTTCTGTACAAATTCAACTTATGCAAATGAATCAACCACAGCTCATTATAACCTAATGGCATCACCAGCTCAAATTACTTCCCATTGAAATACATGTAACTGATGTAAGTGGAACCAACATTACTCAAATTTCAAGGGCTTTTTGTAAAAAAGTTTTTCTGAGATTTTTAAAGTTTTTCTACGGAAGTTTAAGGTTTATTCAAGCTACTTGTGTAGGAAGTACAAGTGGAGACTGTCAATGTTGATGGACAAAAGTAATATGCATGAGCATGCATTTTTCATAGTCCAGAACAAATGTTCTTGAAAATCCATGCACCCGATTGGTCAGTTCAGTGCATGGGGTTGTAATGTGAGCAGCTCTGTGTGTACTGTTGGTTGGTGGTTTCCCAACTGTGCAATTGATCATCATGGTGGTGGTACCTGGTGTGTTCTCTTAATTATTTGTACAGTGCCAATGGTGAAAGTTTGATTGTGCATTATCTACTAAGCAATTATGGACTTTTATGCAATTTACTACATTTGTAGGTAATGAAGAATATGAAGAAGTTGATGAGGATAATGAGGACCTCTGGACAAAATTATGGAAATATGATCCCGATTCGAACTCTTGGAAGGAACTTGCAGGCATGAAATCAATGCGAAGCAAATTTGCACTGGTGCATCAGGGCGGATTTATATATGCAGTGGGTGGCATGATAGGTAGTGATCTAGTTAAAACTGTAGAACGCTATGATATTGGTAGGAATAAGTGGAAATTTGTAGCCCCTACCAGATGCTTTCATGAAAATCCCAAAGCAGTGGTTTTAAATGGGAAAATTCTTGCATATGGCTTAGAAGAGGTGGACAAATCAGGTCAGGCGTGTGACACATACTCATTGGAGATGTATGACCCCGGTAACAATGTTTGGCGGAAGCTGGCATCTGAAAAGTACCGGACTTTTGAAAATCCACTTCTTACAGTACAAGATGGCAAGTGTTATCGTCTAGTCCACAAATTAGATGAATCAAAAACGATGGAAGAAGAATGTGCAAGTGAAGGCGAAGGCGAGTTACATATCAGTAGAATCACCATCAAAGAGCGAAGGAATGGCCAAGTGATGGCCGTGATCGGGAAGAAGGAAAAGCAGGAGCCTATGATGAATGAAAGTCATATGTTCTGTTTGAATGGGAAAGTGTTTGTATATCTGTCGCGTGACTACCAATATATACTCAATACAGGAATTGATGTGGTTGACATTGGAGAAAATGGATTAGAGCAAAAATGGAAGAAAATGTATGTGTTGTGTAATCAGAGACTGAAAGTATTGTGACCTTCACATTTGACATTTTAAAATTGCAACCAAAACAGTAGTATTGGTGTATCTGTCTGAGCTTTTAAGGTTGGTATGAACCATTGCATGCTTTATGCCAAATTCCAGTTTTCTAGAATTCTATATTCATTAGTCTGTGTACTTAAAGTTTGAACTGAAAAATGTTGGCTTTTTAATTTTTTAAAGAGAAATCGTAAAAATGTTGACAAATGACAAATAATGTTCAATTTGACCAAAATAAAAGTTGGAGCCTTGGGTATAAGTGGGTCCTCTTTGGCACCACATCAAATTTGGTCCTATAGAACTATCTGTGCCTGATTAGGAACCGATGACTCTTAACATTACTCCCTGGAGATGTAATTAATTGTATCAAGCATAATAATAATTAACAAGCATAATAATTAACAACGAGAACATGGTGGCTCAGTGGTTACGAACTTGGGACTCATAATCTGAGAGCTTACTCAACGTGCGTGGGTTCGAGTCCCTGTCCCAACACTGTTGCGCCCTTGAGCAAGGCGCTTTGCCTCACTTGCCTCACCCCACCCAGGTGCAATGGGAAGCTGTTAGGGGTAGTCACAGTCGTTGTACTGATGGACCCTGCGCTATTTGTAGGCAGCAAACATGGTTCAGACATATTCTAATGACAGCGGAATAAATAGCGCTTTGAGGCTGTTTATGGCATTAAGTGCTATATAAATATCTATACTGCGCCAATAAAGTATCCTTACACTTGGAAAAATAGTCACAATTTCAAAACTGAACAAGATTGGGGTAAATTTGTTTTTTTAATAATCCTGCACATAAATGACACCACATTGAATCCAATGCGACCTCAAGAAGTAAAGTTACAAGCAATTGCATAGATGAAGGTCCAGTTTTAAAAGTGACAAACTGGCCTATACAAGGCGCAAAAAGATTCCAACAAGCGCAACAAAGAGACAACACAGTTTCTTCAATGAAGCGTTATTTAAAGCAGTTTTTATTTCATTTTTTACTTCTCTGTACTTTTCATAACTTTCATTTTATTTGTCAGCTCTTTTGTTTCAGTTGTTTTTTGTTCCTTTTGTTTTAAATTAAAGTCAAATGCATAAATTAGCCATTCACCACTCTCAAACCAGATTTGTGGTCTGGAGTTTTGAAAAGGCTAGTTTGTCACTTTTGAAACGGGACCTTGGTCTAATCAAATGCTTGTAACTTTACTTCTTCAAGTGTAAGGATACTTTATTGGCGCAGTATACATTTATTTTAATTTTATTTCCATAGTGTTATTGTTTTTCATTTAAATAAAAAATGAATGCACTGTACAAATGTTCAGGGTATGATAAAAAGTGCCATTTGTACTTCTTCGGGCACCAATGTTGTGCCTTACATATCCAAATCTACCCAAACCGGGTTACTTGGCAGTAGAGAATATTGGTACTACTGCTCAGTGCTCACATTGAACCCTCCAAATTAGGCCATTCTTTGATGAGTCAAAAACATTACCAATATAAGTAAAACAGTCATGTTGACAAATCAAGGCACAGAATTTAAGGTTTTTGTCCGTTTTTAATCATTTTTATCGTATTTGTAGTTTTAAGGTGTAATTTTAATTTTAATTCCTGATGTCAGAGTTGCACATAGCTCTTCGTGATGTGATCAAGCAAAATCAGTTGAGATATAGGCAAACAATGGAAGTATTTCCTCATTGTTTCCTATAAAATTTGTTTTAAAAGCTTTTGAACTGGTTGTCCAAATTCAATTGGATTTTCTGCAAAATGCTGTTTACAATCCTATTAGAAACTGAAAATTGAATATGTCTGACTTGAGACTGATTTTGCTTGATCACACCACATATTTGCAATTGTTGTAATTTAATGGGCTATTCCAGTGGAAATCAATACACACTCTATGGCCTGGAGCTTGCCTTAAGTGTATGGGGATGTGCCACGGTTTTGGGATACCTTTACAGCAAGTTTGGGAGGGTTTTCAGTGATGACCAATGCAATTGGATGCATTTAGGCAAAAGTGCCTATACGCATTGATCACATGTCCAGTAAATTTACTTGGAAAAATGTGCTCCATATTGCTGACTGGTAGGGCTGAAGGAATTAAGCTTGATATTGCTCAGAGATCTTAAAGATCTATTTTGATTGGTTACTGAGATGAATATATCATGTAATTAACCAATCAAGGGTACTGTATTAAAGGTAGTAGTACCCATGGGTTAAAAGTCTGCATATGCCATGGCAAGCACATGTTGTTAAAATGGTCCACTTTTTGTGACAGTATCTGTATGTAACACTATAATTTGGTTCACCTCAAGTTCAAGTGCTTTTTTCCCTTTTGCGCCGCAAACGTGCCAACAAACCGCCCCTGTACGTGTGTGTGTGCACTCAGCGTGTTTAACTTTAAGCGTGCGATTCGATGCGCACGAAATACGCACATACGTCACTACCGAACTTGCGTTGAATCAAATTATACAAAGCAAATATCTCAACTCTTCCCAGAATCCTTTGCAACATATGCATCATTCACCTCACTGCATCAAATGACACTCCTATTACTTTGTACAGGTTTCTTTGTTTTCATGTTGAGAATAAAGTAGCTTAATATGTCAATAGTAGAAAAACACATATTTTGTAAACTAGATGTGCCCTGTTCATTGAGGTACTTTTTGTCTTGATCTCAATTTTATATTTGCAGCCTTTGGCCTCCGTTGGACCAGAATGTGTCATGTCACATATGTTGTTTGTAGGACGAGAGAGCAATTTTGAATTAAAATGTGTATAATAAAATTGGCTCAGTTCCCTCTGATCGGGACACCCAATAGGGAGCGTGACAGGCGAGTGGGAAGTGCTAGTATATAAATAGTAAGGAGGTTTTCTTTCATTTTGCCTCATTGTTTCAGCTGACAGTTATTATTATAGTATCAGCTGAGACAAATGTAACTATAGTTATATTCGTCCCGGATAATAGTACAGTATTAGCCTACTTCAAAACATTTGGTGTGGGGTATAATAATTGATTGAAATTGTATAATTATTATGACTTTAAATAAAATTCTTGAAACCATATTCTGTGATTTTGTGTTGATTTCTGATGGATACACTTCATTCATAAACCTTCTCAGTTTTGAAGGCTCCTTCAGAGGTTTTCTGTCCCGGGGGGGGTACTCAAATTTTTTTTTTTTTAGGGGTGTGCCTCCGAAGATTTTGAAGTAGTACCCATGTCTATACCACTTCAAACCCGATTTTTACTACCGATGCATATACCAACATAGAATAGACACCCATGACTATACCAGTTGAAAAGACAAAAATACCACCCATTGATATACCAACCCCATATACTGACCCATCCATATACCACTATACTTTTAGAATACCGTAAAAAATTTTCAGATCACGTTTTTAATTTCTTGTTTACTGTATTTTGTATTTTTTATTCTATTTATCAAGGGTCTATCATTTATTGATTATTATTATTTTGTTTGTTAGGGCGTTAATTATGTGTACCCCGGTGGTGAATTATAGGGGCAAAGATTTTTGGCAGGCCAAAAGGGGGGGAGCGATTTTTGGCAGAACATTTTGAGAATTCACCACCCAGCGTACACAATTGTTGCACCGCCCTTATTTTGTAATGAACTCATACAAATCCAAAATATATTTATTGTTGTTTTGTTTTCTCAGTTTCCCAATTTATGTTCGTTTGTCTTGTAGGGGCCGATATCTAGCCTAGTTTGTAACAAGTATTGTGTAGGGAAAGATGATTCTTGCACTTATTTATATTTTATTTAACAACATACAAAAACCACGTAAACAGTGGCGCAGCCAGTGTCCCCCGCTCATCATGGCCTTTGGTTCATGCAAGTAAGTCGATTGACGGAAGATGTCTGTGAAAAAAATTGGATGAGCAATCATAAAATTTGTACCCTGCATGGTGAAAGAAGAACGGAAAAAATATTAAAAAATAAAAAATCAATAGAAGAAATTTTTTTTTTATTTATATTTTTTGTACGGTACCTTTTTTTCTTTCTACTCATGATTTAATGAAATTTTAAACGAATTTAATATTTGTTCAATGCAATTGCAATTATCATTGAATTATCGAACCAAAACAACATCAATTTGACCCATGCACATCGATCGTGTATGATTTTGGCAGTGCTGTGTCGCGTGTCATGTCAGCTGAATTCGGCACCAAAAATAATACTCAACTTTACACTAAAAACTTACCCGATTGTTGAAAAAACCTATTTATATGATTCGATGCATTTAAAAATCGGCAGTTAATTTACTTTAGTTTTGCGATCCCGAGTTCTGAGAGGCAAAACTGACTTAAAAAACAGCGATGAAAAAATTGCTGTTGCAACTTCGATACCGATTAATTTCAGTGATTTATCAAAACTGGCCGGGGTAAATAGAAGTAGTGCTGGGCTCGCATATATTAGTACTACACCGGAAGAATGTCGCCATCTGTTTGCAATGACAACTCAACGTTTGCTAATCGGACTATCAATTGATTTGCCCAGCTCTGAATTTATGGTTCTGATTTGCCTTATTTGGATAGCGATGTACCTTATTTGGAGACGATCAGACAATTTATTTTCGTGAAATTTATGCAAGTGAGTTTAAAGATTTTCGACCCATTGATATACCAAAATCTGATTTAGACCCCATTTGAATACCAATTTTAACTTACTACCCATGCGTATACCACAAAAACGGAAAAAATAAGGGGTCATTGATATACCAAGCGGCCGAAAATGCGACCCATGTTTGCGGCACATCCCCGTATGGCCATTTGTACTGAGTACCCCCGGGTTTTCTGTACACAATATTTTGTCTAATGCACCAGAAAATAATAAAAAATTACACCGTTATGATTTCGGCAGACAGCCGAATCCAGATTTGGCTTTTGGTAAATTCATTTTGCGCATGCATTAATATTTGTTAATTGGAGAACAAGGGATCGATGCTGTACATAAGAGGGCAGCATATCAATTTTTTAATGGAGATCAGATGATAACAGTGTAAAGTAATCAAAAGAGGGTGGCGCATACAGGGTTAGGTAAACAGTGCATCACACTGAGTATGGTAAATGATGGTAATAGTCATAGGCTGTATAAGGGTGTAGTTGCAAACAGCTTAGGGTACCAGCTTATTTGATGCAGCTTGTTGGTCTGAGTAATTTGACACCAATTTTATTGAAATCGGCCAAAAATTAAGACAGTGCCGGCCAAATAACGACACACAAGGGGGGGTGGATTTGACCTTTATTTTCTAGTTTTGAGGGAATTTTATCACATTAAGGATTATGTAATGCATTTTTGGTATTTACTTACATAGTTTTAGGTCCAGGAAGGTCATTTATGCACTTTGTGTCAAATGAAACTTTTATGTGTCCTTAAAATTAACGGTTTTGGGCAAAATTAGGCTGTGAGGGCGCTTTACCCTTTAGTGACCCCTTTCGCAGCCATTTTTTTTTTTTAAGTTAATCATACTAGAGATAATCATTAATCATCCATATTCTGAAATTTTTAGTCATTTGTCACGTTTGGTGTGACCGTGGCGCTAATTTTTAATACAGGGGTAACCTGCCCATAGCAATATACAGGGGTCAACGAACTTTGTATCACATGTAAGTCAATGGAAGCGTCTCTACACATTTTCAAATGGTTACCACGCACAAGTGAAATAAGGTTGAGAGTTCAAATTTGGACAGATGCTGTTATTTATCAGTAACTTTGATTTGATAATAAAAAATTATAAAATTTTAGTAGGGGGGATACGTAACGGCTATTATGTTGAACAGCGCCCTCACATCCTAAATTAGCTCTTAAACTTGCATCAAAACATACGATTTGTGTAAAAATTGCATAAACATATCCAGGGACCCAAAATCATGTAAATAGTCATTAGAATCCAACAAACAGCAAAGAAAATGCCCATAATTGTCAAAATAGTGAAAAACAGGGGGGTCCCAAGAAATCCCCCTTATGCGTAGTTTTTTGGCCCGCACTGTCTCATTTTTTCAACCGATTTTTTTTTTTAAAGGTGTCAAAATGCTCAGAAGGATTAGCTGCTTCAATTCAGCTAGTACCCTAAGCTTTTTCCAACATCACCCCTTTTTTGGGGCTGTACAGCCTATCACTAATGGTAATCGTTAAAAAATTGATATGCTGCCCTCTATACTCTATATGAAGAGCTTAGTTTCAAAACCCCTTACATCCACTTGCCCATTTTTGAGAACACATCAAAAAATCATCAAAAAAATCACTGATATATGGGGATTTTCAACAAAAAACAGTTTTGTTGCAAAGCATTGATCCTGTGATCAAAAATAATGCATACGCAACATGAATTTGCCAAAAGCCGAATCCAGATTCAGCTGTCTGCCAAATTTATAACAGTATATAGGACGATTTGCATGATCGCCTTATTCATTTGTCCGTTTCAATAAAGCACATTATATGCGCCCTCCCCTCCAATAATACCTAAAATTAAAAGTTTGAGTAATTTTTTGATTTTCTAGTTTAGCATGAACATGATGAATTCGCAACCTCTTGGCCAATGTTTCCTGGAAAAAAGAAGCAAAAATATAAACAAATACACTACTTCAAACTTACAAATGCTAATCTTTTTTCCAGATAGGGCAAAAAATGCCCAATTTTAGGTACATTTTCAGATTCCCTACTCCCCCCCCCCCAAAAAAAAAGACACGAAATGAATAAATCCTGCTGCTTTGGCTGACTATTCATAAGCTTTAATACTAGGGTGTCAGGGAAGGATCTTGGACGTGTTCAGACATTGTTACCATTTGGACACTAGTGGTGTGGGTGTAGAAACATCTACCAAAATGTAATCCCCCCCCCCAATTTATTACAAAATAAAGCTCAAAATGTATGCATCAAATTTAAAACTGAAATAGCACAAATAAACCCAGGTTAATTCTGCAAATTATGATAGGGCCTACATCATTTGATAGATCAATAATAATTTGTAGCCATGTTGACTCTGAATGAAAAAGATGCATTTTCAAAAGTTGCACTAAAAACTAAAGTCGTTGTACCATAAAACTTTTAAATAGGCATCTTTTTCTTTCAAATGGTCACCATGGCAACAAAATTTGGGCTGATAAGACAAATGAGGCATCAAAATGGTTCCTTTTGCTATTTCAGGTTTAAATTTCATGCATAGATTTTGAGTTATCATCTAAATAAGGGGGGGGGGGTGGCAATTGACTTTTTGGTAGATGTTTCTATGAAGTCATGTGATTATTCTGCATCAGTAGTTCCAATAAAGCGAAACTTTATTGACAAGATGATTTTATGTTATTGTTGCTGATATTGTTGTTTTAGGGACCGTTCACAAACACTTGTTAGGGGGCCTGATGCAAAAAAAAAATTTCATCGTGAAAATTTTTGTGCCCCCCCATTACAGACCTCAAAAATTTCAGGGCCCCCCTTTTTGACATGAAAATGATGGGTCAACCCCATAGAAAAGCATATAAACTCAATTTTACCAGGAAAATTTGTGGTCATTTTCTTCAGCCCCCCACTTAGGGTAAAAACAATTTCAGGCCCCCTTTTTGCATCGGCCCCCTCCCCCTAACAAGTGTTTGTGAACGGTCTCTTATGTTGGTTTTTAGGCTAGTCCAGTAGGCTTCAGTTCAGAAGCCTGTAGGCTGCGCTGGTCCAACCAAAAGTCCAAAACAATTGTGAACTTGAGATGCTGGCAAAAACATGGATTTCATAAATCAAAAAATATTTTTTATTAAATTTTATACGTTTAACTTTCCAGTAGGTACTATCAAAATATTATCACGTGGGATGGAAATACAAACGTCATGTATTTTGACGTTATTTTAGTGGTGTGCTCCCTTAAGGCATAATTGGCATACAGGCTGTTAATAACACGAACAGGAAAATATAAATTTTCAATTTTGTTCCGATGTGTTGGAGATTTACCAAGCTCAGTTTTTGTACTTTTAAACAATTTTACTGACTTTATCATCAGTTTACGAACCATTTCCATTAGGTTAGTGTGCGACACGACGAATCAAAGTATGGCCAGTACAGTCGGGTAAGTTAGAAATGTGTGAAAAACAAGTTCTTTTGCAGTTTTGCCATGGTTGGTTGGTTGACGTAATTCCCTCCTTTGCATTAGGAGCACCAGAAAACCAGTTCTGTAAAAAGTCATATTATATACAAGTCCTTTTACAGTGCCGCCGACAAGGGAGGGTAACCGGGTGCGTTACCCCGGGGCCCGGGGTCCTAGGGGGGCCCGTAAAAAGTGAAGAAAACATACTTTACTATGGAGCAGTAAAAGCAAAGAAAAGGACCTCAGGGGCCCGTAACAGGTAAAGAAAAGATACCTTGTAATTAAGGCATATTTTCTCTGCTTTACGGGCCAACAAAGGTGTCTTTTCTTGTATAGGCCTAAGGTATCTCTTCTTTGCTTTTTACGGGCCCTCTGAGGTCTCTCTTTTTTCTTTTCTTTTCTTTGCTTATAATAAAGTTTTTTTACATACTCACTTAGGTCTCTTTTCTTACCTTTAATACGGGCCTAGGGGGCCTATGGCATCTTTTCTTTGCTTTTTAGGGGCCCACTACCACTACGGTCTCATTTATTTGCATTTACGGGTCCATTATAAGGTCTGTTTTCTTTGCTCTTTTACAGCCCATAAAAAGCAAACAAAAGTAGCGGCACTAGCGGGCCCGTAAAAAACAAAGAAAAGAGACGTGAATTTTTTTAAATACAAGATTTTAAAAATTCGAATTGCAAATATTCGCGGACTTCGCGCGAATTTGTGCAATTCAACGGTTGGCATACTTGGATCATTTAGGCTTCAAATTGGCTTAAAATTGGCAAAATGTTTGCACTTCGTGTGGAAGTTGTTAAGAGGAACTTAATCTGGGAGCAAAATGCCACTTTCAGATTGCAAATTTGTGCGTCGCGCGTATGTCTCCTTCAATGTTCATATTTGATTATTGGTAGCTCAACATGCTACTTTCGCTGTTCAAAGATTTTACACCAACCTCCCTCCCCCATGCCGCAAAGAAATTGACGCCACTGCTCCCCCCTCCACACACACACCCCCACACACTTATATGAAGTCCTCTGCACCGTCATCACTGATCAAAGGGGCCCGTGCGTTCACATTGCCCCCGGGCCCGTAATGGCTCTCGGCGGCACTGTCCTTTTATGTAGTTAAAAGTCAAAATTAGGAGTTTCACAAAGTCTAGGCAGGCAGAGCAGCGATGATAGCAGATCTTGTGACATGAAGTCTGTACACAAGTAGTCTTGAGATGGGTTCAGTGTGAGCATGCAGGTTGGGATAGCAGGCAAAGCGGGTTGGATCGAGAATGAGTTGAGTAAGTGCTGTGTTAGATTCAGCAGTTAGTGACCAGCTACCCGGATACAGACTTTCGCATGACTGTTTGCATGATTGTAACTTATACTTATTTTATAGGTATGCTAGGTGAATTCAAATTTGGGCCCAAATTTGCCATCAAACTGCATCATTTTACATATCAAATTAAAGGAGGATTTCGTGATCCTAGCGTCCTCTTTTTATGACATTTTTCAGTACATATCCACGAAAAAGGCCTATTCCCAAAATTTCAGTTGATTCCGATTTTGCGCTTATGAAGTTATGCATGATTATGTGTATTACACTGCTCCATAGATGCGTTGTAATTTCGTTCTGGTGCACCAGAACGAAATTCAAATTTCACGATATCTTTGCAAAACGAATTAATCTGCAAGAAATATTTTGTTGTATATTACATTATGTAGCCAGAGGTTTCCAGTGATATAAAAATCTCAACTTTTTTTGAGAAAAGTGGGGGGATGAGGCTGTGGATCACGAAATGCCCCTTTAAAGCACTTGAGTAAAGAAAGCCAAAACTGAAAACATTTTTGGCCATCTTCTCTAATGTGCCTCTGCTAAAAAAAGACCCCCTAGCTTACTGAAAAAAGTTCTTACAGACTACGCTAAAATGCGTGATGGATTTTAATAACATAAAATACCAAGACCAAGTATGACTATGCTAAAATGAGTGACAACATAAAACATTTATATTACGAACTGTAAATGCCGAAAACTTGTTACATAAAAAACAAATTATTGGCGTTGCTGTGTATTAATTAATTAAACCTTGTTAAACATTTTATTTATTGGATAGTGAACTGTCTAGATATACTAGCTCTCTAATACATGTATGCCTCCAGATGCGATTTTACCATGTTAAATTAAAGGTATGGGAGGGAGGCATATTAGAGAGCTAGTATATAGCGTCTTCCAAAATATATCGACACTCTATAAAATTATACTAACTCTCTAATATGCCTCCAGACGCAATTTTACCGTGTTAAAGGTATGGGAGGGACGCATAGAGAGCTAGTATATAGTGTCTTCCAAAAGATATCGACACTCTATATACTAACTCTCTAATATGCCTCCAAACACAATTTTACCGCGTTAAAGGTATGGGAGGGAGGCATATTAGAGAGCTAGTATATATAGAATCCTAATTAATACCCGCCCGGAGGGTGAGAAAAGGGATTTCTTTTGGGGGATGATCTAAGCTAAAAGAGGGCTTGGTTTGTTTTGGTGGGGGCAACTACAAAGAAAGGGAGATCTACTTGCAAGAAGATTTTTTGGTCTAAACAAATATGCCTCTAAAAGTCCAAACTAATATGCCTCCTTTTCAAAATAGGGCCTATGTTTGTAAAAAAATCATCAGATTTTTTTTAAAGATGTTCAAGCTTTCAGTGATATTTTAGAGTCATTTTAAGCGTCCTAAAAAGAATAATATCATTACAAATTTCTATTAAGCCTATTTTATCCAGTTTCGAAATACAAATTGTAAACCATATTTTACAATATTTACCTATTATTCTTCAAGAGATGTCCACAGGAAATAGAAGTCCAAAAATTCAAGTTGCGAAAAGTTGCAATATTAAATCCAAAAGTTTGCAAACACGATGAAATCCTCCAATAGTAATTTATACGGTAACTGTAACTATAACTGTAACTATAGGCCTAACTGTAGTGGGTAACTATAACTGTTGTTCTCTATTCAAGTTTTTTGCCCACTTTCTTGGCTTTCTTTGCCACTTTCTTTGCTTTCTTTGCTTTCTTTGCTTTCTTCTTTTGCTTCTTTGCTTCCTCCTGTGTGCACTCTACAAATCCCGCGAGCATATACCGTTGTGATGTTCCAGGCCTAGGCCTACTTGGTCCAGGCAGATCACGCTCGTCAGGTGGGCTAGGAGTCTCGGGAATAACTTGCGAAATATTTGCTGGAGTGCTACTGACGCTTTCGCTTTCCGTTTCTGGCACACGAGCATAATCATGGTCAAGATTGATTGTTTGGACAGCGGCTTCAACATCAGGAGGTGCGTGGCGGACGTTATATATCTGATGCACTTCAACGTCGACTTGATTCTTCTGTATAGTCCAGGTATCAAATAGCGGGAGTGATGCGGTTAGGCGTGCCGGGCCATCACTGCTGTAGACATCGCTAAGCAAGTCAAAAACATCTGGGAGACCTCACCGGGCGATCCCCTGTGGAAATGCCGCCACATAATATCGCACAAATGTGCTTCAAAGTTCTTAATTGTGGTACCGTGGATCCTAACGAGGTGATCTTTGGCGTGCATCCACGAACCTTCAATGTAATTGGTATCTACATCAATTATCTCTCCAGTCTGTACATTTCTATACTTCTTTTTGAAGCTGTCTGAATGAATGACCGTGAAGTGGCGGTATCCTAAGTAAATTGAGCTTATTATACCCCACCCACCCATCAGTATGGTGGAGCCTACTTCTACACTTGGCGATTGATGATCTTCATCAACGTCGCTCTGCTTCTGTCTTCAACAGGATACATTATGCAATGTCCACTGCTCCTTTCAACCAAACCGACTACCCACACTTTCTCCTGTGCTCTTGAGTTTCCTTTATGATATTTCACTTTTCGGCCAAACAAACTCTCGTCTATTTCAACTATACCGGTGAATTTCTTCTGACCTTGGATGACATCTTCCCAGACCCACTGAATCATTACATCTCTGATATATTGGGACCAGTTCATCGCGGTTGTGCTGTAATGAGTTGCTGTAAATTGTGCACATTTAACAAGTAGATGGCCATCTAGGAAATTCTTGATAAAAGAAATCACGTCAGGAATTGCATGGTGCATCTTATAGATGGTGCATCTTCTAACTGTGGTCTCATGTTTCCTGTTGTCGGTGCACCTCCAACAAATGCCGTCGATTCTTGTATCTCTTGTTGCAAGTCTGCATGGAGCCCCACATGCAATTCCGCCAGGTCCGATCTTGGATCTAAGCTGAAAGAGGGGCTTGGTTTGTTTTGGGGGGCAACTACAAAGAAGGCTTAGAAGGGTGATCTACTCGCAAGAAGAATTTTTTTGCCCGAACTAATATGCCTCCAAAAGTCCAAACTAATATGCCTCCAAAAGTCCAAACTAATATGCCTCCAGGCGCAATTTTACTGTGTTAAAGGTATGGGAAGGAGGCATATTAGTTTGGACTTAGTTTGGGCAAAAAAAAATCTTCTTTAGAGCAGATCTCCCTTCTTTGTAGTTGCCCCCCCAAAACAAACCAAGCCCCTCTTTCAGCTTTGATTATCCCCAAAAGAAATCCCTTTTCTCACCCTCCGGCGTGGTATTAATTTGGACTCTCTATATACTAGCTCTCTAATATGCCTCCAGAGGCGATTTTACCGTGTCAAAGGTATGGGATGGAGGCATATTAGAGAGCTAGTATAGCGTCTTCCAAAATATATCGACACTCTACATACTAACTCTTATATGCCTCCAGACGCAATTTTACCGTGTTAGAGGTATGGGAGGGAGGCATATTAGAGAGCTAGTATATAGAGAGAGTCCAAATTAATACCCGCCCGGAGGGTGAGAAAAGGGGATTTCTTTTAGGAGATAATTAAAGCTGAAAGAGGGACTTGGTTTGTTTTGGGGGGCAACTACAAAGAAGGGAGATCTGCTAATTCTGCTCTAAAGAAGAATTTTTGCCCGAACTAATATGCCTCCAAAAGTCCAAACTAATATGCCTCCAGGCCCAGGGGGGGGGGCACTTGGACAATTTGGTGTACACATGCGTGAACAAGGGTTTCAAAAATACCCCCTAAACAAGTTTGGGACTTCGAGAAAAAACCAACCCTTAACAAGGATTTCTCGTCAAAATTTACCCCCTTTATTCAGGTTTGACTCAAAATTTACCCCCTTTTTTCAGGTTTGACCAAAATATTACCCCCTAAACATGTTTTTCTTACCTATGACTCCCTAAAAAAACACCCCTTTTTGTTGAAAATCAGTGTTTTTAGACCCCTAAACACGGAACGCGCATTACGCGTTCGTCAGAAAAAAAAGACCCCTTTTTACGCGTTTTTTTGTTCACGCATGTGTACACCATTATAGCTGAGTGGCCCCCGGGCGCCAGGCACAATTTTACCATGTTAAAGGTATGGGAGGGAGGCATATTAGTTGGGACTTTTGGAGGCATATTAGTTTGGGCAAAAAATTCTTCTTTACAGCAGATCTCCTTCTTTGTAGTTGCCCCCCCAAAAAAAAAAAAAACCAAGCCCTCTTTCAGCTTGATTATCCCACAAAAGAAATCCCTTTTCTCACCCTCCGGGCAGGTATTAATTTGTACTCTATATACTAGTTCTCTAATATGCCTCCAGAGGCGATTTTACCGTGTTAAAAAGTGATCTACTCGCAAGAAGAATTTTTTTTGCCTCCAAAAGTCCAAACTAATATGCCTCCAGACGCAATTTTACCGTGTTAAAGGTATAATAATAATAATAAACAAAGATTTAATATAGCGCCCTATGCAGGAAAGCCTCAAGGCGCTTTACAGAGAAAATGCAAAACCTTATAAACTGCCAAATATAACTTAAACTTACACATAATACAACATGATAATTATACACAAAATGCAATAATATTACTATAACATGATAATATAGAAAGCAATTAAGTATAGACAAATGTTCGTAAGTAGCAAGTATTATGAATTATACAAAGTAAAATACAAAATAAGATATCATACAATACAGGTATGGGAGGGAGGCATATTAGTTGGGACTTAGGGTTAGGGTTTAGGCTAAGGGATATGCTTAAAATTATGTTACAGCTCATGATGATGGCATAGACCTAGTCAAACCCTAATTCAACCCTAACTCTAACCCAAACCCCTTCTACCAAACCTACGTAGGCCTACAGGGATTAAATTGGAAAACAAAATTATAAGTATAAAGTATATACAAAAGCGATGAGTGATGCATTGCAAATTATTCGCAATCGCTTGGCGATTGAGTATAAATTCAGCTTAAAGGAGGATTTCGTGATCCTAGCATCCTCTTTTTATGACATTTTTCAGTACGTATCCACAAAAAAGCCTATTCCCAAAATTTCAGTTGATTCCGATTTTGCGTTTGCGAGTTATGCATGATTATGTGTATTACACTGCTCCATAGACAATATGTTGTAATTTCGTTCTGGTGCACCAGAACGAAATTCAAATTTCACAATATCTTTGCAAAACGAATTAATCTGCAAGAAATATTTTGTACATAAACATTATGTAGCCAGAGGTTTCCAGTGATATAAAAATCTCAACTTTTTTTGAGAAAAGTGGGGGATGATGCTGTGGATCACGAAATGCCCTTTTAAGTATTCATGAACCCGATTACATAGTCTTATTTGGTAGATCCGAGCGGTCGAAATTGACCAGACATGTTTTTATGAATGAAATTATGAACTTGCAGCAGGCTTTGCCGTTTGAGGAGAGCTAGAGCAATTGCTCCCCATCACTCCCCTCAAATAAAGCTGAGGAGAGCTTATTATTGCTCGCCTACCTTTGGTGTAACAATAATAACCACATATACAGTACAATAAAAATGCTATCCTAGTGCTCTCCTGTAGCACTCAAGGAGAGCGATTAAAAGCTCCCAAATTTCAAACAACAAAGCCTACTTACAGGGGACTGATACACCAGAAAATGTCCCATTCGTCCGTGTTTACACACAGAAAAGGCCTGTTCGTCTGTGTTTACAAGACCACACAAAGTCTTGCGTAACACTTTATAGCTTGAATTATAACACATATAAGCAAATTAAGTATTTCTTGGCCAAACTGGAATATGCGTGTTGCGTCCATGTAGTGTACTAAGCGTGGATGCAGTGGAAGGCGCGTGTATACCCGGCGTGTATACTTTCTTCTGTACCGCGCTATATTCGTGTGTGTTTATTGCAGAGCCACTAGCGTTCACAGTGTTCCAATTTGGCCAAGAACTACTTAATTTGATTATAGTTTTGATGCAAAATGTTTGAGAGACTAACCTTTTCTTGTGTGCCTGATTTACTTGTTTGTTTTGTGCTTTATTTATATTTAATTTTTTATGATTCTCTTTTTTCCAACAGAAAAGATGAAGATGCCAATATCGATTTCATATTTGATTACTATAACAATTTGTATAAGTCAGATCATCCTTTAAACCTGGAAAACGAGAACCATGTACCAAATATGATGAAAAAGTTTCATACCTTCCAGAAGCAAGGTCATTTCTGTGACGTCACCATCAACATCGGCGGACGATCATTCCATGCTCACAAAATGGTTTTAGCTGCAGCTAGTCCATATTTCGAGGCCATGTTCTTAGGGGTTTTTGTAGAGAGCAGCAAATCTACAGTAGATATAGACGGAGATGGTCAGGCGTTTGAGAAACTGTTGGAGTATGCGTACACTGGTGCATTACATCTGAATGAGTTTACCATAGTTGGTGCTCTGAAGTTAGCATGCTATATGCAATTTGAGGAAATTATTACGCAGTGTAAACCCAAGCTTCATGGGTATCTAAATGATGGGAAAATCTTATGTGAAGACGCTTTAACATTGGCAATGCTGGCTTCATCTTATGGAAAACCTGTAGAACGTTTAATGGGTGGTGCTATAAGGACTATGGCCTTAAAATTTGGCAAGTTCATGAAGACGGAAACATTTGTGGAGGACATGTGTGCTGAGGTCTTTACACAACTTTTGTTGGAACCAATGCTGGCTCTATCTGCTAAAGAAGAAGAGGTCAGTGGTAGTTTTAAAGTAGGTGCATTACCATGATTACACTGGTCAGGGCCATCGCTAGACCATTTTCTCAGGGCCTGGAAAATAATTTTGCTAGTGTTTAATCATTTTTAATGATGTGTCAAGCCTGAAGCATGAGCTCAAATGCTCCAGGGTCCACTCTTGCCTCCCCACCCACGGTGGGGTCCAGGGATATACCGGATCATAAGTCACAGAGGGGGGCTAAATGGTCCAAAAGGGGTTTAATTTTGGGCGAGAATAGACCAAAAGGAAGATGCAAATCACAAATTTTGTCCCAATATTTTTTTTTTGATTGAGCAGGGGAGGGGAACTTGCCACCCAGCCCCAGGTGCAGGGCGATATCCATTGGTACTAATAAACTAAGGGTGTGGTGCGTAGGGGTGATGGGATGTACACATGTATATATTTCGTATTTTTAATAAAGAAAATATGCACCTATCATGGACCACATCACCTAAATGTACCTGGGGCGGCTGGTCCCAACATCATTTTAGGCCCAATAGGGCATATGACCAGCTAACTGTGGTTGATTATAGTTTTTACCCCTTTCTCTCTCTCCTCCCCTTTTAGGGATCCCCAGGGAGGGATCACCCCCCCCCCATGTCGACAGCCCTGGCACTAATGCCAGTGTAGTACTGAGTCAACTTGTGACTCAGCTCAATTAAGTCATAAGTCAAAATGACTCAACTTGACCTGACTCGTGATCACTAACCAGATTATAAACTTGACTTTGACTTGAAAGTTTTCATAAGTATACAGTACACCCCATCCTCTATACACACCCTTGTATTCTTGCATGTAGAATGGGGATATTATGATTTGCATTATGTACTACCAAGTACCAAGTTAAAAAATTAAAATTTACCATCTCAAACCCGGTGGTGAAATTCATATTCAATGTGTAATTCATTATGATACATTGCATTTATGTAAATAAGTTAGAATAGAGGTAAATGCACAATAAAAGCTGATAGCACTCCTACATCCTCTAGCCCCTACTTTAAGGTGGTACTACAGCCCCATTGATAAATTTTTGGCTATTTTTGTTAAAATCCCTTACCAATGTTGAAGCCTTATTAAGCAATATTTAAGCAATATCACAAGCAATAAACAAAATATGCTTTATTTTAGCAATACCACAAGCAGTGTTGAAGCATATTGCTTGCAATATATATATATTAGGCAATATATTGTTAACTGCATCAATGTCCACTAGCAATATAAAACTAAATAAACAATATAAACATTTCAAGCAATATACTGTTAACAGCTAGTATTTAGCAATATAAAATTAGCAATATAAAATATTTAGCAATATGACCTCAGGGTCAAATGGTGCATTATGGGAGTATATATATTTCCAACTGTCATTTTGAATTGTGATGACTGCAGAGATGATGTGGCTCCTCGTTTTTTGTTGTTTTCAGCTATGAAATGCCTTCTTTTCATTACATTGTGATGTTATTTGACAATCAATGTATAGGCCTATGTGATCCATGTAGCTATAAAAGTAATTCCTGCTTGGAAGTGTGCAAGTGTTATTAGCATGCATGGACAAGTATATAGGTAAGCTTAAAATATACAGGATTGATTTGACGGTATTCAGGTGCTGTGAAAGCTAGGCATGCATTTCTTGAAACATGGAATGACCAAGTGCAAGGGATCGAGAGAGGAGTACGTTGGGGCATATTCAGTACATCTTAACCTAATGTCTATAGTGTCTTTATGCTAGCTTAAGGTGGTACGAAAGGCAAAATCAAGTTGCTCTGATTGAGATTAAAATAGACTTGTTGCAGAGAGATATGCAAACTAATCTTAATTCTAAAATTTGAGCCAAATCGGACAAACGGTTTTTGAGATATTGCTGTTGAAATTTTTGTATTCTATTGTTTTGCCAATATATTGATGAAGTTAATGAAGAAAATTGGCAAAATGTGCTCATTAATATTAATTTTTGCCAATATTTTCCCAATATTTTATGAATAAACCTTCATACTACTTATTACCTTTTAAATTTTGACCTGAATTTTGTTAATGTGTCTCTATGACCTAAACCTTTAACATGTGATTTTCCCGCAAATCTAATTTGCATATTTGCATAATTAATTAGCCTTAAGTATAATGCTAATTAATTATGCAAATATGCAAATTAGATGGGCGGGAAAATCACATGGCAATGTTTTAGGCCATAGAAACACATTGGCAAAGTTTCATGTCAAAATCATTTAAAATAAAAGTAGTATGAAGGTTTATTCATAAGATATTGGTATAATATTGGCAAACATGAATATTCATGAGCACATTTTGCCAATTTTCCTCATTAACTTCATCAATATATTGGCAAAAAAATAGAATACAAAGAAACTAAAAACATGCATATCTTGACAACCATATATGTCCGATTTCCTTCAAACAAAAACTATTTTGCTCAGTGTATTTAGCTTAACTTATTCAATCTATTCAAATGGTTCTAAATTCAGTTTCTGTTTTCCAGAAACATCGTTTGAACCCCTTAATACTGTGGTAGAAAAACGTACAACACACTGTTAGGACCTTTATAACATAATTACCAGTTTTGCATTAATAATTATATTTTATGTTCAAGTAGATGCAATTTAATTAACATACAATTAAGTATTATATATCATCTGATGTGTGCGCAAACTATGTTGCTCAAAGTCAGAAGGTAACTAAAACATGTACTATATTCTCTCGACTAGATCTAAAGCATGTGTTGGATCACAAAAGCAATACATGTATATTGCTTCTTAGTTTAAGCAATATATTGCCTATTTGTGTAAGCAATATATTGCTTTTTGTGTAAGCAATATATGCCTAAATATCAGAAACGAAGCCTTAAAATATTGCTTAAGTATGCCTTAAGTATGCCTAAGGTATGCCTAAGGTATGCCTTAAAAATATGCCTTAGATATTGCTTATAAGGCATATGGATACTAAGGCTTTGAAGCCTTCTTATATTGCTAGGTATATTGCTTAAATATGGCTTAAATTTTGGTAAGGGATGCTAAAATAGTATATTTGGTTAATTTATTATAATTATATTCAGTGATAGATTTTTAAATTTTGTTTTCAGGTAAGATAGGCATTTAACCTGTGATACTTACAAATTAATGCTGATTTTTCAAGCAAGCATCCAAAACCTTCAAAATCTCTAAATGTGCCAATTTTGTCATTACGGTGGCAGGATTTCATTCCATCTACGAGCATCTTTAAATTGACACTACATCACAATGCATTGGCCGATTTCAATTCTGCTTTTTGATTTTTGATGCTTTAATAAAGCTCATTCATGTAGAAACATTAAATAACGTGTTTCTGTTGTGCTTATTTTTGAGGTGATATGCCTAAATTATTATAGGGGCAAGGAATCCAGTTACTACACTGGAATTTCAGTGACTCAAGACAAGCGGTATGTTATTTATGATAAGAAAAGAGGTACCGCTTAAGTGTACCTCATTCTTTTACATATAATGAACCACTTGTCTTGAATCACTGAAATTTCAGTGAAGTAATTGGATTCCTTGCCCCTATAATATACATAACTTTTGTTAGTTAGTGTGTAGTTGTTGTTTTTTGAGAAAAATGTAAAATTAGTCACAAAATTTATCAGGCGTGTACATTGTAATACCACCTTGTCAAATGGGGATTTGCCTGTTTGCACGACCCGTATCTCCTAAAGTACATGCAACGTGTGTCCCTTTTTACAAATGCACGACAGTCACACACACACACAAACCCATGGCTAATTATCTCCAACTATGTAAAGACTCTCAGTTTCAATCAGGGCTGTCAACTCTTACGCATTGGCCGTGAGTCTCACACATTCAGGCAATTTCTCACGGTCTCACGCCAAGTTAGTATAATCTCATGCCAAGGTAGTAAATCTCACACCAAGAGTTGCAAAGTGAGCCTAATCTGACCCAATGTAAAATTTAATTGTTGTCCCTACCCACCCACACTTTTTAGATTCTCGAGCGCTGTGGCTGAAATAACTATTGGTCAAAATTAACATTAACAGTGTCTCATGCCAAGCAATTTCAAAAAGTTGACAGCCCTGCTTTTCAATTACTTTGCCATTCTTATAGGTTCTAAACGGTGTGATCCACTGGTTGTCTCATGATGTGTCAACTCGTAAACAACATGCAGCCAAACTTGTAAAGACGCTTCGTTTAGGAGTTATACCTGCCACAGAACTGGAAAAAGCTGGTGATTTCTTTGACAAACACAACATGGTAGATTGCAGCGAGATACTGAGACGTGTTATCAAACGACCTCAAGCCAGAAGTAGCAGATCCGATGATGAGCTGCATGAGATGTTTACACCAAGAAATATTATCACTGTAAGAAATTACCAACATTTAAAAAAAAATTATATTCTAGATGGCTTTGTTGACATACCTAATATCAAAATATACAGGAAAATGTTCATGTACAGTACATGTACACAGCACCTTTTAAATGTCTCATCATTATAGCACATTATTTTTCTTATATATTTAAAGCAACATTTCCAAAAAAAAATAAAAAATTATGGCCCCTGCCGAACAAATGAGGTAAAACAAAGAAAATTGTTATAAAATTGTAAATTCATGGATACATAGTGGTATAATTTAAATTAGAAGAATTTTTGACTTCAACACTACTTAAAATTTGATTCAAGGACAACACCTTTGACGTCATCTTCTTCTAGTGTGACATCATCAAAGGTTGTCAACAAGCCATAAATCATCAGAGCCATAACATCCGGCTGAGGACGCAGTTGGTACTGTGAAAGCGCTCCCGGTAAGCGATCAAATTTTAAGTAGTGTTGAAGTCAAAAAATTCTTCTAATTTAAAGAAAATTGTTGTTTGAAATTTTCCAGCTCCTATCGCCAAAGCATATTTCAGTCCTTGAAGAGATTCGACAGGATAGTTCATGTAGATTAGCAAAGAAAATGTCTTCAAGTACTCACATTTTCTGGAGCTACAACGTTTTGAGACCTAGTCTGGTCTCTTGGTCATGTCTGATAAGTGATTCTAGCGTTAAGAAAGTATAACTACCCAGACTGATCATCTAGAAACACCAGCAGTACATCTTGCCGGATGTATTCCTCCTCTTCCTTTCTGATATATGGTTCAGTGAATATGTGTTGAGCTCTGTTTATAGTGCCGCATTCAACCTACATGTATGACCACATAATATCCAGAGCACATCCGGAAACACTAAATCATCTAGAAACACCAACAATGCATCTGGAATCACTCATACCGGTGATGGATGGGGCATCCTCCACTTGGTCCCCCTCTTCAATCCTATAAACAAAATTGGGAAATTACCACTTTTGGTGTAAGAAATGCCCAAGTTTAATACTCAAAATTGTTGGCACCCCACGAAAATTCACTTTTATCACCATCCCCCAAGTCAATTGAGTCAATTAGGTGGTATGGCTAGTTTACAAGTTTGATGTTAAATGAGGACACTGAATAACTACTTGTGTGGTATTTTGTCGTTGCAGGCACCCCTCTCTGTAGGTGGATATCGAGATAACACTATAGGGTACTTCAGCAAAGTGGAAAAAAGCTGGGTGGCTCCACCCGTGGAATTTGCAACTCCTCCTATAAGCAGCGTGCCATTACTCGATCCATCTATCACAGCTATTGTTGTAGATGGCGTGCTCTACGTAGCTGGAGGTAAGATTGTTTAGACAGTGATGGGGGGGAAGGTAATTTAAGAGGGAACACATTGTTTTTGCCAGGGAAAAGTAATAGAATATTTTTGCCAGGTTAAAAAGGAAAATAAAGTTTGAAAGAAAGGGGGAGGAGCAATGTTGTTGTCTAAAGTTTTGAATTCCCTATTCCCTTACCCCTCATAAATTATTGATTGTTCCCATGGTGACATCCTTAATTTATAAATTTTATTCAAGATCAACCAATGTGTGTGGTGGACCTTTTGGTCCTGTCCTAACCAAGTGGCGTACCCAGCAAAATTTCCTATGGGGAAATTGTGCCCATAATGGCCTTACTGGGACAAGTTCACATGATCAAATTTGCCATTTTTATTCTTAAATTGGCCAAAATGGGGTTCATTCTGTTCTAAAAGAGATACAAATCACGATTTTTGGTCAATTTTGTCCAGATATTTCAGGACAACTTGCCCCCTTTGGCCCCCAGTTGGTATGCCACTGCTCTAACCTCGGGCCAGAAAAAAAAGTTGTTTGCTTGTCCTTGTCCGACCGACCGTCTCAGCAGTCCCGACCGAGAACTTTTGAAAAAGTTTTTTTTCCACAATTTTCTCGAAAAGGTCATGAACTTTTTGTTTGAAAAACTGAAGATTTAAAAGAAATGTTGTAAAAAACCATTTCTACATGTTTCTCCTGTCCAGTCGTACCTGGCTGAGGGTTTAAATATTTTGTATTATCATTCTCAGCGTATAAGTAAAACACTTTTGAACTTAAAAATGCAGTATTTTAAGTCTGCGGTTTACCTTGAATTTATCTTGGGTGGAAATTATGTGGTCAGTGAGTGTTTTACAGTGTTTTACATTATAGTACTTCACATAATACTTTTGGTACATGAAAAAAAAAAAAAAAAAAAAAACCCTTTTCCCGACCGACCGACTGACCGACCCAATATCTGAAAGTGATCTATGGACAAGCAAACAATTTTTTTTTGGCCTTAACTAGTCTTAACTCTGTAGCAATAAAACAAAAACATACCTAGCCATTAACCCTAAGCAATTCTTGACTTTTATTCAATTTATTAGATAGCGAAATGTATAAACACGATGACAGTGACAGTGATGATTCTGATGATCTAGAATATGAAGATGAAGATGTGTTATTCTTGACTAAATTATGGAAATACGACCCTGAATCAAACTCATGGAAGGAACTTGCAAGTATGAAATCAGTGCTAAGTGAGTTTGCACTGGTGCATATGGATGGATGGATATATGCAGTTGGAATGGGTTACAATGGGCCTACAAAGACTGTAGTATGCTACAATATTAGTCGGAATCACTGGAAGTATGCAGCTCCTCTAACATGCTACTACAAACATCCCCAAGTTGTGGCTTTAAATGGTAAGATTTTTATGTATGGCTTAGAGATGGACTACTCTGGTAAGATTGTACACACTTACTCACTGGAGATGTATGATACAGTTAACAATGTTTGGCAGAAGCTGATATCAGAAAAGTATAGAACACCAGCCTATGCAAAGCCAGTACTGACAGTACAAGATGGCGAGTGTTATCGTGTGGTCCACCAATACGATGAAACAAAGATGACGGAGGAAGAGATGGAAGAAAGCGAAGCTGATGGTGAGATACATGTAAGTGAAATCACCATCAAAGAGCGGAGGAATGGCCAAGTGACAGCTGTGATCGGGAAGAAGGAGAAGCAGGTCCCTTTGAAGTACCATCTTGCATTCTGCTTGAATGGGAAAGTGTTTGTGTTTCTGTCAGATGACCACATGTCCATATACAACACAGGTATTGATGTGGATTCCATTGGAGAAAATGGATTGGATAAGAAATGGAAGGAAATGTATGTGCTGGGTGAATCAGAGACTGAAAGTATTGTGACCTTCACATTTGACATTTTAAAATTGCAACCAAAACAGTAGTATTGGTGTATCTGTCTGAGCTTTGGCCCTTAACCCCCTGAGCACTACCTGCCAATCTAAAATTGCCTCTGATTGGTCAATTAGATGATATCTTCACTTTAATCACCAATCAAAATGGAGCTTTGCCAATATTATTAACCACATTTTTTTGTGTGGTGAAATTATTCTAACAATGTTGCTGATTGGTCCAATTGATAATGAAAACTTCTTTTTGGTCAATCAGCAGGTAGCATGGGGTTTAGCCTTAAAAAACTTGTCCTTGTCTGTCAGACGGGCAAGCAAACAATCTTTATTGCATATTGCATTATATATTAATGCAGGGGTCCGCAAAATTTAAATTTAAAAAAATCAAACCCTTTGATCAAACTTTGCAGGAATATCTCCAATATTCTATATTTCAACATTAAACAATGCGATTCACATGTTATCCTTGTAAAGACAGGCTAAAATAGTACCACAAATTTCAAAAATTCAATAGCTTCCGAGTGGGGACACCCCCCTCTGACTATTGAGTGGCGCTTTGCAGTTTTCTTTTTATTTCATGTGGCGTTTCAACAAATTTATTTGAGCAAGCTTGTATTAATGGTTGATTTATAGTAAGAAGTGGCTGGCAGTGTAACATATTTTGCATTGTTTTTCACTCATGCTATCGGAAAACAAAAAAGTCAGGTTAAGCAATCAAGTGAAAGTTCTACTAGTTGAATTCAAGACAACTTGATCAGAAATTGCTCCTCACTTTTGTCCACAATGAATCACTTGAACATTAATGTACAACCCCTATAACTTTTTGATCGCTTGCAATTAATCATTATGACTGTTAGTATGATACTTGGGGGAGTAGTTAGTGCAAGTTGGCCATATACTGTAAAAACTTGCTAGTTAGCATATGTGCGTACTATCGAGCGCTTTTAAAACATGCAAACATGAAGTGCCTCATCCACAAAAGTGTAAAGGGTTTTGAGCAAATCATCAATACACATAGTAACATACTAAAAGTAAACCTGCAAATCTGTGACCCCATTAGATCAGTTGGTAAAGCGCCAGACTTTTTTTAATTTAGTACACTAATTTCATGGTTTCAAAAGCACTCGATAGTAAGCAAATATGCTAACTATCAGGTTTTTACGGTAGTGGGATTTACCACATGGGTCTCATTTAAATATATTTTCGGGTATTTGGTATAACAATGGCCTCATTTTCCAGGTCAATTTTGGTATTAAAGTATGTTTTTGGGGTGCTTCTTGTCACCTAACTAACTATTGTTGTTAAAATTTTGTAAAGAGAAATTGTAAAAATGTTGACAAATAATGTTCAATTTGACCAAGCCAAAAAATTGGGAGCCTTGGGTATAAGTGGGTCCACTACAGATCCATATCTACCCATTATTATGTTTTGATGAATCCAAGTGTGTGAAAATATTGGAACCAAAACATAATAATGATAAAATTGGATGCTTTACGCCCAATATTTATTGGTCTTGCTACGCGAGTTTTAAAATATTGGACTCAACTACGTCTCGTCCAATATTTTAAAACTCATCGATCTAATTTTATATCAAACCTGGTTACTGGCAGTAGAGAATATTGGCACTGTCACCACTGCTCAGTGCTCACATTGAAGCCTTGAAATAGGACATTCTTTGATATCTCAAGAACATGGCCAATAAAAGTAAAGCATTCATGTTATAGTAGTTTTATGTCGACAAATCAAGGCACAGAATTAAAGGTTTTTGCCCCTTTTTAATAATTTTTATCTTATTTGTAGTTTTATGGTGTAATTTCAATTCCTGATGTCAGAATTGCATATAAGCCTATGTGATGTGATCAAGCAAAATCAGTTGGAAATTTGATATATTGATTTTGAGATATAGCCAAACAAAGGAAGTTTTTCCTTTTGCTTCCTATTGTTTTAGAAACTCTTTTAACTGCTCACATCTTTTGAACTGGTTGTCCAAATCCAATGGGGGTTTCTGCAAAATGTAGCTTTGCAAATGCTTTTTACAATCCTGTTGGAAACTGAAAATTGAATACTGGTATGTCCGACTTGAGACTGATTTTGCTTGATCACACTATTATTTGCAATTCTTGTTGTAATGGGCTATTCCATTTGAAATCAATACACACTCTATGGCCTGGAGCTTGGCTTAAGTGTATGGGGATGTGCCACGGATTTAGGGTACCTTTACAGCAAGTTTGGTATATCGATGGGAGGGTTTCAGTGATAACCAATGCAATTGGATGCATTTAGGCAAAAGTTCACCCAATTCAGGCAAATTTGGGTGTTGTGCTTTTTGTGAAAAATTGGTGTAGTTATGGGTTGCAAAAACAGCAAAAAGTAGGTGTAGAGAAAGTCGGCATCCAAAGGTCTGTGTGGAACATCCCAGTACACAGACGATTTCAAAATGTGGGCTTATTATTTTTATTAATAATATGTAAAATTTGGGGCGATACCATTCGTAATTTGAGCTGTGATGTAAGTAAAGAAAGATATTAGTAAGAACTATTTTGATTGGTTACAAATATCATGTATTGAGCTAATTGTACTGGACATGTGACACCATGGGTGCAGACATATTAGGCCAAAAAAAAGGTTTGTCTCAAAGCTTGCGCACGCATTTGTAAAATCGTGCGATTTGAAAAAAAAACACCAGATTTTTCACCTCAAATACCATAACAATATCAAGTTGGGAATAAAAAAAAATCGCATTTCGCATTTGTTTTCAAACTACTTGTGAGCTTTGAGACAAACTTTTTTTTTTGGCCTCAGCATTATGGAATGTGACCCTGAGCACAGTGGGTAGTCTACCAATGCATAAATTTGAATAGGAAGAACATATCAAAACCTTTAGTAACATTTCAGAATCAGTGAATTCACGGCAGACTTGGCCATTCAAAACGCAACAGAAAACTGGCTAAAAATGACCAAATTTTTCTTTAAATCGCCATCAATTTCGAACTAGTGAACTCAGAATTCTATACCCACGTTTATATTACCTTGAGATATTCTTTAACCCTAAAATTATTTTTTTGAAGCTGTAGGTGCTTCCATGAACCCGCCTGAATTTTTATTTATTCCATCTTTTCACTCATTTTGTTCCTTTCCCTGCGTGAGATCAAGTTTTTCTGGGTTTTCCTGTCAAACCTGCCCTGTTCCAACAGTCACTCTACGAAATAGCGCCACGTTATTAAAAATGTTCTCGGGTTAATCGACTGTTAGACATTTTCCCTAATGGTCATCTAAAAATGGTTATGATAGACCTGAATTTAGTCTCGCCGCATACAAAAAACTATGGGTACCCCCTAATCAGAAGTCAATTCTAGTCCCTTCGATAACTCGCTGGGTCTGCCAGTCTTAGTCACAGCCTATATGGCACAGCATAATTAGCATTACGTGAAATACGACCAAGCGTAGACTTTTAATGAGACTATACGATCTATTTTTAGCATGACTCCACACAGCTCGCGTTCATCAAGGTCACTATTGCTTTTCATTGTGTAGTGAATATTATTTTGGGTAAAAAACATGTTACTTTTCACATAGAAAGGTTTTGATATGTTCCTCTTTTGATGCCAAATATGTTAATTGTCACAAGTTTCTGTAGATAAATAATTTTTTCCATAGGTAGATATTTTTGAAATTACGGTTTGCTGTGCATGAATTTCTATTCAGATTGTGGCCAAGAATATTATTCCAATGCAAATGACTAAATGACTTGAATAGCGAGGTCACAGCCATGATCAGCAATCAGGCTGAAGGTTACACTCACATTGATACACATTGGTCACATATCGGAGGCCGGTCTAGTGCAGATCCGTCGGAACACGCTTTTCAATACGGAATAAATGCTAACCTCATCGTGACATCCAAACAGCAAAGTTCATTTCCATTGAAAAAGCATTACCCGGTATCCGACGGATCTGCAGTTGACTATTCTGCCAGTTAGTTTTAAAAAATTTGCTAATTGCTGACTTGCAGTTGTTCATATTCAAGGTATCCTCTTGTATCATTTATTGATCCTTGATGTGTTTTGTGTCCTCGTCCATTGGATTCACCATTACCCACTCTTGCTGACTGGTAGGGCAGAAGGGATTAAGCTTAATGCTAAGATATCTTAAAGATCCATTTCAGTAAGTTAAATTAAATGATTATATCATGTAAATAAACCAATCAGGGGTTCTGTAAGAAAGCTGGTAGTGTTCCGGAGGTTAAAAGTCTGAATATGCCACTGCAAGTACAGGTTGTTAAAATGGTCCACTTTTTGTGACAGTATCTGTAACACCACTATAGAGAAGATATCTTAACCCTTCCCAAAATCCTTTGCAACATGTTGTACCATGCACCTCACTACATCAAATGACACACCTATATTTACTTTGTACAGGTTCCACTTTTTTTTCATGTTGAGAATAGAGTGGCTACACATGTAGGTCAATAGTCAAGAAAGACATATTTGCAATATCTACACAATCCCATGCTCTGTTCATTGAGGTACTTTCTGTCACTATCAATCCATATTACACTAGATAGCATATCAGTACAGTACAGGAAATTGAAATGGAAGAAATGCATTGTGGGAAGTGTTAGATATCTTCTCTGGTAACATTTTGTATTCTATTAAATTTTTGGTGGATTATTTGACAAAATAGGCCTATAGCAACCAAATTGGACTAATTTTGGTCAATGTCAGTCATTTTAAGGGTTAAAAGCACAAAATATGAAATGATTGTTTGCACATGATACTAAATGCATATCCTATCAAAAACTTTGAATAGGTTGGATATAAAACATTTCTGAATTCACCTTTGAAAATATTTAAGTCCATTTGGTTGCTATAGGCCTATTTTGTCAAATAACCCACCAAAAATAACACTAAAATAGACATAAATTCATGAAATATAGTATTTGCATTTGTTAGCTTTAGCATACAATTAGATATATTTATTAGCTTGGTATATTATTAAAAAATAATTAACATACCTTATATGATTGAAACCATAAGTAAAGTAAACAAAAAACAGCTGTCTCAAAGCCCAAAGATTTTTTTTGTAGTTTTTTTTTTACTTAAATTTTGAATTACGATATCATTTCTGAGTGTTTAAAAGTACACAACATAATATTGTTTTATTATTACGATGGATATATTAGTCGAACATGTACACAATGTGCCTAACACAGTAGGCCTACGTACATGGCACACAGGCACTGATTCGTGACATATCAAAGAGCTGACATGATTCACGTTCGAAGGAGTGGCTGGTGGTATTAAGGTGGTACTACACCTCTTGATAAATTTGTGACTATTTTTGCATTTTTCTTAAAAAATAATAGCACACTGGTGACAAGTTATAAAAGAATCCAGTTACTACACTGGAATTTCAGTGACTCAAGACAAGCGGTACTTTATTTATGATAAGAAAAGAGGTACCGCTAGAATGTACCTCATTTCTTAACATATAATAATCAACCACTTGTCTTAAATCACTGAAATTTCAATGAAGTAATTGGATTCCTTGCCCCTATAATATACATAACTTTTGTTACAAGTGTGTAGTTATTTTTTGAGAAAAATGCAAAATTAGTCACATAATTTATCAGCGGGTGTAGTACCACCTTAAATAGTGATTTTCTTTGTATATTTTGCACTAGCCTATTAGTTATTTATGATCTCATTGGGCTAAAAAATGTTATATCTCAAAGCCCGCACGCACACTAGTTTGTTTTTCTTAGTGCATCTATTTCAGCTGAACCCTACTTTTTTTTGCCTTAAAATCATGGTAATACTTGCAAATTTTGTAAAATTTAATTCAAAATTAAGTTTAAAAAAATTATTTTAATAAAAGCATTCCGCATTTGTTTGAAACTGCCATGGGCTTTGAGACATAACATTTGTTTTTTTAGCCTTAGTATATCATGTATATGTACAATTTGCTAAGTTATCCGCAAAATTACACATTAATTAAAGATCAATTATTTCACTCATTCCATTGAGGTATGACTTTTTAGCTTACACCACCATGAAAATAAAAACTTAGACTACACAAATATAGCATTTTTATTAGTGTGAATGGAATCAGGTTAAAAACCTTTAAATTCACCAAAAATCTGTGGGAAAAAATAGCACATTTATGACATGATCAAGGGGAATGAGTCACATGTCGACCCCAGTTGAAAATGAGTTTGACATGTTTCTAAAGCTTTTGTAGAGCTTTCAGTTTCAGAAACTGAAAACTCCATGTTGATATGACTGTTCTTTGTGAAGTTATATCAATTTATCAATCGCTAAAAACAAAACAAATGAATTTTAACGCTTTCTTTCCCACTATCTCTAAATCAATAACAACATCCGACTCATTTCCCTTGATTGTGTGATTTTTGTTTTAATCGCTTTATCGCTTCACTTGCCTTTTTTTCAGTCAAAATCAATATCAAAGTTTTGCCAAAAAATATCTGATTTTATATGCATACAGAAAAACAAATCTCAAAGTGCGTGGACAGTTGAGGCTGTAGAACACAGATTGTTTTTGGGTTTTTTTGTCGCCTAAAATGTTAAAGAAAATATGTAAATGCAGTATAGGCTAAGCGGAATTGGTAATCTTTCAGAATGCTAGGGATGTGGTGGGGCAATATGATTTTCTGACATGTGTTTAGACATTCTTATCCTCCCCTGAGCACATTGAAGATCCCTCAGTGGTGTGGGTATATAATATGAAGTCATGTATTTATTATACAGGAGTAATTCCAGCAAAAATAAAGTGAAATTTTTATTAACAAGATGAATTTATGGTATTGTTGTTTTTTATGTTGTTTTTCTTTCTTGATTTGCTTCCAGAAAAGATATTGTGCCCTTCCCAGAATACTTTGCAACATGGCACACTTAAAATAATCTACTCATTTTTAATAGAAACTTGTCAAATTTGACAAGGGAAATTATTCAGATAGGGACAGAACAGATTAATCTTCAAAATGAACAAGATTTCTCTTCTAAATGAATAGGATATTCATATCAAAATGAATAGGTTCTTGTCAAAAATGACCCAACTTATCAAATTTGAGTAGTTTGTCTTGTCAAAAATGACCAAAAATAATCAAATTTGACTAGTTTGTCTTGTCAGAGAGGGGACTTAATGAATCAAAATGTAATGGGCAATTTTGAGTTGGAGATTCTGTCAATTTGAATAGTTACTATAAAATGGAAACTATTCATTTTGATAAGATTGTCGGTTAAAGGTGATAATAATTATATCTAATCAAAATGAACAGTATATCTCATCAAAACAAATAGTAGGGATTCTATTGAAAAATGAATAGTATGAAATTAGAGTGCATCCACCCGTATCAAATGGCACTCCCATTTCTTTGTACAGGTTTCCTTTGTTTTAATTTTGAGAATAGACTGGCTAAACATGGTCAATAGTAAAGAAATCAACATTTTGCAAGATCAGGATGTGCTCTGTTTATCAAGGTAAATTTTGTCATTATCACACTAGATAGCAAATCAGTACAGTAAGGCAAAAAAAGAAAGAAAAGATGTTTGATTGTCTGCATCCGACCAACCAAAATTTGGAAAAAAGTTTTCATTTTATTTGTTTTACTATACATGCTGTATCAAAATGATTGGTACCAGTGACGTACCGTGGCCGCTCATACCCCGGTGGGCTGAAGAAAATCTAATTTTGCCGCCCCTTCCTCAACAACCCGAAAAGGTTGACCCAATTTTTTTTTTCGGTCGTTTGAAAAAGTGCAAAAAACAACAACAAAAGGAATTTTAGGCGCTAGCGCCCTAAAAGCAACACATTTTGATGTATAGTACAATTTTTTCAAAATTTTCCGCCCTTTTTCTTTACTTTTTCTTTTGCCGCCCCCTTCGCTTTTTTGCCGCCCCTGTTTTGGCAGCCCTTCTTCTTCCGCCGCCCTTCGTTTTGGTCGCCCCTGCTGTGACCCCGGGGGGGCTGGCGCCCCCTCAAAATATGCGCATGGGTACCCATCAATTTTGATGTTTACTGAAAGAGCACTGGATACTTTTGAAATGTTCAGAGCCCGGGTGGGGGGGGGGGTAAGAAATTATTGACCAGCCGAGAGGTGGGGGAATAAAGGCTAAGGAAAACAGTATAAAAATATGCACATTTTCTTGCTCATGCTGCAAGCGATTTTGACAGCCCCCGGCCATAAAGACTGGACCCTTGCAATAATTATTATATGACTTTATTTAAAGAAAATTTTTGAACAATTTAAATTTGGCAAAAACAGCACTGCACTCATTTTTTGGTAGCACTCATTAACTCGTTATCATTTCGTTATAACTAAGGAAAACATTTGACACACTTTCTCCCAACACGAAATCCTTCCGCATTCATAGACATCATATATATTTGGTGTCTTAAACCACAGACCCTTACAGTGGCGTAGCGTGGGTCATCACATGGGGGGGGGGGCACCGTCCATGAATCTTTTTTTTTGATAGAAAAGGCCCGGGGGGGGGGGGGCACATCAAACAAATTTGGTGGGTAGGGCCTATGTTCCCCCGCAATTTTGAGGTGGTGGGTCTTTGGGAGCTGACGGCATATGAGCTGCAAAAAGTAAAATGGGGGCTTTTGGAGCTGCGAACTGTCAAAATCAAGGGTCTTTCTTGGCTTTGGTTGAAAATCGCCTGAAAAAAACAGAAATATGACAAACTTAATGAGCAATTTTTGGGTCTTTTAGAGCTGAAATTATCAAAATCAAGGGTCTTTCGGAGCTCATTTTGGTCAAATTGGCTATACGGGGTCTTTCCGGGGAACATACCCGGTCATAAGCAAGATCAGACCTACCAAAATGTGTAACAACCAGAAGTAACAAGAAATAGCACACACTACTTGTGTGTAGGTAAGCACAAAAGAAATCACCAAATTCTTTTGTATGCCTATTGTGATTGTGCAAGTGTGACCTTGTGTGCTGATGCACTAAGAAGCGCCCTGCAATTTTAGCTTTTCCATCTATATCTATTGAAAAATCTATATTTTTGCTATCATGAAACCTCAGAATTGACATTGAAACTTAAATGTCATTTGAGAAAATCATAATGACAGCATTTAACATAAGAAATCTGATGAAATATAATGTAGGCCTATAAGGCCAAGGAAAGTCGATTTTGAGTTTCCCGTCACCCGCCCTCACTTCATTTTCTGTCCCTCACTTGAATTCATTATTGTGATTTTCCAAAAAATACCGATAAAAACTGGTTATATTTGCAAAATAAATTATGAATATCCCTTAATTTTTTGTGGAAAAATCAAAATCAAAACATACATTTTGCTGTCAACCTTGCAGACTCTTTTTAAGATACTTTTGAATCTCATTTGGGCTAAACATGAGTGAGTGGCAAATAACAACACATTTTACATGCGTGTTGGTCATATAATGAAAGGCAGAAAAATAATGAATAATGAAAAAGTTACCTCACTTGTTTTCAGAAATTATGTGACGGGGAAACTCAAAATTGACTGTTAGAGGCCTAATCATGATATTAAATACTATACACCATGTTAACCTTGTTAACTATAGAAATCAAAGGGCATTACATGCTTTGTCTATTGGTCCATTGTTAAATATCTCTGAACAAACATCTTGGAAAATGGACTGATCTGGTAAAAAATGGTGTCAAAATATATTGGAAAGAGCTATCTACCTTGTTTTTTCAGTACGTACTGCCACTTACATGTTCATTAATATATAAAAGTGTTAAGAACAACAATTCAATTATACTGCTACTACCGGAGTTAATTTAAGCAGAAACTTAGCTTGTAATCACTGCTGTAGTCAATCTTGAGAAGTGGACTGATCATGGAAATCATCTCCTCTGAACTCCTGGTCCATTTTTTTGTCATCTAGAGATGTTTATTTTGAACCATATCATTTGTTCATTTCATAGGATAAGGTTTTGGCTGAATTTTTCCCACTTTTCACATCCAGGGGGGAGTTTAACAAACTTTCATTCACTTTCTTTGGAAATTGCCATTACATAACATTACTCAACAACAAAAAATTCCTTCACAAAAAAAACTTAATCTTTACCTTCGGGACATTGCTTATAGTCTTAGCTTTTCTGTGATACCCTATTTGTTAGGAATTATCTTCAAATTCTCTTAGAAAATTGAAAATAAGCGAGGCTACATGAGCTCAGTTGTTTCGCATTACAGGCTAATATGAGCTTCTCGTTAAGAAAGTAAGTGCTAATTAAGCAGTTTATTAAGAACTTTGTTTTTGTTTTTTGGGCTGAAATATATACCTTAATATCTTATTCATAAATAGAAACAATTAGATTGATGTTAATAATAGTTTAGACTGAATTCTACCAATTAAAAGATCAGGGGTGGGTACATAATACAATTGGTTGGTCTAATCTTGCTTATGACCACCCGTATGGTCATTTGTGTTAAGTGCCCCCCTGGGAGAAAAAGACATCAAAATTTCAAATCTGTTAAAAAAATGTTTTGAATTGGTTACGAGTTAGAGCAAAATTAAAATACTTTGATTAGAGGCTGTTGGAATAAAATTCATGAGGGCACTGTTCTGGTTCTGGTTCCCTGTTCTGGTTGAATTCAGCATCGAAGTGGTTACGTAATTCTCTTGGTTGCGGATCACGCTACTTTGGTATGCCTTCGAGTGCCATATACTTTATGTGGTGATCATTTCGATCGTGGTTCATTACTCTAGCTGCGTGATCCCGTTGACATAGTAACATTACGTAACCCGATACTGAATACTCTAACAAAGCGGGATCCCGCATCAATGTCAGAGGAGTTCAGGTACCCGGGCTGTTTCTCAATAGCTAATCTTGAAATATGCCAACATCAAAAATCAAATTTTTATAAAAGAAATCCACTCATAGTGGAACTTTGTCACAAAGGGTAGAATAAACGAAATTTGTATTTCAATGGAACATTTATTTAGTGGTAAGCCCCCTTAAGGCATAATTGGCATACATGCTGTCAATAACGCAAATTTAGGAATTGCGAATTGGTTGGAAGTATTTTGTTTTTGAAGTTAGTTTTTACTGACTTTTTATACAGTCTTCGACGCAACGAATCAAAATATGGCCAGTACAGTTGCGTAAGTAAGAAATGTGTGTAAAAACGAGTTATTTTGCATTTGTTAATGACAAATCTATTGCCATTATATTGTTGGAATCTGCATGCATTGCCATGGCATGCATCGGTACCACACATTAATGTACAGTACGTGCATATGGATTATACCTGGCCTGGTCCCATGTACCCATACCTAGTGTATGGGTACATGGTATAACCAGGCATTCAAACAGCCACGGAGAGAGCTGTCAAAGAGTGTATATTTCAAAACATGATAACTGCACCAGTTATAAAAATTCCCACACACATACCACTTTTTAGGTATGCTAGGTGAATTCAAATTTGCCATCAAACTGCATCATTTTATATATCAAAATAAAGCCCTTGAGTAAACAAAGCCAACACTGAAAACCTTTTTGTCATAGCACTTTCCGCAGCAAAGTTACATCTTGTCAAAGATTGACTTTCATCAAAAAGATTCAGCTAGCAAAATTCCCCAAAACGGCATTTAGGGGTGTTTCTAGATCTTAGTCTCATGGCGATCGATAGCAGCTTTTTTTAATGGAACTGCTATCAAAATCCCTCTAAAATTCCATGTGCGACTTGATTATCACCATAAATAATCATATATTTGGGTCAAGTGAAGTATAGAAAACATATTTATGTAGGTTTCCTTCCCCAACCTATTCTCGAAAAAAATTCAAATTTCTATGTAAATATGCATTGAGTTTTTCCCCGGTCTCGGCGAATTTCGCTGACTAGCAAATGTGTTAACTAAGGTTTGCCTGGGATACCTACACTTTTAAAATGCACTCAAAGTCCTTATTCCATATCCCCAATTTGTACTTACTTTATTGATAAAAGTCTAAATATCCACATGACAAATTCAGCTGTACATGTCCATTGTATATGTTCACAACATGACCCAAAATCATACCCTTTCAGACCTTACACATGCACAAGGCCTTGATAGCACTGCCATGTGCAGTCAATAGCCCAACATGCTGAACAAGAGACTGGTTGAGAGTCCATGTGTTCATTGACCTGCACATGCTTCAACTGCTGATGTGTCATGTCATGATATCAACCTCATAGTCACAGTCTCTGTTCTGTGGGGTATTGGTAGAATAACGCATGTCTTTATGAAAGGTCAAAAGTTAGGGATTGTTTTGTCAGACATTTTGAGAGCTAGATTTGATCAACACCATTTGAAGCATGTTGTAGCTTACAAGCAGGACACATAATTTCAGGATATTGACTACAAATTTGGACCAATAAATTTCCGAGACATAATACAACCAAGGAAGCTTACTTCAAAGATGTAAAGGGCAACAGTGACATGGTATAAAGTGAAATAGTTAGGGAAGAATACCTTGGTGTACATTTGAAATGTAATTTCTGGTTTTTGTACATGGACTTCATGTCTCCCTATTCCACACATATGGATGGACTTACTCGAGAACTCTAGCTTTGAATTTGCACACGATAGTTACGCATTTGAAGCTAGAGTGCTTTGCTATAGTTTTTCAGGCAGACATCAGTGCAATTTTTTGCAGTTTGCAATGGAGGTTCAGTCTGGTAATGTTGAAATTTGGATGAAAGTTATTTCGATGAGTCAACTGTATCTTTTGAGCAAGATTTGCCTATTTTGGGCAGTCTAAAATTTTGCTGAAGTGTATATTATTATTAGCAACATTTTTGATGCAATCGCCTGTCGTGATCGGCTGTGTTTACTTCTGAACTTCCATTGCTTTACACGGTGTCATGCTTCAGCGAATCCGACTACATTTTGAATGCTACGGTCTCTAGCCTAGAATGTGAAGCTATCGGTGAGCAAATTCTTGGCTAGACTTCTCGAGCAAGGATGGACATTGTGTAGGTATCCCAGGCAAACCTTAGTTAACACATTTGCTAGTCAGCGAAATTCGCCGAGACCGGAACCCAAACACAATGCATATTTACATAGAAATTTGAATTTTTTTCGAGAACAGGTCGGTGAAGGAAACCTACATAAATATGTTTTCTATACTGTAGCATTCAAAATGTAGTCGGAATCGCTGAAGCATGACACCGTGTAAAGCAATGGAAGGTCAGAAGTAAACACAGCAGATCACGACAGGCGATTGCATCAAAAATGTTGCTAACCTAAAATTACACTTCAGCAAAATTTTAGACTGCCCAAAATATTAGGCAAATCTTGCTCAAAAAATACAGTTGACTCATCGAAATAACTTTAATCCAAATTTCAACATAACCAGAATATATAACCTCCGGTGCAAAAAATTGCACCGCTGTCCGACCGAAAAACCGTACCAAAGCACTCTAGCTTCGAATCCGGGCTTCGAATGCGTAACTATCGTGTGCAAATTCGAAGCTAGAGTTCTCAAGTAAGGTCCACAATACCGTGGCCGTGCATATTATGAGTGATTCACGCAAAAGCTGTTTATTATATGGCTGTGTTTCTTTTGTCCAGTTTGTCATTTTGAAGTTGAACATGCTGTCAACAAGGTTAAGGGACTGTGCAATAATTTTGAGCCTGGGGGATTCCAAATGTTAAGCCCGATATTGAAAAGTCCCTTTTGATATCATGTTCAGTTTAATGCCTGGATTACACAGTAAAATGTGATTTTGACCTTTAAATTGACTTTATGACTTTGTCATTAAAAAGTGGAAGACAACATTTCTTTGGCTCACTCTCTATTCAGTTTCTTGTAGTGTTCTCCTCATCATGTGTAACTTAAGTTTTGTTAGTACAGGGTGTCCCAGAATGATTTGTACCGTGTTTGCAAAAATTACTAAAAATAGAAGACGGGCAGTGTATCTATTTTTAATGACAGCATTATAAGGTTGGACATGTCTCCTACTTATTCTGTTAATTTCAGCACGCTACATTTATTTGTTTTGGCGTGACATGCAATAATGTAAAATCTATGAAAACGACTTCGCATACCTTTGAAAAATGGCACGATACGATTAAATGATTTGAGCGTGGGATGTTTGGCACAGCATTTCGACGACAACTACTGTCGGGGTTGCGCCTTAAAGTTTGCCGGACAGCTGCAATGTTCGCTCTAGTTCTGACAGTCTTACGAGCACCTGAAGCTTCACTTTTCCGATTCCTGACAGTTCCGTGCTCCTCAAACTTCTTTACGTTATACACTATCGTCTAATGAATCTTCTTTGCGTCTCAACATAGCTGCCGGTTTGCCAGTAAGTTTTTGAAAGAAATCCACGCTACTGTACAGTAAATTGAGGAGCCGTCTTTTCTGAACCACAACCAGTTCGATCTCTGCAAGCATTTCAAATGACATGGACCTCACACCACATTAACTATATTTAAAACTACCGCCAAAGAGAGAATGGGATTAGGCCACAAATTCTTAATTCCATATAATGATTGCTTCGTAACATCATAAATAATAAATAGATATCGGCTATTTAGTGGAAATATGATCAGGGCACAACTAAAATACCTGCATAACTTTTTCCAAATAACTTTGTGCTGAACGGTTAAATGTTACAATTTTCACAATAGGTTGCGTTGTCAAAACTTAGAATTCACCATTTTACATAATCTTCTATAACTTCTACTAGAAACGTCCAATTTTTAAAATCTAAAAATCTGAGAAAGCTAAATATATGAAGAACTAAAAATGCAAGACAATATGACCATTCAACATGCCCTTCATACCTAAAAAATTCCATCTTTCCCGGTACAGATCATTCTGGGACACCCTGTATGTCAATGCTAAATCTAGTTGTACTGATAGACTAACCAATGGATGTTGTGTGTAGAAAGTTACCACATATTTGCAACATGCCTCTCATTGAAGCGTACAAGTTTGGAATGATACAACTTCCAAACGAAACAAGCTATAAAGTTAGTTCAAGTTATATTCTGTGTGTTATATTTATATCAGCTGTTGTGGTTCTGAATAATATTTTAATTACGGTACCGTATTGGTCCGAGTATAGTCCCACCCGTTTTTTAGGTGAAAATTTTTCACAATTGGGGTTGGGATTATACTCGGAATTTAAAAAAAAAATAATAATTTTTTTTTTTAAGTTGTTTATTTTTCAGTTTTGGAGTGTCCCTGGACCTAGACCTAAATGCTAGGATCATTCATGGTTGACCTAAAAAAACCCATGATGTTTAGAGTTTTTAATGTGAAAATTGATAATTTGTATTCATGTCATACTCCACATGTATGCATTCAAATTCAATGCATTTTGAAATCATTAATAGAGTATGACATGAATACAAATTATCACTTTTCATATTAAAACACAAAACATCATGCAATCTTTTTAGGTCAACCATGAATGATCTAACATTAGGACAGGTCTAGGTCCACTAGGACACTCCAAAACCGAAAAAATAAATAACTTTTTTTTTTTTACAATTTCTGGAATTTTTCGAAAAATGGGGGTGGGACTATACTCGAACGTGGGACTATACTCGGACGAATACGGTAGATAAAAAATGTACATGTAGCCGTACTGAGAGATAAACAATGCCCATAACATATTACCAAGGGGTTGACAGTGATTCGCCGATTCTCCAAATTTGGTACCAGCATGGGCGCCACCATCTTGGAAAAAGGGGTGCTGGCGACCGTCGACTCGACGGTCGCCAGCACCCCCGAACGCCCCCCAGCAGCTCCCAGCACCATGACTACGCATAACAGTCACGCGTTCCCAACTGTCAATCATTCGGGGTCAATCACCTCGAGCTTGACAGCGATATCTGAATAGACTATCGCCAAGTCTTACGTGTATTGAAATTAGGTTAATTTTCGTGATTGAAACAGCATTTTTGTCTCGCCTGAACTTTGTTCAGGATGGGACTTAGTAATCACTATTTCTGTCTGTCCGTGTGTGTGGGGGTGTGTGGGGGCGTGTGTGTGGATGTATGTATGTGTGTCCGTCCGGAGCTGTATCTGGGGAACCGTAAGACTTACGGCGACGCTACTTGGTGGGAGGAAGGGTATCCAAGTTTGCTCCGTAACCTCCGTATACTGAGAGATAAACAATGCCCATAACATATTACCAAGGGGTTGACAGTGATTCGCCGATTCTCCAAATTTGGTACCAGCATGGGCGCCACCATCTTGGAAAAAGGGGTGCTGGCGACCGTCGAGTCGACGATCGCCAGCACCAGCTAACGCTACCAACAGCTCCCAGCACCATGACTACAGCGTAACAGCACGCGTTCCCAACTGTCAATCATTCGGGGTCAATCACCTCGAGCTTGACAACGATATCTGAATAGACTATCGCCAAGTCTTACGTGTATGCGCGAAATTAGGTTAATTTTCGTGATTGAAACAGCATTTTTGTCTCGCCTGAACTTTGTTCAGGATGGGACTTAGTAATCACTATTTCTGTCTGTCCGTGTGTGTGGATGTGTGTGGGGGCGTGTGTGGGGGGGTATGTATGTGTGTCCGTCCGGAGCTGTATCTGGGGAACCGTAAGACTTACGGCGACGCTACTTAGTGGGAGGAAGGGTATCCAAATTTGCTCCGTAACCGTATGTTTTCGGTGAAAAATATGCAAATTAACATAGCTAATTTGCATAATTTATCAAAAATCAGCGCAAATTGATAGCGGAGTTTGTGGACAGACTATCTCAAGATCCGTCCGGGCGCATGGTAACAAAACCTGGTGGCAGCTATGATACACATCTGCTGATCACCTGATTAGTTTTTTCGTGAAAAGTATGCGCATTTAGTTGTTAATTTGCATAATTTATGCATAGCGATTCTACAAATATGGTTGGAAATCTGAAGAAATCCGCCTTGTGGAGCTGTATCTGGGGGATTCGTAAGAACCCTAAGCCCTATGATGATGAAACGTGGTAGGGGGTATTATGACCAGAGGATCTCAACCCGCTTCGATTTTCAGCGCAAAATATGGTAATTAAGTACCTAATTTGCATAATTTATGCATAAAATGCAAAAACCTATTTTCTCAGAGACTAGGGTCATACGTTCTTCAAACTTGGTGGGTGGGTGCATCTTCACCCCAGACAGAACAAGTTTGTGTTGGTTAGTCGTCAAGGTCACCCAAGGTCATCCAGGGGTCATCTGAGGTCAAATGACTAAAAACTGTCGTATGGAGCGCGTAAAAGCGTGGTGGAGTGCAGTCAACATAATGTGGTAGGGGTAGTATGACCAGAGGATGCACACTAGTACCCCCCCCATGTGGCCCCTCCCACACACTCAAAGTTGGGAAAAAAAAAAATTTAATGAAATATTGTTTTAATATTGCGCATTACATATATCAATTTCGGTCGTGTAGGCCAAGTTATTAGGCCAAAAAAGACTTTGAAGAATGTCTCTCATGTACAAAAGTATAGGAAACTGAATAATTAAAACCACCTTTTTAGGGTGAAGGAAGCATTTTTCAAAAAATGTCTAAAACAGGTTCCCTAAGCCCTATGATGATGAAACGTGGTAGGGGGTGGTATGACCAGAGGATCTCAACCCGATTCGATGTTCGGAAGATTATTTCGGGGTCATCTGAGGTCACCAGGGGTCATCTGAGGTCAAATTACTAAAACTGTCGTATGGGCATGAAACTTGGTGGGTACAGTCAACATTTGAGTACAATTTTAGGAAGGTTATTTGGGTTCATCCGAGGTCACCCAAGGGTCATCTGAGGTCAAATTACTAAAAACTGTCATATGGGCATGAAACTTGGTGGGTACAGTCAACATTTAGAGTCAAATTTTTGGAAGGTAATTTCGGGGTCATCCAAGGTCACACAGGGGTCATCTGAGGTCACATTACTAAAAACTGTCATATGGGCATGAAACTTGGTGGGTACAGTCAACATTTAGAGTCAAAGTTTAGGAAGGTAATTTAGGGTCATCCAAGGTCACCCATGGGTCATCTGAGGTCAAATTACTAAAACTGTCGTGTGGCCAGCCGAGACCCACCAAAATTTAGGGATCAAAGGTCAAATTCAATATTGGTCCAAGCAAGCTCAAATTGAACAGGCAAATCGCCATGGGTTGTTGCAGGTTCATTTACTTCTACCAAAAGTAATTGTAAAAGCAGGCGATCGCGAAAGCAGGCGAGACTCGTGGTTCGAGAACCGCCTTGTTCTTTTATAAATTTTGGCCCGGATAGCGGGATTAATTTGTTGGTTGATTTAATGTATTTGATAAATTAAGTTCATGGATGCGCTAAAAAAAGTAATTAAAAGTATTAAAAAAGCTGTTCAACATTTGAAAAAAATGCACTGTAGCAGGCTTGAAAAAGTCTAACCGTGGATGCAGCAAGCCGCGATTTTACTGGTAATTTTCATGACTTGATATTACCCTAAAATATGCCCAAGACAGTGTAGGGAATAATCAATAATATTTACAATACATTTTAAACAATAGGATTTATTGATCTGGAACAATGAATGCACAACACGAATAAGTCGGATGTTGCTAACATTGATTTTGAGATATTGGCAAAGAAAGTGTTAAAATTCTTTTGTTTTCTAATGTTTTCAGTGATTGATAAAGTGACGTAACTTCGCAATGAAAAGTCGAATCAACTTGGGGTTTTCAGTTTCTGAAAGCTCTAAATGTCCTCTTTAGAAATATGTCAAACTCATTTTCGACCAGGGTCGACATGCGACTCATTCCCCTTGATCATGTCACAATTGGGTTAACAATAGTATTTTTTACCCAGGGTGACAGAAAAAATGGGGAGAATTGTTAAAAATTATTAAAATTCTTTTTGTGTTTTTATGTTGTTACCGCCTATTATGCTTTGTTTTTTTGCTCTTCACTTTTTGAAACCATGCAAAAAAATTTTGGGTCAACAAATCACAACTTCTGTCGGCAAAAAATATATCCGTCTGTACATATTACAAGTTGTGCCCCTCCCCCTCCCCCGGTTCCAAAATCCTGTCTATGCCACAAAAATGTAATCAAGTCTTTATCCGAGAAACTGTCATGCTTTTCAGTCATCAAAGTACCATACAGTGCTCATTGCATGCTGTGAGGGGCTTTGCCATAATTATGAGACCCCCGGGAGGAGAAAATTGGAGAGAAAGATTTTTTGGCATGTTAAGGGATCTAAAATGAGCGTTTATTGCGTTTCGACAGTATTTTTGTGGGACATGAGAGCACCTCGGACCTGTCGAATTGCATTCTGAATCTGAAGCATGTCTTTCTGATATCAAATAATTTTCATTTTTGAAAATCACAATATAATACAAATTTTATGACAAATTATAAAAATTTGATATTTTTCAAATTTTGATATATAACAGTCCTCGAAGTAAATTATATAAATCTAATGATATATTCTTAAAGTGTATGTAGCAGGGAGGAAAAGCCGTGCGGTCAAATGAAAATTTTGACCTTTCATATTGAAGATATGGATTTTTTTCCCAAAAAGACCTAATTTTTTTGGTGTTTTGGGAAAAAATCCATATCTTCAATCTGAAAAGGTCAAAATTTTCAATTGATCGTCAGCTTTTCATCCCACCTGTACATACACTTTAAGTATAAATCATCAGATTTATAAAGTTTACTTCAAGTACTGTTAAATATCAAAAATATCAATTTTAATGATTTGCCATAAAATGTGTATTAAATTGCGAATTTCAAAAATCAAAATTATTTGATATCAGAATGACATTCTTCGTATTCAGAATGCAATCGATATGTCTGATAATGCTCTGATGTCCCAAAATAAATACTGTCCAACGTTCATACCCCAGCCCTTAAGGAAGCAAGCAATTTTTGGCAAGCCGGGGAGCAAGCAATTGTTAGCACACATTCATAGGGCGCCTTTCAAATAAAACACTTCAAAGGCTTTGGTTTTGGATTTTTACTAAGTGCAGTAACAGTGTACACCATTCTGGTTTACTGCATTAGTTTTCACCTTGTCTTTGTCTTGTTCCCCACACCAAGTTGGTATACCTGGCTCAAATATTTCTATTTTTTCTAGGTATCCTCTTCTATCATCCTTTAATCCTTGGTGTGTTTTGTACCTCGTCTGTTGGAGGCACCATTACCTACTTTGGCTTGAAAACAGACAGAAATGTAGGGCACCAAGGCAACACTATAGGGCATATGGAAGACATAAAAATTTGCATTTGATGCCTTCGATTAATTTGTGGGCTGCTGTGGAGCCAATTATGGGTTCAGGTATAACCTTATGTCATAATGAGATCATTTTGCTCCATAAGGGGAAAAACTTAGAAAATGATGATGTTGCCTTTAGGTAGGGATTTTGCGTATGTGTATACCCTCAGTGTATGCATACATGTATACAGTGATGTATGTATTCTCTATATTTTTCCCCAATCTTGAGATCCATAATGTAACTTGATAGGGGTAGTAGGGCCAGAGGTTTTCAATTTGATAAGATTTTCATGCATGTTTCAAATTTTAATTACCAGTATTTATTATTATGATTCTTTCTTTTTGTCCAGCAGAAAAGATCAAGATGCCGGTAGCCAAATGAAGTCAAAGGATAACATCTCGGATTCCAAGAATTCAACTGACACTGACAATAGGCATGGAACAGATATGATGCAGAAATTTCACTCCTTCCTAAACCAAAGCAAGTTCTGCGACATCACCATCAACATCGGCGGACGGTCATTCCAAGCTCACAAAATGGTGTTGGCTGCAGCAAGTGAATATTTTGAGTCCATGTTCTCAGGGGGTTTTGTGGAGAGCACCAAATCTGAAATAGAGATAGAAGGAGATGGACCCGCATTCAAGATACTTTTAGAGTATGCGTACACTGGTAAATTAACCGTGGCTGAAGGTAACATAGTGAAAGTACTGAGTCTAGCGTGCTACATGCAATTTGATAAGGTTATCAAGGAGTGTTCAACAAAGCTTAAAGATTACCTGTATGATGGTAAAATCCTGTGTGAGGATGCTTTCACTGTAGCAATGATGGCTAAATCTTATGGAGAACCTGTTGATGAGTTGTTGGATTGGGCCGTGAGTGCCATGGCCTTTTATTTCTCCACCTTCATGACGACTGAAACATTTCTAGCTGACATGCGTGCTGAGCTGTTAGAACAAGTTCTGGTAGAACCAAATCTAGCTTGTTCTGCTAAAGAAGAAGAGGTTTGTTTTAGTTAAAATTTTATGTTAGCAGTATACCGTAAAACCCCGTCTCGTCTACAAGCATATAGTGTTTTTTTGATGAAAGCTGAATTAATACGAGACAACAATTTAGATTGGTCTTACAATAGCACTTGTTTGTATATGCTTGTATCGGTAATTAATTTGCTTAAGGGGGTACTACACCCCTGGCCAATGTTGTGCATATTTTTGCATTTTTCTCAAAAATTATAGTGCATTGCATGGTGACAAGTAAGATATGTATATTATAGGGGCAAGGACTACAACTACTGCACTGAAAATTCAGCAACTCAAGGCAAGTAGTTATTGATTTATTGACCAAATAGTTGTTTTCCCTCATTTTTGACTGTAACTCCACAACTGTAGTATGTGCTGAAATAAAATTTCCAGTGCATTAGTTGTAGTCCTTGCCCCTATAATATACATATCTTACTTGTCACCAATGCGCTATAATTTTTGAGAAAAATGCAAAAATAGTCACAAAATTGGGCAGGGGTGTAGTACCCCCTTAAACTCCATAATATTATAAGTTTTTCAATGGATGGTGTCTAGATTAATTTAGCTTTCATCAAAACCACTCTATATGCTTGGTAGACGAGGTTTTATGGTATTCGGGGAGCACTCCCTATCAGAAGTGGCAGGAATGTGCCCCTGCCATGTTAAAAGTAGAGGGCTAAAATGTACATACTTACAAAATATATATGGGGTCATCCAGTTCACAACCTGAATAACAATGGGGTCATTGAGTATGAAACTTTTAAAGAAAAGGAGGTCATTGGGTAACAAACTGTATAATGAGGGTCATTGTGACATACAAGATCGAGTATAAACATGTACAAATGTCACACTGCAAAAAAACTACTTGGCCACCTTGGGAATTTGAATCACTTACTATAGAAAGAAGTAATAGGCCTATAGTACATACTAATAGGTTGTGTTGTCCTCACAATATTGCCAGGTAAAAGGCTGTAATCATATAAATAACATCAGAAACTTCAGCAACACCAGGGGTCAAATTAGTATCAAACCTACCATGTAACAATGGAGACAAGGTTTCATTATCATTGAGGTATAGGACTTTTTATTTTTTCGGAGAAGAGCAGGTAGGGCAACTACTTGATTATATTTCTACATGTTCATACTACATACTCTGAAAATTTTAGAAAATTATACGCACGAGTCCGTTTTTTTAAATCACCTTTTGTTCCTAAAATGGGGTTATAAGCGCCCTCAACGGGCTACATGTAAAGACCAGTTATAGACAAATGGCTCTAAAAGAAAACGGACTCATGCGAATTTCCTCAAATTTTGCATATGATGTAGATTTAACATCTGGAATGTAATGCAAGTGATGTCGTTGCTGCTCTTCTAAATTCATTTTTAAAATGTCCGCCCCAGACCAAGGTGACAACAATGTGTCATTGGGTACTTGATTTTGGATATAAAAAAGGGGGTGTCATTGGAAGCAGGAAAATAAGAAAATGTTGGGTCATTTAGTGCCCTTTTCCTGAAAGTTTTTAAAAATGGTTCTTTTACTCATGTAAAAACCTTTTTACTGTATCACAGGCTCTAACAGGTTTGATCAACTGGCTGTCACATGACCTACCAACTCGTAAACAACATGCAGCTAAACTCGTAAAGATGCTTCGTTTAGGAGTCATACCTGCCGCAGAACTGGAAAAAGCTGGTGATTTCTTTGACAAACATGACATGGCAGAGTGCTGTGAGATCCTGAGACGCATTGTAAAGAGCCGTCAACCCAAATGTGGTGGATCTTCCAAAGGAGCCGATTCTGACGAGCTGCATGATATGTTTACACCTAGGAACATTGTCACCGTAAGAAATTGAATACATGAATCCAAAACCCACCCAAGTCCATGGGAAGTGATTTTGAGAAAAAAAAACATGTGTATCATTTTAATTCCTTCAATTAGATTTACCTGGTCAATATGGTAAGTTATGCGTGCAAATGGGTGGGTTAAACTGTATTAGGTATGACGATTAGCATTTCAGGGACTTCGTGGGGTTCATTTTAAATTCTGGACTTGGGTGGTTTTTGAATCATATACTAAGACAATAATGTTGGAATGAGATTACCACTAGTAAGATAATACAAAATAAAGCACACAGTTATGTATAATGTTGATAAGCATTCTGCCATGTAATATAAACCACACACTTTCCTTGATAAAAACATATTTGTTTTTCAAAAGTCACTCTCCAGCAATGAATGTGTTACAAGTGGACTTTTATACATACATTGTACTGGGTTTCAATCAATGTGTTACAAGACTCAAATCATTTTAAATTCTGGACTGGGGTGGTATTTTGAATCATATACTAAGACAATAATGTTGGAATGAGATTACCACTAGTAAGATAATACAAAATAAAGCACACAGTTATGTATTTATAATGTTGATAAGCATTCTGCCATGTAATATAAACCACACACTTTCCTTGATTAAACCCATTTGTTTTTCAAAAGTCACTCTCCAGCAATGAATGTGTTACAAGTGGACTTACATTGTACTGGGTTTCAATCAATGTGTTACAAGACTCAAATCATGGACTTGGGTTGATTCTTTCATACATGCTATTTTTCACATGCTCAATAGACACAGAGGATGAATTTGAGTTGTTCTTTCATACATATGACAGGCCTATGTACATTGTATAGCAACACTTTCCCATGCTTAACTCAATTTGGCCAAAGTATGGACTTGGGTGGCTTTTGTATTCATATATGGTCATTTTCACGGTAAAGGGTGTAACTTTTGATTTTTGGGTCAAAATTTCAAACCACTTAAATATGTTTCTGTTTACTGAAATCATGCATAGAAGCAACTTAAATTCCAGTAAAATAATGTTTCAAGGCTTAAACCTTTTGATTTCTAATAAAAAATTTGACATTTCCATAACATTTTGGTTAAAATCTAAGAAAAAATGTATTTTACATAACCTCAGAAAATTATGACATGAAAGCTGGAATACATGTGAAATCCCATTCCAAAGTAAGTCAACAGATATAAGTTAAATTTTATACCATGTTTTGCTATGTTTGTAATTGCAGTTTTGAAAATTTTTAACATCAAGTGTCATTTACAATGGAAATTTCCAAACCTTAAACGTATTTTTTATGTTTTAATTGGGTTCCTAAAATAATTTGAATGTCTAACTTCATGTACAAATACTACTTGATGAAAGGAACCTCCCAGCCAAGTTTTACAGAAATTGGACTTATTTTCTAGAATTGGCAATTCAAGCGATCTGTGTTTCGGAGGCTTCAGTTAACAACACAGGTGATCATAAAAGTAAAATATTTGGCTAACCACTACAAGTTGACATAAAAAATAGGTAAAAAATATCACAATTACCAATTTTCATGCTTTGCTTCTGAGTATTGAATTTCAGTTGTGACAAAAATTAAATTATCACAGCAAGTCATTTTTTTTTTGTTTCGGAGGCTTCATGTTAACAATTGTTAAACATTGCAGAAGTAGTTTTTTTGAAAACAACAGTGTTGGGATCATCTAAGCTGTTATTTTCTTGTGTATATTGAATAAATGATTCTATGCGGCAGATATTTTAGATTTATCACATGTTAATTTTTTCACCCATTTGTTAAGTATGGTGTTTTTTGCATGTGAAGCCTCCGAAACAGGCTTTTTGGGATATCAGTATATTTTTCAAACATTAACCATAATGTCAAATTTTTTTTAAATTTATGACATTCTGCACATATCAAGTAATAATTACAATGCAGATATCAGTATGAAACACACCAATTTAGATATGCATAGATGATAATTAATCTTATTGTTGTTTCGGAGGCTTCATTTGTTTCGGAGGCTTCAATTGTTAACGGAAAGTTTGTATTGGGTCCCATTTTCAAACGGTGATATATATCTCCACGATTTAAAAACATGTGACTTGAGGATCTACTTTGCTACATTTTGATAAATAGATTTGATGAGCTCTTTTATTTATATTTGCACAAGCTTGCTGAACAGTTTGTTTGGAGGCTTCAAAAAGTTAACGGAAAACGGCTCTTTGAAGTCAAGATTTTATAAAAAATTTTAAAAGCTTGCAAATCGACTAATTTTTGTTACCCATTTAAAGTTAAGATAACAACTGTTATGAATCAAGAAGAAGTGAAGAAATAACCAAGAATTATGAACCAAAGCTACACCCACAAAGTTTGTTAACAATTGTTAACGGAAAATGAAGCCTCGAAGCGACAAATATTGAAGTCCGGTTCTCAAAAATACAGGGCTGTTCACAATTAAATCTAATGTGGCAGTGTTTACTGAACATATGACTGTACTTTCAGGATAAGAAAAATTATCCATGAACTAACTGAAGAAAACACAGGGTTTTACAAAAATGTTACTGTTTTTTATAGTTTTTCAAAATGGCAATATTAAGTACATTTAAGCCTGCTAAAACTGAGCGCAGTAACTCCCAAAGCTGATTATGCTACCCAAGGTAGCTGCTAACTAGATGACTTATGTGGCCAAAAATCATGGAATTCTGTGGCTTTATTAGAACACTACAGAATAAAAAAAAAAAAATCCAAAGTTACACCCTTTACCGTGAAAATGACCATATTCAATTGCCAAATCTTGTACAGTGGTACCTTGTTTTAACACAAAATTTTCAGGGCCTTGGATTTCAGTTTGTGGTAACAGGATTTGTTTTGTTATCAGGTCACACATTATAGGGGACACACCCGAAAGTAGCCCCCATTGACTTTGTGTACAAACAGGGTCCGGGAAAACATCATTTTCTTGACTCCAGAGCGACTCAGTTCTTCAAAACTTACCCTTTCTGCAAGTCGAAGGTCAAGGTGAAGACATCCATTGCAGAAACTATATACGGAGTCCAGCATTTTTTCACAGACTAGATCACCCTATAATAGCCCATACAGCTTACGCCACCTAAGGAATAGCTTGGTGTTTCAGAAATGCAACACATTTTGAAATTTTAGCCAAATCGTAATAAAAAAATTGGATCCTGCTCATTTTCACAGACAATCTATTTCCCAGGCCTAAATGAGGATTAAATATGAATCAGGGCCTAACAGCTGGTATGCATCAAGTCAAGTCAGTGAGCTGTTTAGTAAGTAGAAGATCCCAAAATTGAGTCAATTCATTGGAGTGTAAATATTACAAGTCTGGTGTTTGATGCAGTAATTTGACGTATATGTGATCTGCTATCACAAAATCAGCGTAAAGTCACCCCGACTTCATGCTCATTTTGTTGAGTTGGTAGTTACGAGATATTTGGTCAGACTATGTTGATGTTCTTTGTTTGCCGCCACCTGTACAAGCCAGTAGTATTATCCTTCGTGAATGGCCCATTGTCCCCCCATTCACAAAGGATAAACAGACATACTTAGTAGCTTTAACAGGTGAGTGAACACCATCGCAGTAGCCAGGGCATTTTGAGTGACTAACACCTTGCGACTTGACGCGGCGCATTGAGTCGCCAGGCCGCGGTAAAGGATTCTCAAGTAGCCCAATTTTTAAGCTTCCAAAAAAGCGCCCAATACCGGATATTTGGGCGGATTTACCCAATTTAGAGCATAAAACACCCAATTGGCGGAAAAGCACTTGACTTTAAAACTTCCGGTACTTACTGGAAACTTACTGACCGATCAATAAATGGTCACAAAACCCATTGTAATTTCAATTTAGAGCTTCAAAGACTCAAAACCTTTATAAATCGGCTAAATTGAAAGGAAACTACATCAAATTACTGCCGCGGCCTGAGACTGGCAAAAGTAGCCCAATTTTAGACAAGTAGCGGCATGCTTTTTTGAGTAGCGGCAAGAGATCGCCAAGTAGCCCAATTGTGCGCCTAAGGCGCGGCGTTGGCATCACTGGACACAGACTCTTTCACATGCTTCATTTTTGAATGTTTTTGTTGTTTCAGGCTCCCCTTGTGATAGGTGGCTCAGAAGATGACACCACTGTATCATACTTCAACAAAAGAAATGTAAGCTGGACAACGCCACCATGGAAATTTGTACTTCCTCCTACAGGCACCGGGAAAATCATGGGTCATTCATCTGTTGTTGTGGATGATGTACTCTACGTAGTTGGAGGTAAGGTTTTATATATCGTTATGAATTCGGCAGACGGCCGAAGCCAGATTCGGCTTTTGGTAAATTCATGTTACGCATGCATTACTTTTGAATTAGAGAACAAGGGATCAATGCTTTACCTATAGAGGGCAGCATATCGATTTGTTAACGGTTATCGTCGTTGACCGTACTGTGATGCACAGTTAGCTAACCCTGTATGCCGCCCTCTTTTGATTACTTGTCATGCTGTTACCATCTTATCTTCATTCAAAAATTGATATGCCTCCCTCTATTATGTACAGCATTGATCCCTTGTTCTCTAATTCAAAAGTAATGCATGCGTAAAATGAATTTACCAAAAGCCGAATTCATAATGATATGTTCCACATTCGTTTGGAGTAACCTTTATATTTGTACCTGCAGGTATTACCGTACTGACTCAAGTATAGTCCCACCCCGTTTTGGGGGGAACATTTTTCAAAATTGGGGATGGGACTATACTTTTTTTTAAATTAAGTTATTTATTTTCTCGGCTTTGGAATGTCCCTGGATATAGAGCTAAATGCTAGGATCATTCATGGTTGACTTAAAAAAAATTGTAGGTCTATGTGTTTTCAACCATGAATTGATCCTAGCATTTAGCTCTAGGTCAGGGACACTCTCCAAAACCGGAAAAAAATGGTATTATCAATTGACTCACTCTGGTTATAGGATCAATTTAAGGGGGTACTACACCCCTGGCCAATTTTGTGCTTATTTTTGCATTTTCTCAAAAATTATAGCACATTGGTGACAAGTAAAGATACGCATATTATAGGGCAAGGACTACAACTACTGTACTGAAAATTCAGCAACTCAAAGCAAGTAGTTATTGATTTATTGATCAAATATTGGTTTTCCCTCATTTTTGAGTGTAACTCCACAACAGTTGTCTGTGCTGAAATAAAATTTCCGGTGCAGTAGTTGTAGTCCTTGCCCCTATAATATACATATCTTACTTGTCCCCAATGCACTATAATTTTTGAGAAAAATGAAAAAAATAGGCAAACAATTGGGCAGGGGTGTAGTACCCCCTTAATACTTAATCCTGTTCCTTTCAGAAAACAGTCAGGTTTATAATGCTCTTCCACTTTGGAGCAGGGCAACAGGAAGACTTAACTGTCCGTAACAAAATGTGACACTGGGCAATGGCATACCATACCAAAATGTCATTGTTGTCCTCCGCCACAACCTACCCCCTGATATGCAACTGAAGGGGACTTAATTTTATTGCTAAAAAAAGGAGGAACATAATCGTTTAGGTAAACAAGGACCAACAAACAATTTTAAAATGAAGGAATTTGAGAACTCAAGAGAACCAAAGTGATTAGACCCCGGGAGGGGGCATTCACATGTCCCAGCTATACAGGTATATGCCACGGCATGGACCCCCTTTTTCAGCACCGATAACAGTTCCCTAGACCCCCAGAGTTCATTGGTCGCCGTTCTCTTGCCTCTTTTGACCCATGAGAACAGGGGTATTCCAATTGAAATCCATACACCCAATGGAAAACATGACCTTAATTTCCCACACAAAACTGCTAGTATGACTAGACCTTCAACATGTTTCAGATGCCAGTTCACTTTATTTTGTCGTGTGGACAGAGTGCAATTTGCAAATATCTGATTTGCTCACAGGAAATGGCGCGTTAACCTCACAATTCTGATTTTTTTAATGAAATATTATAATTAAAGACAGGGATAAAAAGAATTTATCGCGTCTGATGTCACTGTCAATTACGATTTTTGATTGGTTTACACGGGTTAATAGCGCGTAAAAGGAAGCACGATCTATCCGGTGCTGATCGGAGAAAAGGAATAGCAGCAAATGGCGAAAAATACGTACTTTTACAAGGCAAAAAGCAGCTTTTCTAGGCATTGTTGACATGGTGCCTTCGCCAAAGAAAGTTTCCTATTATTAAGACCTAACTTTTGAGATGGTTTGCATGTTTGAAGGTGCAAAATTAACAATAAGGTGCCCGGTTGTACCGCCGCATTTCAGCAAGTCATCATCACAACACTTGTAAACAAAACGTGCTCGAATTTGATTGACAGATGACGTCAGACGCAATAAATTCTTTTTATCTCTGTCTTTAATTATAGGTAGTGAAGGATTGGATCATGAAGGCAGTGATGACAGTTTTTATGATGATCTAGATAATGATGAGGAGTTGCTCGTGAACAAAGTACGGAAGTACGATCCCGAATCAAACTCATGGATAGAACTTGCACGCATGCAGTCCGTGCGAAGTGACTTTGCACTGGTTCATTTAGACGGATTACTATATGCAGTTGGCGGTAAGAGCTATGGTGGGCCAGTTAAGAGTGTCGAGTGCTACGATATTAGTGAGAATATGTGGAAGTCTGTTGCTTCTTTAACATGCTACTATGGTCGGCCCAAAGCTGTTGTTTTCAATGGGAATATTCTTATGTATGGCGTTGAGGTGGACTACTTTGGTCAGAGTCTTCACCAATACTCGTTAGAGTTGTATGATCCAGTTCACAATGTATGGAAGAAGGTCATGTCTGAAAAGTACTGGAAAGCTGCCTTTCATGAGCCCATTCTTACAGTTCAAGATGGAGAGTGTTATCGCGTAGTCTGCCAAGTAGATAAAGAAAAAACATTGGAGGAACAATTGGAAAGCGAATTTGAAATGCATGTAAATAAAATAACCATCAAAGAGCGTGGCAGGAATGGCCGAGTGACGGCCGTGATGGGTAAGAAGGAGAAGCAAGTGCATCTGAAATGCAGGGATGCGTTCTGTTTGAATGGGAAAGTATTTGTTTATCTAGCTGAGGACAGCACACTTGCATTCGACACAGGAGTTGATGTGAAGGACATAGGACCCAATGGATTGGACAAAAAATGGCATGAAGTAACGGTGAACTTATCTCAAAGTGTTGTGAGGAATTTCACCTTTGATATTATGAAGTTGAAACCTAAACAGTAATTTTGGATTTAGGTTTTGGATGCTTTAACTTGGATGTTAACCTGAATCTCATAGATTACTGGGACTCTTTCCATTTGATTTTGAAATGGGATATTCCCATTGAAATTCATACGCCCCTGTGGAAGACATGACCTAATCTGCCACACAGGAGTTGGAATTTGCCCTATTCATGTAAACACCATGAAATTTGCATTCCCTGTGTGGAAGATTCAGCCAGCAACATTTCCAGCTGGTCTTTGGACAGATGGCCAAGGGCTTTTGTAATTAAATATAAGTTGCTTGTGGTATTGAACATTTAAGGGGGTTTGTCTGAGGAATAGGCTGCAGGGTATCATTCCCCTTTGCTCTTTTTATGACAAATTATCATCATCCCATTCCGGAAAAAAAAAAATTTCCAGAAGATTTACATTCCTGTTAAGGTCATGCCTTCCATAGGGGTGTATGGATTTTAACTGGAATAGCCCAAATTTTATACAGGGATATCTTAAAATGTAACATGAGAGCTGAATGTGAACATGGGTCCATTTTACTAAACTTAACTTACTAAGTCTCGAAATCATTTGTAACTTACAAGGCATCATAAAATTAATTTATTTACGATTGGTACTCTTTGTACATAATATGGATTTAGTACAGGGACCCTTCGTAAAGTTACATCTAGTAAAATGGTATTTCACACTTGCAAATGGTTAGTTGAGTTAGGAAGGGTTAAATGTTTAAAATGAAATACACTCCAGGTCTCTTTAGTCTTCCCAAAGAGATTAGACGCAATGAGTACCAACTCACATAGGCCAATGTGTACAATGATGGAGGCGGAAATCAAACAATAATTGGCATATTTGAGCATAAGCATTACAAAATTTTGGCTGCATAGCCATTCAGTTGGCAAGAAGGGGGTGTTTTAGGAGGCACTGCCCCCCCCCCCAGTATTTTTTGGCAAAATCAGCCCACAATTTGGTTTTATTATTTTATTATTATGGGGGAAATGTTAGTCAAACATGTATGCAATGTTCATAACGAGAGTATGTACCCTGGTACGTACATGGCGTGCGGGACGATCATACACACACACATCAAAGGATCGTACCGTAGCACGACCGACAGAGTATTACACATTGGCGCTGGTAGTAAATTCCAATTTTCTTTGCTTGAACTCAGTTGTCCGGCTCAAAATTAAAAGGGTATACATTTTATGGAAAAGAAATTATACTAATCTAATTTATGGAAATGTTACAATATGTCTTTATAAGTAGTTGGCAGTTGTTTGGAAGAAAGTGTGTTAGTGTCAAAAACATGATGTTTTTTGAATGATGTAACAATCAAGCCTAAGGGGCTGTGCAATAATTATGAGCCATCCCCAGCCTGCCAAAAATTCCCACCCCCTTGCACATGCCAAATTTAAAAACCTTAAAAGGCTTCCCATGAATGTGTGCCAAAATCACTTTCCCCTCCCCCCCCCCCTCGGCTTCCCAAAAATTGCTTGCCCCCTCCCTTTTGGCTCGTAAAAATTTCTTGTCCCCCCCAATTTTACCCTCCCCCCAGGGCTCATAATTATTGCAGAGCCCCTAAAGTTTTGTACGAAGTCTAGAATATCAGTCTATAAGTTCAACTTCAAGCAAAGTATTCTAGCCAAATACTTTGGTTCAAGAGTAATATCTTAGCCTATACTAAAGATTTGGATGGCTTGAATTTTGTGACTGAAATTGCAATATATAGCAAATTCTTTTATAATACCCTAAAATATCAAAATTTCACTTTTATTGCAAATCTGCAGGGTTTAGGGTATCATGTGTTTCATTTGGTAAAACAGGAATATAGGACCTGCTCATACAAGGATTTTGATTTTATTAATTTTGTATTTGTAATATGTTTAAAAGCCTATAGAAAATAAGCTTTTGTAATTACTTTGTTATTTTGTGTGTTTGATTTTGTGTGACCCCCAAGGAAGAACAACTTTTGTTGAATGGGGCTTTCCGTGTTGAAATAAAATCTAATATCAAGTGTTATTAAAGTCATAATGTACGATCTTATAATATGAATTTGGTTAATTTTTTCAAACCTGATTTTTTTGCATATTTGTAATGTTTACACATGTCACAACTTGCACCTAAATGGAATCAGCCAAATTTGTTGTGTTTGTAGGTAAACAGAGCAAAGTTCGATATAATTCAAGAAATTATGACTTTATGTCCATATAGAACTGCGTGTTAAAGCGGCCAAAATAACAAGCAGTGTTTCTTTCATGTTACCTCGTTATTTCAGCTCAAAATGGACAGAAACCATTCCCGATCATTATTGCTAGTATTATTTCAGCATTTTGAGTATATAATGACAAATTTAAAATTTGAAGGAAATTGTACATTAAGCCTTTAAGGACTGGGGTATGAACGTTTGGACAGTATTTATTTTGGGACATTAGAGCACATCAGACATATCGAATTGCATTCTGAATATGATGAATGTCATTCTGATATCAAATAATTTTGATTTTTGAAATTCGCAATTTAATACACATTTTATGGCAAATCATTAAAATTGATATTTTTGATATTTAACAGTACTTGAAGTAAACTTTATAAATCTGATGATTTATACTTAAAGTGTATGTAGGTGGGATGAAAAGCCGACGATCAATTGAAAATTTTGACCTTTCGTATTGAAGATATGGTTTTTTTCCCAAAACACAAAAAAAAATTAGGTCTTTTTGGGAAAAAATCCATATCTTCAATATGAAAGGTCAAAATTTTCAATTGACCGTCGACTTTTCCTCCCTGCTACATACACTTTAAAATATATCATTAGATTTATATAATTTACTTGAGGACTGTTATATATCAAAAATTTCAAAAAATTTTAAAATGAAAATTATTTGATATCAGAAAGACATGCTTCAGTATTCAGAATGCAATTCGATAGGTCTGAGGTGCTCTCATGTCCCACAAAAAATACTGTCGAAAGCATAATAAGCGCTCATTTTGGATCCCTTAAACCACTAAGCAATTCAGATTTTTAATCAAAAGAGCGTAGTATTTTTTCTGATTTTACTTTAGTCGCTAATCGGGAAGTCGCTAGCATACCGCAGGGTCAAATTGCAATGATTGAGCACTGGGGGGGCAAATAGCCCCAGTCAGAACTCTTGCCCCGGTAAAAACCAAAATTACAAAAATTACCACTTTTTGCGGCAATTTTGTGCAAAATTTGTTATTTTCCCCTCTGAAATTCACTTTGCCCCCCCCCCCCCAAAAATTCCTGCCGCTGCCTTGACGCTGTTAGCGATTGCGAAAACGCTGGCACATGCTTCAACTTCTAGTACAATTTGCCCTTTAACATATTTTAGATGCCAGGTCACTTTATTGTGTCATGTGCACAAAGTAGCTCAAAGTGGGATTTGCAAAAATCAACTTGCTCATAAGAAGTGCAGTACATGCGAACTTTTATGCAATTCTTTTTTTAATGCATTTTATATATTAGGTAGCGAAGGATTAGTACATGATGGTTGTGATGACAGCTATAACGATGATCTAGATGGCAAGGAAGAGCTGTTCTTGAACAAACTACGGAAGTATGACCCCGAATCAAACTCATGGAAAGAACTTGCAATCATGCAGTTGTTGCTAAGCGACTTTGCACTGGTGCATTTGGACGGATTGCTATATGCAGTTGGCGGCAAGGGCTACGATGGTGAGCCAATTAGGAGTGTCGAGTGCTACCATATTGGTGAGAATAAGTGGAAGTCTGTAGCTCCTTTAAAGTGTGACTATGGTCAGCCCAAAGCTGTTGTTTTCAATGGGAATATTCTTATGTATGGTGAAGAGGTGGATTACTATGGTACCCCACTTGACTCATACTCGTTACAAATGTATGATCCAGTTAACAATGTATGGAACAAAGTCATGTCTGAAAAGTACTTAAAATCGATCTTTGACGAGCCCATTCTTACAGTGCAAGATGGAGAGTGTTATCGCGTAGTCCGACAAATAGATAAACCAAAAACAATGGAGGAAGAATTTGAAAGCGAAGGCGAAATGCATGTAAATAAAATTGCCATCAAAGAGCGTGGCAGGACTGGACGAGCGACGGCGGTGATCGGGAAGAAGGAGAAACAGGTGCCTCTGAAGTGCAGGAATGCCTTCTGCTTGAATGGGAAAAGTATTTGTGTATCTATCCGAGGTCAACACACTTGCATTCGACACAGGAATTGATGTGGTGGACATAGGACCCAATGGATTGGACAAAAAATGGCACAAAGTGACGGGGAATACATCTGGAAGTATTGTGACAACTTTCACCTTTGACATTTTGAAGTTGAAACCTAAACAATAATTATGTCTACTAAGTTGGCTATGCTTCAACTTGAGATGTAAGCATAATAACCTAGACCTAAGGGGCTGTGCAATAATTATGAGCCCTGGTGGGGGAGGTTGAAACTGGGGGGGGGGGCAAGAAATTTTTGGTGAGCTGAAAGGGGGGCAAGCAATTTTTGGCCAGCCGAGAAGGGGGGGGGAGGCAAGCATTTTTTGGCACACATTCATGGGTGCCTTTTAAATAAAATGCTCTAAAAATGCTTAGGAAAACAGTACGGAAACACTTTAATATGCAAATTTGGCATGTGTAAGGGCCCCCCAAAACATTTTTGACGGGCCAAGAGGGGGCAAGCGATTTTTGGCCAGCCCCCGGGGGGCTCATAATTATTGCACAGCCCCTAAAGTACTGATGACATTGAATCTCATAGATTACTAGGACCATTGGATTTTGAATTGGGCTGTTCCATGTGAAATCCATACACCCCCTTTGGAAGACATGATCTTAATCTGCCACACAGGGGGTGTAGATTTAGAGTCGCCCTATTCAGGTTACCCCATGAAATTTGTGTTCCCTGTGTGGAAGATTAAGGTCATGCCTTCCATAGGGGTGTATGGATTTCAACTGGAATAGACCAACTTTTATACAGATACATCTTAAAATCAGGGGTAACGCGAGCACAAAAAATCAAGGGGTCCAATTTAATTTGTCTGGACCCTTTGGTACGTGCAAAACTAACATTTAAGGGGTCCGATGAGAATTTAAGGAGTCCAACTGTCCGAACTTCGGAACTTGTCAAATATTCCAGTGAAATTATTAGTGTTGTTGGCCTATGGTGATTCAAAAGATTTACTGATCTTTTTATTTTTTTATTTTTAATTGATGATCTTTGCCTCCATGCATCGTGAAATTAAGGAGTCCATACAGTTTTTATCGGACCCTTTGGTCACTTTCAACTTGAGATTTAAGGAGTTCAAAATGGGCAAAATCAAAAAATAAGTCTTGGAGTCCCTGGACGCGAAAACTCCTTAAATGCGACCCCTGCTTAAAATGTAACATGAGAGCTGACTGTGAACATGGGTCCATTTCACTCAACTTTATGAATATTTGTAAGTCTCGAAATCAATCGTAACTTACAAGGCATAAGTACCGCAATATAGATTTAATAAAGTAGTTCATAGAGGCCTATAATTCAGCAGGGGGCACTCAGAATTATACTTGTAAGCATCCGCATGAAAGAAAATGCGAATATATGGTGGTTTTGAAAAGCAAAACAAGAATCCACGCGAATCTGCTAGATTTTACTAGAAGAAGGGGTGGTTTTTTTTTAAGAACGGTCCTCGCTTTGGGTAGTTTCTTAAATTACCCAATAAACTGCCATTAGTGGGGACATATTTATCAAGTTATTCGACACAAAGAGTGGTTGGTTTTGGAACGATTTTCAAGCCAGATTAAAAAAAAATTTGGAGCGGACATAAACAGCGCCATTAATAGCCGATCATCATCACTGAATGACACTCATAGTAGCGACACATGCAATGTCTATCATTGTTTAGGGGCAAATTCCTTGCTTAGGTTGCTTTTATAATGTCCCTTCTTGTTGAGGGGCAAATTTCAAACCAATTCCTCGCTTAGGGTATTTTCATTTGAGTAAAATCCTTGTTTTGGGTTAGTTTGACATAATTTTGACATCCTCGCGTAGGGTCATTATTGAAAGTCAATTCACATGGATGCTTACAACTTACATACATGAGTGGCCCTGGGGGTAGTGCCGGTAGGGTTAATGTAAAATTAGCCAAACTTTTTAGCTTGTATTTATAGTTCTTGAAGAGGTTCATTAGGTTTGTAAGCTTTTGTAGAAACTCATATTTGAATATACATTTCATCTTGTCAAAACTAACTATGTTTTACGGACCTGACAGTATCAGAGAATCAATCTAGATAAGGACAAAACTCAAGAGAGCATCAAACACCATGAACAGAGATGAGGAGGCTCTTTATAATAGTCACATATGTGACCCGTTCTGACAAAACCAGGAACAAGTCGCATTTTTGACATTTCATGATTTGAATAAAAATCAAGGAATAGACAATAAGCTTTAACATGATACCAAAATTATATACATAGCCCGGGATACAAGCATCAGTACTTTAAGATATGGATAATTTTGTAAGTGATACCTTCATATTTTTGCTAAATTGCTATTCTAAGTACGTAATGGGCTAATTAGTTTCCTGCCTTACAAAGGATTGAATAGGGATTATCATAGTTCAATTGTTAATTATTGATTAAATAAACCTCCTTTTAATAAGTTAAATCCACTTAAATCCCACAATCAAATACCAGTCAAATTAAGAATTTTTTTAATGGGAATGTCATCTTTAAGGTTATTAATTATTTTAAACTGCTGTGATTTGGTAGTTCACAGCATCTTACGAATGCTAGCGAGCTTTGGCAAAACCTGAATTGCTCAATTCATAACGAGCGTGTAGAAGATTTCAAATATCACAGTTATACTTTTGTAGGTCCTGTGGTTCTTGAGTTATGTTGTAAAGAGGGCTGAAACAACAACACTTTTGTAAAATGTACACAACTCATTAATAGCAATAAATTAAACAGGTATTCAAAGTATATGATTTGTAGATTGAAGTGTTATTTTTCAATAATATATTGATTCGATTCAGATAATGAACATTTTTTGGCTGCTTTGACCAACAATACATCGTATAACCTGAAGCCATATTGTAACATTTCCATAAAAATAGATGTCGGATTTTGACAAAACTGCAGCACCTACGGTCTTGATTTTTGTAAAATTATGTAAAAAATAGAATGTTATACAAAATTGAGGGGCGTCCTCCTCAGAAAATAACTTTAAAGTTAAACTCTAAACAAGAATTTGTCATTAAAAAAGACAAAGTTCACAGATCAGATGTACTTTGAGCTACTTTGGTCTAACTTTCAATATTCATTATACTGACCTACTCTACACTGATTTGACAAGAAATAAGTGATTTGAGGCATAAATGATACTTTATGCATCTTGACTTGAAAAATAATTTTCAAAAAATCTCATTTTGCATTTAGGTTTTAAGCCACCTACAGGAAACAAATTTAGCTATTACTGCAAGGAAAATTACATCAAAATGTACATTGAATCAGCCCATCAGATGCTATTTTGTGTTGGACGCCTCGTTCAAGAAGTTTTATTTGGAAGCAAATCGCCTAATGTGTTTCGGCAATATGTTCGTCATGCTAGCTTTTATCAGGGATATTTGTCTCATATCCCAGCTTTTATGAACACCAATTATTATTTTGTATATATTATACATTGGATATATGTTTTATACACACATTGCTTGGTTATTAAAAGAGTCAATAAACATTCAATTAACTAGTATTAGGTATATCACCCCAAAAATAAGCGCAGCAGAAACATGTTATTTGACGCTTTTAATTGAATCATCGTTATGAATGCTTCAAAAAACAAAAAACAGAATTGAAATCGGATAATGCAAAGTGATGTAACGTCAACTTGAAGATACCCGGAAATCGGGTGAAAACCTGCCACAAATTGCTATAAATGGCAAAATGGTAATTTTTGGGATTTGTAATGCTTATTCGGACACTTACTTGAAAAGGTAGCATTGATTTAAGTATCACAGATTAATTGCATATCTTTCCGGACTTCTTTAAAGAAAACAAGATTAAAAAATCTCTCCTCGAATAAATGTAATAAATCCACCAAATATACAATTTTAGCCATTTTGACCAATCTGCAGACAAATAAAAGCTTTAAAAATGACTAAATCCAGCTAATTAATATGCAAAAATAATGCCAACAGAGAACCGTACATGATATGAGGATGCGGTTTTTTTGCACATACATAAGTACCCAAAGTTCTTTCATTTGGTAACAAAAATACACAAAAAGTCATTAATTATGCAAATTAGCTAATTACATCTAATTATATATTTATGCCATTCTTATGTTAATTAGGCATATGTAATTTTTACTTTTTTCAATGTTTTATTTATGTTTTATTCATACAGCATGATTTTGTCAAATATGAACCTGCTGTGATGTTGAATAAAGAAACTGCAGTTAATTGCCTAAGTGCACCGAGATTTCAATTGGTATAGGGAAGTGTTTCACTCATTGTCCAAGGGAAAAAAATACATGATAACAAACACTAGTATTTCAGACCGGTGGTACTAGGTCCTCTATTTCGAGAGACCTATATTTATTGATTTATGGACGATCTAAAAAAATTCATAAAACAGGTCTTAACTCTTAAACTAGGCAGTGTTTAATTTCGGCGGAGTAGATAGTGATTTAGGAAATGTTTCACCTACCATATATTAAAAAGACAAATTATTGTGATCAATGAAACATAACGAGGAAATCGTTTTTTGACATGTATGTTTTCAAAAATTGGCCAACTTTGATCCGCTGCGCTTTTGATTCACTGTTATGTATGCGTGCACAGTATGACAGAATTATTGTGCAGCCACTGTGACATACCTACTAGTATAGAGAATGGACTTAATTGTGTGCACTGTAGTTATATTGAACTTTTTCTGAAGTAAATCACCTATTCAGCTATAGTTTTCTATAGGTTTCTATACAGATGAGAGATATGCCTAATCACAAAGTAAACAAATTATAGCTAATTATACTGAACAAAGTGACCTGCCTAGCTTTTATTGACCAATCAGTTATGTGTATTGTCAGCCAATTGCAAACATGTTTAATAAAAAAGGCTAAAAATTTCCTAAACTGAACAGACTCACTGCCATATCAAATGGGCTAAATAGCCCTTGTCATTGGGAGCAGGATTAGATAAAGGCATACAAACGAGGGTATGAGATATTAGGAATTATTGGTGGGATACAATAGCTATTCAAGACACATGCAGGGTATGTAAGGGATAAACTGTGCATATGAGATGTGGGTGCAAGTGGTATTAATGTTCACTTGCATGCAGGGCCGTTCCGACCAATAGGCTAGGTAAGGCGGTCGCCTAGGGTGGCAAGCGCAGAAGGGCGCAAAAACAGGGGCGAAAAAAAGGGAAAAAACGGGAATGGAGAAAGAAAAGGGAAGAAAAAATGAAGGCGGATAAAAATAAAAAATGGGAGGAAGGGGCGAAAAGAGAAACAGAAAACAGAGCGGAAAAGGAAAAGGGAGACCTGAGAAAAATAAGAGAAACAGCATTTTTCTGACCCTTCCCGTATCTGTTGCCAGTGGTGAACGTAGCTTTTCTAAGCTAAAGCTGATTAAGACTTATTTTCGTTCAACGATGACCCGGAAGATTTAAAACCAATAATTCATACAATAACAGTGAAAAAAGTCGCTTCAATTGGCGCAAATTAACTTTATGTTTAATTGTTTCCAATACCGGGTAATTTTTACAATAAAGATCAAAACTTGTCTACGAATGGCTTCAATTGGGCCGTCATTTTGCAAATTTTTGGCCTTTTCAAACTTAAAATTTTACACAATAATATTGCAAAAATAGAACGCCAAATGGCTTGAATTAGGTCTTCATTTTGCAAAGGTTTTCTAACTTCTGAGGGGGGCACACCCCTCTGCATCACGGTCACGCAAGCGCGACGGGCGCTTTGCGGCCATTTCTTACATTTTATTTATTTATTCCAAAACTGCTCCCCCCATCTGACTGCTCTAGATCAGCCACTGGTAACACCCTTAACACTTTTTGGTATGCTTTGGTGGGGCGGCAAATTCGGTCTACAAATTGAGCTAAATAATTTTTAAACTTAAGTGGAATATTTTCTAAGCACCATGCGGCCTGTACACAAAGCTGAAAGATGAAGGTCAGCCAAATCCAATGATATTTGGTATGTAGTCTAGCTAGGTCAGATGGTTCACAACTATGATAGTAAAAAATCAGGTGACCCCCTGGGGAAATTCCATGACCCCCTAAAATTGGCCCTCTTTTGACCTGCCTCAGAATTGATACAGCTTAAAAATGAACAACATTTGACATCATGAAAATGTCCTTTGAAATAACCTGGGTCTAACAGAAAGTTGAGCATATTGGATTTGAACTATGCTTTATAAGATGACCTATTCAGAAAATTTTATTTCTTTTGATATAATTACATAATATCATCGTGGAATTTGGGCAAAAACAGGATTTTTCATAATTTTGAAAGTAGCGAAAAAAGAGCATTTTCAAATCACATTTTCTGCTATATTCAGGCTAACATTGGCTCAAACCTTTTGGATAATATAACCAACATGTTGTACTTCTGAAATATGTTTAAATTAGCGTGGGACTTTTTTCCTATACTGCAGGGGAGTTTGTTGATTTTGGCGGATTTTCCGTTTTTTGGGTTTTTGTAGACTCAATTAACGTTTTCCAATGTATAAACATACTAATTATTTTACATTCACAATACGGCTTCAATTCTCAACCAAGGTTATTATTGATTTAAGTTTGATAACTATTTTCATGTGGATTTTGCTCTTTTATTATAGTGGAATTTGTTAATTTTAATGGAATTTGCATATGAATCTCCCTGCTAACTAATGATATGAAACTGGGGTTTCCTAGATTGATATGATATTTATTTTGATTGCTGATTTTAGAAATATGTTTCTAATAACAGAATGTGTTTTTTTTAATGGAATTTGTATTTTGCAAGGAATTTGTGTCTTTAAACATATTTTCGAAAGTGGACTTTGCAACCAACATTACACTGTTTAGGTAATAAATCATATTTAAAATAAAAATTTACTAATATTTAGTTAACTGTTAGATCAGGCAAAAAACAACAACACATTTATAACAAAACAAAACAAACACCACGCCATACTTCATATAATATCTACTACCAATGCAATGGAATTTTCATTTCTTTTCAAAGGCGAATTTGATAATATGAGTTATTTATCAAATAACATGTACAGGTACTTCAAGCATTGTCTAAAATTGGATGTGAATATGTACATGTAATGATGTATGCGTTACAATATCTCATTGACTCACGATTAGGGGACTTTATCAGGTGTCAGATCTATTGCCATTTGGTCTAATACCATTTAGTCTAATACCCATTTTATCTACAGACTTGACATTTAGTATGGAATATTTTCTCGCAAAATTCGAGGACTGGGCTGGAATTTCGGACTTTATGCAAAATTGTTCTGTTATTATCAAAATCAAATGTATAGGGGTTTGAGGTGACATTTCCTAAACTTCGTCAGCAATTGGCATTTATCACATTTGAAATACACTTGCAATGTACAAATTTGTGATTGAACATGGGAGGAGATTAAAATATGGCTCTTAAAAGTGGTACGTACTCAGAAAGTTTAAATGACCCCGGGGGTCAAATGTTATAAACTTATGGTACAAAAACAACTGCATGGATTTCTGGTTGTCCAATGAACTCACGCTGCTTCTTTGTGTACAGTAAGATTGTAAGGGGCCATTCAAACTTTCTGAGTGCGTACCACTTTTAAGAGCCATATTTTTAAAGCTCCTCCCACTTCCAAAACTGGTAAATTACAAGTGCATTTCAGTTCTGATGAACACTTATTGGTATTAAGGTTCAGTAAACATCACCTTAAACCTCAATAAATTTGATAATAACAGAATGATGTTGCTCACATTCAGAAATTGTACCCCCACAAAAATCCAATTCAGTCTCCTTAAAACCGCAATTTTAGGATAATTCACTACATTATGAGCGTCATAATGTAAACTAATGGAATTTGGAAAGCACATTTTCTGTCAAAAAATTATGTTACACCATCTCCCGACACACCCCGATTAATATTTAGCCCGTGCGGTTTATGCAGACCCCTTCCAGACCAGTCTTGGAATTTTGCAAAAAAATATTCCGTACTAAATATCAAGTCTGTATATACAAAAGGTCTAGTACCAGAAAGGCTATAATTACCACGTCTAATAATCATATAGTCTAATGTCCATTATTTTAGTATAATATTGTTTGGTCCATTAACCAGTATGTCTACTGACCATATAGATTAATAACCATTTGGTCTAATATTTTTGGCCCCCACATATATGTGGGGCTTATGTTATCATCCAAATGGTTGACTGGTTGTTTGTTTCTTTGTTTCTTTGTTTGGCAGTCCGGGCGGAAGCAAATTCATTAATCCACTGTGCAGCTTAAACGTAATAACCTATCAACTTCAAACTTGGTTTGGTGATTGGTCATGGTAGATTGATGTGCTGTATAGTTTTCTGTCATGTTATTGGCATATTTATGAATATTAATGAGCTTATATTTTGCCTACATTTTGCAGCTACATTTTCATTAATTCACTCTGCAGCTTAAACGCAATAACCGATCAACTTCAAACTTGATTTGGTGATTGGATATGGTGGCCTGGTGTGCTGTATAGTTTGTGTCATGTTATTTGTATCAATGAATATTGATGAGCTGATTTGCATATTTTGCTTACATTTTCATCAATCCACTCTACAGCTTAAACGCAACAACCGATCATCTTCTAACTTGGTCTTGTGATACATGTAGTATATGGTGGCCTGATGTGCTGGATAGTTTTGTGTCATGTTATTTGCATATATTTTATTGATATTAATGAGCTTATTAACATATTGCATATTATTTGTTGTTTCCACACCTTTGGGTGGGGGCCACCTTAATTATGAACCGCGTAAATTCTAGTATTATTAACAATATGGCCTAATTACCTTTGATTTAATAACCGTTTGGTCTATTAACCGTATGGTCTAATAACCAGTTATAATCTAATACTATGTCGTGTATTTGCCAATTCATCAAAAAAAATCGTCTACAACTGGTTACGGGCTGTAAATATATGTAAATGAGACGAGCACGTGTATAAACATACTACATTCATCAAATATAGTGTACCCAAAAAATTAAGAAGAAGACATATGCGGCCTGCATGTATTGAAAGTGACATTTTGCCGGGCTATTTGTTCTTCTTTTCCGGTCTTTACAAGGTATATAATATAACCGGTATAGGCTCATCATGCATCACCGGGGGTGCCACAGGCATGGGACATGGGCCAGTACGAGTTATCTGTCACTCCAAACTTTAAAACGAAATAGGTTTCTATGGGGTTGACCCATAATTTTCATGTCAAAAGGGAGGGGCCTTTGAGGGTCTGTAAAGGGTGGCCCGAAAAATTTTCGCCATTTGCATCAGCCCCCCCCCCCCACAAGTATTTGTGAACGGTCCCTAGACTATTGGGTTTTGGTCTAAATGGTAAATAGGACCAAATGGTTATTGTACCAAATGGTAATGGGACCAAGTGGATGTAGTAAAACAGGGCTGTCAACTCTCACGCATTGGCCGTGAGTCTCACGCATTGGGTCACGCCAAGGTAGTAAATCTCACGCAAAAATCTGGAAAATGAGTAAATTCTCACGCATCTTCATGAATAATTTGTTGCTCCTACCCCCCCCCTTTCACATTCCCGAGCGCCGTGGCTCAAATAATCATGGTACAAAATGAACATTGGAGTCGGCAAATCCCGGTACGCCCCTGTCTCACGCCAAGCAATTCCAAAAAGTTGACAGCCCTGAGTAAAATCTAACAAATTCTCACGCATCATCAAATTTAATTTAGGGATTCATTCATGAAAACCACGCTTATACCAGAACATTTTGTGATACTATTTCTTCATCATATACCATTATTTCTCCAACTGAAATCCCTACGCAGATCAGCCGGTCCTAAACGCTGGGCCATATCGCTGTTGTTTAGTCTCAAACAATCAAGCGCGCCGTTAGGTAGTGCCATGTATGTAGGCATATATGAATGTAAATTATTGACCAAATACAGCCAAAAATAGGATATTTGGACATTAAAAAGTCACTTCTAGGTAAAAACTTGCACTCAGTTGTTATTAATAATCTACATACTGATGTTATATAATATTTTCTTTCTGATTAATACAAATTGTACATAGTATTAGAAAATATTAATATTCTCATTTTGATATTGTTGATTTACGAACTAATGCAAAATGCAATATTTTAAAGACCCCTCATAACAAATTGGAAAAAGATCCCACAATAGAAAAAGCATTTTCCTATAGTCAAAGGATGGGAAATGTTTATCTAAAAAGGTCATATCAAACTCAGCCTGAATAAAGGCAATAATTAAGTTAGAAATTAGGTAAAATTTGCATTTTTTCTCATTTTCGACATTTTGAAAATATGGCTATATTGAGTTTATGAAATATCCACCTTAATGAAATTGCTGGCTTCTGCAAATTTGTGAGGAGATTCACCAATATATGTATTTTCAATGCCAATTTGTTTGGGACCTGTTGAATTATGGAGTTTCTTACAATATTTCCTTGAAATGCGATGAAAAACTGCTTTTAAAACATATTTTAGGTGATTTTGGAGCGATTTTTAGGGGTGGTCATATTTTTTAACGGGGGCTCCAGAGAATTTTTAGTGTCGTGATTGAAAAGTGTTATCAAAACCTATCAATGTCCCAAAATATTATTGATGGCGGCCGACCTTCATCTTTCACGTCTGCAGGAAATTAGAAAATATGCCACTTAAATTTTGGTGGTGTGCGCCCATAAGAAGTGGGTGACAGTCTCTCAATACCGACAAATTCCGCCACGATTGCGCCATCGAACCCAGCCTTGGAAACGAAACCGAAATTTAATAAATTATTTAATATAAATGCACAGACATTACAACAAAAAGGATTCCAGCACAAGGTACGGTAAGTATGCACGATTTGCCAATTTCTTATATTCAGGTTTTAGAACTCAAAGTCAAACAGTCAGTGCACTAATTTTTTGTTAAGCTTAAAAGTCCATGTTCATGACATGACAATCAATGTGTAAACATGACGATGAATATAATATAATATGATCATGTACAAATTACCTATAGTGTACCGATTCTGAGGACAAGACCATAACAGTTCATGAGTTGCGATCTCCTGTTTTGTACGCGTCAACCAGGTCACGGTCATGTCATGTCAGACTGTGACAGTCGGTCATACGTGGATGTGGTAAACAGTGCAGGTCTAGGTCAGTCAGGGTCAGAGCAGAGGACAGTTGCAATCTGTGTTTTACCCTTCTCGTAATAAAGATCTGAAAATCTTTTGTACCACCGCCACCGATATTCTGTCAATCATCATGCACAACGAATGAGAATTACTGGGTTAAATCAGGTGACATCCGGCTATCTCTAAGGACCGCTATCTCTAAAGTCTTATCAGATTTCATTTGACAGCTTAACCATCACGTATACGCGGATTGCGCGCGCGACGTCATGCGTGTGCATTGGACCTGTGTGCAAATAATACGCGCTGGACGGCTAGCAGTACGCTTGATTTGTAAAAGGGAACTCTCTGAATAAGACTTTAAGGTTCGCTATCACTAACGTGTAAAGTCTATGGAGATCAGAATCCCGCTATCTCTAATAGAGAAAAGGGTTCGCTATACCTAAAAAAAGGTCCGCTACTTCTAAGGTTCGATATCACTAATGTAGAATAAGGTTCGCTAGTTCTAAGGTTCGATATCACTAATTTTAAATAAGGTTCGCTATCACTAATTTAAAATAAGGTTCGCTATCACTAATTAGAGGTTAATAATGCGCATCGGTTATTTGGAGGGCATTGTGAAAATCTAAACATTTTGCCTTTGGAACCAAAGCAAAATGTTTAGATTTTTCACAATGCCCATATATTACCGATGCAAAGTTATTAACCTCATTCATAAATCACTTTAATCTCTTCACCTTACAAAATAACACAAAATTTTGCTCAAAAGTTTATAAAAATAGATGATTGTTACATCTTCCCTTGCCAAAAATCGATCAGGCTAAAACAGAACGACCAATAACAAAAGTGCGTATCACAATCTGTGCAAATATGGTAGCGCATAATCCAAATACGGCAGCCAGCGCCACAAGAGTTTGTTGGACGCACAATACCGCAACGCACGAGAAGTCAATTGTGTGCGACATTGGAACAATTACGCATTTTGCGGTCAATTGTGAGATATTAATGACCTCGATTTGCGTTCAAGCGTTTCATAAATAATAAAATATGATTGGATCACACGCATCATGCATATTCATAAGGTTATGAATTTTGAATAAGGTCCGCTATCACTAATTTATTGAAGGTAGGCATGCATGTTCATAAAATTTTGAAATTTAATAAATTCATCTGAAATTGCTTTCATTAAAAAGAGAATCATTTAACTTAAAAAATGAGGGGTCAATCATGTATGTAGGCCTATGAGGAAAAGTATGCTTGCCTGAATGTCCGAAAATGGGCCAAATTGTGTGTCCCAGCATTATCAATGGCTTCCTATGTCATAACATGTGTGTATGTATTTTATGGCTGAATTTTTGAGCACGAAGGGCCATTTTACAAAACTTTCTTAAATGTTTCATGAAATGTGGCTTTCATTACTTGATAGTATCAAATATTATTCAAATGCAGTTTTTTAAAAATCATGCTAGGTTGGAGTTTTGAGGGTCAAAATCCAAATTTTGTTCATTTTCCTATTGGATTACACAGTTAAGACAGGATCTTGGTGCACAACTAAGCTTAATGAAGCCCGCCCTCACATGTTCAAAATGTGATCATGTCTATTGAAGGTTCGCTATCTCTAAGGTTCGTTATCACTAATTGCAATAAAGGTCCGCTATACTTAAGGTTCGCTATCACCAGGGGCGTAGCCAGCTCTCTTGGTCGGGGGGGCAAAATAAAATTTTTTGGGCACAGACGAAAAAAATTGCAGCTGCATCATACAATACATAGAGACTGTATGTCTTGAGCTTCCGAAAAGGGCCTTATTGTGATGATGATGTGCGCGTAAAAAAAAAAAAAATGGTATTTTACACTATTTTCACCGATTATCCAGCTAAAAAGGGCTTCATTGTTGTAAATGTAAAAGGCCAGAAGCTGAAAAATTTTGTATTTTACACTATTTTGGCCCTGAATTTTGCTAGAAAAGGGCTCGTTGCCCTTTTTCTTTTCCTCTGCCCAAAACAGAGCTGCTCGCATTATTTGTGGAGCTCCATGGGATACCTCCAGTGCTATTGTCCTAGATCAGCTCAATTGGAAGCCACTTTCTCACAGACATCAGTATAATACCTCAATTTGGATTTATAAAATTTTGAATAACTTAGCACCCCCTTACCTTTCAACTGTTTCCTCATTTTCTAATAATAAATACAATTTACGGAAAAGTAAAAATAATGTTTTCATCCCACAGCCTAAAACTGATTTCAAAAAACGTAGCTTATCATATAGAGGTGCAATCTTATGGAATAGTCTTGATGATAGGGTCACAGATTCACCTAATTTATTTACTTTCAAAAATATGCTGAAAGATGTTTCATTTTAATTCTTTTCAGTTTTTGTTTATAAGTTTATAAATTCTTTCATTTCCCCTTGTATGTTATAAGTTTTATGATGTTTTGTATCTCTTAACAATTCATTTGATATTTTTATGAAGTATTGCTTGTAAACAGTTTTACAAGGTAACCTAATATAAGTTTATATGATCTTTTGTATCTCTTAACAATTCTTTTGATATTTTGTATAACATATCTCTTGTAAACATGTTTTGTTAAATATTTGTTAGTACTGTAATTTGTATCCACGGCCCCAAGGAAGAACAACCTAGGGTTGAAGTGGGCCCACCGTGGCTAAATAAAGTTGAATCTGAATCTGAATCCAGGTTACCCATGCCTAATGGCGATACTCACGTCTTGGAAATATTTTTCAACCACGTTGCAAAATGATCAGAAATACACCATCAAAGCGACTCGATCGGTAAGCATCATTGAAACTAAGCAATATTTAGAACCGGTATTTCTTCTTTTAATTTCTTGGATAAAATTGTAGTTTACAGTTCTGATTAGTTTGATGCGAGTGGATTTAAAAACTAGTCCACTAGTAGACGTTGTAATTGACAGTTTGACATTTCCGCCGGAGGATAATGTGAATCCATTGAGATGTGGCGATCAATTTCACGATTTAAATCTTTCCTTTGGGGCGATTTCCATTTCTTGCTATCATTTTTAAGCCTGAAAGCATCAATACTAAAGATTGGCTATCAGTCGCTTGTGCAGATATATGTTAACATTGGATTTCATTTCTTGTTTATTGTTCACTGTATGGAAAAGCCTCTTCTGTTATATCTTGTATTGGTTGTATTTCCCACGCATAATGGTACCCTAGCACATTTAGACTAGATTCACCATGACCACCAATATTTAATCTCTTTTTGTACTTTTTAAATTAATTTTTTATACTCATAACCATAATTGGACCCATACAAGTTCAAATTTCCATACCCGTACCCATGGCCCGTACCCATACTGAGACCCGTACCCGTACTCGCGTCCCAATTTCCATACTCGTACCCGTACTCGTACCCGTGGCTTCGGACCCGGACCCGTACTCATACTCTATTTTGAATTTGGACCCGTGCCCGTACTCATGGACTGGGACCCGGACCCATGACATGGGACCTGTACCCATGGCTTAGGACCTGTACCCGTACTCATGGTCCGGGACCCGGACCCGTACTCATGGCGGGTCCCAATACTACAAGATTGCCACTTGCAGCCCAAGGAGCATAAGCTGATGGTCTTCACAATCCTTACTAAGAGTTGCATCCTGCTGCTTTCGCTTGTTTACTGTCCTCCAAAGAAGGCTATCGGAACCAGACTGTACGAAAATTTGAAAGCTTGAAATTCCCCTGGACAAGGAACTTACTGCCAATTATCTTGTTGTAACCCGTACAAAACTCGGAGAGCTGATCCTGGCTGCGTAGGTCAATTGTGGATTGTCTAGGGTGTGCGCTGAGTTGTTAAATGGTTTATGGAATGAGGGCCATAGCTCAGTGACAACCTGTAAAGTGTGCTAACGTTTGTGGATCAACGTCTACACGTGCCTGTGCGTAGCACACTATAAATCATTGCGCTTTTTTTTTTTTATGACAAACAACTGTATAACCTCATCTCCAAGACCAAAGCTAACATCTGTGTTCTGGTTGGAGACTTCAACTGTCATCATCGTGAATGGCTGGCCATTATGCCTCCCACTGATGCCAAAGGAAAAGCAGCCTTCAGCCTATGCTGTACTCATGACCTTACCCAAATTGTCAACACATTAATTATTAATTTTGATTACTTTTTTTTCTTCGATTAATTTCTTTTAGGTAGATTTCAAAACAGCATCCATTTAAACCTGGTATCAAGATGGCACGGAAAGCATCAGGACAGGAGTTCATTGAGCACAAGACCAACATCGTCGCCAACATTGGTGAGCATTTCAACAATGCAGACATCAGTGATGTGACTTTGACAGTAGGAGAACAGGTATTTCCTGCACACAGGTTTGTCCTAGCAACACAGAGTAAAGTTTTCTTGACTATGTTGATGGGTGAAAACTGGAAAGAATCAGAAGAAAAGAAGATCACACTTGAAGAATCACCTGAAGGAGAGTCAGCTTTCTCTGATTTCTTGAAGTTTTTGTACACAGGGACACTAACACTGACTATTGATAATGTGTGTGGTATTCACACATTGGCAGACAAGTATGATGTACCAGCTTTGAAGGATGACTGTGTGGGCTTTATGAAAGATGTCCTCACAGGTATCCATGGTGATGCTTTGAAAGCTGGGTTGCTATGGCTACAATTTGTTGAAAGCTTCCTACCAGATTTGGTTTCATTATGCTACAGTGCTATTAGGACTAACTTAGAAGGAATCTGGTATAAAGAGGAGTACACAAATATCTTTGAAAAGTTGACCTTTGATCAGGTTAGAAATATTCTGTCTGTTACAGAAATTCAGGAGGAGCTTGTTTTGAGCACTGAGTTAATTTTGTTACATCTTATTGACAAAGTTAAGTGGGCAAAGAGGTTGCTGCCATTGGTTAGATTTTATAACATGGATATCGATCATCTCCATTCTCTTGAAGCCTCTAGAAATGACTTTAAGCAACATTTGAATGAAGCTTACAAGGTTCATGCTGCAAGGAGTAACATTGCAACCAAAGAGAACAAGAGGCGAAGATTGTCGCAAGGTGCTGTTGAGGTAACATGCCCATGTGGCACAGGCAGCTCACAGGTATGCCCCCACATCAACCCAAGATTTTACTTACTACCACCATTCGGAATGACTGGGAAATGCAACTTTCGTCAGGGGGGATCAGGAAACATATATTCAAGAGTGGAACCAATAGACCTTTCAGACTTGGTAGGTTTCTCTCAAAAACTAAACTTCACAGATAATAATCCTGACAAACAATGGCAATGTACTTTGCAAACAGACTATGAAGGGGACATCATCTTCGAAAGGTACATAGTCAAGCCAGCCACGAGTCATGATGGGAAGCGCTTTACTTTAGCTATTGGTTGTATGAGATGTAAAGATGATTCAAGCAAAGTTGAGAAATACGAGTATGTCATTAAGTATACTGGAGTTGTGACAGTGAGGGGTGCAGTGGCCAATACAATTGTTCTCACTTCACCACTTCGTTTCAAAGGAAACTGGGACATGAGAGAAAATGGTGTCATCGGCATAGCAATTCTGCTGCACAAGTAAATGTTCAGTATGAAAGTAGAACAGGTGCAAGATCCCCACTGAACAGCACATGAAATGGGGGTTCCCACAATTGCTGTATTTGACCTAATACAGCACCCCATCAGACATTTCTAACACATTGTAAGCAGTAGTACATTTTTGTTTTTGTAAATCAACCATGAATGATCCTAGCTAACTGCTAGGATAATTCATGGTTGATTTACAAAAAAAGAAATAGTGTTTTTGATATATGCAAAGTGATAATTTGTGTTCATGTCATACTCTATTAAAGGAGGATTTTGTGATCCTAGCATCCTCTTTTTATGACATTTTCAGTAGATATCCACGAAAAAAGGTAATTCCCAAAATTTCAGTTGATTCAAATTTTGCATTTTCGAGTTATACATGATTATGTGTATGGCACTGCTTCATAGGCCATTGTTATAATTTCTTTCTGGTATACCAGAATTGACGATATTTTTGCTAAACAAATTAATCTGCAAGAAATTTTTGGTACATAAACATTATGTAGGTTTCCAGTGGTATAAAAATCGCTCTTTTTTAGAAATGAGGCTGTGGATGATTTCAAAATGCATTGAATTTGTAGCCATTTGAAATTATTAATAGAGTATGACATGCACAAATTATCACTTTGCATACCGGTATATTAAAAACACATTTTTAAAGTCAACCATGAATGCTTCTAGCATTTAGGTCCACCCCATTTAAGTTTACACTCCACCCCCCCAAAAAAAAACCACTTCACTATGAAATTCATAATGATACATATATACATGTAAGTGCCTCTTTAAAATGACTTCAGCTCCCAGGACATAGGTCAAATCAGGAAAGTTGAACTTTCCTGGTCAAATACACTGTACAAAAGCTTTTGTGGTTTTATAATTTAAATTAAAGAGCTAGGTTAAGTGTACCAGGCTTGTAATTCTTACATTGTATAAAGCACTTTCAACAACTCTTCCTATACCTTTGTACAGGAGCCAACCGTTGTTAAACCGTGATGAACCCACACTTTTACTGTAGCGTATACGCTGAACACGAAGCGAGACTACGCGTTGCTACGCGAGAGCGCCGTAAAATTCGTCATGCCTGGAACCTTTGTGCGTATGCCAGCTTACAAGTTGAATTCAGTATTTTTCAGGTAGCGGCTAAACATTGCCGTTTTATCTGGTTTCATTCTGTAGTTTTATTGCTGATATCAAAAGAGAAATCATCGAAGTTTTTATAAGGCTGAGTGGCAATGATTAACTGACATTCCTCGTAAAATAATCGTGAATTATACGATATTTAGCTTCTTTTCGTTGTTGAAAGGGATTTAATGATGTTTCACCGTTGTTCATCACCGTTTAGCAACTCGCGTCCGGCGCGTCTGCGTGGTTTACTTCGCAAGGGCAGCTTTAGCAAGGGCAGCATCCGGCGCGTCTGCGTGGTTTACTTCGCTGCCCTTGCGAAGTAAACCACGCAGACGACGCGGCCGCATCGTTGTTAAACGGTGATGAACAACGGTGAAGCATGATTGAATCCCTAAGTTAACTGAACTGGGATCAAAATGCTTGTCCACAGATTGTTCAATGCGTTACTCACTTCCCTATACTTTGATCAGCTCGTAATTGATGGGAATTGTTAGGTTTTTACCACTACGCCGACAAGTAGACCGCCGTTAAAAGTGATATAGTTGACCTGAATGTCGATATTTTGTGTGTTAAAGAAAGTAGGCGAAGTATTATGACTTCAATGAATAACTTATGATGCTTCTGGCAAGATGCCACAAGACAATCCTCACAACAAAACATATTGATATTAATCCGCGATGTTAAAAGGCCCGCTGATTTCGAGCTGATCAAAGTATAGTAGTAGCAGGCGAGGGACTTGGTTGTCAATACTTATGGTATATATTAAAAACCCTGGTGTGAACCGACTCCACACGTACAACATCTAAAGCATTTTACTTTTAAAAGGAAAGATGTTTTACAGTGATATGATTGTATTAATTTTCCAAGATAGATAGGGCTAGGATACAAAGGTATACGATGTATCATTGGTCGAAGCAGCCAAAACAAAAAGTAGTTCGCAGCATCTTGCGAATGGTAGTGAGATTTAAAAAAAAAAAAATCAATGGAAGTGAATACAAGACATCTTTTGTTATATACATGTTAAACTAGTTACTGTTAATGTAATATTACAAAGATTGGGTATCAAGAGACACTCTACTTTTTATATTAGACTCCCTTACAAATGCTTGAAAATGGCAGAGGACCGGTATTTAGGAGTATTTGCAGCACGAAGTGCCATATCTGGTTGAGTTTAAAACAACAATGGAAATAAAAACAAGGCACCTTTTGTTATATACTAGTTACTGTTAATGCATTTAGAAAGATTGAATATCAAGAGACACTCTATTTTGAAACTATACTCCCCTAAAATTGCTCAAAAATGTCCGATGACCAATAATCACGACAGGGGTCACCATATTGGAGGCTCTTGGGCTATCAGTAAATATTGTCCGATCTTTCTGAAAATTTTACAGAATAAGTTTTTCATCCAACTGAACCATTCTAAGGGGTAGGAGCATGGTATTTCAGACTTTTGTAATATAAGAACCACCCTAATGCACGATTGCAGTTTTTCCTTGAATACGGGCTGAATATCACAAAATTTTGCTTGCACAGGCAAAATTTTACATGCACAGAACCAATGTTAGGCAAAAAAAAAGTTTTTTTCCTGTAGCGCGCGCATTTCGTTTTTGATGGCTTTTTTGCGCATTTAGATTTTTTTTTTTGAAAAAAAGAAAAAAAAAACGGAAACAAAATCGCAAAAAATAATATAAAACACTACTGGAGTAAACATTTAATCTGCAGGTTTAAGGTATCTAAAATGAGCGTGTATTGCGTTTCGACAGTATTTTTTGTGGGATATGAGAGCACCTCAGACCTATCGAATTGCATTCTGAATACGATGCATGTCTTTCTGATATCAAATAATTTTCATTTTTTGAAAATCACAATATAATACAAATTTTATGACAAATTATAAAAATTTGATATTTTTCAAATTTTTGATATTTTCACAGTAAAGGGTGTAACTTTTGATTTTTAGGGTCAAAATTTCAAACCACTTAAATATGTTTCTTTTTACTGAAATCATGCATAGAAGCAACTTAAATTCCAGTAAAATAATGTTTCAAGGCTTAAACCTTTTGATTTCTAATAAAAAATTTGACATTTGCATAACATTTTGGTTAAAATCTAAGAAAAAATGTAGTTTACATAACCTCAGAAAATTATGACATGAAAGCTGGAATACATGTGAAATCCCATTCCAAAGTAAGTCAACAGATATAAGTTAAATTTTATACCATGTTTTGCTATGTTTGTAATTGCAGTTTTGAAAATTTTTAACATCAAGTGTCATTTACAATGGAAATTTCCAAATCTTAAACATATTTTTAAGTTTTAATTGGGTTCCTAAAATAATTTGAATGTCTAACTTCATGTACAAATACTACTTGATGAAAGGAACCTCCCAGCCAAGTTTCACAGAAATTGGAGTTTTTTTAGAATTGGCAATTCAAGCGATTTGTGTTTCGGAGGCTTCAGTTAACAACACAGGTGATCATAAAAGTAAAATATTTGACTAACTACTACAAGTTGACATAAAAAAATAGGTAAAAAATATCACAATTACCAATTTTCATGCTTTGCTTCTAAGTATTGAATTTCAGTTGTGACAAACATTAAATTATCACAGCAAGTCATTTTTTTTGTTTCGGAGGCTTCATGTTAACAATTGTTAAACATTGCAGAAGTAGTTTTTTTGAAAACAACACTGTTGGGATCATCTAAGCTGTTATTTTCTTGTGTGTATTGAATCAATGATTCTATGCGGCAGATATTGTAGATTTATCACATGTTAATTTTTTCACCCATTTGTTAAGTATGGTGTTTTTTGCATGTGAAGCCTCCGAAACAGGCTTTTGTGGGTATCAGTATATTTTTCAAACATTAACCATAATGTCAAATTTTTTTTAATTTATGACATTCTGCACATATCAAGTAATAATTACAATGCAGATATCAGTATGAAACACACCAATTTAGATATGCATAGATGATAATTAATCTTATTGTTGTTTCGGAGGCTTCATTTGTTTCGGAGGCTTCAATTGTTAACGGAAAGTTTGTATTGGGTCCCATTTTCAAACGGTGATATATATCTCCACGATTTAAAAACATGTGACTTGAGGATCTACTTTGCTACATTTTGATAAATAGATTGGATGAGCTCTTTTATTTATATTTGCACAAGCTTGCTGAACAGTTTGTTTCGAGGCTTCAAAAAGTTAACGGAAAACGGCTCTTTGAAGTCAAGATTTTATAAAAATTTTAAAAGCTTGCAAATCAACTAATTTTTGTTACCCATTTCAAGTTAAGATAACAACTGTTATGAATCAAGAAGAAGTGAAGAAATAACCAAGAATTATGAACCAAAGCTACACCCACAAAGTTTGTTAACAATTGTTAACGGAAAATGAAGCCTCGAAACGACAAATATCGAAGTCCGGTTCACAAAAATACAGGGCTGTTCACAATTAAATCTAATGTGGCAGTGTTTACTGAACATATGACTGTACTTTCAGGATAAGAAAAATTATCCATGAACTAACTGAAGAAAACACAGGGTTTTACAAAAATGTTACTGTTTTTATAGTTTTTCAAAATGGCAATATTAAGTACATTTTAAGCCTGCTAAAACTGAACGCAGTAACTCCCAAAGCTGATTATGCTACCCAAGGTAGCTGCTAACTAGATGACTTATGTGGCCAAAAATCATGGAATTCTGTGGCTTTATTAGAACACTACGGAATACAATGTTAAAAATCCAAAGTTACACCCTTTACCGTGAAAATGACCATATAACAATCCTCGAAGTAAATTATATAAATCTAATGATATATTCTTAAAGTGTATGTAGCAGGGAGGAAAAGCCGACGGTCAATCGAAAATTTTGACCTTTCATATTAAAGATATTAGGCCAGTAAAAATCAGCCCCAAAATCTCCAAAGGTCAAAATAATTGCTCTTAAGTCTCTATTTTAACATACTCAAAGTCTACCAAAATCAACCTCTGCGAAAGATGTGTAAAGTTCACTTTTTCAAAATGGCAGCCAAAATGTCGTAAAAAATAGACAGTTGTGATTTCAATATTATATGAGTGTCCATGAGGGAATTGGGTGACATTTTGACCTGTAAATGCTCTTATGCCCTAACCGTTTCATAAATATTTATTTGTCTGCATAGTTTTTGTTCAAAATTTCAAAATGGCCGCCAAATACGTTCATTATGGGTTGTGAATACAGACAGGGCAATCAACTTTTCACCATAGAAGCTGAATCAGTATTAAAATAGTACATGTTAGTTATGAAAATGTTGCGCTTAAGTCTCTATTTTAACATACTCAAAGTCTTCCAAAATCAACATCTGCGAAAGATGTGTAAAGTTGACTTTTTCAAAATGGCAGCCAAAATGTCGTAAAAAATAGACAGTTGTGATATCAATATTATATGAGTGTCCATGTGGGAATTGGGTGACATTTTGACCTACAAATGCTCTTATGCCCTAACCGTTTCATAAATATTTATTTGTCTGCGTAGTTTTTGTTCAAAATTTCAAAATGGCCGCCAAATACGTTCATTATGAGTTGTGAATACAGACAGGGCAATCAACTTTTCACCATAGAAGCTGAATCAGTATTAAAATAGTACATGTAAGTTATGATCCACATATTATGTGTATCGGATACTTTAGAGTAAATATTTGAATGGTAATTGGATGAACGATCCTAATATAACATTCAATACAGCGTAGTCAAACATTTCTCCCACAAAGAGCTACAGGGTCGATTCTAAAGACCTATAAATCAGGGGTGATTCAAAAAGGTGATTTAACTGTCAGCATGACTGCAATATGACTGTAACTTATTTTTACTGTTCCACTTGAATAATTCGGGGCGACGATATACTTCGCCAGGGTCCGGGTCTCTCCTTAGGCTTGAGGATCGCTGATGTTTGATTATGCGCTCTGATTATCAGGCAGACGGCATCGGTTCAGGCTCGGGTGTGGCTTCGCCTATTAGGGCTGGTGGCCAGCGTTCGGAGCTGCCACTTGCGTCTGAGGGAGATACAGCTATACTTCATCGGCCAGTTGCAAGCGTGGTGGCATCCTCAGAGCCTCATAATTCCGGTCCCTCGGCAGCCCCACTCCTGCCTCTCCTGGTGGATAAATCAACTCAGTATGACAACATGACCGTTGTCCAAAAGTCCCAGCTATCAGCATTTGCAGGGAGACAGTGTCCCTTCTTCTGTAGTGTCAGTGGAGATGGTGCGGAGCTTGGACGGGGTTGACTCGCCGATTGCTTGTCGGGGTGGGTCAGTCCTCATCTCTCTTGTCTAATTGAGTGGCACCTCACTCAGTAGTATGCATGTATCGGTCCATCTTTCAGAGGTTAGATCGTCCCATCATAACCATTAGCTTCCGCCTTACTTCACCCGGGATTAAGGGCGGTAGGCGGGACACCATGTAGGAGAGTTGGGAGGGCATATTCGGTATAATGCCTTCCCTCCCATTGCCATGATCCTTCTGGTTCTGCTGAAGGTAGTCAATTCTTGGAACTGATTACTCCTTTTAGCCGCTTTCTCTGGCCCAAGCAGTGGATTGTTCTCCGCCTCCTGGATCTTCTCGTGGGAGAACCAGTCAGTCGTCTATGCGCGTAGATCTTCTCACAGTTCCGCCACGCCAACGGCACTAGGTACAGATGGAGGTGATTAATAACCTCCACCTGACTGTTTGGCGTACTTCCGCCAGTCCGTCCAGACAGCGGGCCATTAATATTCTATTGCTGCCCTTGCTGAAAGGCAAGGCAACAGTCAACTAGACAGAATTACGATTCGCGACTTCTACAAGTCACAGATTTCCTTACCACGGGGACCGTATGCCTTGTACCGCTTAAGCATACAATACTGTCATTTCAGCGATTCATCATGACTTGGGTGGGGGGGGTATATGACGGTCTTATCGAGTCCAGCACTTGCGGACCTCATTAAGAGCATGGTGACAGAAAGACCTCCAGTTCGCTCCCTGGTTCCGGAATGGGACTTCATGTTGGTGTTGCAGTATCTACCCAAGGCCTTCGAACCCACGGAGGACCTCTCTCGTTGCAAGACTTGACACTCAAGACTGTCTTCTTGATGGCAGTGGCCTGTGGTCGACATTGTTCAGTTATGTACATGTTCTGTCTATAGACGAGCACCACCCACGCTTCACCACTGGGGGGTAGTCTCTATCCTTCCCCGGCTGGGTTCCTGGACAAGAACCAGACCATGCCCTGTCCTTTACTCGTTACCCGCTGTGCCTCCCTGATCTGATTCTCATTGCGGGGTATATGTGATGAAACCGTCACGCCCAGTCAGGGCTCTGAGAGGGTACATTGCGCGTATCAAAGAGATCGTGGGAGGTAAGTAGAGTTGCTCAGTGTTTACCCCACTCAGAAGTGAGAGGAGATACGCAAGCGCATAATACTTACCTCTCAAGAACTGAGACTGACCCGCGTTTTAGGAGTTCCACCTCTCAAGATTATCATACGTTCGTACGTAGAGGGACACAAGAAACGTGCGTTAGTGGGGCGATATGTCGTTAGGGTTTGGTGATACCGGGCATCCCGTTCCTCTGGGGGTGTCAAAACCTTTTCTGTGGTACAGAGGGTTTCTTGTGGTCCCAAACTATCAGTTTGTGTTTACAAGTGCTAATTATTTAATTCCATATTTAGTGATTGAATAATGACCGTTCCAGCTATTTTGGCGGCCATTTTGAAAACTTACAAGTGAGAAAAAGTGATTAATCTTATTTCAGACCCTCAAGCATGGCTTGAAACATACGAATCGTGTTACTATTACTAATAAGTGACATAGTGAGTCTGTTTTCTATATTTTGTCCAGCATTTTAATCATTTTGGAGGCCATTTTGAAAAAAATCGATTTATCCATATTTCGCAGAGGTTGATTTTGGTAGACTTTTAGTATATTGATAAGGGCACCTAATAGAAATGTTTTCCGCAAAAAAATTCCATGTTGCAATTTGTTTGACCTTTTCAGCTGATTTTACTGGCCTATATGGATTTTTTTCCCAAAAAGACCTAATTTTTTTTTGGTGTTTTGGGAAAAAAATCCATATCTTCAATCTTAAAGGTCAAAATTTTCAATTGATCGTGGCTTTTCATCCCACCTACATACACTTTAAGTATAAATCATCAGATTTATAAAGTTTACTTCAAGTACTGTTAAATATCAAAAATATCAATTTTAAAGATTTGCCATAAAATGTGTATTAAATTGCGAATTTCAAAAAATCAAAATTATTTGATATCAGAATGGCATTCTTCGTATTCAGAATGCAATTCGATATGTCTGATGTGCTCTAATGTCCCACAATAAATACTGTCCAAACGTTCATACCCCTTAAAGGGGATCATAAATATTCTTGAATATGAAGAAATATGATTTTTTTTTTTTTGTCGGAGAGACCCACTGTAAATTTCCATTCCAATTTGCAGCAAAAAAGGGTTTTTTTTTCATTTGAAGATATGGCTTATAAAAAAAAAAAATTTAAAAACCGCATTTTAGCATTTGACTTTTTTGACCTGCTACAGGAAACAAACATTTTTTTTTGCCTTACATGCATCTGTGTAAAACCCCTCTAAATTGAGCCCTAATCTAACATCACCATTTTAATTTTTTGGAATATTTTGTGGACTATGATGATGTCCATGTAGACTAATAGTGATAGCTAAAGATATTGTACCATTGAATTTTGTGTAATTATAAGGTATAACTCAATTTTCAAAAATGCCTCCTTTGGCCCCCATGGAATGTGTCACATACTGGCATTCACATATTCAGATTTTTCACTTATGCAGCCAATTATGCAACCATGGCCAGATGAAAGAGGTTGGATTGTAGTATATAAATTATTGTATGCAGTACAGTACTATCACAAATTAACATGATTATTTTAAATAGAGATGATTCTTAAAATTCTTAATTATTATTAAGGGACCGTTCATTATTTCTACCGGAGGGGGGGGCCGGGAGCAGACAGAAAGTCACTGCCAAAAACTATATGACCCCCCCCCTTCTCCGATAATAAAAACCATATGCCCCCCCCCCCTCCGAGCTACATGAAAATCATATGACCCCCCCCCCCCCAACCAAAATAGAAAGTATTGCTGCGGAGGAGTGGTTACAGGGACACAGACCTTTGAATGCTGACTTTCTCGCTTTTTTCCCTTTTTTCATCACCATGTAGCAGTGATGTCAGTGTGCATTTCATTTATATAATAGGCACAGCTTCAAGTAGCTAGTGGATACTTAAAGCGCTGTGCACACGCGCAATGACGCACAATAGATGCGCGCATGGATCAGCTGCCTCAACGCATCACGTCACTGCCACATATCAGGCTGGAAAATTATGCCTCTACTGTTTTGTTTTTGCCACCCGGCTATCAGTATACCAATTTTTCACAAAAAGCACCTAAATTTACCCTAATTGTAGTAATTGGGCACTTTTCTCCAAATATTGGTCTTTACTGAATAGCCACCCATCAATATACCAAAATCGCTGAAAAGGACCCCAAAATCGTGGCACATCCTCATACCTTCAACTAGGTAGAACCCCACAGGGTATTTTAACTTGTTTTATTTATTTTTCTAAAATATTATTTATTTCACATGCATGTACACAGTTTTTGGTTCAAACTGCCACCCTGTGCTCCAGCTAGTAAACTGAGCTCAAAAAGAAACTTATATTTTCTTACAACTTCTGAATCACAAGGTCATATCTTAAAATACTGTCAATCAAAATGAACCAAAATTACACACAGGATTACTTTAATACTCTACTCAAAACACATGTCAGTAACCAAGCAGTTGTCCAACTGACACAACAGCACAATGCACTGTCATGGGACAGCTTCCTGGACTTCCTCCACTTTCACAGCCCAACATTTGACACACAGCCCAAAAAAAATCTGTGAGAATGCACACAAGATCCTTGCACAGATGATAAAACGGTGCTGCTTTCTGCTTTTCATACATTTTTTTCATGAAACAGGGCTGGGCTGTGAATGTGGTCCAGGTAGCTGTTCCATGTCAGTGCATTTTGCTGTTGTGTCAGTTAGATAACTGCTTGGTTACTGACATGTGTTAAGAGTAGAGTATTGAAGTAAACCTGTGTGTAATTTTGGTTCAATTTGATGGACAGGATTTCAAGATATGACCTTGTGAAAAATTATAAGTTTCTTTTTGAGCTCAGTTTACATGTACATGTACTTCAATACCACAGGTCCCTGAACAAACCACAGTGATATTATCCATACCACTACAGTTTTTGTCTCGCCTGAATGTTCAGGGAGAGACTTAGTAATCACTATGGTGTGTGTGTGTCCGTGTGTGTGTGTGTGTGTGCGTGTGTGCGTTCGGAAAAAGCTTGTGAACGCGTTATCTTGAGAACCGTAAGTGCTATGATGATGAAACTTTATAGGGGGTAGCATGACCAAAGGGTGTCGACCTGATTAGATTTTGAGCGCAAAATATGGTAATTAAGTACCTAATTTGCATAATTTATGCGTAATAAGCAAAATACCTTGTGAACAGATTATCTGGAGATCCGTATGGGGTACAGTGACGTAACTTGGTGGGGAGTAGCATGGCCAGATGTTCTCGACCTGATTAGATTTTCAGCGCAAAATATGCTAATTAAGTACCTAATTTGCATAATTTATGCGTATTTGATGCGTATCAAGCAAAAAAACCTTGTGAACAGCTTATCTGGAGATCCGTATGGGGTACAGTGACGTAACTTGGTGGGGAGTAGCGTGGCCAGATGTTCTCGACCTGATTAGATTTTCAGCGCAAAATATGCTAATTAAGTACCTAATTTGCATAATTTATGCGTATTTGATGCGTATCAAGCAAAAAACCCTTGTGAACAGCTTATCTGGAGATCCGTATGGGGTACAGTGACCTAACTTGGTGAGGAGTTGCGGGGGCCAGAGGTTCTCGACCTGATTAGATTTTGAGCGTAAAATATGGTAATTAAGTACCTAATTTGCATAATATATGCGTAATAAGCAAAATACCTTGTAAGCAGATTATCTGGAGATCCGTATGGGGTACAGTGACGTAACTTGGTGGGGAGTTGCGTGGCCAGAGGTTCTCGGACCTGATTAGATTTTCATGAGGTCAAAGGTCACATACAAGGTCAAATGTCAACTGAGGTCACCAAATCTTTTAATAATTAATTTTCAACTGTGCATCACATATCCCAATAACAGCTTGATCGGTCATGTAATTAAGGAAATATGACGACTTTAAGATAGTCGCTTTCTTTGTAAAGTATAGCAAAGTAGCACTTTCAATGAGTGATAACTCGTAAAGGAAGCATCTTTTTGTTTTGATTTATTTGATGAAATAGTTCTTTGGTATTGCCAAATTTGATTTTTCAGCGCAACATACTTTATCCAATTTCGTGAGGTCAAAGGTCACATACAAGGTCAAAGGTCAACTGAGGTCACCAAATCTTTTAATAATTAATTTTCAACTGTGCATCACATATCCCAATAACAGCTTGATCGGTCATGTAATTAAGGAAATATGACGACTTTAAGATAGTCGCTTTCCATGTAAAGTATAGCAAAGTAGCACTTTCAATGAGTGATAACTCGTAAAGGAAGCATCTTTCTGTTTTGATTTATTACTTTGATGAAATAGTTCTTTGGTTTTGCCAAATTTTTGGAAGGTCATTACGGGTCATCCGAGGTCACTCAGGGGTATCTGAGGTCAAGTTATTAAAAACTCGTATGGGCATGAAACTTGATGGGTACAGTCAACATTTCAAGGCAAATTTTGGAAGTTCATTTTGGGGTCACCAGGGTCATCTGAGGTCAAATTAGTAAAACTGTCGTATGGGCATGAAACTTGGTGGGTACAGTCATCATTTAAAGCCAAATTTTTGGAAGGTCATTTTGGGGTCACCAGGGGTCATCTGAGGTCAAAGTAGTAAAAACTGTCGTATGGACATGAAACTTGGTGGGTACAGTCAACATTTCAAGCCAAATTTTGGAAGGTCATTTCGGGGTCATCTGAGGTCAAATTAGTAAAAACTGTTGGATGGACATGAAACTTGGTGGGTACAGTCAACATTTAAAGCCAAATTTTGGGAAGGTCATTTTGAGGTTAACAGGGGTCATCTGAGGTCAAATTAGTAAAAACTGTCGGATGGGCATGAAACTTGATGGATACAGTCAACATTTAAAGCCAAATTTTTAGAAGGTCATTTCGAGGCCACCAGGGGTCATCTGAGGTCAAATTAGTAAAACTGTCGTATGGGCATGAAACTTAGCACGCAGTGGTACAGTCAACATTTAGAGCCAAAATTTCAGAAGGTCATTTCAGGGCCACCAGGGGTCATCTGAGGTCATATTAGTAAAAACTGTTGCATGGGCATGAAACTTGGTGGGTACAGTTACCATTGGCCAGATAATCGTGCCCAGCCGATAACCGCCAAATTCATTTACCTCTCTACCAACAGTTATCGCAAAAGCAGGCGGTCACAAAAGCAGGCGAGACTCGTGGTTCGAGAACCGCCTTGTTTTGCACCAAGAACAATCTTTCAAGTGGCAGGTTTGGAAACTTGGGGTCAAAATTATTATAATTCATTAGTTTTATGTAATTAGGCTCAAATGGCTGTAAAACGAGTTTATTTCATTTTTTAAGTTTAATCAAATTTAATTCAATCATACAGAATATAAAAATCAAATGAGTTTAATAAACTATCAAGCTGATTTATTAATTTTCAATCTCTTAGCCCCCTTTGGTGTAAAATGAATGAGTTGCAAAATCTTCTTCATCAGTATATTAAAAGGAATAAAAAGTAGTTTGTGACATGTTACCATAAATCAGTGATGTATAGTGGCGATTTCTTTTTAACATGGGGAGGGGGATGGGGTTGGAAAAAAATTCTTGAAGTATAGTGAATCCAGCACCTTTTGGCGACAAAATAAGTTTTACAAATGTGTGTGAAGCGCATGAAAAATATTGATTCTATGAAGCTAAACAGATGAAATATGGTGCAAAAGTGGAATAAATGCGGGAAGCACACGGAAATTTGCACTTTTGGGGCTAAAATGGGCAAATATGTGGTCAGAAACCTATATTCAGGCGTCAACAATGGGGGGATGATTGTATGGAGCATCCCCTCTCAAAATATTGGGGGGGATCTATGCCTATGGTGATGTATCGATCGGACTCAAGTACACTTTCTGCCGGACTCGGACACAAACAGACTCGGTTCGGCTCAAACTTGGACACAGAAGGTCCAATTACCCGGTACTTAATTAGATCCATGTGAAATGATTATAATCTAAAAATGTCAAAATAGATCTCAAATTTGATTCAAAATTTGTTGTCATTATAACCAACATATCCACAAAATTATTTAGATTTATCTGTCACTTCCCAGAATACTGTTATCGTTAAAATGAAATAATTGATAATTATACATATTTTAATTAATATTTTGACTATATAAAAATATCTCAAATTTCTTTCATTGAAATTTCTAATTCATTAAACTCTTGAAAGAGAGAAAACATGCACACAGACATGTACACCCCATCCATAGGGCTAGGGTGGCTGTGGTTTGTGTGTGTTCACTACTCAGGGGCAGTCACTGCACATTTGTCCTGAACATATTTTGTCCATCACACAACCATAATATAATTTCTGAAAGGGTGAATTTCTATTAGAATGATGATGATGATGATGATGATGTTATTTTTCTATAATGTATTTGAATACATTGCCCAAGTACAGTTTACTGTCATGGTGGTTTAGGCGAGTCTTTGTAGTTAACTAGGGTATGGAAATGACACCTGTGTGGGGTGGGGTTTGATAGTGGATGTGTATTGGGGGAGCGGTTTGGGGTGGTGTAGTTGTCTCTTTTCATAAAAGAACAAAGAAGAGTCTGACCACAGCATTGCTGTGCAGCAGCTTGATTATTCTAAATTCTCTATTATGAAAATGGCAGTGTACATGTATATTTATGAAATATATGGTTCAAAATTCTCTTATTTCAGCAAATTTGTATTGTACATTTGGCAAATTAGAAGCAAAATCCATTTTTGGAATGTTTTACCCAATGACCCATTTTTCAAAATGTTATAATAAATTACTTACTTTTGGTGCAAATTTATGTCAATTCACACTGTGGCAGGTGAAAAACAGGTGAGGCCCGACTTAAGTCCGGACCGTGAGGACCAAAGTGTCAGCCGACATGCAAAGCACAAATCTATGGTCAGGGGTCCAGGGGCAATGTTCCAGATGGGGGTCCAGGGCGAAGCCCCGAAGCTCAGGATTTTTGAGATGCAAAACCATCTGACCCCCCCTTTCAATAACTAAAAAACCATCTGACCCCCCCTTTTTGCCTGACAAAAACCATCTGACCCCCATGTATTCTCCGCCCCCCCCTCCGTGGAAATAATGAATGGTCCCTAATTCGCATTGATATGTTTTTGTAGTAGAGGATGGAAGAATTTCACAAAAATGTACACAACTTTCTAAGCCTCTCTTCATTTTATAATAAAACCTGAAAGCTCCCCAAAATGTGACCCATCATGGCATCACCCATGCCTGATGGCGTGCGCAAAAGGGGGGCAGGGGGCCATGGCCCCCACTTTTGATGGTCATTTGGGGGAAAAACATTAAAATTTGCTCCAAATCAGACTCCATTCAGGGGAACTGAACAACCTGCCCCCACCCCCCCCCCACCCCCACTTTCAATGTGCAGGGTCAGAATTTAGGCGTGAATCAGAGAATCGATGCTCACAAAGATTCTTGTAAACAGATTTGCGTGAATCAAAGTTGATTCTCGCAAACTTTTGTAGTTTAGTTGATTTGCGAGAATCAAACGATTCCCGCAATTTCATTCTGCACAAAATCAAGATTGATTCTCGCACTGTGAAATGAAATTCTGACCTTGAATGTGCTGCGCACGTCACTGGCCTGATTAACAAATACATGTACACAATACACCCATATTAATATTCTGTATACTGTAAAAACTTGATAGTTAGCATATGTGCTTACTATCAAGCGCTTTTGAAAACATAAAATTGTACCAAAATCTGGCGCTTTACCTACTGAGCTAATGGGGTCAAGACACACATTTGCAGGTTTACTCAAAAAGGTTTGTATGTAACCATGTGTATCAATGATTTGCTCAAAACCCTTTACACTTTTGTGGATGGGGCTCTTCATGTTTGCATGTTTTAAAAGCACTCGATAGTCAGCACATATGCTAACTATCAAGTTTTTACGTTATACATGTAAACTTTCCTAAAATTATGCATGTAAATATATATATATATTGTAAGACTTTTGTAGGTTTTTAAAACTTGTAGAATCATTAATAAATTAAGACCTATTCAGCTATTTGCTTACACGACTGTTTGATGTGATCATTTATTAGTTTTGCAAACAAAACATCATGTACAACCCAATTTTAGGCTTAAACAGCTAAAAGCGATATCATGCTAATGTATACAGATGCTTTTGAGTCAATTTCAACTTTAAATTTCCACTCTTTTACAAAATTATTCACTTTTACAGCATTTTTTTTAAAGCTTTTCGGATATAAAATGTATCTATTTATGACCAAATTGGTGGCGCTATTTAGTTACTGGAAATTACTCTTTCAAGCTTTTAACAAACAATTTCTTTTATTTTTTGATTAAATATGTTTATAAAATTTCTTTGCTGCTTTTCATGCTTGTTCCACCTATTCCATCTGTTTTAAAGGCAGTATTGATCACATAACCTTGCAAATAAATATAATATGATTAAGGATCAATAGTGCCATCTATAGTTTGCATTTAGTTAATAATGAAGCCAATTCTCGCTATTCACAATAAAGCCGCCAGCAGTTTGCGATAATAATCGTGATGTATCATGGGAAAAGGTCGACATCCAAGTCCGCACAATACAAATATTACCATGCTATTACATAGGAACACGTGACAATATTTTTTAGTTTGTCAATATAACGGTATTACACGCAAATCGATAGAGAAAAAATTAATTGTGCACATTTCAAATCACATTATTAAGTATTATTGAGTATCGATTCGCGTGTAACACCTTTATTTTGACAAACTAAAAAATATTGTCACATGTTCCTATGTAATAGCATGGTAATATTCGTATTGCGCGGACTTGGATGTCGACTTTTCCCATGATACATCACGATTACATCGCAAACCGCTGGCGGCGCCCTTATTGTGAATAGCGAGAATTCTATTTACATCAAACAACCGTTCGGAAAATTGCAAAAATCATCAACATTCAATTGTTTGCACCTTTGTTAGTAGCAAAGATATGTTCACATAAGCTGCTACATGTAGTAGTTAAGCTGAAATCTGTGTATTAAAGACAAAATAAGGCATTTTACATGAAACTGTAATCAGTGACGTAGATTTCTTTTTGACATGGGGGGATGGGGTTGGGAAAAATGTCTTTGGATACAATTAAATACCTCTGTTGTGTTATTTTATCAATTGCTTACAATTCATATGCAAAATAAAATCTTTACTAATAAACAAAACAATACTATGTCAGTTTGTCTAAATTGTCTTACTGTTTTATTATTTGTGTTATAAGGACAGATTATTAAGTCAGTGGCACTCGGGGCTAAGGATACATAATGGGGGGAGTGTATTTCAGGGGGGCAAAGTCAACAAATTTTGCGCAACATTTTATTATGTTTTTACTAGGGGAGTAACATGATTTTGATGGGGGGCATATGCCCCCTGTGGTGCTGCCACCCACCCCCACCCCCCAATTCTTAAAAAAACAATTGGGCACGGGTTATAAACTTTCAAATGATTTTGTGCGGACTTGGAGGGGGCACCGTGGGAATCGATGATGGCAGTCAATTCGGTGCCGGGTTGCACCCATGGCATGTCCCCATCGCTACACCACTGGAGTAAGTACATCAAATTTTATCATTACAGCTTTTGCTAGTACGCAAATGAATTGAAATAAGACTACTGTCCAAGTGGTGAAATAGTTGGACAGCGACAGTCCTGAAAAAAAGGTTGGCACACTTTACCTGTCTTTTGGTATCAGTGGCGTAACTAGGGGCACCAAATTGACCAATTCTGCCCCCCTCCAAGCGATAAAAGTCAAAATTTTCACACGCTTCATGCGCATTTCAGCACAAAATCTATTGAAAGAACATTTTAAAGACTTAATTAGTAGTAGGCCTTATTTGTCCAAAATTTTGGGTAATTGTTTCAAGAATTGGGGGGGGAATTATGTATCCTTAGCCCTGGGTGCCACCGTACCCCTACGTACGCCACTGCCTGCGTCTAAGATATTCACGGGTGGGGGGGTAGGTAGTACAAGGAACTTATATGATGTCCTCATTCACAAACTGATACTATCTGTCGAGCGATCCGAATTATGAGCCATACAAATTTACGTGGTGCATGGTGAACTAGGGGGTAGGGGTGCCAATTTTGTTTCTTGCCCGGCGCTACCAACGCTAGTTACGCCACTGCAAACAAACAAACACATCAATATGACACACACGATACATACCAAGTGCAACTCAAATAATCCGAAGGCGAGAACTCGCCACATTTGAAAAACTCGGAAAAAAAAATCCTGCACTACAAAATTAATTCGGCAATTTCGACCTACAAAGTGGTCAGATATTTCAAAGTTTTGGTGGTGTGCGCCCGTAAGATGTGGGTGACAGCAAGGGGACACGGGTACCATGGGTACGGGGGCCATACCATACAGTGCCTGCCTACATGCATGTAAGAAAGTGAGAGTAGATCTACTCTCACTTCTCACCAGGGTTCGCGTTTTAATGCGTCATTGCGTCCTGGACGCAAAATTTTGAAAATGGGTAAATATGGACGCACTGAATTTCTAAATCCAAGGAGGTAAAAGGATAAAAAAAATCTCAACTGGACGCATCCAAATCGCAGCCGGATTTACTGTGTAGAAATAAAAAATCCTCCCATTTAACAATGTCAACTGTTTATCTACATAAATGTGTCATTAATTTTCAAAATCGGCCACAAAAAGTCGTTGTTTTTAGGAATATCCAAGGCTGGGCGCCGTCAATTTTCAGTTCATATCGTCGCCGGTCATTATTTTTCAACTTTCAGAAAGTCCGGCATTCTAGGCCCCAAATTGCATAATATGCACATCATTTCCCAAGCAACTGAACCCCTAAAATGGTGAATTATGGACTAATTTACTTCAATAATTGATATATCACACAGTAATACTGATTTGTGAAGTAGAATTTACAGTAAACTTCAGATGTTTTGCCGTATCGCGAACTTTATGAGATCGAGTCTACCATGTTTGTTTTAAGATAAACAAAGATATACTGCCCTCTCCAGGCAGTATAAAATTAATTATTGACCACTGAGCCTCAGCAGGCGGTAGACATGGAATATATAGATAATATAAAATGAAATAAAATAATTAAATTAAATTAGATTAAATTGGATTAAATTAGATTAAATTAGATTAAATTAAATTACATTAAATTAAATTAAATTAAATTAAATTAAATTAAATTAAATTAAATTAAATTAAATTAAATTAAATTGTTAAAAATTAACTTTTTTGGTATTTTTCAATTTTTTTTATTTTTAAAGATTTTGGCGTTTTGGACCCTTTGTTTTTAGGTTTGGACGCCCTATTTTCAGACTAAAGGTGGGGTTAAGGGGTCCAAATAGCTTCCACTGGACCCCCTGTTTTAACCAGGCACCGCTAACCCTGCTTCTCACAAGCCTCCAGAGAGGTAAATAAGGATAATTTACTGGGTGGGCAATTTAATTTATTTTTGCCCTTAAATTAGGGAAAATAATTTACTGGGTGGGCAGCAGTAATTAATGGCATCCAGGCATTTGGATTTGTGGAAATGTATACCTGTTTTTACGTAGAATTTGTCTTTGATGTGAAAGTGGACTTTACCCTCCCCCTAAATGCATTTTATGCCGATATTACATGTAGCTTATTCAACAACTTTCAAGAAAATTATCATTCACTATTACTCCATGGTAGAAAAAAAGCAGTAAAATTAGATGGGAAGGGTAATATTTTTATTTGATATTATAGTGAAATAATGTTTTGACTCTTACAGATTAAAGAAATGTAAATTTAACAATAAATTATACCTGTAGCTACCTGTTTTGGATGAGAGGCATTTTCAGAAATGTGTTGAAATCATTTGATAAGAATTTATGAAAATCTGTTGAAAACGAGAACAAAACTATATCTTCTAAAATATAAAGTATTGTCAAACCAGTATTTGACCAGGTATTTCCCAGTAATTTCCGGTATCATAGATACCACTTTTCCTTCTTTTGCCTGAATTCCTTCTTTTATAGAGTCGAAATCTCCGCAGTTCAGCCCATTTTGGGAATTTTTATCCAAATTTACACATTATTTCAGGTTTTTTCCACAAAGTTTCAGGATTTTTGAGTGGCTGTGTAAGTGGCATCCTGAGCTGCGGTATAAGTTGATATTCCCCGGTATTTTCCATGCACCCAAGCCGGTAAATGAACTGACTAGAATTTGGCAATATATGGCCAACCCTGAATTATATTAACCTATTTCCCAACTATAATTAAAATGTTTATTTTGCCAATTCTTAAATTAAAGTACAACATAGGCCCCAATGTTGCACAAAATAATTAATCCCAGTCGAAATGTGTAACAAGTAATGAACAAATTTCTTTCAACATTAAAAATTTAGATTGATTGCGGAAAATTATTTTCATAATTATATTTATGCATGTTCATAGACTTGAAATGAGTAATGTATGTCTGGGTTATTAGTTTCAAATAATATTTCAAGTCTATTAAAAACACGCCTCATTCAAGAAATTTATGGGCTCAATGATATCTTTCAGGTCTTGTGTGGAAATTGCTCAAAATAATATTAATTTTTAGCTTCCTATGAAATGTGTGATATTTAGGCCTATTCCTACTCCAAAGTTGTAAACATGGTAAATGAATAAATTAGCAGATGTTAAGAAAAGATACCTCACTTTCATTATTCAACATCATTTTCAAAATACAAAGTACAAGTTGATTTCAAGAGATGCACCATGGTATAAGTCTTATGATAATTATTAAAAGGTGCCCAATTTTTCATGGGCAAAATAATTTACTGGGTGGGCACTTTTGGGCAATGGGCAAGTTGAATTTACTGGGTGGGCAAAATAATTTACTGGGTGGGCAATTGCCCACCCAGTTAACGCGGCTGTGTACTCTAGACATTGTTTCTTTCGCAAAATTGAGTTTTTTTGATATATTTGTACGTTGTTATGTTTTTTATAAATACAAGGAATGAAAATCCAGATTTGTAAACTCCAACTGCAATATTTTAAGGATTTTATTCCACTATTCCACTCGTGTTTGAAATTGAAAAGGAAAGAAAATCTTTGTTGTACCAGCAGGGTACTCGCGCGCAACAACGCATCGCGTTGTGTATCGCGGAATTTGTTAACGCACAAATACGCTACACATACGCGATGCTTATCTGCATGCGCGGCGCATCTTATGGAAACACCACGGAAGCACAAAAACCTAGTGGTCAAATGGCTCCGTTTTAGCTGATAAAATGTGGGTTTTTTCAAGTTCTTTCCCCGATTTAAATATCAAGTTATGAATGGATTTCGCTCAAACTTCTCAAGGGGCCGTGGATTTACCCGATATTTATGTAATGTAAGGTAAAAAAATAAAAAAACTGCCGCATTCTCCTGCGAGATTCGATGAAAGTGCAAAATGTGACCACTTTAAACTTCAACGGCCATTATTTCAATGTTCATTTTCTCGGTAAAATGACGATTTAGGTACACGATAACTCTATAATAAATATAGCATCTATAGGTAAGCAAATATGATCATCGTAAAAAGCATGATCGACTCAAGAAACGGTTTTCTCATTTTTTTATATTTTGGTCTATTTCCGATTTTAGGCATCGTTTTTTGCAAATAGGCGTTTGTGAACTTTAAAAAGTTCAATTTGATGCCTTATATGGTCAATATCTCAAAAAATAAGGCCAATATCAAAAAAATAAAAAAAGCGTTTTTGGAATGGAGCCTCAAGATTGAGCTAAAACAAAATAAAATTTTTTGGAAAGAGTGTTTTTTGTTATGATGTACCTTACAAATATTGCCAAAAACTCACTTTTTGTGATTTTCTTCATAATTGTTGTTTTTACGCCAAATCTGTATTTATATTAAGATTTATTGATGTCTTGCCTTCATAAAATGTATGTATACTTTTATATGTCTTATGAATAATTACAAAGTTATTGCAGTTTTACTAAATGCATGTCTGAGAGTACACAGCTGCCTTAACATGTTATTTACCTCCCTGGTTAACTCCACTCATGCACTGAGTCCTCTGATCATAGACATAAGGCCAATTACAATTGATTCTTAGTTTCCTGTTTCCCGCCCGCGTCCAAAATAGAGAATTGCAAAATATTTAATTATTTTATTTATATTTTGGATTTTCTCTTTGAAAATAACTTTTAATGACTACCATTTGCTACTTTCTGACTTTGATCCTATCATCTATAATGATGAATAAACATAGAACCTAATTGTACCATTACTTATGTATAAAATCAAACATAGTAGTAAAATAATTAAATGCATGCTCCTTGTCAAAATGGCTTGATGTAGGCTGCGACCACTTATTTTAAAATAAAGAAAATAAAAGATACTTAATAATTAATAATTAAAAGTCGCCTCATACCTGGTTTTCAACCATGAAACAGGAAACTAAGAATTAATTGTGAAGGGCCTAATCAAAACAATAGGTTACATGAATGGGGTTGGGTGGGGAGTAACACATGCATGGATCCAGATAGCAAGTGCCCTAAATTGTAGCCTGGCCCAGGGCCCTGAAAAAGGTAAATCTAGTCCTGGCTACATAAAATGTACATATGTATGCTACACACAGGGTAGACCTACATTGTCATGATTGTGACAGCTTCCAGCCTATGCACACTGTATGCCACTCATATAATGTGTACTACATGTAGCATTCACACTCTGACTGATACAGAAAAATAGCAAACTGGAAGTAAAACATTTCAAGAAATTGTTGTTTGCGGTGATATTTCAAGTTATCATGTTTTGATATCATTATTATAGCATTATTTTATTCATCATTTTAATATTTCCCATCCAAATACACTCCCCTAGCACAAGTGCACACATAAAAACTACATTTTCCCACCACATGTCCTTGGGCAGTGTGTGCATTTGAGTCAAATGATACAGAGTTCCTTCACCATACCATGTTTACAGTAATTTATGATTTATTGGAGCTTATAGGCAAAATATTAATAATTATCCAGATGTGCATAATTAATGAAGCTTAATGATAATAATTATATTAAGGGAAGGGTATGAACGTTTGGACAGTATTTATTGTGGGACATTAGAGCACATCAGACATATCGAATTACATTCTGAATACGAAGAATGTCCTTCTGATATCAAATAATTTTGATTTTTTGAAATTCGCAATGTAATACACATTTTATGGCAAATCATTAAAAATTGATATTTATATAGTGAAGCCGCCCCCTAATTTGCATAATTAATTAGCATTTATGCAAATTAGCTCATTAATTATGCAAATATGCAAATTAGAGGGCGGCTTCACTATATAATACATTAGAACATATTAGACATTTCGTCGACGGGTCCTTAAAGAACTTTAGCAAAATTACCCTCGATTAGAGAAAAGCGAGGGTAATTAATTTTGTTTCACTGGTTTCATTTTCTGATATTGGATTTCATAATTTGATCTTATATACCTCGACACCTGCTGATGTTTGACCTTTTGCATGTCAGCACATTCCTGGTGCTCTGGAGGTCAGCTGGGCAGGGGAGTGAGTTTCTGGGCTGGAATTACCAGAGGGCATAAAGTATGGTGACCCAAGTGAAGTCCAGCTGGTTAGGATGACAGATTGACCACTGTGTTTTAAGACTAACTTTCATGCTCATGGCAATTGCCATGGCAACTGGCTGTCAAAGCTGAAAACATTTGAAGAAAGCATGGATTCAAAAGTTTTAAGGATATGTACATGAAATGAAACACTTTGACCAAGTTTCAGGGCAAAAGTATGCAAAAGTACCCTGAACATTTATGCATTGATTTTTAGCAAAATATTGGCAAAAAATACATATTAATGAGCCTTTCCAGTCCTTTTAGCTCATTAACTATATTGATTATTGACAAAAACAATAGGATACAAAGAAAATATAAATTGATGTATTATGGAAACCGTATGTCCGATTTGCTCCAAACAAAAGGCATATTGATCAGTGTACTTTACCCTACTCAATTAATCTGTTTAAAACATGTTCAAAGCATTTTCTAATTTCTAGAAAATGCATCCAATACCACCTTAATGTCAATAATCAATAACAATAGCTTTGCTTATACCCATGTACTCATAATGGGACTCATACAATGTTTCTAGTCCCAATATCTGTACCCGTACCCAGGGCCCGTACCCGTACCCATACTGGGACCCATACCCGTACTCGAGTCCCAATTTCCGTACCCGTACCCGTACTCATAGCTCCGGACCCGTAGGGAGAGTGGGGTAAGTTGAGCCAGGGGGTAAGTTGAGCCACCCCCTCTAGAAAGAAAATTAAAAACTTATCTTACTTTGCAGTTCCACTTATTTGTATATGACATAACAGAGGCTTCTCAAGTGTAATATGGAATCGCTTGCACATAGGGTAAGAAAGCTGCATTAGAAAGTTCATTTTTCGCACTTTTGTCGAACTTAATAGCAAAAACCAATTTTTTTCATGTTTCACCCAGAAAGAAAAAGGCTAAAATGATAGCATTCTGGATATTGAGGATGTGATATATGAACACTATTTTAGAAAACTATTTAAAACTGTAACAAGTTTTAGTCAGGTGGGAGGCTTGGTTGTTGACAAAAAGGGTCACATGGGGTAAGTTGAGCCACAAGCCATGGGGCAAGTTGAGCATAGGAAAAACCTGCAGAAATTTCCCCAATTTTTTTATTCAAAGTAAAATCTTGTCAGAAATTACTTGTATGTAATATTTAGATCAAACTACTTCTATATCAAACTATTTTTCGAAATAAATACCTGAAAACAACAATTAAAAAAAAGGCAAAATTGAATTTCACAGCTATGGCATATACTGTGCATTTCTATGGTGGCTCAACTTGCTTGTGATTGGCTCAACTTACCCCACCGTTGGGGTAAGTTGAGCCAATTTGCAAATGATTTTTTTTTTTTCACTGTGCGAAAGTGCAAAATATTGATTACAATTTTGTGGTATCATAACCAAGTAAACATACATATGTTTCATTTGCAACACTGCATTTGGGTCCTGCTTTATTTATTTGAGCGTAGTGAAAGTAAATGTAAAAAGTGGCTCAACTTACCCCACTCTCCCCCTACCCGCACCCTATTTTGGGTTCGGGACCCGTAGCCTACCCGTACTCATGGCTTCGGACCCGTACCCGTACCCATGGCCTGGGACCCGTACCCGAACCCATGGTCTGGGACCCGTACCCGTACTCATGGCTCGGACCCGTACTCATGACGGGTCCCAATACTACAAGTCTGGCTGGCACCATCTATAGCTTCAAGCTGCTTCAGTCGGCGGAGCTCTGCACTACAGACAATAAAAAGGCACGTAAATGTCACATTTTATAAACTTAATACATTTAATATCGCTCATTCTACAAAATCCGGTGCCAATCCACTGTAAAAATTGAAAAAAATAAAGTTGTTCAAAAAGACCTGCTTTTTGTGTTTTTTAAGAGCAAATGTATCACTGCTTTCAGATGTAAAAGATTGTCAACACCACTTGTAACACTGTTGGCAGGGCACCCTTTTTAAAGGGTGCCACTTGGAAATTTGGAAAATCCTTAAAAGGGTGGGGGTTTAAACTTTGTTGGTAAAAAGGGTGGATTGATATAAAGGGTGGGAGTAAAATAAAAAGGGTGGGAGTGCCAGCTTGCAATATATTTTCATTGAATGATAAAATCATCCTAGAATAAGTGCCAAACCACAAGAATTTAAACCACTGCCAGCAAACCATATCGCAAGATAAAATTCCATTTGATGCATGTTTACATCCACTAGGCTACCGTGTGATGATAGGTGCAGAATTTGGCGTACTTGATTTACTTCGAACCAAACTGCCCGTGACTTCATCAATGTATACAAATAGGGGAAAAAAGCAGTGGTGGGGGTCAGGAATTTTCAGTATAAAGGGTGCCTCAGCAAAAAGCATGGGGGTCAGGAATTTTCAATATAAAGGGTGCCTCAATAAAAAGGGTGGGGGTAAAATAAAAAGGGTGGGGGTCAAACCCCACTGCCAAGTATGTGTATATTTTTCTTTCAGGAAGTCATGATGTTTTTTAACACTAAAACTCAATGTAATGTGAGCTACGTTACCGGCTATAAAATGGGCTGGTTTTACTTAATCCAAGGTCATAAAAAGCAAACGAAAGATCACTTGAGTGAAATGTAACACCGATTTCACCATTTCATAGAAGTTTTGAAGATGTATAAATGAGTGCGTAACGTAGCTCACAGTAACGTAGTTCACGGGTTTTAATGTTTTTGATGTGATTTGCCAACGTTAGAATGTTATGTCGGTTAATTCTAATATAAATGGGGTTCGATCACTGGTACCTATCACATATTATTAGGAAGTACTTGTTATACAAGTGCATACTATGGAATTCTGGTAACGTAGCTCACCAATCTTAACATGGTCGGTCGAAATTTCAATGTTTACAACATTTCTATGCCAAAATGCTACAGCATCACGATTTTTACTGTTATTTTAAAAACCTTTGAGTGTTTCCTTTCAAAAACAGTAAACTACGTTGATACCTCTGTTTTACGTCTTTCCAATAACGTGTGTTAAAAAGGGGTAACGTAGCTCACAGCGTTTTGGTGGAAAGTGCAATTTATTTTAGAACTACACAAAGACGTTTTAATCACTAAAAAATAATGTTGATATGCAATATGATGGCGCCTTATCTAATTAAAAAACAACAAATATGTAAAGATATCGCATTTATTCAAAGAAAATATTAAGGATCAGATTTGACACTTGAGCAGTGGAAACGCAATTTTAGCGATTTTCGAGCCTTTGCAAGGGTTAATCAGGCTGAAGAAAGCATTTAAAGTATGGACAACTATATATGTCCGTGTAGATCTCGTTTAGTTCTACCAGAAAAACAACATATTTGATGCCCTAAATGCTCGACAAAGTTTTTGTGGACCAAAGAATGGAAAAAGGGCTATTGGCACCGGATTTTGTAGAATGAGCGATATCACCCCCATTGTTGTATAAAGAAATCGCGTACAAAATATACCAGTTTATACCTATATACAGAACAGAACTTTGATTTATGCATCAATTAAACATGCCTGTACACTTCCACTGGTTCGAACAGGCTCCGTCTGCATGCCATGACTAGCGCCATCTATACGAGCTGAGGCCAAATTTAAATAACAATACGCTATTTAAATAACAGTGCAGCTCATGCTAATGAGATAGTGCCGTTTCCTACCAATTATTCCATGGTGACGGGTCTCTCCATACAACAAATGAACCTTCTGAATGTTTAGTCAGCAGGGCGGTTTTCCGCAAGTCGCTAACTTGTGTGGGTTGCGCGCATTTAAATTGCAGGTGTGCCATCGTTTTGTTTTAAGTCTGCGTCAGTATCATCATTCTGCTTGAAGTCTATTGTGTCTACAGTGTCCCCATTTTGCTGGAAGTTTACAGTGTCATCATTTTGCTTTAAATTTACAGTGTCATCATTCTGCTTTAAGTTTACCGTGTCTTCTCCCATGGAGTTCCATTTCTTCAATGTTCTTGGAAAAATGAATATTTAAAAACATCTTTTCTTGCAAACGGCACTTCTGCTTTCTGCTTCCTAGTCCTAGTGGCAGTTATTTGCGAAGGCTTAATATACGTCTCCTTGTTTATACCAACCAAGTTGTCTTGAATTTTGTGTAACATATTTAGTCGAGCACTTTCCTCCGCTGCTCGAGTGTTTCCCAACCAAGCTCCGCTATCATCTTGGTGACGCTTGCTTCCCTCTTGTAGTTCCTCATGCAGAAGCGAGCTGCTTTTCTCTGAACCCCTTCTATTTTCTTGATTTGTCCGCTTTGTAGGGATCCCATGCACAGCTTGCATATTCAAGTTTGGGTCGAACTAAGGTGATGTAAGCAGTTGTCTTTACCTCCTTTGGGCAGAACCACAGATTTCTTCTAATCATGCCCATAGTACGATTTGCCTTTTTCACTGTGTTGTCTACTTGTTCAGCCCAATTTAGCTTGTCATCAAGCTGTACTCCTAAGTATGGATGAGAGTTAGGAACCTGGAGTTTTTGGCCACAGAAGATGTAGTCTCTGTGTGGAGGTTGCTTTTTATGCGATATCTCCATAATGGAACACTTGGTGGGATTGAAACTCATCTTCCATGTTGACTGCCATTTCTCAAGCTGTTTAAGGTCATCTTGCAAGGAATCCATGTCTTCCTCTGAGGAGATATTTGAGTACACCAAACAGTCGTCAGCGAAGAGACGGACATTATTTTGTATATTATCTGGGAGATCATTTATGAACAGAAGAAAGAGCAGCGGGCCCAAAACTGTCCCCTGCGGTACCCCTGACAGGACTGGTTTCGGAGTTGACAAATTTCCCTCGCATGCTACTCTCTGGGTGCGTATGGTAAGAAAATTCTTCATCCAGTCCAGCAAATTTCCTCTTATGCCATAATGATTTAGTTTGCCCAGTAGTCGTTCGTGCGGCACCTTGTCAAACGCCTTGGAGAAATCTAAGATAGCCATGTGGATAGTCTCACCTTTCTCCAAGGTTCTGGCAATGTCATCCACTGTCAATATCAGCTGAGTTTCAGTAGATCGTTTGCTTCTAAAACCATGTTGTGAATCCACAAGTATGTTGAATTTTTCCAAATGCTTCATAACATGGGAATGGATGATGTGTTCCATTATTTTACAAACAACACTGGTTAGGGAGACAGGACGGTAGTTTTCAGGAGCAGCTTTGTCCCCTTTCTTAAATACACCGCAGATATTCGCTTCTCTCCACTGCCTTGGTAATACTCCCTGGTTTACAGAAGTTTGGAATAGGTCTGTGAGAATGGGTGCTAGTTCTGCTGCAAACATCTTAAGAAACCACGGTGGTATTTCATCGGGGCCTGGCGCTTTGTTTGGTAAAAGGTCTTGCAGTTGTTTAAGCACGCCCTTTTCAAAGATGACAAGCTCGGGTACATCAGGGATGTTTTCCCCGCTCAGTGTTGGAATATCTGTGTCGTCCTCCGATGTGAACACACTCGAAAATTGGTTGTTTAATGCTTCAGCTTTCCCCTCTCCATCGCTGATAATTTTATTATCGACTTTCAGGTCTGAAACCCCTGTTTCATTGTTACCAAGTCTCTTTATATATGACCAGAATTGTTTAACATTTTCTTTCATGGCAGTAGTGAGATTGTTTGACACAAACTCCCGTTCGGAAACTTCCAGGGCTTTCTTAAGCTCTTTCTGACTTACAACAAACTTGTTCCAGTCCTCTGTCTTCTGGGTCTCTTTAGCTTTATTGAAAGCTCGTTGTTTCTTACGCCGGAGTCTGTGGTGGGTTCTATTGAACCATGGTAAACTATTCTGTTTAGCTGCAGTCTTTTTCGGGATATGTCTTTCCATAACCACTTTGATCTTGTTTTCCAGTGCATCCCATTTATCTTGCACAGAGGCATTACCTAGGCTGAAGTACTCGTCTTTGAAGGTCAGAAATTCTTTACTGATGGACTCTGTGTCAGCTTTACGACGGACATAATATCTGCGCCTGGGTTGTCTTTTCCACTTAGCCCTCAGGTCGAAATCGGCGAGAACAATATCGTGGTCGCTAATCCCTGGTACCACAGTAGTCTCCTTTATCAGACTTGCATTGTTTGTAAACACCAGATCCAGAATACTTTTCTTCCTAGTTGGTTCCTTGACATGTTGCTCCAGCCCAAATTCTGTTATGGTCTCTAGCAAAAGTTCAGCTGTTTCTTTGGAAGCAGGATGGTTTTTGATGACAGTACCCTCTTTCCAATCCATGTTTGGCTGATTGAAATCCCCAGTCAAAATTATGTTGTACCCTTTAGCCTTGCTATTTATCTTCCCAAGGGATTCACCTAAGTCAATAACTGTCTCTCTATCGTCGTGTCTTGGTTTTTGTAACATGTTCCCAGAAGAAGTGAGCGTCGGCCCTGTAGCTCGAGTTGATTCCACATTATTTCACTGTCCACCTCGAATTCTGATTTCTGAGTCATGATCACATCTTTTTTACAGGCAATAAGTATGCCTCCATGACCACGTCCCTTTCTGTCTCTTCTGAAGACATCATAGGAGTCTGGAAATATTTCAGAAGTGTTGATGTCAGCTGTTAGCCATGTTTCCGTACCTTGGATAATGTCAGGGTTATATTGTTCAATAAGGATTTTTGTTTCACAAGTCTTGTTTGTAATACTTTGAAAATTGATTAACATGATGCATAAAGAGTCTCTGCTGTTTTTTTCTTCTTCATGCGTTTTGTTTTGTTTTCTGGATCGATCAACGTCCACCGGGTCTTGGGTCTCAAAACCTTCTTGAGTTTCCTCTTCATTTCCATCTTGGTCTTCTAAAACTGAAAATTGGTTACTGGTATTACATCCAGATCCATTGAAGATTGTGTCTGAAAAGTTCATGACGTCACAAATCGGACAAACCCAAAGGCATGATTTACCAGATAACTCACTGTAGGTTTCGTTGTCAATATCACCACAAGATGCATGCACCCATTTCTTACAGCTATCACACTCCACTCCATTGTGGTAACTAGTAACTGGTGTATCACACATTCCACATGGGGCAGGCTTGCATAGTGGACACAGCCATGTATGGTTAGCTTTCAGAATTAGATTATAGTCTTTAGATGTTAACTTGGCACATTTTGCATGATACTCATCGTCGCACTCTGCACATTTTATTTTACGACGATTTTTGGCAATTGAGATCTCACAAACTGGACACGAAGCAGGCCCTGGATTTAAATTTATGTCTCCTGCTAGCAGCAGAATAATGCAGAAACCATTGTGTTTATTTGGTCGTAGCTGAAATTTGCCAAGTTTGGGCTTGGACAAAATGTTATATACATTTACGTACGTAGTTACACTCGATGAACAGTCATCCCTGGCAATTTGATGACAAAAACCCCCATCCCATGGGCAGCTAGAAGTACTAAATGAGTACTTAAATACACTGTCACTTTCAAGCAGATTTGGTTTGCTGTGCACTTTTTTAGTACATAACTTCAACAGCAAACACATGTAGATCACATTTGCAGTAAACTTCTGGATATTCATAATGAAGGCACACACTATAGTTTATTGATGGTATATGGATGACAACAAATACAAAGTCTATGATGATGAAATTGGATGATGAATGGATGACACCAAATATAGATGAATGCACAAATTTTGCACTGTCAGATAATGAAAAAGATTACTTTCCTTTCTCCACACTGCCTTTTAGTTGACGCTTAACTGCCAAATTTTTCCCCGTTGTCTGCAATCCAAGATGGCCGACGTTCTCCCGCCGCTACTTTTGTTCTCTAGATACACCAAAAATGCAGAAATATCAAATACACTGTCTGATCACTAGTTCACTATACCACATTTAACACAGATATCCAAAGATTGTGATGATATTGGTAATACACTTATCTCGATGATTTATTTTCTGGTAACCTGCTTTACACTCGCTTTTGCACTGGTTGATGGGCGTGGTCATTGAATGCCAATTCAATTTTTCTGGTGAATTTACTACACATAAACACTTTCACTGTTACTGATGATGGATGTCACATACAGTTGCTAACTAGTCACAAAAATTTTGTACAAAGTCAAGATAATGAAAAAGGTTACTTCCCTTTCTTGAAGCTGCCTTGTAGTTGATGCTTGCACTGCTGAATTCTTCACCGTCGTCTGCAATCCAAAATGGCCGATGTTTCCCGCTGCTACAGAAGGTCTCTAGATACACCAAAAATGCAGAAATATCAAATACACTGTCTGCTCACTAGTTCACTAATGCCACATTTAACACAGATATCCAAAGATTGTGATGATATTGGTACTACACCTAGCACGATGATTAATTTTCTGGTATCCTGCTTTACATTCGCTTTTGCCCAGGTTGATGGGCGTGGTCATTGAATGCCAATTCAATTTTTCTGGTGAATTTACTACACATAAACACTTCACTGTTACTGATGATGGGTGTCACATACAGTTGCTAACTAGTCACAAAAAATTTTGCACAAAGTCAAGATAATGAAAAAGGTTACTTCCCTTTCTTGAAGCTGCCTTGTAGTTGATGCTTGCACTGCCGAATTCTGCACTGTTGTCTGCAATCCAAAATGGCCGACGTTTTCCCGCCGCTACAGAGGGTCTCCCTAGATACACCAAAAATGTAGAAATATCAAATAACACTGTCTGCTCACTAGTTCACAAATGCCACATAAAACAAAATATCTGATGATTGTGATGATAATGGTATACACTTAACTCGATGCTTGATTTTCTGGTAGTCTCCTTTCACTCACTGTACTGTCGTTCAATGGTGGGCGTGGTCGTTTTTTGCTTAAATTTTTACACATGTAAATACTGCACTGTTACTGAATGATTGCACTTTACCACATGGATTTCACATACAGTTGCCAGCTAATCACAAATATTGCACAAAGTCAAAGATAATGAAAAAGTTTACTTCCCTTTCTTGTAGTTGAACTGTCTTGCTGTAGATGCTTGTACTGCCGAATTCTTCACCTCGGCAGTACAAGCATCTACAGCCACGATTGCGCCATCGAATCGGGCATCGAATCCAACAAGACGATATAATTTTAACTATAATTATAAATGCCTGAAAATTACTACAAAAAGGATTCCAGTACAAGGTACGGTAAGTACGATTTGCCAATTGCTTCATCAAGGTACCACAGGCACATACTGAGGTTTTAGAAATCAAACAGTACCTAAATCGTTAAGCTTAAATTTTGCATTCGGGATCATTCATCATGCTCATGTCATTAAAGTCATAATGTACGATCTTATAATATGAATTTGGTTATTTTTTTTTCAAACCTGATTTTTGGCATATTTGTAATGTTTACACATGTCACAAATTGCACCTAAATGGAACCAAATTTGTTGTGTTTGTAGGTAAACAGAGCAAAGTTCGACATAAAGTCATAATTCAAGAAATTATGACTTTATGTCCGCCCATAGAACTGCGTGTTAAACGGCCAAAATATCAAGCAGTGTTTCTTTCACGTTACCTTGTTATTTCAGCTCAAAATGGACAGAAACCATTCCCGATCATTATTACTAGTATTATTTCAGCATTTTGAGTATATAATGACAAATTTAAAATTTGAAGGAAATCGTACATTCAAGCCTTTAATGATCATGATCATCGTCATGGATGGTAATGTTAGTACAACAAGTCATACCTAGAATATTTTCTCAATTTGACTTTTTACCATACCACCCAATATAAAAATTATCGTATAGATAAGAGGTTATTAGAACTGTTAATGTTGAAATTTGGATGAAAGTTTTTTCGATGAGTTCAGCAAGATTTGCATATTTTTTGGACAGTCTAAAATTTTGCTGAATTGTAATTTTGGCAACATCTTTGATGCGATCGCCAGTCATGATCGGCTGTGCCCGCGGCTGTGTTTACTTCTGAAATTCCATTGCGTGACGTATTTGTCATTTGAACAGCGAAATTGACATTGGTCCTTTTCACATAATGACATATTTTATTTAATACTGATTTTTATGCCTCCACCGCGAGGTATATACTGTTTTTGCAATGTCCGTCCTTCCGTCCGGATGCGATATCTCGGCTATGGATGGGCAGATTGACTTCAGATTTTCAGGATAGGTGGGTCATGGTCAAAACTCTGGCTACTTTTTTTTGGTTAGTTTCAAGGTCATATACTGAGGTAAAAGGTAATTTGAGGTCAGAGGGCCCATTTTCCTTATTTACCACTTTTCTCAGAGACTGGGGTCGCACGTTCCTCAAACTTGGTGGGTGGGTGCATCTTGACCCCAGACAGAACAAGTTTATATTGGTTAGTGGGTCAAGGTCTCCTGAGGTCATGCAGGGGTCATCTGAGGTCAAATTAGCAAAAATAGTCATATGGCCATGAAACTTGGTAGGTACAGTCAACATTTAGAGCCAAATTTTTGTAAGGTCATTTTGGGGTCATCTGGGGTCACCCAGGGGTCAGGGGTAGCATTAAGGCCCGAAAGTCGGGGGTTGATTTCTCATGTTTTTCACTCCCGAACTTGCAGAAAATCCAAATACATGGGGTGAAAATTAAATCTCGGGGGTGAAAAATATTTTGCAGTGTAGTCAGGGGTAGGAGTAAGGTCCAAAAGTAGAGGGTCAGAGTTCACCCCGAGCTTGCGCATATTCCCAATATAGAGGGTGAAAAATTAATATTTTTTAAATTTAGGGGGTCATTCACCCCCTATCGGGGGTTAACGCTACCCCTGCCAGGGGTCATCTGAGGTCAAATTAGTAAAAACTGTCATATGGGCATGAAACTTGGAGGGTACAGTCAACATTCAGAGCCTAATTTTTTGAAGGTCATTTTGGGGTCATCCAGGGGTCATCTGAGGTCAAATTAGTAAAAACTGTCCTATGGGCATGAAATTTGGTGGGTACAGTCAATATTCAGAGCCAAATTTTTGGAAGGTCATTTTGGGGTCATCTGAAGTCATCCAGGGGTCATCTGAGGTCAAATTAGTAAAAACTGTCGTATGGGCATGAAACTTGGTGGGTACAGTCAACATTTAGAACCAATTTTTGGAAGGTCATTTTGGGGTCACTAGGGGTCATCTGAGGTCAAATTAGTAAAAACTATCGTATGGGCATGAAACTTGGTGGGTACAGTTAACATTTAGAGCCAAATTTTTGGAAGGTCATTTTGAGGTCACCAGAGGTCATCTGAGGTCAAATTAGTAAAAACTATCGTATGGGCATGAAACTTGGTGAGTACAGTTAACATTTAGAGCCAAATTTTTGGAAGGTCATTTTGAGGTCACCAGGGGTCATCTGAGGTCAAATTAGTATAATTACTATATGGGCATGAAACTTGGTGGGTACAGTCAACATTTAGAGCCAAATTTTTGGGCGGTTATTTTGGGGTCACTCAGGAGTCATTGAAAGGTTGTTTTGGGGTCAACCAGGTGTCATCTAAGGTCAAATTCAGTCTCCTCTTTTAGGCTTGAAGCTTTTTATCAACTTGTGAATTCCACATCACTCCCTTTGGTGGAGGCATCACGGTCGACGCTGTGCGTCGAAAAGCGCGACATCCGAGAACCGCGGTCCATCCAGTTTGCAGAATAAGTTATGCTCTGATAGTGATAAGTGAATATTGAAAAGATGGTATAATTGCATTACTGTTAACCTGGTTTTAATCAACAATAATATTTTAATCAAGATTAGGCCAAGTAAAATAAAAAACATGTTTCACGTCCGGGTTTTTGAAAAAAAGGAGGAAGAGGGGGCTTTTTATTTTTTATCGCAAAATCAGTGTAAATACCCATAATTAGAGCTGTTTTAGCACATACATGTACAATAATGCCTGGAAAAAGGAGGAGGCCTCTTTTTATTTGTTCTGAGAGATAGGCCCCCTCTAAACTATCACAAAACCTTATAAAAGTGTTTCTTTATTCTTATATTAGCAAGGCTATAGAAAGCATAGACTTCCTAGACATATTTTTTGAAAAGTATACAACTGAATTTCAAAAAATAAAAATAAAAATGAAGAAACCTCAAAAAAGGAAGCGGGAGGGGACGTGAAACATGTTTTATTTTTTATTTGGCCTTATGCAGCAAATGAAAATAGCTAGATTTTCAAGTTCGATTTTCTCGAAATGCGTATTTTGCAAATACGTCAGTATGTGTTACGGCCGACAAGATGTTATATTCTGTGAATGATCCATTGATCGGTTGTGTTTACTTTTGAACATACTTTGCTTTACATGGTGTCATGCTTCAGTGATTTCTACTAGATTTGTCTTGAATGTGATACTTGCGTATCAGTGAGCAAATGTGTGGCTAGACTTCTCAAGTAAGCTACACTATGGTAGGCATGATCACAAATTTTTCAAGTAGGTTTTTTCACATGGAAATTATTTTGTTTAAAAAGGTGATTATTTAACTTAAAAAATGAGGGGTCAACCATGTCTGTAGCTCAAATATCAGCAAAGTTATGGGTAAATGTCTGTTTTTAAAATTCTGCATTTTTCTGCGGCCATCATTGACAATGACTTGTACAAAAAAGCAAGTAATGCATCATTTTTCACCATGGCGATTCGTTTTACACAAAGGCGATTTTATAATGAAATCTAACTGCACTGCATGATGACTTCTGTATCAAGGATAAAGTACTGGCACTTTTTAGACTATGTCTCCAAGTTTCTGGTGTCCAAATTTCAAAATTTTGTATTTTCATATGGGGATTACACTAAAAGCCATTTACTGTGGTCGCAACTTTTTGACCTTTTTGAGTTGAATGTCGCCCTCTATAGTAAGCAATATGTGGACATACCTAACTATGGCTAGCTATAAATCAGGTAACACAGGTTGTGATGCCAAGTGGCGGCGGAACTCGGAAGCATTAAAATTTGGGGGGTTAGGGACGAGCATATTTTGTTCCAGTTTGGATTCTTTTTGTATGTATCAAAAAATGTCTTATTAGAATTTTTCGTTCGAAATCTGTTGGGTTGACATAAATGTCTACCTAATATCCAAAAATGATTCCCCTGCATCCTTACAGCATACTCCCTGAATCCCCAGTACCTCCCTGCATCCTCCCACTGCTCCCAGTATCCTCTGCATCCTTGCAGGATCCTCCTTGCATCCTTGCAGTATCCTCTGCATCCTTGCAGTATCATATGCATCCTTGCAGTATCCTCTGCATCCTTGCAGTATCCTCTGCATCCGTCCAGTATCCTCTGCATCCGTCCAGTATCCTTGCAGTATCCTCTGCATCCTTGCAGTATCCTCTGCATCCTTGCAGTATCCTCTGCATCCTTGCAGTATCCTCTGCATCCTTGCAGTATCCTCTGCATCTTTGCAGTATCCTCTGCATCCGTCCAGTATCCTCTGCATCCTTGCAGTATCCTCTGCATCCTTGCAGTAACCTCTGCATCCTTGCCGTATCCTCTGCATCCTTGCAGTATCCTCTGCATCCGTCCAGTATCCTCTGCATCCTTCCAGTATCCTTGCAGTATCCTCTGCATCCTTGCAGTATCCTCTGCATCTTTGCAGTATCCTCTGCATCCGTCCAGTATCCTCGGCATCCTTGCAGCATCCTTGCAGTAACCTCTGCATCCTTGCCGTATCCTCTGCATCCTTTCTGCATCCTTGCCGTATCCTCTGCATCCTTGCCGTATCCTCTGCATCCGTCCAGTATCCTCTGCATCCTTGCAGTATCCTCTGCTCTGCATCCTTGCAGTATCCTCTGCATCCTTGCAGTATCCTCTGCATCCTTGCAGTATCCTCTGCATCCTTGCAGTATCCTCTGCATCCTTGCAGTATCCTCTGCATCCTTGCAGTATCCTCTGCATCCTTGCCGTATCCTCTGCACCCTTGCCGTACCCTCTGCATCCTTGCCGTATCCTCTGCATCCTTGCCGTATCCTCTGCATCCTGTATCCTCATCCTTGCCGTATCCTCTGCATCCTTGCAGTATCCTCTGCATCCTTGCAGTATCCTCTGCATACTTGCAGTATCCTCTGCATCCTTGCCGTATTCTCTGCATCCTTGCAGTATCCTCTGCATCCTTGCAGTATCCTCTGCATCCTTGCAGTATCCTCTGCATCCTTGCAGTATCCTCTGCATCCTTGCAGTATCCTCTGCATCCTTGCAGTATCCTCTGCATCCTTCAGCATGTCTTGCCGTGTCCTCTGCATCCTTGCAGTATCCTCTGCATCCTTGCCGTATCCTCTGCATCCTTGCCGTATCCTCTGCATCCTTGCAGTATCCTCTGCATCCTTGCAGTATCCTCTGCATCCTTGCAGTATCCTCTGCATCCTTGCAGTATCCTCTGCATCCTTGCAGTATCATCTGCATCCTTGCAGTATCCTATGGAACTTGCAGCATTCTACATGTATGCATCCTTACAGCATACTCCCTGAATCCCTAGTGTCCTCCTTGCACCCTTCCAGAGTCCTCCTTGCATCCTTGCAGTATCATCTGCATCCTTGCAGTATCATCTGCATCCTTGCAGTATCATCTGCATCCTTGCAGTATCCTCTGCATCCTTCCAGTATGATCTGCATCCTTGCAGTTTCCTCTGCATCGTTGCAGTTTCCTCTGCATCCTTGCAATATCCCCTATATCCTAGAATAGAAGTATCTTCCTTACAGGATCCCCTGCATCCATTCAGCAGAGTCCCTGCACCCTACAGTACCTGCTGTACCCTTACAGCATCACCCCTGTATCCCCCTTTTTCCCTCCTTGCATCCTTGCAGTTTCCTCTGCATCCTTGCAGTTTCCTCTGCATCCTTGCAGTATCCCCTATATCCTTGAAGTATCCTCCTTACAGTATCCCCTGCATCCATTCAGCAGAGTCCCTGCACCCTACAGTACCTGCTGTACCCTTGCAGCATCACCCCTGCACCCCCCCTTTTCCCCGTTCATCCAATTTTGAAAGAAACTTGTGACAACAATTATTAATAATTTTGATTTTTTTTATTTAGGTAGATTTCAAAACAGCATTCATTTAAACCTGGTATCAAGATGGCACAGAAAGCATCAGGAATGGAGTTCATTGAGCGCAAGACCAACATCATCACCAACATTGGTGAGCATTTCAACAAGGCAGACATCAGTGATGTGAGTTTAACAGTAGGAGAACAGGTATTTCCTGCACACAGGTTTGTCCTAGCAACACAGAGTAAAGTTTTCATGACTATGCTGATGGGTGAAAACTGGAAAGAATCTGAAGAAAAGAAGATCACACTTCAAGAATCACCTGAAGGAGAGGCAGTTTCTCTGATTTCTTGAAGTTTTTGTACACAGGAATATTAACACTGACTATTGATAATGTGTGTGGTATTCACACATTGGCAGACAAGTATGATGTACCAGCTTTGAAGGATGACTGTGTGGGCTTTATGAAGATGTCCTCACAGGTATCCATGGTGATGCTTTGAAAGCTGGGTTGCTATGGCTAGAGTACGTTGAAAGCTTTCTTCCTGATTTGGTTTCAGAATGCTACAGTGCACTCAGGACTAACTTTGGAGGAATTCATTTTTCGGAGGCCGAGTATGCTAATTTCTTTCAAAGGTTGACATATGATCAGGTTAAAAATATTCTGTCTGTTCCAGAAATTCAGGAGGAGCTTGTTTTGGCCAATGAGTTAGCTGTGTTATATCCTATTTGCAAAGGAAAGTGGGCAAAGAGTTTGCTGCCATTGGTTAGATTTTATAACATAGAATTTGATGATCTTCAAACTTACAAAGCTTCAAATAATTTGGGGAAGCACTATAATGAAGCATACAAGGTTCTTGCTGAAAGAAGTAGTATCGCAACTAAAGAGCACAAGAGGCGAAGATTATCACAAGGTTCTGTTGAGGTAACATGCTCCTGTGGGACAAGCAGCTCACAGGTATGCCCCCATCAACCCTAGACTGTACTTGGCTCAACCTTTTGGAGACGGTAGGAGATTTAAGACTAATATGGGATCTGTTGCAGTGGAGCCAATAGACCTTTCAGATTTGGCAGATTTCTCACAAAAATACACTTACCAGGAGATAAAACCCCTGAAAAAGTATGGAAATGTTCTGTGCAAACAGACTATTCGGGGGACCCCATCTGTGAAAGGTACACTGTAACACCAGCCAAGAGACATGATGGGAAATGCTTCACATTAGCTCTTGCTGGGTTGAAGTGGAAAGATAGTTCAAATGCATTTGAGAAACATGAGTATGTCATTAAGTATACTGGAGTAGTGACTATGCAGGATGAAAACACCAATACAATTGCGCTCACTTCGCCGCTTCGTTTTAAAGGAAGTTGGGAGATGGGTGTAAACCATGGCATTGGAATAACCATTCTGCTGCACAAGTAAATGCATCACTATGAGAACAAATCCAAGATGGAACAGACTGAAGATTCCTATGGAACTGTAACATGAAATGCACAGGGTTCCTACAATTACTTTATTCGACGGTTTTGCATTGACTTAATAACAATATTACCAAATATTTGGAGTAAATAAAAGCACCAAAAAAACCTCATTCAGTCAGGGAGGTGTCTTTGAATTCAGTTAGGTTCATATGCAAGAACATGCCATTAGCAGTAAAGCATTAAAAAAGTAGGACTACCCATTAAAATGCAACTTGCTATGTCCTGCATCCTACACTACTCAAATTTGATCACTCACCGGAGCGCTTTCACCTTGTCAACCGGCGTCTTCAGCTGATGTTATTGCTCTGAAGATTTGTTGTTGCTAGTAATGATATTGAGACACCTCCGATGAAGTCACAGACACAGATGGTTCGGGGGGGGGGGGGGTGTCAGGAGGTTGTCCCAAACAGGGTCGATGTCTAACCCTTTGTCACGGTTTGTAACGAAGATGGCAACAAGAAGGGCATTTTTGTCACTTTGCCTTACATGGAAGACCTCTCGGAACGGTTGTACAGGGCTTTCAACTCTGCAGGTGTCAGCACAGCTTTCAAACCGCAGAATACGCTACGCAGATCTCTTATCTCCCCATAGGACAAAATTGGACAAGAAAAGCATTCTGGTGTTGTGTACAGCATCCCTTGCAAAGATTGACTGGGATAACATAAAAGTGTTAAAGATGGAGTCTAAGGACTTCCCTCGGAGGGTCTTGGAACTTTGGAAGCAATCTATATCAGAACTAAAAGACCTAAACTGAACTGTGACAAAGGGTTAGACATCGACCTTGACAACCTCCTGACCCCCCAGAACCAAGGGGGGGGGGACACAATATCTTCTTGTTTTACGTCATCTACATCGTCATCGGAGGTGTCTCAATAACATCACTAGCAACAATAAATCTGTGAGTGTACCAAATTTGAGTAGCGTTTATTTTGCTTTCTATTTACAAATGAAGTAAAATTTGATATTATAATGATGAATACATGTACATGTATAGTGCTCTGTGAAGTATGTCATCTAGTTATGATCCAGGAGCATGGTTGCAGGTCAGAATCTCGTGCGTGCAAATTTGATCATTTAATGAAGTATTACCTAAACCCAGGGGTCGACTTAAAAAATCAAAGTTAAATGCATCATTGCAGTTTTTCCTTGAATATGGGCTGAAAAAATTCCTCCTTTGGCCCCCATGGAATATGTCACATACCGGCACTCACATATTCAGATTTTTCACTTATGCAGCCAATATTATTTTGGTCCCATCACAGCCAGATGAAGGAGGTTGGATTGTAGTATATAAATTATTGTATGCAGTACAGTACTATCATAAATTTACATTATTTTAAATAGAGATGATTCTTAAAATTCTTAATTATTATTAATTCGCATTGATATGCGAATTAAGTTTAATGGCCTCTCCTCCATATTTCATAATTTTGTACTGATTTATTTGGTATACTTTTTGCAATAGCAAAATCCAAAAAAAATGTTCCATGTCTCAGTTTTGCCTTATTTATCAATTTGATAATATTGATCACCATAGGCATTCTTTTAAATGTATATAAATAAAAAATAATTGCAATTTATTTAATTGTATAATTTTCGTTTGCATTGTACAGTGCATGGTTCATATAGATCGGCTACTTCGTGCATGCTGCGTATTTTCTTGTTTATATTGCTTACTGTATAAACGATAATTATATAATTTTTGTTTGCACCGTATAGTGCATGGATCACATAGATCTGCATCATGCATGCTGTGAATTTTCTTAAATTATTATATTTTGTACAAAATTGTTTTGATTTATATGATTTATAAGTCACTATGTAACTTTAAATATATAATATTATTAGTTTTTGCTTGCATTGTCTTTATATACATTGTATTGATTGTATTGATCTGCTATTTCATGCTGAGTATTTTCTTGATTATATTGATCACTTATTTGCTTGAAGTAACTTGTATTATATTGCATTTGTATGCCATTGATTTGATGTTTTGTATGTGAAATATGACAATAAAAAATACATGAACATGAACATGAACATGTTTTTGTACAGGGTGTATCAAAATGATTGGTACCGGGCTATGTGACATTTTCAAAAATATATCAAAAATATAAAATTGCTAATTAATATAGTTTTTTTACAATAAATAGAAAGGATCATATGTGAACTTATCGATCTAATAATATGAAGATGATAGGTTGATGCATCTGGGAGCTATTGTCATTTAAACGAAGATCGACGTAATCATGGTTTTACTTACACAACACAAAATGAATAGGTTCACTGCTTGAACTATTTTTGCATTCATGCTCTTTAATATCTAAGTCTACATAACATAAAATTGCTTTACACATGCTTTTAGAAAGACAGTTCCTGAAGTCCCTGCCTTACGACTCTGGCAGTGTGAGGTGAAGCTCTATCTTGAATGAACTTAACACCTGGGATGGATACATTCTGTAACTGCCCATATCAAATTTTGAAACATTGCAAATTATAGCAAGTTTGCATGGGATACTCCTTGCTCTTGAAAACTGTCTTCTAAATCTTCTCTGCACTCCTCCATAGCTTTGTGTCAACCAGTGATTCTTTACTATGAAAGCATGCTGAAGTGTGGAATACTGTGGAGCCATTCCAATAACTTTTACCAGGTCTAACCTAACCTACACTGTCTACAGTCTATCCATTCTGCCACACCATCTACTTATAGTAACCTCAATACTACAATTTAAATTACCGCCCTGGAAGCCGTTGATACACAAACTTCTTTTACCCCACCTAAATTAGTCAAGTCAATAATATTACTCTCAACCAATGATTAGAACATTTATATAATATTATGAATGAAGAAATAGGTAAAGGAAAAATTAAGCATTTCCATGATTTTCAACATATCATTCACACAAGGCATCTGTAGCAAAATAGAGCTTTGAAAATGGTGCGCTACTGATCCAGCGTTGCGATGAAAAGTGTAAAAACACTTACTTTCCTTTAGAGTCACGTAACTTCTCAGTTCAAATGACCATACAGGGACGTGTCAGCAAATATGGGTAGCATTTTCAGCCTCTTGGTATATCAATGACCCCGTTTTCAAAGCCTATTTTGGTATGAATGGGTCCTTTTTTTAAATTTTCTCAATTTTTTCGGAAAATAGCCCAATTTTTCATTAATTTAGCCCAAATTTTCCAAATTTTCCCAAAATTTTGAGAAAATTTGTAAAAACTAGGACAATTTGGGTTAAATTCGCCGAAAAATTTTGACTTTTGGTATATCAATGGGTCCAAATTTCTTGAAAAATTGGTATATTTATGGGTCCACTTTCAAATTCTCAATGCACGTCCCTACCAAAACCAAACTTGAGTACCCCGGGTAACTTCTGACAAGAATGCGCTATCTTTATGATCTAAAATTCTTAGAGAAGATAAAACTATTATAATTACAAATATTTAAACAATTAACCCCAAACTGGTACACAAAATAGTAAAATAATTCGGCAAAAAATGAAAAGTCGTCGGAACCAATCATTTTGATACACCCTGTAGTAGAGGATGGAAGAATTTCACAAAAAATGTACACAACTTTCTAAGCCTCTCTTCATTTTATAATAAAACCTGAAAGCTCCCCAAAAATGTGACCCATCATGGCATCACCCATGCCTGATTCAGTGGTGTGCGCAAAAGGGGAGCAGGGGGGCCATGGCCCCCACTTTTGATGGTCATTTGGGGAAAAACGTTAAAACATCCATTCGGGGAACTGAACAACCTGCCCCCCCCACTTTCAATGTGCAGGGTCAGAATTTCGGCGTGAATCAGAGAATCTATGCTCACAAAGATTCTTGTAAACAGATTTGCGGGAATCAAAGTTGATTCTCGCAAACTTTTGTAGTTTACACAGAAGTTGATTTGCGAGAATCAAACGATTCCAGCAAATTCATTCTGCACAAATCAAGATTGATTCTCTCACTGTGAAATGAAATTCTGACCCTGAATGTGCTGCGCACGCCACTGGCCTAATTAACAAATACATGTACACAACTTGTCTCTTAATATACCCATATTAATATTCTGTATACTGTAAAAACTTGATAGTTCGCATATGTGCTTCCTATCGAGCGCTTTTGAAAACATAAAATTGTACCAAAATCCGGCGCTTTACCTACTGAGCTAATGGGGTCAAGACACACATTTGCAGGTTTACTTGTTCGTATATATATAACCATGTGTATTTGCTCAAAACCCTTTACACTTTTGTGGATGGGGCTTTTCATGTTTGCATGTTTTAAAAGCACTCGATAGTAAGCACATATGCTAACTATCAAGTTTTTAGGTTAGGCCTATACATGTAAACTTTCCTAAAATTATGCATGTAAATATATATATATTGTAAGACTTTTGTAGGTTTTTAAAACTTGTAGAATCATTAATAAATAAAGGCCTATTCAGCTATTTGTTAATTCGGAAAATTGCAAAAATCATCAACATTTATTGTTTGCACCTTTGTTAGTAGCAAAGATATGTTCACATATTAAAGCTGCTAGTAGTTAAGCTGAAATCTGTGTATTAAAGACAAAATAAGGCATTTTACATGAAACTGTCAGTGACTTTGATTTCTTTTTTGACAGGGGGGTGGGATTGGGAAAAATGTCTTTGGATACAATTAAATACCTCTGTTGTGTTATTTTATCAATTGCTTACAATTCATCTTAAAGGTGCAGAATTCAACTTGTATTTTCCCATGATTTTACCAAATTGTGTCGAAAACTGATGTTTCTACTTTTTCTTGGGATTTTTAACAACAAATCTAGAAATTCGCCAAACCTGTTTAAAGAAAAATAGAATGTATTCCATATCACTGAATATATGAAATGCAAAAATGATATGCAAAATAAAATCTTTACTAATAAACAAAACAATACTATGTCAGTTTGACTAAATTGTCTTACTGTTTTATTATTTGTGTTATAAAGACAGATTATTAAGTCAGTGGGCTCAGGGCTAAGGATACATAATGGGGGGAGTGTATTTGGGGGGGGGGGCAAAGTCAACAAATTTTGCACAAATTTTTTTAATGTTTTTACTAGGGAGGTAACAGGGGGTTTGGATGGGGGCATATATGCCCCTGTGGTGCTGCCACCCCCTCCCCAATTCTTAAAAAAATAATTGGGCACGTGTTATAATCTTTCAAATGATTTTGTGCTGACTTGGAGGTGGCAGAGAAAAGATGATGACGGTCAATTTGGTGCCCGGTTGCACCCAGGGCATGTCCCCGTCGCTACACCACTGGAGTAAGTACATCAAATTTTATCATTACAGCTTTTGCTAGTACCGTACGCAAATGAATTAAAATACGACCACTGTCCAAGTGGTGAAATAGTTGGACAGCGACAGTCCTGAAAAAAAGGTTGGCACACTTTGCCTGTCTTTTGGTATCAGTGGCGTAACTAGGGGCACCAAATTGACCAATTCTGCCCCCGCCAAGCGATAAAAGTCAAAATTTTCACACGTACGCTTCATGCGCATTTCAGCACAAAATCTATTGAATGAACATTTTAAAGACTTAATTAGTAGTAGGCCTTATTTGTCCAAAATTTTGGGCAATTGTTTCAAGAATTGGGGGGGGGGGAATTATGTATCCTTAGCCCTGGGTGCCACCGTACCCCTACGTACACCACTGCCTGCGTCTAAGATATTCACGGGTGGGGGGGTAGGTAGTACAAGTAACTTATACGATGTCCTCATTCACAAACTGATACTATATGTCGAGTGATCCGAATTATGAGCCATACAAGTTTACGTGGTGCATGGTGAACTAGGGGGTAGGGGTGCCAATTTTGTTTCTTGCCCCGGGCGCTACCAACGCTAGTTACGCCACTGCAAACAAACAAACATCAATATGACACCACACGATACATACGCAACTCAAATAATCCGAAGGTGAGAACTCGCCACATTTGAAAAACTCGGGGAAAAAATCCTGCCCTACAAAATTAATTCGGCAATTTCGACCTACAAAGTGGTCAGATATTTCAAAGTTTTGGTGGTGTGCGCCCGTAAGATGTGGGTGACAGTCTCTCCATACAACAAATCGCGCCACGATTGCGCCATCGAATCGGGACCAACGTGAAGTAAGCCCAGCCCACTGATCAAAATACACAGTGATCAATATTTTCATATAATTAGGTGTAAAATTGGGCGCACAACTAATTGAGGGCGTAATCACCTTGAAGATCGCCCAGGGAAGTGCATAGGGCCTGGTATCGCTCCACGTTTTATGTACCAGCGCAATTCGGTTCAAGTAAAGCGTAATTTGGTTAAAAGCTGTTAAATAAGGTCCTATACGGCCCGATGTGTTGAAATTCAAATATTGTGACCAGAATAAGATTAAGAAAAAATGTGGGGGAGTCCCCCCAATAACTGGAGTTAATCTTCATAGACTAGGCCTACATCAAGGGATTGTCTTCAATATAAAAGCCGAATGTGAACTTGTACGGCTCATAGCACGTAAACCTATATAGGTTACGTAGGGGGCCTTTAAAATCCCTTTCACCCGCTGTTATACGGCCCGATGTGTTGACATTCAAATATTGTCACCAGAATAAGATTAAGAAAAAATTTGGGGGGGTCCCCCCAATAACTGGAGTTAATCTTCATAGACTAAATCAACTGAGGGATTGTCTTTAATAAAAAAGCCGAATATATAATGTTGTACGGCTCATAGCATAGTGTACACCTATATAGGGTACGTAGGGGGCCTTTAAAATCCCTTTCACCCGCTATTATACGGCCCGATGTGTTGAAATTCAAACATTGTGACCAGAATAAGATTAAGAAAAAATTTGGGGGGCCCCCCCAATAACTGGAGATAATCTTCATAGTCTAAATCAAGGGATCGTCTTCAATATAAAAGCCGAATATATCGAATGTTGTACGGCTATAGCACGTAAACCTATATGGGGTAGGGGGTCTTAAAAAGCCCTTTCCCCGCTATTAGATAGCCCAATGAGCTGAAATTCAAATATTGTGGACAGAATAAGATTAAGAAAAACTTGGGGCTCCCCAATAACTGGAGATAATCTTCATAGTCTAAATCAAGGGATCGTCTTACGAATGTTGTACGGCTCATAGCACGTAAACCTATATGGGGTAGGGGGTCTTAAAAAGCCCTTTCCCCCGCTATTAGATAGCCCAATGAGCTGAAATTCAAATATTGTGGACAGAATAAGATTAAGAAAAAAATTGGGGGTCCCCCCAATAACTGGAGATAATCTTCATAGTCTAAATCAAGGGATCGTCTTCAATATAAAAGCCGAATATATCGAATGTTGTACGGCTCATAGCACGTAAACCTATATGGGGTAGGGGGTCTTAAAAAGCCCTTTCCCCCGCTATTAGATAGCCCAATGAGCTGAAATTGAAATATTGTGGACAGAATAAGATTAAGAAAAAAATTGGGGGTCCCCCCAATAACTGGAGATAATCTTCATAGTCTAAATCAAGGGTTCGTCTTCAATATAAAAGCCGAATATATCGAATGTTGTACGGCTCATAGCACGTAAACCTATATGGGGTCGGTCGTAATACAAAGCACTTTCCCCCGCTATTAGATAGCCCAATGAGCTGAAATTCAAATATTGTGGACAGAATAAGATTAAGAAAAATTTGGGGGTCCCCCAATAACTGGAGTTAATCTTCATAGACTAAATCAAGGGATTGTCTTCAATAAAAAAAAAAAGCCGAATATATAATGTTGTACGGCTCATAGCATGTAAACCCATATAGGGTAGGGGGCCTTTAAAATCCCTTTCCCCCGCTATTATACGGCCCGATGTGTTGAAATTCAAATATTGTGACCAGAATAAGATTAAGAAAAAATGTGGGGGTCCCCCCAATAACTGGAGTTAATCTTCATAGACTAGGCCTACATCAAGGGATTGTCTTCAATAAAAAAGCCGAATGTTGTACGGCTCATAGCACGTAAACCTATATAGGGTACGTAGGGGGCCTTTAAAATCCCTTTCACCCGCTATTATACGGCCCGATGTGTTGACATTCAAATATTGTCACCAGAATAAGATTAAGAAAAAATTTGGGGGGGTCCCCCCAATAACTGGAGTTAATCTTCATAGACTAAATCAAGGGATTGTCTTTAATAAAAAAGCCGAATATATAATGTTGTACGGCTCATAGCATAGTGTACACCTATATAGGGTACGTAGGGGGCCTTTAAAATCCCTTTCCCCCGCTATTATACGGCCCGATGTGTTGAAATTCAAACATTGTGACCAGAATAAGATTAAGAAAAATTTGGGGGCCCCCAATAACTGGAGATAATCTTCATAGTCTAAATCAAGGGATCGTCTTCAATATAAAAGCCGAATATATCGAATGTTGTACGGCTATAGCACGTAAACCTATATGGGGTAGGGGGTCTTAAAAAGCCCTTTCCCCCGCTATTAAATAGCCCAATGAGCTGAAATTCAAATATTGTGGACAGAATAAGATTAAGAAAAACTTGGGGCTCCCCAATAACTGGAGATAATCTTCATAGTCTAAATCAAGGGATCGTCTTCAATATAAAAGCCGAATATATCGAATGTTGTACGGCTCATAGCACGTAAACCTATATGGGGTAGGGGGTCTTAAAAAGCCCTTTCCCCGCTATTAGATAGCCCAATGAGCTGAAATTCAAATATTGTGGACAGAATAAGATTAAGAAAAAATTGGGGGTCCCCCAATAACTGGAGATAATCTTCATAGTCTAAATCAAGGGATCGTCTTCAATATAAAAGCCGAATATATCGAATGTTGTACGGCTCATAGCACGTAAACCTATATGGGGTAGGGGGTCTTAAAAGCCCTTTCCCCGCTATTAGATAGCCCAATGAGCTGAAATTGAAATATTGTGGACAGAATAAGATTAAAAAAAATTTGGGGGGTCCCCCCAATAACTGGAGATAATCTTCATAGTCTAAATCAAGGGTTCGTCTTCAATATAAAAGCCGAATATATCGAATGTTGTACGGCTCATAGCACGTAAACCTATATGGGGTAGGGGGTCTTAAAAGCCCTTTCCCCGCTATTAGATAGCCCAATGAGCTGAAATTCAAATATTGTGGACAGAATAAGATTAAGAAAAAATGTGGGGGAGTCCCCCCAATAACTGGAGTTAATCTTCATAGACTAGGCCTACATCAAGGGATTGTCTTCAATATAAAAGCCGAATGTGAACTTGTACGGCTCATAGCACGTAAACCTATATAGGGTACGTAGGGGGCCTTTAAAATCCCTTTCACCCGCTATTATACGGCCCGATGTGTTGACATTCAAATATTGTCACCAGAATAAGATTAAGAAAAATTTGGGGGCCCCCCAATAACTGGAGATAATCTTCATAGTCTAAATCAAGGGATCGTCTTCAATATAAAAGCCGAATATATCGAATGTTGTACGGCTATAGCACGTAAACCTATATGGGGTAGGGGGTCTTAAAAAGCCCTTTCCCCCGCTATTAGATAGCCCAATGAGCTGAAATTCAAATATTGTGGACAGAATAAGATTAAGAAAAAAATTGGGGGGTCCCCCCAATAACTGGAGTTAATCTTCATAGACTAAATCAAGGGATTGTCTTCAATAAAAAAAAAGCCGAATATATAATGTTGTACGGCTCATAGCATGTAAACCCATATAGGGTAGGGGGCCTTTAAAATCCCTTTCCCCCGCTATTATACGGCCCGATGTGTTGAAATTCAAATATTGTGACCAGAATAAGATTAAGAAAAAATGTGGGGAGTCCCCCCAATAACTGGAGTTAATCTTCATAGACTAGGCCTACATCAAGGGATTGTCTTCAATAAAAAAGCCGAATGTTGTACGGCTCATAGCACGTAAACCTATATAGGGTACGTAGGGGGCCTTTAAAATCCCTTTCACCCGCTATTATACGGCCCGATGTGTTGACATTCAAATATTGTCACCAGAATAAGATTAAGAAAAAATTTGGGGGGTCCCCCCAATAACTGGAGTTAATCTTCATAGACTAAATCAAGGGATTGTCTTAAATTTTAACGCCGAACGTTGACCGCTCGATATGCACACGTAACCTATCTAGCTTACGTAGGGGGCCTTTAAAATCCCTTTCCCCCGCTATTATACGGCCCGATGTGTTGAAATTCAAACATTGTGACCAGAATAAGATTAAAAAAAATTTGGGTGGTCCCCCCAATAACTGGAGATAATCTTCATAGTCTAAATCAAGGGATCGTCTTCAATATAAAAGCCGAATATATCGAATGTTGTACGGCTATAGCACGTAAACCTATATGGGGTAGGGGGTCTTATAAAGCCCTTTCCCCCGCTATTAAATAGCCCAATGAGCTGAAATTCAAATATTGTGGACAGAATAAGATTAAGAAAAAACTTGGGGGCTCCCCCCAATAACTGGAGATAATCTTCATAGTCTAAATCAAGGGATCGTCTTCAATATAAAAGCCGAATATATCGAATGTTGTACGGCTCATAGCACGTAAACCTATATGGGGTAGGGGGTCTTAAAAAGCCCTTTCCCCCGCTATTAGATAGCCCAATGAGCTGAAATTCAAATATTGTGGACAGAATAAGATTAAGAAAAAATTGGGGGTCCCCCCAATAACTGGAGATAATCTTCATAGTCTAAATCAAGGGATCGTCTTCAATATAAAAGCCGAATATATCGAATGTTGTACGGCTATAGCACGTAAACCTATATGGGGTAGGGGGTCTTAAAAAGCCCTTTCCCCCGCTATTAGATAGCCCAATGAGCTGAAATTCAAATATTGTGGACAGAATAAGATTAAGAAAAACTTGGGGCTCCCCAATAACTGGAGATAATCTTCATAGTCTAAATCAAGGGATCGTCTTCAATATAAAAGCCGAATATATCGAATGTTGTACGGCTCATAGCACGTAAACCTATATGGGGTAGGGGGTCTTAAAAAGCCCTTTCCCCTGCTATTAGATAGCCCAATGAGCTGAAATTCAAATATTGTGGACAGAATAAGATTAAGAAAAAATTGGGGTCCCCCAATAACTGGAGATAATCTTCATAGTCTAAATCAAGGGATCGTCTTCAATATAAAAGCCGAATATATCGAATGTTGTACGGCTCATAGCACGTAAACCTATATGGGGTAGGGGGTCTTAAAAGCCCTTTCCCCGCTATTAGATAGCCCAATGAGCTGAAATTGAAATATTGTGGACAGAATAAGATTAAGAAAAAACTTGGGGGCTCCCCCCAATAACTGGAGATAATCTTCATAGTCTAAATCAAGGGTTCGTCTTCAATATAAAAGCCGAATATATCGAATGTTGTACGGCTCATAGCACGTAAACCTATATGGGGTAGGGGGCCTTAAAAAGCCCTTTCCCCCGCTATTAGATAGCCCAATGAGCTGAAATTCAAATATTGTGGACAGAATAAGATTAAGAAAAAATGTGGGGGAGTCCCCCAATAACTGGAGTTAATCTTCATAGACTAGGCCTACATCAAGGGATTGTCTTCAATATAAAAGCCGAATGTGAACTTGTACGGCTCATAGCACGTAAACCTATATAGGGTACGTAGGGGGCCTTTAAAATCCCTTTCACCCGCTATTATACGGCCCGATGTGTTGACATTCAAATATTGTCACCAGAATAAGATTAAGAAAAAATTTGGGGGGGGGGGGTCCCCCCAATAACTGGAGTTAATCTTCATAGACTAAATCAACTGAGGGAATTGTCTTTAATAAAAAAAGCCGAATATATAATGTTGTACGGCTCATAGCATAGTGTACACCTATATAAGCTTATATAGGGTACGTAGGGGGCCTTTAAAATCCCTTTCCCCCGCTATTATACGGCCCGATGTGTTGAAATTCAAACATTGTGACCAGAATAAGATTAAGAAAAAATTTGGGGGGCCCCCCAATAACTGGAGATAATCTTCATAGTCTAAATCAAGGGATCGTCTTCAATATAAAAGCCGAATATATCGAATGTTGTACGGCTATAGCACGTAAACCTATATGGGGTAGGGGGTCTTAAAAAGGCCTTTCCCCCGCTATTAAAGAGCCCATGTGTGGAAATTCAAATAGCGGGACCAGAATAAGATTAAGAAAAAAACTTGGGGCTCCCCAATAACTGGAGATAATCTTCATAGTCTAAATCAAGGGATCGTCTTCAATATAAAAGCCGAATATATCGAATGTTGTACGGCTCATAGCACGTAAACCTATATGGGGTAGGGGGTCTTAAAAAGCCCTTTCCCCCGCTATTAGATAGCCCAATGAGCTGAAATTCAAATATTGTGGACAGAATAAGATTAAGAAAAAATTGGGGTCCCCCAATAACTGGAGATAATCTTCATAGTCTAAATCAAGGGATCGTCTTCAATATAAAAGCCGAATATATCGAATGTTGTACGGCTCATAGCACGTAAACCTATATGGGGTAGGGGGTCTTAAAAAGCCCTTTCCCCCGCTATTAGATAGCCCAATGAGCTGAAATTGAAATATTGTGGACAGAATAAGATTAAGAAAAAATTGGGGGGTCCCCCCAATAACTGGAGATAATCTTCATAGTCTAAATCAAGGGTTCGTCTTCAATATAAAAGCCGAATATATCGAATGTTGTACGGCTCATAGCACGTAAACCTATATGGGGTAGGGGGTCTTAAAAAGCCCTTTCCCCCGCTATTAGATAGCCCAATGAGCTGAAATTGAAATATTGTGGACAGAATAAGATTAAGAAAAAATTGGGGCCCCCCCCCCCCAATAACTGGAGTTAATTTTCATAGACTAAATCAAGGGATTGTCTTCAATAAAAAAAAAGCCGAATATATAATGTTGTACGGCTCATAGCATGGAAACCTATATAGGGTAGGGGGCCTTTAAAATCTCTTTCCCCCGCTATTATACGGCCCGATGTGTTGAAATTCAAATATTGTGACCAGAATAAGATTTTAAAAAATTTGAGGGGGGGGGGGGCCCCCAATAACTGGAGATAATCTTCATAGTCTAAATCAAGGGATCGTCTTCAATATAAAAGCCGAATATATCGAATGTTGTACGGCTCATAGCACGTAAACCTATATGGGGTAGGGGGTCTTAAAAGCCCTTTCCCCGCTATTAAATAGCCCATGTGTTGAAATTCAAATAGTGTGACCAGAATAAGATTAAGAAAAAAGCCGAATATATAATGTTGTACGGCTCATAGCACGTAAACCTATATAGGGTAGGGGGCCTTTAAAAGCCCTTTCCCCCGCTATTATACGGCCCGGATGTGTTGTTATATGTCAGTATGTTCATAGCACATAAACTTAGGGGGGGGGGGCTCTTTTTAAAAGCCCTTTCCTCGCTATAGATAGCACAAAGAGCTTTAATTCAATTATTGTGAACAGAATAATGTAAACTTGAGAAAAAAATGGGTGGGGGGCCCATAACTGAAGACGATCTTCGTGGTTAAATAAAAGGACCATCTTCAATATAAAAGCCGAATATATCGAATGTTGTATGGCTCATAGCACGTAAACCTATATGGGACTTATGGGGTAGGGGTCTTTAAAAGCCATTTCCCCGCTATTAGATAGCACAATGAGCTGAAATTCAAATATTGTGATCAAAATAAGATTTAAAAAAATTGGGGTCCACCCAATAACTGGAGATAATCTTCATTGTCTAAATCAAGGGATCATCTGCAAAAAAAACCCCATGTCAGTATGTTCATAGCACATAAACTTATGGGAGGGGGGGGGTCTCTTTCTCGCTATTAAATAGCCCAATTAGCCAAATTCAATTATTGTGGAGAGAATAAGATAAAGAAAAACATTGGGGGGGGGGGGGGGTCCCCTATAACTGAAGATGATCTTCATGGTCTAAATTAAGGGATCATCTGCAATAAAAGCCCTTAGGCCCGCTATATAAACCTATGGTGGGGGGGGGGGGGTTAAAAGCCCTTTTCCCCACCATTAGATTGCCCAATAAATTAACTGAAATTCAAATATTGTGAACAGAATAAGATAAAGCAAAATATTAGGGGGTCCCCCCATAACTAAAGACGATCTTCGTGGTTAAATGAAAGGATCATCTTCAATAAAAGCCAAATCATATCGGATGTGGACCCGCTCAATTTTTTTTATCTTATTCTGATCACAATATTTGAATTTCAGCTCATTGGGCTATCTAATAGCGGGGAAAGGGCTTTTAAAGATCCCTACCCCATATAGGTTTACGTGCTATGAGCCGTACAACATTATATATTCGGCTTTTATATTGAAGACGATCCCTTGATTTAGACTATGAAGATTATCTCTAGTTATTGGGGGGACCCCCAAATTTTTTCTTAATCTTATTCTGTCCACAATATTTGAATTTCAGCTCATTGGGCTATCTAATAGCGGGGGAAAGGGCTTTTTAAGACCCCCTACCCCATATAGGTTGACATGCTATGAGCCGTACAACATTCGATATATTCGGCTTTTATATTGAAGACGATCCCTTGATTTAGACTATGAAGATTATCTCCAGTTCATTGGGGGACCCCCCCAATTTTTCTTAATCTTATTCTGTCCACAATATTTGAATTTCAGTTCATTGGGCTATCTAATAGAGGAGGAAAAGGCTTTTAAAGACCCCCTACCCCATATAGGTTTACGTGATATGAGCCGTACAACATTCGATATATTCGGCTTTTATTGAAGATGATCCTTTATTTAACCACGAAGATCGTCTTCAGTTATTGGGTGACCCCCCCCCCCCAATATTTTCCTTTATCTTATTCTGTTCACAATATTTGAATTTAAGCTCATTGGGCTATCTAATAGCGGGGGAAAGGGCTTTTTAAGACCCCCTACCCCATATAGGTTGACATGCTATGAGCCGTACAACATTCGATATATTCGACTTTTATATTGAAGACGATCCCTTGATTTAGACTATTTTTTTAAAATCTTATTCTGATCACAAAATTTGAATTTCAGCTCATTGGGTTATCTAATAGCGGGGGAAAGGGCTTTTAAAGACCCCCTACCCCATATAGGTTTACGTGCTATGAGCCGTACAAAATTCGATATATTCGGCTTTTATTGAAGATGATCCTTTTATTTAACCACGAAGATCGTCTTCAGTTATTGGGTGACCCCCCCAATATTTTCCTTTATCTTATTCTGTTCACAATATTTGAATTTAAGCTCGTTTGGGCTATCTAATAGTGGTGGAAAAGGGCTTTTAACCCCTCCCCCATAGGTTTATATATAAGGGCTTTGATTGCAGAGGATCCCTTGATTCAGACCATGAAGATCATCTTCAGTTATAGCCCCCCCCAATTTTTTTTTTTTCTTTACATTATTCTGTTCACAATAATTGAATTTGAGCTCATTGTGCTATATAATAGCGAGGAAAGGGCTTTTAAAAGAGCCCCCCTAAGTTTATGTGCTATGAACATACTGACATATAACAACACATCGGGCCGTATAATAGCGGGGAAAGGGCTTTTAAAGGCCCCTACCCTATATAGGTTTACGTGCTATGAGCCGTACAACATTATATATTCGGCTTTTATTGAAGATGATCCTTTATTTAACCACGAAGATCGTCTTCAGTTATTGGGTGACCCCCCCCCCCCAATATTTTCCATTCTCTTATTCTGTTCACAATATTTGAATTTTAGCTCATTGGGCTATCTAATAGTGGGGGAAAAGCTTTCAACCCCCCCATCGGGCCGTATAATAGCGGGGGAAAGGGCTCTTAAAGGCCCCCTACCCTATATAGGTTTACATGCTATGAGCCGTACAACATTATATATTCGGCTTTTTTATTGAAGACAATCCCTTGATTTAGTCTATGAAGATTAACTCCAGTTATTGGGTGGACCCCCAATTTTTTTCTTTATCTTATTCTGATCACAATATTTGAATTTCAGCTCATTGGGCTATATAATAGCGGGGAAATGGCTTTTAAAGACCCCCTACCCCATATAGGTTTACGTGCTATGAGCATAGGCCTACACAATTTGATAAAGGGTTTTTTTTATGATCCTTGATTTAGACCATGAAGATCATCTTCAGTTATTTGCGGGACTCCCCCCCCCCCCACCCCCATCTTTTAAATCTTATTCTTTTCACAAAAATATTTGAATTTCATGTCATTTTGGGGCTATCAAATATCGAGGGAAAGGGCTTTCAAAGATCCCTTACCAACACCGCGCCGAATTCAATGAAGTTTTAGAAAAACGCTATTAACACGTTTAAATATGCAATATTTCCTGCTCATTGCCCTCGCATTTAGGGAATAATCACAATACGTCAGGGGTACGGAGCATTTTAGGAGAGATGCGACATTTTTGATTGACTTGAGGGAGGGACATGAATTATTGACCTTGATAGGGGGGACATAAAATTATAGGAATGGTGAATTCAAGGTGGGGGCATGACATCTTTTTAAAAGTATGTGTAAAGCAATTTTATGTTATGTGGACGAAGTGAGATATTGATTAAGAGCATGTATGCAATAAATAGTTCAAGCAGTGAACCTATTCATCTTAACAAGTGTGTAAGTAAAACCATGATTACGTCGATCTTCGTTTAAATGACAATATCTCCCAGATGCATCAACCTAGTATTATCTTCATATTATCAGTAAGTTAACATATACCCCTTTCTATTTATAGTACAAAAATATATTAATTAGCCATTTTATATTTTTGATATAATTGTTTTAAAATGTCACATATCCCGGTACCAATCATTTTGATACACTATGTATGAGCCATACAACATTCGATATATTCGGCTTTTATATTGAAGATGGTCCCTTGATTTAGACCATGAAGATCATCTCCAGTTATTAGGGGGGCACCCCAATTTTTTTCTTTATCTTATTTTGATCACAATAGTAGAATTTCAGCTCATTGGGTTTACGTGCTATGAGCCGTACAACATTCTATATATTCGGCTTTTATATTGAAGATGGTCCCTTGATTTGGACCATGAAGATCATCTACAGTTATTTGGGGGAACCCCAATTTATTTCTTTATCTTATCCTGATCACAATATTTGAATTTCAGCTCATTGGGCTGTATGATAACGGCGGAAAGGGCTAGACCCCCTACCCCATAGGTTTACGTGCTATGAGCCGTACAGCATTCGATATAATCGGCTTTTATATTGAAGATGGTCCCTTGATTTAGACCATCAAGATCATCTCCATTTATTGCGGGTCCCCCAATTTATTTCTTTATTTTATTCGATCAAAATATTTGAATTTCAGCTCATTGGGCTATATAATAGCGGGGGAAGGGCTTTTAAAGACCACCCAATTTTTTTCTTTATCTTATTCTCTCCACAATAATTGAATTTGAGCTCATTGGGCTATCTAATAGCGAGGAAGGGGCTTTTAAAAAGAGCCCCCCCCCCCCCATAAGTTTATGTGCTATGAACATACTGATATATATGGGTTTTTTTGTAGATGATCCCTTGATTTAGACAATGAAGATCATCTGCAGTTATTGGGTGGACCCACTCAATTATTTTTATCTTATTCTGATCACAATATTTGAATTTCAGCTCATTGTGCTATCTAATAGCGGGGGAAAGGGCTTTTAAAGATCCCTAGGTTTACGTGCTATGAGCCATACAACATTCGATATATTCGGCTTTTATATTGAAGATGGTCCCTTGATTTAGACCATTAAGATCATCTCCAGTTATTGGGGGGACCCCCAATTTTTTTTTTATCTTATTGAATATTCTGATCACAAAATTTGAATTTCAGCTCATTGGGTTATCTAATAGAGGGGGAAAAGGCTTTTAAAGACCCCCTACCCATATAGGTTTACGTGCTATGAGCCGTACAACATTCGATATATTCGGCTTTTATTGAAGATGATCCTTTTATTTAACCACGAAGATCGTATTCAGTTATTGGGTGACCCCCCCATATTTTCCTTTATCTTATTCTGTTCACAATATTTGAATTTTAGCTCATTGGGCTATCTAATAGTGGGGGAAAAGGGCTTTTAACCCCTCCCCCATAGGTTTATATAAAGGCTTTTATTGCAGATGATCCCTTGATTTAGACCATGAAGATCATCTTCAGTTATAGCCCCCCCAATTTTTTTTCTTTACAATATTCTGTTCACAATAATTGAATTTGAGCTCATTGTGCTATCTAATAGCGAGGAAAGGGCTTTTTAAAAGAGCCCCCCTAAGTTTATGTGCTATGAACATACTGACATATAACAACACATCGGGCCGTATAATAGCGGGGAAAGGGCTTTTAAAGGCCCCTACCCGATATAGGTTTACATGCTATGAGCCGTTGTGATGTGCCCTGAGTAATTTAATTTGATGATTTATCTCTGTGTACAATTAAAATCTATTTTATGAGACATTTTAGGGATTCCCTTTCTTGCATCAACTTGATCAAAAACAAATTGAATCATTTCTAATTTTGGATCATATGGTAATACCCCTAGAGATTGTAAATTGAAGATGATGTCACGGGATTCCCCTCAGGAAATGATGTCATGTGAAAGGTTAATGTTAAAATTAAGACTTGGGAATTTCCCAGACTGCAGGATAGTGTGAAGGTAGTAATAGCCTATTGATAGGATGGGGTTTTTCCCATTGCTTGATATATAAGAAAATGTAAACACAATTATTGTCACAGTTGATAGTGTTGATCTGGGCTAGCTAGCTAATATGCTTACAGTCCAATTCCTTCAAAGAAAGGAAATTGCAAACCAGAAATATTTTATGTAGTGAAAGTACTACTATTTGCCAGTGTTGTCGGAAAAGATCTAGAATACGTCAAAGAACGTACTTCTTCCAAGAAAGGAATATATATTCTTCTGTCGACTTGCCGAAGTCTGGTGTTTTGATTCAACGCAACTGTCAAAATAAGTGGGGACAACTGCATCGCAAGGAGATAACGGCAAGGAGAAAGCAACACCATTTTGTGTGAGGATTTCATACACAAGGATATTTATAAACTCAAGTGTACACTGGACTTCGCTGATTTTCGCAGGACAAGTGAACAAGGATATATTACATCATCGTCCAGAACATTGCAAGAACTTTATGATCACCAGGAAGAAGAATGCTGGCTAAGTACTAAATAGTTAAAGAGTGATTATATTTGATTATTGTGTATGTACATTTGTTGTCATATATTGTACCAATCATAACGTGCTTTCAATTAAAGGCTTAGATTTTGTTAGCTTAACCAACCAGTGTATTTGTGTTGTGCATTCGTGTGAGTTCGGGTAAAAGGTGATTTTGGCCTTGAGTCAAGTACGACTCGTAACACCGTACAACATTATATATTCGGTTTTTTTATTGAAGACAATCCCTTGATTTAGTCTATGAAGATTAACTCCAGTTATTGGGGGACCCCCAATATTTTTTTAAATCTTATTCTGATCACAATATTTGAATTTCAGCTCATTGGGCTATATGAATAGCGGGGGCTTTTAAAGACCCCCTACCCCATAAGCTCCCATATAGGTTTACGTGCTATGAGTATAGGCCTACACAATTTGATAAAGGTTTTTTTTTGAATTTTGATTATCCTTGATTTAGACCATGATGGTCATTTTCAGTTATTTGCGGGACTCCCCCCCATCTTTTTAATCTTATTCTTTTCACAAAAATATTTGAAATTTAGGGAATAATCACAATACGTCAGGGGTACGGAGCATTTTAGGAGAGATGCGACATTTTTTGATTGACTTGAGGGCGGGAGGGACATGAATTATTGACCTGAATAGGGGGGACATAAAATTATAGGAATGGTGAATTCAAGGTGGGGGCATGACATTTTCTCTTTGATAGGGGGGGGGGGGGGTTGCGAAATTTGTGTGCGAAAATATAGTGAAAATCCGAAAATTATAAATCCGAAAATTATAATATTAAAATATAATCATATTATTATTATGTTTATGTTTATTTTTTTCATGATTTTTTTTCGTATTTTGTTGGTTGTTGGTAACTAAACAAAACCAATGATTTTCGATTTTTAGCCTCAAAATCAACAATCAAGTCATTCAATAGGCATGTTCAGTATTAATTTTTGAGCTTGTTGGCGCAACATTAGGCCCCTAACAGTCAATTTTGAGTTTCCCGTCACATAATTTCTGAAAACAAGTGAGGTAACATTTTCATTATTCATTATTCATTATTTGTCTGCCTTTCATTATATGACCAACACACATGTAAAATGTGTTGTTATTTGCCGCTCACTCACTTGAAGATGGATGTTAGCCCAAATGAGATTCAAAAGTATATTTCAAAGAGTCTGCAAGGTTGACAGCAAAATGTATGTTTCTGATTTTGATTTTTCCACAAAAAATAAAGGGCTATTCATAATTTTTTTGCAAATATAACCAGTTTTCATTGGTATTTTTTGGAAAATACCAATAATGAATTCAAGTGAGGGTCAGAAAATGAAGTGAGGGCGGGTGACGGGAAACTCAAAATCGACTTTTCTTGGCCTTTAATAGGTCCTATAGGGCTAATTATGCAATTTAACGTATTAATTTAATTTTGTTTTTGTTTGTTTTGTTTTTGTTTCTATCAACAACACATTTAAAGAACCACCGTCCCACTTAACCCAAGTGGATTTGTTTGGGGTAAGTGAGATTACATTAATTTGCATAAGCCTATTTTCATCATGGTTTTCTGCTATCAGGCTTGTAAAAAACATTCTTTTTTAAATAACAATAAATAATTTAAATATAGGGCCTACTTTATATTATCCCTCAATTTGTTCATAATTATCAACAAAGATCTTCAAATATTTGTAGCACTTCCACAAACGTGTACATCAACTCCAAAACTGTTTTAGTGTTTAGCCTATTGAACCTGGTAATAATATGTGTTATGAACTCCCCTCGAACTCCCATCGCGTACGCGTTGTGTGGAAATTTGTGCCGGAGCTTGCCGATCAGAATCAAATGTGGCATTGTTCGAATGGAATAAGTGCACCCAATAGTTTTCCTATAAATTGATTATCGCAAGTGATCACTGGGCTGGGCTTACTTCACACGGGTGAATCGGGCATCGAATCCAAACAAAACGATATAATTTTAACATCATTAATTAACTATAAATGCATGAAAATTACTACAAAAAGGATTCCAGTACAAGGTACGGTAAGTTAAGTACGATTTGCCAATTGCTTCATCAAGGTACCACATACTGAGGTTTTAGAAATCAAACAGTACCTAAATCGTTAAGCTTAAATTTTGCATTCATTTCGGGATCATTCATCATGTTCATGTCATTCATGATCATCGTCATGGACGGTAATGTTAGTACAACAAGTCATACCTAGAATATTTTCTCAATTTGACTTTTTACCATACCACCCAATGTCAAAATTATCGTATAGATAAGGCTAATGAAAGTTGATCCCCAGTTTCCCGTTACATAGTTTTTCATGACTGGGTAGGTGACTGTTTCATTATTCATTATTCATTATTTTCAAACTTTCGTTATCGGTGCAAAGTTAATTACGGAATGCTATGTTTTGAGGCCCAAATAAAATAATAAAGTATAGTTAGTAATGACCATGCTTCACTTCAAAACAAATTTTAATTAAGCACATCTTCTTTGGAATCTTCAAATTAACCTATAGGTTGTGCAACATATGAAAGCACCAGAAGTCCATGATAGTCTTTGGAGAACCACTTTTCCATATGGTCGCATGTCACAAATAGGTCACCCAAAAATGGGGGAGCCGTAACATGAAAATGCTTTCTTCACACTTCAAGTTTGGTTTATTCTAAAAGTATAGTACCTATTGTGGAAAGTTTGGTGTCATTTTGTAGATAATTATGTTCTTTATCAAATACAAACAACCCCACGTCAATTGGACAACAACTTTAAGATTTATACTTCAATATGTAAGATGTGTCAATGGGGAGCAGGCGGGGAGCTGGGGCGGGGAGCCCCATAGGGTTGTACACAAAATTGTGAAAATATGGCAAACTTCAAACCTTTGTATCTTAAAAATTACAACTAGCATGGACCACAAATTGCACATATATCATCCTGGATTGTAGATCTACCTCATAGTAGATCAACTGTAACAAACGATGTAACTAATTAATTGCCTAATTAAATGCTAATTAAGACACTTTTTCCTATATGTTACTGTACAAAGTGTACACGTAATGCTCTGACATTTCTAAATAGCCTATCTTTGGCCCGAATCATCCTGCTTATTCAAAAGTACACATATTTTTAAGGAAATTTGATGAGGAATTCAATTATGCTATTAGTTTTAGTGCCAGAAATGGAGCAAAAAAGTTTTGATTGATAAATGTCATAAAAATTGTAAAATTATTTTACAATTTTTGACCACCCTGTATGTTTAACACTAGGGATACCAAACTCTTTCTTCCTAATTTGTTTGATGGGCCCATGAAATGTCTTTCTGAATCCATATTTATTTTGAGCTACATAGCTTTCAGAAAAGAAAAATATGGGGTTCACTGTGACAAGAAAGATGCTAATTTTGTTGATGTTCCACCCTGTATATTTCTTACCCACCCTGTATTATGATGTTATATTTTGTTGATTTGGCATCCTTGTAATATAAGCTTTCCAGAAATATATACTTATAATGGTCTAAAATGTATTTATCAAAAGTTGTGTTGAAGTGAATCAGAATTGGTGATATTTTCCTCATTTTACAGTATGTTACACAAAAGATGACCAATTCATGACATGCGACCATATAAATACACGGTGTCTGTGTGTTCTATTGCACACTACTTTTTACAAACCAAACTTACTCTCCACAAGCACATCTTTGGAAGCAATATTTATACGGAAATTAGTTTGTCTACTTGCACAAACTGGAGGTTGCTGGTAAAAATCATCACAGGGTGCACGTGTTAATAATAAAACAACCATGCAAGAAATTGACAAATAAATCATTTTATTTATAAGTTTATTTTATTAAATACATAAATATTTGTAAGAAAAGCAGAATAAATTTGACTTCAAATTTTGTTTATTTTATTTATTTTGATGTTGTCTATATATAGCGCGCTACATAGTGCACGGTAGAAATGCTTTCATATTTGTTCATACGCTGGTGCCCGCGAACTTGGCTGCCTCTCTTTGTGTTCGGTCTATCCATTTAGTGGTAGGAGAAACTTAGATGCAGGGAATTCCTAGTCTCCAGTAAATGCGCCCTACGATATCGCCATTTTACCACGTAGTTTAACCCAGCGTTTGCAAAGACTATTCGGGCCGGTCAGGGTCGGCGTAAAAGTGCTTAAAATACGGTCGGACGTGAAAGATGACATTAAAACTATCCTTTTTTCTTAAAAACTTGAAAAATGTGAAATAATGAAATAATGGAAAATAATGAAATATTTGATCGGCATTTTTTTCTGACCGAGTCGGGTAACGGGAAACTGGGAGTCAACTTTCATTAGCCTAAGAGGTTATTCTGTTAATGACTTTCAAATTTGGATGAAAGTTTTTTCGATGGATGAGTTCAGCAAGATTTACATTTTGGACAGTCTAAAATTTTGCTGAAGTGTAATTTTGGCAACATTTTTGATGCAATCCCGCGGCTGTGTTTACTTCTGAAATTCCATTGCGTAACGTATTTATCATTTGAACAGCGAAATTGACATTGGTCCTTTTCACATGACATATTTTATTTAATATTGATTTTTTGCAGAATTTAAGTTATAGTGATAAGTGAATATTGAAAAGATGGTATATTTGCATTACTGTTAAGGGATCTAAAATGAGCGTTTATTGCATTTCGACAGTATTTTTGTGGGACATGAGAGCACCTCAGACCTATCGAATTGCATTCTGAATCTGAAGCATGTCTTTCTGATATCAAATAATTTTCATTTTTGAAAATCACAATATAAATACAAATTTTATGACAAATTATAAAAATATGATATTTTTCAAATGTTTGATATATAACAGTCCTCGAAGTAAGTTATATAAATCTAATGACATATTTTAAAGTGTATGTAGCAGGAGGAAAAGCCGACGGTCAATTGAAAATTTTGACCTTTCATATTGAAGATATGGATTTTTTTCCATAAAAGACCCAATTTTTTTTTGGTGTTTTGGGAAAAGAAATCCATATCTTCAATACTGAAAGGTCAAAATTTTCAATTGATCGTCGGCTTTTCATCCCACCTACATACACTTTAAGTATAAATCATCAGATTTATAAAGTTTACTTCAAGTACTGTTAAATATCAAAAATATCAGTTTTTAATGATTTGCCATAAAATGTGTATTAAATTGCGTAATTTCAAAAATCAAAATTATTTGATATCAGAATGACATTCTTCGTATTCAGAATGCAATTCGATATGTCTGATGTGCTCTAATGTCCCACAATAAATACTGTCCAAACGCTCATACCCCAGCCCTTAACCTGGTTTTAATCAACAATAATATTTTAATCAAGATTATGCAGCAAACGAAAATCGCTAGATTTTCAAGTTTGATTTTCTCGAAATGCGTATTTCCTCCCTGCAGCCTTGCAGTATCCTCCCTGCATCCTTGCAGTATCATCCCTGCATCCTTGCAGTATCCTCCCTGCATCCTTGCAGTATCCTCCCTGCATCCTTGCAGTATCCTCCCTGCATCCTTGCAGTATCCTCCCTGCATCCTTGCAGTATCCTCCCTGCATCCTTGCAGTATCCTCCCTGCATCCTTGCAGTATCCTCCTTGCATCCTTGCAGTATCCTCCCTGCATCCTTGCAGTATCCTCCCTGCATCCTTGCAGTATCCTCCTTGCATCCTTGCAGTATCCTCCCTGCATCCTTGCAGTATCATCCCTGCATCCTTGCAGTATCCTCCTTGCATCCTTGCAGTATCCTCCCTGCATCCTTGCAGTATCCTCCTTGCATCCTTGCAGTATCCTCCTTGCATCCTTGCAGTATCCTCCTTGCATCCTTGCAGCATCCTCCTTGCATCCTTGCAGTATCCTCCTTGCATCCTTGCAGTATCATCCCTGCATCCTTGCAGTATCCTCCTTGCATCCTTGCAGTATCCTCCCTGCATCCTTCCAGTATCCTCCCTGCATCCTTGCAGTATCCTCCTTGCATCCTTGCAGTATCCTCCCTGCATCCTTGCAGTATCCTCTCTGCATCCTTGCAGTATCCTCTGCATCCTTGCAGTATCCTCCTTGCATCCTTGCACCATCCTCCTTGCATCCTTGCAGTATCCTCTCTGCATCCTTCCTCTCTGCATCCTTGCAGTATCCTCCCTGCATCCTTGCAATATCCTCCTTGCATCCTTGCAGTATCCTCCCTGCATCCTTGCAGTATCCTCCTTGCATCCTTGCAGTATCCTCCTTGCATCCTTGCAGTATCCTCCCTGCATCCTTGCAGTATCCTCCCTGCATCCTTGCAGTATCCTCCCTGCATCCTTGCAGTATCCTCCCTGCATCATTCCAGTATCCTCTGCATCCTTGCAGTATCCTCCTTGCATCCTTGCAGTATCCTCCTTGCATCCTTGCAGTATCCTCCTTGCATCCTCGCAGTATCCTCCTTGCATCCTTGCAGTATCCTCCCTGCATCCTTGCAGTATCCTCTCTGCATCCTTGCAGTATCCTCCTTGCATCCTTGCAGTATCCTCCTTGCATCCTTGCAGCATCCTCCCTGCATCCTTGCAGTATCCTCCCTGCATCCTTGCAGTATCCTCCCTGCATCCTTGCAGTATCCTTGCCATATCCTCCTTGCATCCTTGCAGTATCCTCTGCATCCTTGCAGTATCCTCCCTGCATCCTTGCAGTATCCTCCCTGCATCCTTGCAGTATCCTCCTTGCATCCTTACAGTATCCTCCTTGCATCCTTGCATTATCCTCCCTGCATCCTTGCAGTATCCTATGCATCCTTGCAGTATCCTCCTTGCATCCTTGCAGTATCCTCCTTGCATCCTTGCAGTATCCTATGCATCCTTGCAGGATCCTCCTTGCATCCTTGCAGGATCCTCCCTGCATCCTTGCAGTATACTCCTTGCATCCTTACAGTATCCTCCTTGCATCCTTGCATTATCCTCCTTGCACCCTTACAGTATCCTCCTTGCATCCTTGCAGGATCCTCCTTGCATCCTTGCAGGATCCTCCTTGCATCCTTACAGTATCCTCCTTGCATCCTTGCATTATCCTCCTTGCAGTATCCTCCTTGCAGGATCCTCCTTGCATCCTTGCATTATCATCCTTGCAGTATCCTCTGCATCCTTACAGTATCCTCCTTGCACCCTTGCAGTATATTTTGCATACTTGCAGGATCCTCCTTGCATCCTTACAGTATCCTCCTTGCAACCTTGCAGTATATTTTGCATCCTTACAGTATCCTCCTTGCATCCTTACAGTATCCTCCTTGCATCCTTACAGTATCCTCCTTGCATCCTTGCAGTATCCTCCTTGCATCCTTGCAGTATCCTCCTTGCATCCTTGCAGCATCCTCCTTGCATCCTTGCAGCATCCTCCTTGCAGTATCCTCCTTGCAGCATCCTCCTTGCATCCTTGCAGTATCCTCCCTGCATCCTTGCAGCATCCTCCTTGCACCCTTGCGGTATCCTCTGCATCCTTGCAGCATCCTCCTTGCACCCTTACAGTATCCTCCTTTCATCCTTGCAGTATCCTCTGCATCCTTGCAGTATCATCTGCATCCTTGCGGCAGACCCCCTGCATCCTTGCAGCAGACTCTCTGCATCATACAGTGTCTGCTAAGTTACAGCATCGCCCCTGCATACCCCTTTTCCCCTGCATCCAATTTTGAAAGAAAATTGTGACAACGATTATTATTAATTTTGATTCTTTTTTCTTTTATTAATTTCTTTTTATGTAGATTGCAAAACAGCATCCATTTCAACCTGGTATCAAGATGGCACGGAAAGCATCAGGACAGGAGTTCATTGAGCACAAGACCAACATCATCACCAACATTGGTGAGCATTTCAACAATGCAGACATCAGTGATGTGACTTTGACAGTAGGAGAACAGGTATTTCCTGCACACAGGTTTGTCCTAGCAACACAGAGCAAAGTTTTCATGACTATGCTGATGGATGAAAACTGGAGAGAATCTGAAGAAAAGAAGATCACACTTCAAGAATCGTCTGAAGGAGAGTCAGCTTTCTATGATTTCTTGAAGTTTTTGTACACCGGGACACTAACACTGACTATTGATAATGTGTGTGGTATTCACACATTGGCAGACAAATATGATGTACCAGCTTTGAAGGAGGACTGTGTGGGCTTTATGAAAGATGTCCTCACAGGTATCCATGGTGGTTGGAAAGCTGGGTTGCTATGGCTACAGTATGTTGAAAGCTTCCTTCCAGATTTTGTTCCATTATGCTACAGTGCAATCAGAACAAACTTTGGAGTATTTTATGAAGAGGAGGGTAGGAATATCTTTCATAAGTTGACCTATGATCAGGTTAGAAATATTCTGTCTATTCCAGAAATTCAGGAGGAGCTGGTTTTGCCAAATGAGTTGACTCTGTTACGTATTATTGATGAAGGAAAGTGGGCAAAGAGGTTGCTGCCATTGGTTAGATTTTATAACATAGAATTCGATCATCTCCAAGCTTATAAAGCTTCAACGAAGAATAATTTGGGGAAGCACTATAATAAAGCATACCAGGTTTTTGCTGAAAGAAGTAATATTGCAACTAAAGAGCACAAGAGGCGAAGATTGTCACAAGGTTCTGTTGAGGTAACATGCTCATGTGGGACAAGCAGCTCACAGGTATGTCCTCACATCAACCCTAGACTTTACTTGAATCCACCGTTCGGAACATGTATGAGTATGATGGGATCTGTTACAGTGGAACCAATAGACCTTTCAGACTTGCCAGGTTTCTCACAAAAAATACACTTGCCAGTAGGTGCGAACCGTGACAAAGTATGGAACTGTTCTTTGCAAAGAGACTATTCAGGGGACCCCATCTGTGAAAGGTACACTGTAACACCAGCCAAGAGCCATGATGGGAAGCATTTCACATTAGCTGTTATTGTGTTAAAGTGGAAAAATGATGTATTTGAGCAATACGAATATACCATTAAGTATACTGGAGTAGTGACTATGCAGGGTGAAAACACCAATACAATTACGCTCACTTCGCCGCTTCGTTTTAAAGGAAGTTGGGAGATGGGTGAAAACCATGGCATTGGAATGACCATTCTGCTGCACAAGTAAATGCGTCAGTATGAGAATAAATGCAAGATGGAACAGACTGAAGATTCCTATTGAACTGTAACATGAAATGCACAGGGTTCCTACAATTACTGTATTCGACCTAATTAGTACCGCATGAGAACTCTTCGAACTTGAATCTTGTTTAAGCATGGTAGCACCTCTTGCTGATAAAAAATGTGTTTGCTGCACAAAATAGCCTAGGGTAAAAGCTCATCACAAAAATAATTTTGGCATCAGGTTAATTGTCAAATTGAGTTGGTTTTGCATTGACTTTTAAATAACAATATTACCAAATATTTGGGGTAAATAAAAGCACCAAAAAACCTCATTCAGTCAGGGAGGTGTCTTTGATCTCAGCTAGAACATGCCATTAGCAGTAAAGCGTTAAAAAAAAGTTGGACTACCCATTAAAATGCAACTTGCTATGTCCTGCGTCCTACACTACTCAAATTTGATACACTCACCGGAGCGCTTTCACCTAGTCAATCTGCGTCTTCAGCTGATGTTATTGCTCTGAAGATTTGTTGTTGCTAGTAATGTTATTGAGACACCTCAGATGACGTCACAGATGTGGATGAAATCAAGCAAGAAGATGTTGTGTGGTGCCCTTTGGTCTCGGGGGTGGGGGATATCAGCAAGGGGATTTTTGTCACCTTGCCGTATGTGGAAGGCCTCTTGGAACGGTTGTGCCCGGGCGGTTGTGCAGGGCTTTTAACTCTGCACGTGTCAGCACAGCTTTTAAACTGCAAAATATGTTGCGCAGATCTCTTGTCGGGCCAGAGCCAAAAATGGTCATCACTCAACCTAAAATTTAGAAATTGTCACAGGAGTGAATTTCTCCTCTGGTTTAATAGATTACTAACCAAAGATTATGAATCAGCAAAAAAAAGTAAAATGTGCCCGTCAATTTCGGACTGCAAGCAATTAAATACACATGTAGCGCCCTCTTGGTGTGGCCGGACGGAATTGCTAAATTTGATGTTACTACATATTTAAAAAAGATAGGATTTTTTTGTTTATGGTATTATCAAGGTCTTCTGTATAGACAATTTCAGCAAATTTAAAAAAATGTCAGTGGACTTTGCAAAAATAAATAAATTAATTAAAATATGTGTAAAATTCCGTCCCGCCACATTTTGAGGTGATTTTTTTACATTTCGGAAGGGACGAAAAAAAAAAAATTTTAGTCAAAACTTTCCAAAATATCAACTATTATGGTAATAAAGATTCCTGAGTACACAAAAATTGAATTCATCAACTTTGCTAGACTCAGAGCCATTTTAACTTCTTCTTTTTCAGGCCTTTTGTGGTAGGATGCCAGCAATAAGGCTATTTTCAGGGTCTGTGGTGTAAAACATGGCCCTGCCACATTTTGAGATGATTTTTTAAGTTCAGGAAGGGATGAAAATTTTCTTTCTCAGTTTATATTTTGCAATAATTTTTCATTGGAAGTGTAAGAAAAGATAATTTTGTCAGTTTTAAAGTGAATCAATTGCTTTTTTTTCTTGATTTTGACATGGTGGACAAAATTCCGTCCCGCCACATTCCGTCCCGCCACAATGACATGATTTTTAAAAATTAATGAGCGTACTATAAAGAGGGGGGTGAATTTTATAATTCTTAAGCTTCCATAACAAAAGCAGGATAGTTGAAATTAATTCCAATGTTAGAAACAAATGTTTTATCCCAGTACTTTTGATAAAAATTCAACAAATGTACTGTGTTCGCAAATACATGAAGTTTATCATTCCGTCCCGCTACATCGATGAATTTGTGTTACCGTGGCAACATGTTGATTCTTTAGACTATTTTTCTTGAGTGTGAATGTAGTCTGTAACTTACTTGTTTATATTATTTATTTATTTATATTTATATTTATTTATAACATTCGGCTAATCCCAATAGTGCTCAGAGGCTACTAAATTTAAGGGACGCCATCCGGATATGATGGGACAGGGATATGGGAAGAGGTCCGATTTTAGATGCAGGAGGAAAACCGAGCACCGGAGAAAAATCTGCGAGGACGAGCATGGATCGGCAACCAAACTCACATGTGGCGCCTGGGAATTGAACCCGGCCACAGTGGTGAGAAGCAGTGAGAAGACCACTACACTAACCCGCCCTCCCTTTAAGAACATGAAGAACATGAAGAATCCATAAAATAAACAGGCACAGATCTACAATTTAAAAGGTCTATCAAAATTCCGTCCCGCCACAAACGGGAATTTTGGCTCTGGCCCTGTCTCCCCCAATGGACAAAACTGAACAAGAAAATCAATCTGGTGTTGTGTACAGCATCCCTTGAATCTGGACGCAAGCAAAAAAGAGGCTCACAGGAGCAAAGGGCACCAGATTGACTGGGAGAACGTAAAAGAGAGTCGGAGGGTCTTGCTCAGAGGGTCTTGGAAGCAATCCATATCAGAACTAAAGACCTAGACTGAACCATGACAAAGGGTTAGACCTCAACCCTGTTGGGGACAACCTCCTGAACCCCAAGAACCAAGAGAGTGACACAATATCGTTTTGTTTGACGTCATCTACATCTGTGACGTCATCGGAGGTGTCTATGGCAAGCCAAAAGGCCCATTACGTATTGCGACAACGCGTTGCTTTCGAAAGCAACGCGTTAGATATAGAGCTTTTAGCAACACGTTGCTTTCGCCTTCTGTGCTTTCGCAAACAACATGTTGTTGTCATTTTTTACATCTTGTGACGACAACCAATCACAGCGACTCTTACAGGATACACACAAGCATGCAAGAAACTCATTATAAGCTTATATTGTTCTCATAATATCTGTGAAATTTTACGACTGAAATGGATTTCGTTTTATGATATGAACAAATTAATATTGTTGCTCAAGGAATTTCTCAGACTGAGCATTTAGGTGTACAATTGAGTGTACAATAGTGTGATACACGCAAAATATGCTGTTACATGTAACAGCTAGTACCACAAAGGCAGGATGGACATAACCAACAGCTCTTCAAAGCGCCAATATGATTGGCTAATCAAAAACTCGGCTTGGGCGCCCCTGAATTGAAGCTAATTGAGTATAAAGCAACGCGTTGCTTGGGAAAGCAACGCGTTGCTAAAAGCTCTATTTCTATTGGCTGGCTTAGCAACGTGTTGCTTTCGAAAGCAACGTGTTGCTTTGGCGAAAGCAACGCGTTGTCGCAATACGTAATGGGGATTTTCGCTTGTCATAGATGTCTCAATAACATCACTAGCAACAATAAATCTTCAGAGCAATATAAATGAAGTAAAATTTTATATTATAATGATAAATAGGTGCACTGTGAAGTATGTCATCTAGTTATGGTCCAGGAGCATAGTTGCAGGTCTAGATTCTCATGAGTGCGAATTGGATCATTTAATGAAGTATAATTTAAACTCATCATTTTAAACTTGAATATTATGTGGACTATGATGATGTATATATAGATGGGTGATAGTTTGAGTCTTGTGGAATTATATGATGTTTATTATTGTATTATTTTCCAACATAGATATATATACAAAGATGAAATAAAATTGAAATATCAATTTACGAATTGAAATATAATTTTTCATGTACTGATGAACAGCTGCTCTATGTGAAGTACATGTATGTCATCTAGTTATGGTCCAGGAGCATGGTTGCAGGTCAGAATCTTATGTGTGCAAATTGGTACCGGTATTATCTAACCTCGCCATAAGGGGGGCTGTCATTTTCTTCAGTCGGGAGTCATGAATATACTCGGGGAGTCATAGAATTTTTAGACCAAAAATAGGTTGGTTATAATTTTTAACACCCAAAGTAGGGGGGTTATAGAATTATTATAGCCTAGTGACTCAAAATTTTTATGCGCTGCATGCGCATTCTTTAACTTAACATTTGAAATGTGTGTACAATCTTTAAGTGCAAAATTTTTGCGCATTCTGCGCACTGCACTTTACACTTACATCAAAAATGTTAATGCGCTCTGCAGCCTGCACACTTTCTTCACTGTAAAGTTTTGGCGCCCTCCGCTGAGTACACTACTCAAAAAAAATATTGGTACACTTAAAAGTTGCAATCCAATGATTTAAAAATCCATAAGGGTATTTTGACACCTCATTTGTGCTCTGCAATCTCATTGAGAAAAGTTACAAGCACTAGGGTCTGATTTCAAAAGTTGCAGTTGCCCTATACAACATTTTAAAATGTGACACGATCTGGTCCATGGGGTCCAAAGGCGGCATATTTGAAACTGAGATAAAGGTAAAAATATGGAGTAAAAAAAAATAAAATAAATAAGAAAATAGACATCAGAAAACTTCAAAACTTTAGAACCAAGTATGCTAGACCTTTGGTGTTTCAGTAAATGATAGCCTATTGTATGTATAATTCCAGTAACTCAAAAAAAAAAAATGCCTCTTTTGGCCCCCATGGACCAGATTGTGACACAAATTTTCTTCACTCAGTGACTGACTAGTCTGTGTTACAGACTGTGTACCTATATTATCCATAGGGAGAGAAACTACTGGGAACCACACACTCGAAACCATAGTCCAGCCGCTTGGCTGGCGGCTCCGCCACCCCCCTTGATCGCGAGTCCGACACTATCTCGAGTCAGTCTTTGACAAAGACTATGACTGACAACTCAGCAGAGCAACAAATGAGGTGTCAAAATTTGCAGTGCTCTTTTGATTTTTACATCATGGTGACTTTTTCAAGTATAACCACACTTTTGTTGAGCAGTGTATAATGTGACCTAGCCATTTTAAACTTGAATATTATGTAGACTTTCATGATGTACATAGTAGTCTAGTTGTATGTGTGATAGCTATTTTGTAAGTTTGTACATTTTGTATCATTAATTTTGTGTCATTAGTTTTAAACTTAGACTGGTTTGACAATGTTATTGTAGTTGACTTATTATAGAATTGCTTTGGAATCGGGCTGTGTGATTTTTTAGGCTTTTTCAATTTTTGGCGCCCTTTTTTCTTTGCTAATCCGTTTTGCCGCCCCTTCGCTTTTTGCCGCCCTGTTTTTGCCGCCCTTCTACTTCCGCCGCCCTTCGCTTTTTGCCGCCCCTACTTTGACCCGGGGCTGGCGCCCAGAGCCCCCCAAAATACGCACATGTAGTAATTTAATGAAGGCTGGCAACGGTTGAGCACAGTAACCATGACGTCACAAACAAAGACAGTTTTTTTGTTGCATGTTTTAAGTTGTGTGACCAGTTTAAATTTACCTCAACTTGTTGCATGTTGTTTTAGAAACACTTCAACTGTTCATATCTTTGGAAATAAATGTTCAATTTTCTGCAAAATGTAACTTGCAAATGATTTATACAATCATTTCAAAAACTGAAAATTTAATATTCCTGACTTCAGACAGATTTTGCTTGATCACACATATATCCCTATTTCACCCCCCCTTGACAAAAATCCACCAGTGCTTGTTATCTGATGATTGTACAGTGTATTGGAGCAGTGGTCTCGGCCTCCGTGTTTAAATTTTGCACTTCTGGAATTAGCCAGTATACTTCATGCATACATGCAATTATGGATTTGGAGAGTTGTTTGATATAACTGGTGAAACCGTGAAGATGCCTACAGATGCTTATACAATATAGTCAAACAATTTATTATTAAAACAAGACTAGAATGTATTTCATACCACTGATATCATAATGCAAAAATGATATATGCAAATAAACCTTTACTTCACTAATTAACAAAACAATACTGTGTCAGTTTGTCTAATGTTTCATTGTGTTATAACAATAAGATTTCACACCACCAAATAGTATGGTTGTGCGCCCTTGAATTTCACTTCTCAGAAAAGCCCATTGATTCTGAATTTAAGCATTAAAATGAGCAGAAATTTGCATAATTTTAGCCAAACTTGGATTGGTCATGATTAGTAATATTAATTCCTGCAAGTGTACCACAGATGGGAGAGATCGAATAACTTTTAATGATTTTAAGCAGCCTTTTCTTTACAGAAACACCGGCATGGTTTTGCCTGAAAAATAGGAAATTCCCAGACATCGAGACTTTGAGGGCCAGTCGTAAAAAATAATGACGGTCAACCTATATTTTTTCCCAGCCAGAGGGATCAGGCAAGGGCTGATTTCAACCATCATAGCTGTCGCTTAAAACTGCGTCGCTCCTGTGAAGAAAAAATGACGTTTTCTTAAAGCAAATTTAGCACATATCTCTATGGGACTCTGATTTGGTGGTGTGAGATCATAAAGGTTAGGTGAAGATGAATTAAGTCTGTCCAATTTTATCACTACAGCTTTCCAGAGTAATATATAATATTAGTAACTTGAAATACGCCACTGGTCATGGCCAAGTGATGAATATAATAGTCGGACAGTTGGTGTACAAAAGTGGTGTAGAATGCAGTTGCCCTGGCCATTATAATAGATCATAATTATTTTTCTCATTACCAGCCTGAAATTTGACTCTCCCAATTGATGTATTTCAAAGAAATCTTGAAAAACAGTTGTGGTTACCAATTTTGGCAAAATTTTCATTTTGGGGCTCCATATAATCTGATGAAAGTAATTTTTTTTAAAATCTATTACATCATCAAAATTCTTACTTCAATACTATGTTATATATTTCTTTAATTTTGTTGCAAAACGTGGGTTTTTTTTCTGGACCCAAAGAGGCAGATGATGAGTTTTGATTGGTTAGATAAATTTTCAAAGTAAATATTCCCATCTATTGAAAAGGCAGATTGACATTTTGGGAATCAATATGTACATACATGTAAGAAGATGAACAGCGCAAACGTAACTGTGTAATTACACAGGGCTAATCTTGCCGGCCATTTGAAGCAGAAACATGACACTGCCACTGGAGAGGAGCTGCGTAACATGTTTACATGAGTAGTGATTACACTTAACTATAAAGACTTACTTGAAAATGATGTCCATTGACAACGAAGATTTGCAAACCTGCCACACTACCAGAAAAATGACGCTGCCACCAGCACTGTCCTCAGATTGCTGTATGTGACCGTTGCTTATCCATGCACATAACATATTATTCATCCATGATCGCTGGTTCGAGTCCCATGCATTGAAGTCTCCGGCAATCACAACATTATGCCTTACGTTAGAAAAAACCATTTCGGCGGCTATGAATTTTGCATATATTGTGTGATGAGAGCATGGAAGAAAGAGATAAGAAGGAACCACAACGAACGCATTCACTTTGTACACTCCCTTTACCGACATTTAATTGACATTGTTATTCATGAGGATTTACTTTGATCAATACCCCGCGTTAAATAGGTGATTGGTATTGTACTCCATGTATTTGCATGTCTTCTGGAGCGTGTCTGAAGGATGATTTGAACTAATGACCTTCCGTGCAAGCACTCTATAGGATTTTCTCTGGTGACGTGATCATCGGTCATTGATGGCCTACATCTTTTTCTTCCATTTCGCCCAATTTTCCCGAACTTTGATGACTTTTTTCTCAGAGTTGGCAGTCTTTGGCACTGAAACGAGTTAGCTAGTTACGATTATACACATATAAACTATTAAATTAAACAGGTTTCATGTACCGGACTCAACCGGAACATTGTACATTATTTAAGAATATTTTGCATCTATTTTTCATCGAAAAAGTCACCAAAATCTTACCTTATTTGCTAAAGATGAAACTCAGCAAAAAAACGGCCGATTTTGATGACCTTTTCGATGTTTTAAAGGACATTTTCTACATAACACGATCAAGAAAACAGTTTGGCTGTAGATCCCAAAACAAAGCTACTATTCAAGTTCAGAGCATCAGTGAAATTCCATAATCTTACTTCTGGGTAGCGTTTGTTTGTTCTTGGATGGGTTTGTTATAGTTTTTTTCCAGTAATTATTTCGCCAAGCATCGATCGCGGTAAATGGATCATACATGAAAGTAAGTACCATTGATAGCTTTTCTTTTCATGCGTCAATAGATATGCGGATTAAAACTTGGCCGATCGAAGTCGTTGTGGTTCCTTCTCATCTCTTTCTTCCATGATGAGAGACTGCTGTGTTTATTCATTTTATGGTCAATATGAGTTTGCATTAAATAAAACCATGTGATTATTTGATAATTATTTTTCTTACATAAAGGCATAATGTTATGATTGACGGAGACTTCCTTTAAATAATGTAAAATACTGTCACTGAAAGTGGACCATTTTAACATCTTAAAGGTATATGAGGTATTGTTGGTAGAAGCAGCCAAAAAAAATTTCATTATCTGAATAAATATATATTTATTGAAAAATAACACTTTGGTGTTTTGCAAAAGTTCATTCTATAAATCATATACTTTGAAAACTTGCTTTATTTATTGTTGTTAATGAGTTATGTACGTTTTCCAAAAGTGTTGTTGTTTCAGCCCTCTTTACAACATAACTCAAGAACCACAGGACCTACAAAAGTATATCTGTGATATTTGAATTCTTCTACACGCTCGCTATGAATTCAGCAATGGAATTTTTGCTAAAGCTCACTACCAGTCACAAGATGCTGTGAACTCCTTTTTTTTCTGCTGCTTCAACCAACAATACCTTGTATAACCTAAGCTTGTGATACACAAGTTTGGTTTAGGCAGGAAATGTACCTCCCAAGAATTTAAAATCAAAAGTGGACCCATATTTATGTGAACTTTCCAAGAAAAGTTGACCCATTCTTATTAGACCCAGATTTTTAACCAAATTGAACACAATTCCATAAAATTATTACAAAATTTCTTTGTGCATTCCGAAACATCTTGACCCAGCTTTAATTTGTATTATTAGGGGAAACTGGCCTTTTTTTCTTTCCCCTATTTTCTAGCTATTCTTTTTTGTAACTAAATGATGGGCATGCTTTTTCATAAACCTTTTTAAGCATGCAAGTGTGTGTCCTGCTGACTGGGTAAACAATAAAATAACATGATTGTGTTCGCTTCGGTCCCCGCAGACTCCGTGCATCCGCTGGTATTCATGCTCGTAAAAAAATTTCGCGAAATAAGGGTGTTTTCAGATGAATAAAACGCGATCCCCCAAACACACAAAAAAAGGGTGTTTTTTCAAACCACATGTTCGCGAAATTAAAAAAAAGGGTATTTTCATCGAGCAGCCTACGCGTTTCTGCCAGAAAAGGGTATATTAGAAATATCGTTCGCTTTTAGCGAAAATAGGGTATTGTCAAAGGGCAAATAATTCGCGAAATCGCTAAAAAAAAGGGGCGTTTTCCCTAAAACTTCTTGAAATGAGATGCAAAAGGGGTGTTTTAAAGTTCACCGACAAGCATGAATACCAGCGGATGCACGGAGTGCGGGACCGGGTGTTCGATACATAAAAGAAAGGATTTCCTCAGCTGTGTTGGTACCTATTGAGCATTTTCTATTGTTTCTGCTGTTGCAAAGTTTTACCTTTGTAAGCCAACCAGTTGACTCTGTTTAAGCTGTCGATATCTGTTATTATGCAGTGCATAAATGCATCTTCGCCAAGGGCAGTTCTTGGACCACAATTCCGGATGCTGGGGCTTTAACAAACTTTTGCAGCTTCAAAAAAAGTAAGAAATAAAGAAAATTCCCAAATTTGACAGACCGGACTTCCTCAAGAAACTGAACATTTTGGAATTGGAACCTGTTAATATTCTGCAATAATTTTGGCACAGCTATCAAAATCCCAGAGATTGATGATTCCTTTTAAAATTCTGATATGTTGACATTAGAACCTTTCAATATTCGGTAATTTTGACACGGCTATCGAAATTCCCAAGGGTTGACAATTCCTGAATCTGAAATTTGACAGAGCAGAGTGGCTTTGGAAACCATCAAAATTTTGGAATTGGACACTGTCAAAATTCTGACAGTTGACATTGGAACCTGTCAATATTCGGTAATTTTGACATAGCTATCAAAATCAATAGATACAAAATGGATCTACTATGGTAAATTACTGTTTTACTACGCATTTGCGTGTAACATCATTTTATTGATATTATAAACACGATGACATCGGTTCCTGTGTTGTATTTGTATTATGCAGGCTATGGATGTCAACATTTTTCCATTATGCACTGCATATTTTGACCTCTTCCCCAACAAACGCTGGAGGCGCATTGTATATGAATCAACCGAATTGACTATACCAAACTCTGGGACCAAACTACAATGTAAAGACTGCACAAAAAGTAACGCAGCTGTTATAAATACGCCTATAGCGTCAGAACTAGTAATTGGGTTCACAATATTTCAACATAGAAAGAAGAATGTTATGATACCCCATTTGTCCATTTTTGTTCACTATTAACAACACAGCAGTATTTTTAAAGAAAAATACCCAAATTTAAAAGTTGCAGCTATTTGTATTGATTTGAAGTCAGCGCGAAGATATCAAATGAGTGGTTTTACATGCCACAATGCTTGCGTAATAGCCATTGTTCTGTAAACTTTTAAGTTCGGATATTTTTCTTTAAAAGCACTGTGTTGTTAATATTGAACGAAATTGGACAATGGGGTATCAAAATGCGCGTAAATAAATCATCCTTCTTTCTATGTGGAAATATTGTGGAAACAATTATTGGTTCTGAAGCTATAGGCATATTTATAAAAGCTGTGTTACTTTTTGTGCAGACTTTGGTACATGTATATAGGACATTATTATATAATATTTTCTGAATAAGAAACAACAAATTCATCTTGTTTTAAATAATTTATTGCAAAATTAATATTTTAGCAATACAAGCAATCATGGTAATCACAAAACTATTATTTTTACTAACAGTTTTAAGAAAGCAATGAGTATATTTTAAAATAAAAACCAATTCACAAAGAAACCAATAAACTCCAATACTAAGTTCAGGCTAATGTTAATGATCAGTGCCACAAGAGATTTGGGTTATTCCCCATTCAAAAAAATATATATTATTCTGTTTTGCAAATGAAACTAAAATTTTAATCCTTTGGTTTATGAGTTCTATACTGGCAATGAAAGTCAAATTTGAACAGTTTTGCAATTGCAAGGGAAAATGGGCCAAAAACATGCAATTATGCATGATTTCTGACAATTTCAGGGACACACAGTGACACACAAGTCGACGAGAATCACAAAATCAATTCTCGTAATGATTCTCGTAACATTTGTTGCAAGAATTATCTTCTTTCATTGATTGAATCATGCAGAAAGTGAAGCGATGGTTTTGATTCTCTAAATTGGCACAAAATTGAGGCCCTGAAATGGCAGCCATGTTGGAAGACAGTTCTAAGATACCTTAAGATGACAGAGGGATAGGTCTCTAGATCCAATTCACAACTGTTAAATACGTATCACACGCTTTTATTGTATTCATGCGAACTGGCTTGTAGTACCTTATGGAGGACAGAATTTTATTTAAATGAGGATGACTCTGTCATGAGTGACATACACTGCATGTACCCTCTATAGGCTACAAGTTAGCTCAAAAATTTAATATTTTAATAATTGGTTATTAAAGAAATGAAAATGTGTTTTCCAAACATTAGAATACATGTCCTGAAATATCTTAGTACAACTCTTTGGGCTTTATTGTCACAGGATACAAAAAACACCCTAAAAACTCACAATTCTGGCCCTTATTTCAAAAATTGGCCAAATGTTAAAATTTGACTTTTATTGCCAGTTAGAACTAACAAGACTCGTAAGACCGTGTATTTATATAGAATGGCTGCATTTGTGCACTGCGTGACTGGCGCACGCTTATATGAATTTACGCGAGCGTGAATTTGGACTTAATTGAAGCGCGCAGTAACAAAAGCCGAATAATTTTCGCCGAACAAATTTTAGGGTTAGAATTACAATGTGACTACATAATACAGCTTGTCACAATACAACTTTAATTTCTAGCATATTTTTATGGTATGGTTTGACAGATATCCATAAAAAGCAAGTCAATATGCAGTCTCATTTTGTTGAGGTTTACCCCATCTGCAAAGACCACACTGCCTCACAGTTATTGCAGATGGGACCTTTAAGGGAACAACCCAAAAGATCGATGACGTCCTATAAACGTAACTAGTTTCGTTTCTCAGCCGACCCTCCCTCCCTGCAAGAAACGTAATAATGAAATGTTGAAAATTGTGATATAATATTAGTAATGACACATTCTTCAGACCGATGTTTTTGTACAAATGTAATCATGTATTTTTACCCCCTCCCCCCTAAACGAAACTAGTTTCGTTTATAGGACGTCATCGATCTTTTGGTTTGTTCCCTAACCCATTGAGACTCTTGTCTAAGATTAAGTAGTCTTTAAATAATATTTCAAAATAAATTGGTAAAATTTATTTAAAAATCTCAACCTATGCCAATTTTTTTTATGTCATACCAATCAAACACTTTTTTTTTGTCCTTATTGATTAAATAGCTCCATAAAAATGTCATTTCCTTGAAGCCTTGTCATAATATTAGACTCCAACACAGTTTATGCTAAAATAGTAGCTCAATAATTTCACTCCAGCCAGTTTTAAAGAAGCTGTTGAGCCTGGGGGAGGGGGTACATGTATTTCAAGTTGTATATCACCTGTGTACAAGAACTTTCAAAAATTACCTAAAGGAACTATTTTTCATCAGTGCAAAATGGAGCCAAAACAAGTACTACACAGCTGATTTCATACACTAAGTATTTCACCGTTATGAGTCGCGATATGAACACACCTAAATCCGCTGGTAGCAATCAGTCACGAGGCCTGAAGAAAAACCACACGTTTTGAGGTTTTGAGTACAATTTCACCCAGAAATTTACACTGTCTGCATTTTATGAACTGAATTATATCGAACAAATGTTTTTGGTGAGGAGTATAATTAATTTACTATTCATCCATTCACTATCCAAAATCACCATACCTACAAATCCGTATAATGAGACCTTCCAAAATAATGGTACTCAACTTCTACCGGATTATTTTTAAAGTGTTGAGAAAACCTTCCAATTTCAATAGAATTTCAGGTAAACTCTCACTCAATGCTTTGGAAACACAAAAATCCCGTTAGGTCTCAGCAAATGATAACACTTTTCTTTCATGACTTTCTTTGAAAGTGGATATTTTTTCAAATAAGTAATAAAAACTGGGTATCTAAGTTAATTGGACAGACAGTAAGAGAGCCTACTGAGCAGTATAAGTTACAGACAAAAATCTGTAGAGTTGATATATAATGATTGAGAGTGACCCATTAAGCTCATCTCCTATAATAAATCACATAAAATTTTACATGAAAGATGCTGATTTAAGCCCAACTTTTTCAGATGAGCATATGGACAATCATTGTGTACCGTACATTTTTAAAGTCCGATCCAGACTCAACATCGCACGGTGCAATTACATTTAAATGCACTGCAACGATATATCCCGAGCACGAGAATGTATTGCTGTCCTGTTTTCATTCTTCCATAGTGAATGCAGACCTTCCAGCAGCCAATCGCAAGCGTCCACAGCTGCGATATTGCATAAGATATAGCATGAGAAAGTTGAACAAAATTCAAGTCTCATCACCGATGAAAATTCCACCATGTGATGAGAATTTTCACCCCCGAGCTCGTTAAAACCTAGCTCAGATGTCATCGCAGTCGCAATGTGGAGTCTGAATTTGACTCAAAACTGGCCTTTGACTAAAACTGATGGCGTAAAAGTTTCAAGAAATCTCACGCCGCCCCATTAATTATCAGGATCCATTCCATCAAATTCGCCACTCCCCATGCTACTGCTAATGCCATTCTTCTCCCTCGTCTTATTATTGATAAGCGATGCTTTCTCGTTAATCTCGGGATAGCGATGCTCTGGATCATGATTGCGATAGAGTACGTAGTGTTGAATAATGAAGAGAATGTCAAAGGCTATGGAGAATACACCGAGACCAAACTTGGTTGGATCACCAAATATGGACTCCCAGTCATCTGTAAATTCAAAATGAGAATAGGTATTAATGTCTTTAAAGGTGGGGTGATGCGATTATATAGTTTGTTCGGCTTATAATTAGCAAAAATTATTTGGTTTTTACAACTGCGCACGTCAATAAAGTCCCAACTTTCGCCCAGGTAAATTCACATAAGAACAGCATTGTGTGACTATTGTAAGTGCTGCACCCCAACTGCGTTCACACCATTCTACATCAATACACAATGTTACAAGTATCATTTTTTAGCCAATTATAAGCAGAACAAACTATGACACATGACGTCTTCTACCTCCCATTGAGGCCCATCACCCACATATTCTTATTCCAAGTTTTGACTTCAATTGCTCCAGAGGTTTTGATTCTAGAAGCAAAAATGTGTGATGAGACCCAAAGAATAGTACACAACCTCCAGGGTGGTAGCCATCAAACTACCATGTTTTGTTCATACATACATACAAGTACCACCTAAATTAAACATATTCCGGTCCTAAAATATTACTGGGGAAATGAGAAAACATGAGCTTTCACCTGATGCCAAAATCTGCATTTTGATGGGGTAAAGTGGAGGGGTTTAGGCGAGTGGTCTATAAACGCTGCGTCATCGGCCAAAAGAATACGATTTGTGAGAGTTTAAGCCTTGGGCTTGCCTATATAAGGTGAGAATTATCTTCCTCCCTCTGATGAGAAGTTTTAATGGGGAGGCATCTTGCCTATATAATTCCATCTTGCCTATATAATTAAGTGTTGAAAAGTACAACATGTTGAATTACAAACAGATTGGTATTTCACTGAACAAACTGCATAGCATCGCATGACTAAGGCTATGAACTGGTTATTTTTACACGATAATCAGGACGAGCATGTCAGTCAGTCATTGCCACTGCAAAAGGAACTTGCAGATGACTATTATATCTGTATTGTCTCAAGTTAAGAGTAACGTCATGTTGGATTTTGCAGTGGCAGATTCAAATCGTGCACTCTAACTTAATCCACACACATAGAAGGGCTATTTCTATTTTTCTGTATGCTGCCAACGCAACTGCATAAACACACTGATTCGAATCTGCTACTGCGAAATCCAACATAACGTTACTCTCAACTTGAGTCAAGGGATACTATATAAATATATTTGTCAAGAAATGCAACTTACTGTTATTATATGCTAATAAAAACATCTGCAGTAGACTAAAAGCACCTCCTGTGAAATCTAACAACACATTCCCTATACTCCATCCATCTGTACTCTTGCGTCTGTAATTCATGTAGGCCTATATGTGAAAAAATGAGAACAAAAAAGTGTGAGTGTCTGTGACTTTTGTAAGGCGCCAATAGTTTTCAATCATAAAATGTTATCATTTTACAGGAAAAAGGATATCGCATCCAGGAATCAAAACTCAAAAACTTTGATTTACAAAATTACAGAAGGTGCAGTGGCAGAACCTTTGGAATTGAATTACCCTTGTAGCATGAGAAAGTTTAGTGTCAATATCTTTTTTCATCTGTCTTAGGCAAAGTAAAGTGAAATCAGGCTCTCCAGTAGTTCTGAAGACCCACCTTTGGAGATCAAGCTAACCCTAACCCTCCAGCTTCACCTGGAATAAAACTCCGATAATTATAGCCAGGGCATAATTTATAGTTTCAGAATTTTGCATAGCAAAATTGTGACAAAGTTTTATTTGCAATGACATATACGAGGGGCAGTCAGTATGTTTTAAGAGTTGTCTCGTGACGTCATTTATGGATTGTTTTCATGGCATTTCTCAATGATTACATAAACACTGTACCTTTGTCTTTCATACAACACATGTAAAAATTACATCATACACATGATTACGTAACAGCATTAGCATAAAATCAATAGTCTAGGGACACTGCCAAATCACGCAAAAGGGCGGGCCTTTTAAATTACAGAAAATACACATGTTTACAATGTCCGAGAACAGCAAAAGTACAAGGTGCATATGGCTAGTTTTGGGCAGGAATAAACAGTAGATCCTCAGTTTGCATTTGGTAAAATATGAGACTTGTCATTAAACTTTGGTGGAAATGGGACGTCTGGAAACTTCAACAACTGTAGGGCTTGATTGGAAGCGAAATTATTCTGCAAAAATGGCGAAAATGAAAAAGCAGTTATTACAAATGACATCAATTATTTCCTAAATTAAACATACCAAAATATATGACTGGTCACGTGTGAGAGTGTGTACTTAGTGCGATGATAACTGGTGCAAATCAAACAACAATCTGCGCATGCGTAGGTGGGATGACCGATACAACATGGTGGAAATGCACAAAAATTGCAAAATTCCATGTAAATAGGGCCTAAAATATTACAAAATGCTATGAAAATTGTAATTTAAATATTCATATGAATTTTTATGGATGATCTCAACCTGAAATGAACAGAAAAGTTTAAAAAATTAATTTCTCATTCAAACGATGGTCTCTCTCTTTGTACCACTACTTTTTGTATAAATGTAACAATGGTAGAATAACAGTTATATTTTAATCACAGATTCAAATATTTTCTAGGGAGACTCCCGTTTAAATGTTTAGAGATTAGTCAACAGAACTGGTAAAAAATTTTAAATTTCCACGTTTGCTATTTTTGGCAATATCAAGATTTTTAAAGAAAGAAAAGCCTTGTTTTTGTCAAAATTAAGACATATTTGACCATGCATTTTAAATAAACTAAAACCTTTACAGCCCAACAAACATGGTTTAATGAACTGGTAGTTTGTGTGCTATTACTGTTCCAAACGGCAGCATTCTCCATACTTTAATTCCCGAGAAAATATAGAAAATACAACAATACCTCATTTCGGCCTCTTATTTCCCTTAATAAAAACGACTCAATTTCACCAGGTGACTCTAGACCATTGATTTTATGCTAATGCTGTTATGTAATCATGTGTGTGATATAATTTTTACATGTGTTGTTTGAAAGACAAAGGTACAGTGTTTATGTAATCATTGAGAAATGCCATGAAAACAATCCACAAATGACGTCACGAGTCAACTCTTAAAACATACTGACTGCCCCTCGTATGTTTGTGTGATTGGATAGCAATTTGGCCGCTAGATTGTGTAGCAAAATGCAATGCGATACCGGTTATATTATGCCCTGACTATTATCTCTTTATCTCAAATTCGGGTGCTAATTAGGTAAAATATGGTAATTCGCTGTCGTAGTGTGGCGTCAAAATTGATCGTTGCCAGGTCAACTGGCTCACGCTACCTGTGTTCGACTAACACTATCAAAATGATCACAAAACAAAGTGAATGGTTTGATAACAAATATTAAAAGTATGTGTGAACCAGTAACTAAGATGACGCATTCACTACGATGGCGGGTAAATTGCACTTGAGATCTTTTCAACTGCGTGGGCAACAACAATGGAGGGCAGGGGCGGATCCAGGATTTTTTGATAGAGGGGGCGCCTTTTGGTCGACGACGAAAAAAATGGTGTTAAGGGGGTTACCCCCTCGAAAACTCAACGGTTTTGGCCCATTGCTTGCTGTTCATGGCGAATTTGTTCATTTTTTGAATTTCTTTCATTTTTGTATTTTTAAGTTAGGCGGCGCCCTTTGCTAGTCGAAAAATAGAGGGGGCGCGCGCCGGCTGCGCCCCCCCCTAAATCCGCCACTGGAGGGAGCTGCCCACTAGGGTTGTAGCTACAGTGGGTGGTGGTGGGCAGCACAGCCCGCCACTCAGTTTTAGAGCCCACCAGTCAGCTGCAGTTGTAGCACTGGAGCCCACCACTCAGAGTCCAAAATTGCACAATTTTATTGAATTAGTCAAGAATTCTGTCAATTTTGACAATAAATTGCCAAATATGCAAGATTTTCAAATGCCACCCAGCACTAAAAATATCCTAGCTACAACCCTGCTGCCCACCCAGATGAAAAGACTTTCACTTGTTATTTTTATCCCTGCAATGTACTTACTTGTGGCATATATTTGATAAGTGTTACAGCCAGCTTGACATAGGAAAACATATAGAGGAAATCTAACCAGTTGAGTACAGTTTGTTTTGATGCTGCTGTGATTACAAGACATATGATTATGAACACCCAGGCTAAGATAAGTATTATCTTGCAAACCCATGATACCTTCTGTCCACCTAAAAAAAAAAAAAGTGATAATAACAGATTAGTAATAGTCAAGGAGATTACATCAAAAGAGTACCAACTCAAAATGGCCTGTGTGTAACGCTATGGTAAATCCACCATAGAGGTTAGACCCAAAGAGTACCAACTCAAAATTGCCACATGTGTAACGCTATGGTAAATCCACCACTTTGCCTTTGGTTTGTCGCTCATAGAGGGCAAACTCCATCAATTTTTGGCAAGATCTTTAAGCTTGAGCATTACAATGTGGTTTGTGCACTCAGCTCTTAGCGCACCTAAAAAGGCATAGGAAAACGTTAGGAACACGTTCATTGTTCAAATATGCAAAATTTCCTGCTCGCTGCGCTCGCATTATATGATGAGACAATTTAAGGTTTTAAGTTCGGGTTCCCAAAAATCTTGCCTGTGTAAGGGGGGGCAAAAGATTTTTGGCACATCAAAAGGGGGGCAAAGTTTTTAGCACATCGAAGGGGGGACAAAGATTTTTGGCACGGCCAAGGGGGGGCAAGCGTTTTTTGGCAGACCATTTTGAGAATTCACCACCCCTGGGTTCACATAATTATTGCACCACCCCTTATTTACATGTAGGGATGTGGGGTTTATCACTGTGGAGCCAATTACATAAATGGAAACAACTTTATAGAGATAATTTTCTTTGTGGAGACACATAACAATGTTCCATAAGGAAAAAATATTCCACAGCGCATTAGAAATTGCTGTAAATTGATTCCCAATGAAGGTTTCCAGGGGGTAAAACCCTGTGGAGTTGTAGGTGCTGCTTATACATGTAGTACTATTGGGTATGCCCTGTGGAGCCAATAACCGCCAAATATAGGTTAAGGTATAACCTTATAGAGATCATTTTGCTCCACAAAGAATATACTTGGGTATGTGATATCCATTAGGTGAGGTTTGTGTATGGGTGGATGAGTGTGTGGGGTGTGTGTACATGTATTTCTTACAGAACTTACATCATATATCAAAGCTTGTAAAATAGTGATGGTGCATAGTATTACTGCATGGATAGAGAAAAACACATCATTTAATAGCACTGGGTTTACTCCATACGGATGTAGCTTCTGATATTCTTCCTGCAATTAAGATGACAAAAACAAATTAAAAACTGGAAATATTTTACATTCCTCTCACCCCCACCCCACTATCCTAGAATAAATATTAACCTATAGAGGCCATCAGCGTTTTTCAAGCGTGACTCATGACAATAGTGTTTATATACATGATTCGTACCCACAAGCTCCTCATTCACTTGCTTGATCTCTATAGATTGACCAAAGATGTTTTACTTTAGTAAAACCTAGATACGCTGATGCCAGATGCATATACTGATGCACGGTAGTGAACGTAACCGTTCCGGCTGAAATCCAGAAATGACGTAATTTGTTCTGGTGCTGCCACTTCCGGGTAACGCGGGAGAAGAACATGCCTTTTGCAAACAAAATGGCCGACAAGTCCCGGTCCTTTTCCAGCGAAAATACAGCTTATTTAGCCAATGTGAACATGGGGTCATCGGTTATAATATTTTCCTATCATATTGAGCTAACACGTCAGCTATATGGTATTTCACGATATAACAGTAATAATAAGAAAACTGCAAACGTTCGTTTGACGAAGTGACCAGCTCTAATGACGTCACTATGTAAACAACATAGAGCTATAAATAATTAATTAGGTAATACCAAATATGGAGGTACCGTATCCAAACATATGCTAATTAGAACAGGTTAGACGGCACGACGAATCAGAATACGATCCTGGTATCCAATTCTATGCAAATGAGTTGAAGGAGGTTACGTGAACATGTAAACTAATGCGACTCTTGTGTATACCGACCTCTGTGAGATTGACTGACTGCTAGTATTGCTCTATCCACCTGAAATGCCCTGAAACTTTGAACAGAGTTTAGTACGCACAACATGGCCACTGTGATGTCACACTGACAGCCTCTATCCCTAACATGGTGAAATATGACTCTGTATATATGCAAGTCATACAATAATTTTCTTACCATATGCTCATTTCAAAATATAATTACATTGATGCAAGTGTGTTATGTACCAGACATACTGTGGTATTCGGCTATTTCAATTGACATTCAAGTGAATTTCAAATGGGATTACCTGAGTGACCCCCATTTGAAATCTACACCCCCTGTGTGGGAGATTAAGGTCAAGTCTTCCTTAGGAGGTGTTAATTTCAAATGGAATAGCCCATTGGTGACAGTGAAAATATCATCATATCATTTATGATATTGTACACTCTACAGATATTGCCCAGAATATAGATGATAAACACTCTAACCAGAAAAGATTCATTTTCTAACGCTGACTTACAACTCCAAAAAGTCCTTTTTTCATACAATGTCAGAATCAACTGACATTTTGGAAATAAGTTTTTTTTGTGGATATCAGTTGAACCATACTATCAAAAGAGGATGCTAAAATCATGAAATACCCCTTCTCAACACATCTAAGACAATTTTGTCAGGTATCTTTCTGGAATGCTTTACACTCATCATGTGCCATACAGTCTTAGCAGGAAGTTGAACACTGCCAAATATCAATTGTGAATTGTCATTTCAAGTGAGCAAAATAAGAAGATACGCAATGCAATTTGGGTTGATTTCTGCCTGTTAGTTTGCCTGGTAGTCACTACATGTAGTCAGGATTGCCTTGCCACTAAGAGCTGTTTGGGGAGGCAATCAATACCCTTCCTACTCCCCATTCCAGATAAATACAGCACTAATTTTTTGGGATTAAAAAAATATGATCAAGTTCTGCAAAATAAAACATAACTAAATCATAATCCTTTAGTTATATAGTCCTAACTAGCAATAAAAGTAAAATTTTAATATTTGGCCAATTTTTTTGAAAAAAGAGCCAAAAACATGCATTTTTCTGGAATTGTACTGGGTTTACACTTACCCAAACTGGCTCAATCCAATACAAGCCAATATTAAAGCATGCATATGCTAGGAAGCCAGTAATGTTGTAGCCAAGAAAATCAAAATTCAATCCCACCACACTGTAAAAGTGGAATAAATGACAGTACAGTGTTAAAGATGAAGAACAAAATTCATGAAATAGGATGCTTTGGGCTATTCCAGTTTACTGTAAAAGTAGAAATTTTCGGGAGGTTTTTATTTTCGTGAATTTTGCGAGTGGACATAAAATCGCGAAAAGTAAAACTCGCGAAAATAACCTTTTGCATTAGGTTTCTATTGTATCAATATAAAAACTGCGAAATTTAATTCTCGCGCAATTGACAAAATCTTCAAAATCGCGAAAATATCTTCTTGCGAAAATATTGACTTTTACAGTAAATATATACAAAGCCTATGGAAGACATGACCTTAATCTCCCACATAGGGAGTGTAGATTTCAAATTGAATCACTCACTTAGGTAACCCCATTTGAAATTCACACTCCCTGTGTGGAAGTTAAGGTTACATCTTCCATAGGGGGTGTATGGATTTCAACTGGAATAGCCCATTTGCAGGGTTATAATACAAATATTGAATGTTTGTTTGTTTGTTTGTTTGTTTCCGAGGTTTGTTTACCCAGTTTGGTCCGTGAGGGAAACATGCTAATACACAGGAAATCCATGGTCCATTCCAAGCTCATATAATAAAAATGCACGAACCTGGATAGCCAGTGTAGGCTAATAAGTTTATAATTATGGTAAGAATATTTCTATGAGGTGAAATATGGACTGCTCACTTGAAAAAAATCATAGGGGACACTTATTATGAGAAGTGCACTAATTAAGTCAAATGCAGTAGTAAACAAATATTCCACATACCTTTTCCTTCTGAAGTTGAGTATAACTTGCGGATAGAAAGAAACAGACCATGCAGCAAAGTAAATCCATCCAACTATGATAATGATTATAGATAAGGCCTCGCTATGAACCACTTGCACACGTACAAACACACTGGATAAACTGAAAATATGAACATGGAAAAATGAGGGATGTAAGTAGCTGTTGAGAAAACCTGAAACGGTGCCAGCCAAGCGAGTAAGCCGAATGCTTGATTGGAGCACTATTTATTTAGCAAACGCTAGGGATTGCCGTTAGCAGACTGATTCAAAAACACCGGTTTCCCAAATAAGAAGGCAGCATCTGTTTTGAAATATATTTGCAGATACTGCAGTTTCACATGGCAGGGCAGAGAAGATATCTTAGTCTTACCCTTCCCAGAATCCTTTGCAACATGATGCATCACCTCATTACATCAAATGACACTACTATTACTTTGTATAGGTTTCCTTTTGTTTTTATGCTGAGAATAGACGGGTAAAACATGGGTCGATAGTCAAGAAATATGCATATTTTACAAGATCTGGATGGGCTCTGTTCATTTAGGTACTTTTTGTTACCATCAACTTATGTTGCGCTAGATAGCAAATCAGTACAGAAAATTGAAATGGAAGAAATGCATTGTGGGAGGTGTACGATATCTTCTCTGATGGCAGGATATGATATTTGTTCCATTGATTTAATTTAAATTTAATTAAAAAACAAAACAATGAGGGATCATTATTTATGCCAGGGGGAACGGAGGATTTTCATATATTCTCGAACAAAAATTTTGCATCCACCCTCGTATTGAAGTCCCCCTCGAAATCTCCATTCCTTGTATATAATTTCATGTCCCCCCTCCAATATTAAGGTCAAAATTTCATGTCCCCCTCAAGTCAATCAAAAAAATTTGCATCCCCCTAAAATCCTTTGCCCCCACCCCGGCGGAAATAATGATCCCTCCCTAACATGAAAGCAACTTACTTTCCCAGCTCCTCTGATGATGAGTTCAATTTGATGTTGCAGGAACCAACGCCCACACCTGATATGTTAACATGCACTTTCTGATCTGTGGTATTCTTGGGAATGATCACCTATTCAAAATCACAAGTTGAAAAAATAATATTGATAAACAGCTGGTAGTAGCTAGATTAGTTTCATACACTCCTAGATAGAGCTAGAGAGAACCAATCAGAGCAAGCGTTAGTCAAATCTGAAGTGTGCATACATGTAAATATTGTATTTAATTGCATGGGCGCGCACTCTGTGTAGTGCTTTTGGACACATCCATTTTTCTTGCAGCAGGTTGATGCATTTATATTTGCTTGTATTTTCCAACATTTTCAGTGCGGTGACAATTTTTTTATAAAAAATAGCAAAAATCATGGGATTTTTTCTTTTGCGAATAAATGCGAATCGCTTGCTGCTCAAGAAATTGTACAAAGCTTTTACTCTGCACTGTAACAACTATTTAACTTGAATGTAAGTTCATACGTGCTGGTGATAAACAATTTTTAAAAGTTTAAACTGACTTTCAGTACATTGAGTACAAACTACGGTCATCTTCATCAGAAGATGTTGTGATGGACTTGCCCTATTGGTAGCTTAGGGATAGACTGAGGGCGGAAAAGAAATTTCAAAAATTTCAAAAATTTCAAAAAGAAATCTATGCCACTGCCCTCTGCTGTCACAGATCGTGAGGCGGAATCTCATCACGACATTGACTGGGAATCTACAAAGGTTTTGATGTTCATAGTGAAACAAAAGGGCAAGTACATCACAACATCATAGGCCTTCTTCTGATGAAGGTGTGTGTCACCCATCGAAAATTCAAAGTTAGTTGAATTTTTGCGCTGAAAGTGAAAGTCAGTTTAAACTTTTAGAAACTATTTAAGGGATCAGAGATAGCAACGTTTGCATAGTATGTTTTGTGGGAAATGAAAGCACATAAGACATATCAAATTGCATTCTGAATACGAGGAAAATCCTTCTGATAATATCAAGTAATTTTAATTTTTTGAAATTGGTGATATAAACACTTTTAAATACGAAAAGTCATTATATCATTAGAAAAATATCATTAGATTTACAAATTTTACTTCGAGGACTGTAGAAAATACCAATTTTTGATAATTTGCTATAAAATTTGCAAATTTCAAAATGTGATATCATCAGGACATTCTTCGTATTCAGAATGCAATTTGATATACATTGTGTACATGTCTGACGTGCTCTCGTGTCCCACAAAAATACTGTGCAAACTTTGCTCTCCGAGGCAATATGAAAGCTACGGTACTGTAAAGTTGAAATGAATAAACTTAATATGTTAAAACAGTTCTTGTTTACCTTTGGTTGAGCGGCAGCTTTCATCGGATAATCACTAAACAGATTCACTTCAGCCTCTTCACCGAGTTCAACCTTTGACCTCAGCCAAAATCTGCCCATTTCACCCTTCTGTACAGTTAGATCTTGTGTAGATACTGACAAATTTGCTGAATTACCGGTAACTACTACATGGTTCTCAAAGTCGCATAGGAGCAGGAATGTCCATAACAACAACGTTCTCATTATGTGACTAGTTGAAAAGTGTTTGTGACCATTTTTAATTTCCATTTTATAAACTATTTTATGGTTTGCATGTATCTTGCAACACTAGGACTCGTCAGATGTGTTTGCTAAACTGGCAATACACACCAAATCAAAAATCAATACTGAACTGGTAACTATTGGATGAAAAAGAGATTTGTATAAATGCGAGTCATTATTTGGGTTCGATCCTTATCTTGTTTAGTACCAAACTTGCAATTTATAAATGCACAATGTTTCTCAAAGTAACACTGCTAATTCATCCATTTGCTAGTAATTGTCTCCTCAAGGTGATTTGGTTGATTTATTCTGGACCTGTTTGATCTTCAACTAGCATTATTCCTGTATACCCCAAAATATCTGAACTAACAGGTTTTAAACATTTGCTTCACAATCCTATCTGTAAGGCTCCAATTTCTCATCAACTGCTTCTGTACTGGTGTGCATATAAACAAAATTCCAATCCAGAGAGGTTATTTAGTCTTATAGCTCACAGTATCAGTGCAAGTGGTTCCAACACTATTACTAACTGTTCATTATTGCTACCATAGATGTTGTGTGAATAATTCTTGTGTTCGTGTATCATCGTTGGTAGAACTGGTATCTATTTCAGATCTGTAATAGAGCACAAGGAAACACATATGGCAAATCAATGGACTATTCCAGTTGAAATACATACCCCCTATGGAAGACATGACCTTAAAGGCTAAATCTTCCACAAAGGGGAGGGGGTAAATTTCATATGGTGTCACTCATTCAGGTAATGCCATTTGAAATTCACACCCCTGTGTGGAAGATTAAGGTCATTTCTGTTTCCTTCTAGATAGACTACCCCGTAGTCCACTTGCCCATTGTGCATACTCTGGATATTGTATTTAAGCTTAAAACCCTGATTTAATTAATGTGTGCACAATTGATAGATTTTGATTTTCACATCTGTTCTTTTCAGTCACCCTACTCCCTCTGTTTGTTAGCTTCCCAAGTGGACTACTGACTTTGGATTGCGGTCAGAGATGCTTAACACGGCTGTCTATGAGCTTCTATGGATGAGATTGTCGGAAATCTGGCCTACTAAAATTGGCCATGATGTAATGCATCTTTAAATGAATCTGGCTTGTGATTGGTCGCCTGATCTCGTTATGGTTTAAATCCTCCGGTACCTGTCATTACCATTAATAACTACATGGTACACAAGTGCATGGCCCACCCCGCCTTTGTGTTGTGTAATTGCATGAACGCGTCAATAAGTGCATGGACGCGTCTTGTATTTGCTTGCGGTTAAATTTGATTGATAAACAAGTATGATTGACAGTGTGAGTGTTAGGGACTTTGCCCGTTCAAAATCCCTTTTAAAATTGAAAGTCCATAGTCTATTTTTAACATGGAATTTCGCGATTAATAAACTGGCAGATTCTAAAATCAGAATTGTTCAGTATTGAAGTGCCAATACAATTATGACATTATGATACATGTATGTTGCATTCAATAATATAAGCCTACGTAGGCCTACACTTTACTTTTACTGTCACTAATATAATTACCGTACTGACGCGAGTATAGTCCCACCCCGTTTTTGGGTGAACATTTTTCAAAATTGGGGGGTGGGACTATACTCGAATTTTTTCAGTTTTGGAGTGTCCCTGGACCTAGACCTAAATGCTAGGATCATTCATGGTTGACCTAAAAAAAAATATAAAAAATTTCAAGATGTTTTGTTATTTTTAATATGAAAATTGATAATTTGTATTCATGTCATACTCTATTAATGATTTCAAAATGCATTGAATTTGAATGCATTTTGAAATCATTAATAGAGTATGACATGAATACAAATTATCAATTTTCATATTAAAATAACAAAACATCTTGAATTTTTTTTTTTTTTTTTAGGTCAACCATGAATGATCCTAGCATTTAGGTCTAGGTCCTGGGACACTCAAAAAAAATAATAACTTAAAAAAAAAAATTAAAATTTTTTTTTTTTTTTTTTTTTAATTTCTGAAATTTTCCTAAAGTTTGGGGTTGGGACTTTACTTGAAGGTGGGACTATACTCGCGTCAGTACGGTATATAACTTTTTCATAACAATTTTATATTAGTATTTTGATGTAATTAATATCAGTATAATTTCGAGTTCAACTGAATGCTTTCATCATGATTAACATCAAAAATAGAATAGTCTACCTTCTAGAGGAGTATTATAGATTTCAACTGCAATATTCAATGTTATATAATTAATAGTATACAAATATTGAATAGAATGTACCGGTACAATAGAATTCTAAATAAAATAGAATGTTGTGTGCTTGTATGCTTGCAAATCAACCAATGTGCGTCGATACTCTTTTGAGGTTTCGCACAGTACCGGAAGAAGAAGAAGAATACTTCTATTCACTTGTATGCTTTTTACCCGCAGGCGCAGTAATTGAATTTGTGTGGCAGCACATGTACTTGCTATCGGGGAAATGTACACAACAAATTCCCAACGTAGCAAGATAGACAGAATTAGACACCCATATCGCTCATTCTACAAAATCCGGTGCCAATCCACTATAAAAGTTGTTCAAAAAGACCTGCTTTTTGTGTTTTTAAGAGTAAATGGATCACTACTTTCAGATGTAAAAGATTGCCAACACCACTTGCATATTTTTCTTTCAGGAAGTCATGATGTTTTTTAACACTAAAACTCAATGTAATGTGAGCTACGTTACCGACTACAAAATGGGCTGGTTTTACTCAATCCAAGGTCATAAAAAGCAAACTAAAGATCACTTGAGTGAAATGTAAAACAGATTTCACCATTTCATAGAAGTTTTGAAGATGCGTAAATGAGTGTGTAACGTAGCTCACAGTAACGTAGTTCACTGGTTTTAATGTGATTTGCGACGTTAGAACGTTTTTATATGTTGGTTAATTCTAATATAAATGGGGTTCGACCACTGGGAGCTTTCACATATTATTAGGAGGAAGTACATGTAATACAAGTGCATACTATAGAATCCTGGTAACGTAGCTCACCAATCTTAACATGGTCGGTTGAAATTTCAATGTTTACAACATTTCTATGCCAAAAATGCTACAGCATCACAATTTTTACTATGATTTTTAAAAACCTATTGAGTGTTTCCTTTCAAAAACCGCAAATGACATTGATACCTCTGTTTTACTTCTTTCCAATAACGTGTGTTAAAAAGGGGTAACGTAGCTCACAGCGTTTTGGTGGAAAGTGCAATTTATTTTAGAATTACACACGTTAAGACGTTTTAAGGGGGTACTACACCCCTGTCCAATTTTGCGCCTATTTTTGCAATTTTCTCAAAAATTATAGCACATTGGTGACAAGTAAGATATGTATAGGCCTATTATAGGGGCAAGGACTACAACTACTGTACTGAAAATACAGCAACACAAAGCAAGTAGTTATTGATTTATTGATCAAATATTGGTTTTCCCTCACTTTTTGACTGTAACTCCACAACTGTTGGCTGTGCTGAAATAAAATTTCCAGTGCAGTAGTTGTAGTCCTTGCCCCTATAATTAGGGATGACCACTGTTAATACAGTTTCCACTAGAACGATTTTTCATTTACTGTGTGCGTGCACTCACACACGTATTGTCTATGGAGAAAGTGATCGATACAAGAAATCCCAGGCCTGTTAAATGGTGTACAATGTACATACTTGTTTTGATCCAAATGTAGGCCTATATCAGGGTGTTTCAAGAAATTCCTGATTCCACCAGAAAACATTAACCAAACTTTTTCCTGTTTGGTCAGTAAATAGAGAGGACCTTCCTTCATGAAGAGATCAACTTTTTTTAATGAAAAACTTAATGAGATGAGAACTACAACAGGTTGAAGTGACACCATTCCGTGCATCAGGTGTTCAAACGCAATTATCTCCGAATTTGGAGTGAATCAGGCAAGCAAACTTACATACTCATAAAATTTAACTATTTTTGAAGACAAAATGTGCAGGATGTTAAGAAATTTAAGAATGTTTAAGCCTACATGGCCCATCTCAAATCTTTTACTTCCCGTGCACTACTCACTACCTAGTCTGTGTTACATACCGTGTACCTATATCCATAGGGAGAGAAACTACTGGGAACCACACACTCTCGGAAACCATAGTGGGCACATACCAACACAGTGTATTGCCCAATGTAGTAAAGATAACCTTTGAGTTGGAGTAAATTTCTCAAAATTGGTAGTGATTAATGTTACCAAACTTATGCCATGATGAAATATAATAATTTTTGAAGATAAAATGTGCTGACCTTAAAAGATTAAAGACTACCGCTATTCATTTGAAATAATGCACTTATTGTTCATCTCCTCTATGGAGATATTTTCCATGGCGGCCATCTATGATCATGCTTGAGGTTTCACCAAACAAACCATGGGTTTTGAGGTCTTATATTTTTTGTTGTATGTCAACAAAATCGATTAAATTTTCAGGATGATCTTATTTTCATGTTGTTATAAGCAAATATAATGTTCCAGATAACGCTAGTTAATAAATACATTAAGAAAAAGTACCTTAAAGTTGCACTTTCTGTTAGTATTCCTTTTTGGACTTCAACTTTTTAACATGTTCTAGCAGCCCTATATAAAACCGTGACACTCGAAAGGCCATATCTCTGGAATGAAACGTCCGATTAAGATTATTTAAACGCCAAAATGTTTCTTTCATCAATTCCAAGCCAATAAGTTAGGTCTGAATCAATTTAAAAGTACTTCAATTTTTTAGTGGACATGCCTACTATAATATACATATCTTACTTGTCCCCAATGCGCCATAATTTTTGAGAAAAATGCAAAAATAGGCACAAAAATGGGCAGGGGGGTAGTACCCCCTTAATCACTAAAAAATAATGTTGATAAACAATAAGATGGTGCGTTATCTATTTAAAAAACAACAAATATGTAAAGAAATCGCATTTATTCAAAGAAAATATTCAGGGTTAGATGTGACACTTGAGCAGTGGAAACGCATTTTTAGCGATTTTTGAGCCTTCGCAAGGGTTAATCAGGCAGAAGAAAGCATTTGAGGGGGCACTACACCCCTCAATAAATTTGTGACTATTTTTGCATTTTTCTCAAAAACTAATGACACGCTGGTAACAAAAGGTATGTTATAGGGGCAAGAAATCCAATTACTACACTGAAATTTCAGTGACCCAAGACAAGCGGTTCGATACTTATGATAGAAAATGAGGTACCGCTAGGATGTACCTCATTTCCTATCATATTTACTAAACCGCGTGTCTTGAGTCACTGAAATTTCAGTGTAGTAATTGGATTCCTTGCCCCAATAATATACATGGTCGCATGTCATAAGTTGGGTATGCAAAAAGGGTGGAGGGATTACACTTTTCTGAAAATTGTGATACAAATTTGATTGGCTTTCCGTAACCCCATATCCTACAGCAGTGGTTGATACCTCATTTTAAGCCTAATTTTATACTCTTTCAATCTACTGAAGCATATAATTATACATTATTCAGTAAAAAATCACATCAGTTGAAATGAAAAATGCCAGGGGTGGAGGAGCAGGCGGATGTGGAGCAGGCGGATGCGGGAGTGTGCAATAGGGCCTATGTGAAAATTCACATGTCAGCATGTCATAACTACTGGTTATTTTTTCAAATCTAGTGAGGGTATGATGTATTGACAGCTTTGAATGTTGAATTTGTACAACTAAAACAATTACTGACTACTTATAGGTGGCACTACACCCCTGATAAATTTTGTGACTAATTTTGCATTTTTCTCAAAAAGTAACTACAAAATTACTACATTTTGTGTACACACTGGTAACAAAAGTTATGTATATTATTGGGGCAAGTAATCCAATATACTTCACCGAAATTTCAGTGATTCAAGACAAAGGGGTTCATTATATAAGTTAAAAAATGAGGTACATTCTAGCGGTACCTCTTTTATCCTAAATAAAGTATACCGCTTGTCTAGAGTCACTGAAATTCCAGTGTAGTAACTTGATTCCTAATACGGTACTCCTATAATTTACATAACTTTTGTTACCAATGTGTTATTATTTTTTTAGAGAATGAGAGAAATGCAAAAATAGTCACAAATTCATCAAGGGGTGTAGTACCACCTTAAATGGTTATAATGTTCCATTTTTTAAATTTTAATGAAATCCTAGTTGAATTTCAGTATTTTTAGCAACATGCTAATGTAAATTTCTCTTCTTGATATTCATTTCCTTAATAATAGAATAAATGTCTCGCTAATTACTTGTAAAAAGGTCATTGACCTTCACAATGTAATTAACATACGTACAATTATTTTAAATAGTTCATTTGAAGCATTAATGTATTGAGACCATATCCTCCAAATCTGATGACATTCTTGCATAAAATAAAAATTTTACAGTCATTTTTGTAATTGAGGTCTGATTTGAGAAAAACGCATTTGAAAATTGAGATTTACATAGACAGTACACCTGTGTATTAATTAATCAGTAATTAAGCATTATCTCACAAATTAAGCATGTGATAAGGTTAAAAATGGTGTTAATTATTAGATGTTGTCAATATATAATACAACATATCCAAAAATACATTTTTTGTCATTTTTGACCATGTAATGGAAATTGTACCCAACTTATGACATGCGACCACATAACTTTTGTTAGCAGTGACCCAGTGTGTTATTAACTTATGAGAAAAATGCAAAAATAGTCACAAATTTACTACAGGGGTGTAGTACCCCTTAAAGTATGGAAAACTATACTATATGTCACACACCGACATCGCCTGGCTAATAATTACTTTGTCAGCAGAGATACTTAAATAAATACCCGGGATCGATACACGTGAATTTGCTATGCACAAGTTTGATATGAGAAGAAAATCTCTGGATACCGTGTAGAAAATGATGAATATCTCCCGTAAATGATTTCAGATAAAGAAACCAGATGTGGTTCCTTGCACATGAATATATATTTTGAACAGATATGATAGTCGTTAGCTTGCGCTTTGAGACAGCAGCTTGCGTCTTGAGTCAAAACTGACAATAATTCGCAATAATTCTGATTTATATGTGCCAAATTATATAGCGCAGTGTATCGGCCAATCATGAAGGTACGGTAGTCTAAAAGAATATGACCTATCATAATGGCTACCATGCTCGACTTGGCACACAGCGAGGTCAGTCACCGAGGTAATCGGGGCTATTATGTCAGTAGCCTTAGTCAGATGTCCTTCGGCCTATTATGATACTCAAAACTATTAAACAGGTCGATACAAATGGCCATGTGTGGCTGTGGATTCAATCTACCATGGCGATTTCTGCCATGAAGATATCGGGGCGATGACACTGTGTGTCCGTGTAGATCTCGTTGAGTTCTACCATTAAAAACAACATATTTGATGCCCTAATTTATGCTCGACATTTGTGTTTGTGGACCAAAGAATGGAAAAAAGGCTATTGGCACCGGATTTTGTAGAATAAGCGATATGATAAAGGACGAAACAGTGGGATGTTTCTCACTAGTGCCCGGGCTACATGTATCTCTCAACTTAAACATGTTATTTTATCAAGGCAATGTCAATCAGTCAGCACTGTCAGTGGTGTCAATAAAAATTGAAATATTGAATGATGACTCAACAAAACAAAAATTTAAGCTTACTGAAGTGAAGATGAAGATTGAAGTCTTTTACTCTTTACATTTACACAACCATGGCAACAACGGCGAGTATTTGTGAGATATTATGCAAGTTATGTAGGCCTATAAAAATATTACCATGCTTTTGATCGGTCTTGATGCTTTCCAATTTATCCGCACACAGCTGTTTCATGTCCCTGCAATATCTCCGGAAGTGAATGAATGAAGAATACGACAACACGTGAACAGTCACTCATGTGAGTGTTCAGTCGCGTACACAGTATTCCCTGCAGTATTCATTAACACTCGCCATGTCATTCGTCACTATGCAACAGTGAAAAGTATAAGTGTGTAACAGAGACTACAGTCATAGATTGGGATTCCAAGGACTGGTTTCTCAAAACTCGGCTGAACTTGGGGAATGTTCATTTTATACTTTGGTAGGGGGGCTGGTCTTCCTCAAATTTTTCGCTCGAAAACTTTTTTGACCCCCCTCGATGGACCGCTAAACTTTTTTGGCCCCCCGCTTTTAACAGACAAAACTTTTTTGACCCCCCCCCCCATTTCGTATAACAAACATAGGCCTAAGCTGGCCTAGTTGTTTCCAGTGGTGTGGTATCTGGGTCACATGTCTTTGAGGGAGGCAAATGCCCGGGGCAAATGTTTGAAGCATTCCCGGTGGGACAATTGCGCATGGAATACTGACAAGCACAAGGAAATTTTCATTTTATACTTAATTTAGATTTGTCCCAAATCAGGGTGTTTATCTGATTTTAGGGAGCGATCGTTATTTATGGCAGGGGGGAATGGGTAAATTTAGGGGGGAACACGAAATTTTTTTTGTGGTCTTGAGGTGGGAACATGAAATTTTTAGTTGAACCAGGAGGGGAGACTGTTAAATTTTAAATGGAGAAAATTGGGAAAACAAGGGGAACGCGAAAATTTTGAGCGGACGCGAGGGGGGAACGCGAAATTTTTGTCGATATTTTTGCCAAAACACCCATTCCCCCCCCCTGCCGTAAATAACGATCGGTCCCTTACAGGGATAAATGAAATAGAGGACTTATTTGGAGGTTCATAGGCACAATATCAGCATAATTTGGATCCGTGGCTATTGTGACTGATAGGCCTACTAGTAGGCCCTACAAATGCGCGCGAACCGCGCCAAATAATTTGGCCATATTGAAGCTTGAATGGTCAAATATTGTTAAAATTGGAACTAATTTATGCAAAAAGCTAAAATGGTCAAATATGAGATTAATTTGGTCACGCAAATGCCCGGGGGAGGCACTCCCTATCTGAAATGGCAGGGATGTGCCTCGGCCATGTTAAAAGTAGGGGGCATTCAGGTCAAATGTAGGCCTAGGCCTATACAATTTCAAAAATATGGGGTCATTCAGTACACAACCTGAATAAAAATGGGGTCATTCGGTATGAAACTTTGAAAAAAGGATGGTCATTGGGGTAACAAAAAGTAAAAATGAGTCATTGAGTACAGGATTGCCAAAAGAGTATCATTAAGTAGGCCTACACATAAATAAGTGCCAAACTGCGTAAAACAACTTGGCCACCTTGGAAATGTGAAAAATCTCATTATTTCTGGAGGAGAACACAAATAGGCCTACCACCTAGATTTGGGAATTAAAAGGGGGGTCATTGGGTATAGCAGGAAATAGAAAAAGGGGGTCATTGAGTATAGTACAAGCCAGTTTGAAAAAGGGGGTCATTGGGTAATAGGTAGGACCATAACACAAAAAAGGGGGTCATTGGGTACAAGCCGGTTTGAAAAAGGGGGTCTATGCCGAGGCACATGATGCATATCTGTCATGGAAGTGCCTCCCCCCCGGGCGCAAATGTAGGCCTACACATGTAGGCCCTATAAGTTTTGGCCCCCAAAGACTGTGGTAGGGCCTACCTGTTGTGCCCACTCTGCCCTATGGTAAATCTATACCCATGGGCATCTAGGCCTATGTGTACAAAATAATAATCATTTTTTCAAACAAAAGCACTGAAAACATATAAACTTGCCCATGTTAAAAGTGATATAGAGGGTCTCAATGCGCGCGAAGCGCAAGGAAATTGTGGCGGAAAACTTTTTGCCCCCCCCCCTTTCCTACCACCTAAAACTTTTTCCCCCCCCCCCCCCCCTTTTTCCCAGCCCCCCCCCCCCCACCAAAGTATTTCTGAACACTCCCTTGGCTGAACCAAATTCCAATTGACCTTGTAATTGAAACCTGGATGAAGAAGGACTCATCTCGACTCCCGTCTCGACTATCATATTAAACTGTTAAGATTTAGGCTAGGGATCGTTAAACACTGGTTAGGGGGCCTGATGCAAAAGTCTTGCAAAAAAATTCATCGCAGTTCGGGCCCCCTTTTAAGATTTCAAACATTTCAGGCCCCAGGCCCCCCTTTTTGACATAAAAATTATGGGTCAACCCCATAGAAAAGCATATATAAACTCAATATTCTCAGGAATATTTGTGGTCATTTTTTCAGCCCCCCCCCCCCCCATTTAGGCCAATAGGAGGTGGCACTTAAGGCCCCTCCTTTTTTTGCATCAGCCCCCCTAACAAGGGTTTGTGAACGGTCCTTTAATTAAAATATCAGATTGAAATATTTGACCCAAATTGCTTCGACCCTTTTTGGCACATAGGCCTAACTCCACATGTCATTAGATTTCGGCCTAATAGGCCTACTAGTACTAGTAGGCCTATACTTTAGAGGACCGCAAAAGTCAGCACATACACAATTTTTCATGATACACAACATCCCAAAAGCATAGTCTTCGACTGACCTCATGGTTATTTTCAAAAATGATCTTTTTATAGTCCACTTACTTGAGGCCTAGTCATCTTGTGATGATTAGTTTACACTATAGGCTATAAAAGGGACCCATTGTTATGTACGGCAGGGGGGAATGGGCATTTTGGAAAATATATCGATAAAAACAATCGCGTTCCACCCTCGCGTGACGCGTCCGCTCAAAATTGTCGGATTCCCCCCTTATTTTCCCCAAATTTCTCCATTTAAAATTTAACAATCCCCCCCCTGATTCAACGAAAAATTTCGCGTTCCCCCCAATACCCAATAAAAATTTCGGGTTCCCCCTCAAAGTCCCCCCCCCCCCTGTCTAGTAACGAATCTGAGGAATTCCAACAAATTGACCCTCCCTAGGTGCAGAACTGATCGTTGTAGAAAGAGTCCAATCTTGTATAGGCCCTATGACTGATTTATGGAACAAAAAGGTGCCATATGTCTTCCGTTCGTGCAATTCAGTTTTGAGACATTGGCTTGCCTGATTTTTAGGAGTGTTCTTAAATTGCTTTTTACATTCATACTGTTTATATTTAATATAGGCCTACTAGTGCACCTGCTGCTGTAATAGCCCTGTAGCTATAATAAGGGCACCATCTGCATGATAGAGATACTTTTTGAACCCAGATGATGATAGAGATACTTTTTGACCCCAGATGACCTTTGAACTCAGATGATGAAGTTTGAGCCCGATTAGGCAAAGTTTGAAATCCATGACCTTTGACCTTTGACCTTGGATGACCTCCATATAATGTTTTCATGCTCCCCTCATACCAAGGATTCCACCCACCAAGTTTGAGCCTGATCGGGCAAAGTTTGAAATTTGACCCCTCCATAATGACCTTTGACCTCCGTTGACCTCGATTTTATTTCGGGCATATATTCCCCTCGTAGGCCTATCAAGGATCCCACCCACCAAGTTTGAGCCCCATCGGACAAAGTTTGAAATTTGACCCCTCCGTAATGACCTTTGACCTCGGTTGACCTCAACTTTATTTCGCGCATATATTCCCCTCGTATCAAGGATTCCATCCACCAAATTTGAGCTTGATCGGACAAAGTTTGAAATTTGACCCCTCTGTAATGACCTTTGACCTCGGTTGACCTCGATTTTATTTCGGTCATATATTCCCCTCGTATCAAGGATCCCACCCACCAAGTTTGAGCCCGATCGGACAAAGTCTGAAATTTGACCCCTCCGTAATGACCTTTGACCTCCGTTGACCTCGATTTCATTTCGGGCATATATTCCCCTCGTATCAAGGATCCCACCCACCAAGTTTGAGCCCCATCGGACAAAGTTTGAAATTTGACCCCTCCGTAATGACCTTTGACCTCGGTTGACCTCAACTTTATTTCGCGCATATATTCCCCTCGTATCAAGGATTCCATCCACCAAATTTGAGCTTGATCGGACAAAGTTTGAAATTTGACCCCTCCGTAATGACCTTTGACCTCAGTTGACCTCGATTTTATTTCGGTCATATATTCCCCTCGTATCAAGGATCCCACCCACCAAGTTTGAGCCCGATCGGACAAAGTCTGAAATTTGACCCCCTCCGTAATGACCTTTGACCTCGATTTCATTTCGGGCATATATTCCCCTCGTATCAAGGATCCCACCCACCAAGTTTGAGCCCCATCGGACAAAGTTTGCAATTTGACCCCTACGTAATGACCTTTGACCTCGGTTGACCTCGCTTTTATTTTGGACATATATTTCCCTCCTATCAAGGATCCCACCCACCAAGTTTGGGCCCGATCGGACAAAGTTTGAAATCTGTGACCTTTGACCTTGACCTCCGATGACCTTCAAAACTACCCGGTAAACAGCGCACTCCCGGTACCCATCTATGTCCGAAATATCGGAATGATGCGTCGAAGCGCGGAGAAACGCATTGTCATCGAACACACAGAGCTCATTATTTTCTTAATGCTAGTGCACCTGTAGCTTTGCAGCAATGCATTCTGGGTAGACATTACAGTGCATTTCAAATTGGGCAAACAGCCAAAAGCTGAATGAAACTTGTCCAGAGTTGCCCATTACACATCTTTGTATCCACTTGCTGCTTCTTTTGCTATCCAGTTGGGGTATTTTCCCCCCTAGATGACCTTTGACCTCGAGGGGGCCCTTCAAAAACCACCCGGTTAACTTGCTTTTCCCGTCACCTATCCATATATCCGAAATTTCGGCTCGATGCGTGGCGAAGCGCGGCGGAACACATAGCCGGACAGACAGACAGACAGACAGATACACAGATAGAGACCGCTTATTATTTTATTAGTACTAGTGCACCTGCGGTTGTGAGAGCCCTGATGCTGTGAGAGCACTTATTGGGGTATGGGTGCTTATTGGGGTATGGGCGCTTATCATAGGGCCTGCACTTTGGCTCGTATTTTGCAGGTTTACATGGTGCATTGATCGCAGGTTGACTGACATGTGGTAACAAAGGAAGCAGTCACTGCAATTTGATTATGTCCCATATGATTGGCCATTCAAGACACCCCTGTGAATATACTATAGCGGCCTTTTCAAAATATAATACCTGTTTGCTTGACTGCATTGACAATACCCGGGAACAATACACACAGTATATGCATTGGACAAACTTTTTACAATAAGCATGATAAGTGATGATGTGACCTCCAGATATACATCGTTCGTCTCGCACACTGACGACATTTGATTGAATGGACTGCGCCGTGATTACGGTGAAGGACACCGGTTCAAATCCTTTGTTTGGAGCCAATCGATAAAAGCATGCAGGGCCTCTATACCCTATACCCATGTACAGTTTATCCCTTACATAACCTATGTCTTGAATACGCTGGCAAAGTTATGTAATAATCGGATTAATACTATATAGCAGTAGGTAAAAACAAGTTTTGAATAATCCGCGCTACAAAGTCCCATTCAGTGATCCCAGCGAAAGTGAAAAAAATCAAATTGTTACGTGTATACATTTTTAATGAAAACAAATGGCAAAAAAAACACCAAAAAACAGGAAAACGACAGTATTGACGAAGTTGAAGCCCCATTCAAATACATGTAGTTAATTTATATACTGTCAGTACCGGTATATAAATTACAGACTCACGTAAATGCATTATTTTTTTGTCTTAGACACACGGCTTTCGGCTGAACCACTACACTAGCAAGCTATGTTAGCACATCTATGACAATGACGAATGGTACAAAATCAGCCATAGGCCTTTTATGACCTTTGACATTCTTTTGTGGCGAGTGACATGGTCTTTCAATTCACGCCGAGTGTCCTTAACAGGTTCGACTAGGCTTCAGTGGTCATGAAAGAATTCAAAAGATAACCTCTGCCCCAATAATCCCAGGCAATTATCTGAAACTGCTCCTCGGATCATAAGAACTCAGTCCTCAAATGATAGTCATAATAATGTCCAAAATATAAAAATTACTGACTATCATTGAAGACTGAGTTCCGCAGTCTAGTATCCAAAATCTGAATTTTGATGATTTTTACGATCGTCGGGATGAAAAAAAATCAAAAAATCACTGAATGGGCCTTTAGTTCCCTACTAAAGCACACTTTACCCCTGTAAAGTGTGCTGAGGCTTGTGGATCAACGTCTAGGCGTTGTGCCTGTGCGTAGCGCACTATAAATCACTGCGCTTTTTTTTTTTTTTTTTTTTTACTCTCCTTACCCTGGCAATATAAATCAAAGAAAAATAAAGAAAAAAATAAATAAAACAAGAAAAGAAAAAAAAAAAAAAAAAAAATTAACCAAATTAAGGGATCTGGAATGAGCGTTTTGAGCGTTTCGATAGTATTTTGTGGGACATCAGACATATCGAATTGCATTCTGAATACGAAGAATGTCTTTCTGATATCAAATAAATTTCATTGTTTGGAATTCACGATATAATACAAATTTTATGACAAATTATAAAAATTTGATATTTTTCACATTTTGATATATAACAGTCCTCGAAGTAAATTATATAAATCTAATGATATATTCTTAAAGTGTATGTAGCAGGGAGGAAAAGCCGACGGTCAATTGAAAATTTTGACCTTTCATATTGAAGATATGGATATTTTCCCAAAAAGACCTAATTTTTTTGGTGTTTTGGGAAAAAAATCCATATCTTCAATACGAAAGGTCAAAATTTTCAATTGATCGTCGGCTTTTCATCCCACCTACATACACTTTAAGTATAAATCATCAGATTTATAAATTTTACTTCAAGTACTGTTAAATTTCATAAATATCAATTTTTAATGATTTGCCATAAAATGTGTATTAAATTGCGAATTTCAAAAAATCAAAATTATTTGATATCAGATTGACATTCTTCGTCAGTATTCAGAATGCAATTCGATATGTCTGATGTGCTCTAATGTCCCAAAATAAATACTGTCCAAACGTTCATACCCCAGCCCTTAACAAAAGAAAAACAAATTTATTCCAATTAAAATTCTACCAGGGTTCGAACCCACAACCTTTTATTTAACAGTCGAGATCGAATACCACTACGCTGTGAGTGCTTCTGTCAGAAATGCGTTTGTTCATCATACTTATTGATTACGGAATAAATCACAAACACACGATATATATAATATTACTTGTCTATTACTAATAAATACGTATATGTGACGTGTCATGTCAAAAGGAGACACTTTTGGGCAGGATCGTAAATGGAGAAATAGCCAAAAATCTGTCTGGGGGTGATTTTTTCACAATTTGGGTTTGTTGCGAATTTGTGATGTTATTAATGTTTAAAATATTGTCTGATAGTTTCAGACCGGAATATAACTGGCATCTTGTATTTTTTGAGACATTTTTCAGGGTAATTCCTACTCTCAACATTGTCAATAATATTTTTAAGGGCCGATATCTCAATTTCCAATTTTATGATACCCTAACTTACAAACTCAATATCTTCGCTTACGAATGTCCGATTTCATTGGGGAAAACGGCGTTGTGGAGCAAAATATCTCTATATTTATAATATATAAAAACTCAAAATTGATAACCTGCCCAAAAGTGTCTCCTTTTGACATGACACGTCACATATAATCTCCAAACAATAATGAACCTTGCTTCCGACTATGCGGTTCCTATGCAAATGTTTACTAGTAAATTAATATAGGCGACCAGGTTCTAGAGTGTGATGGTTTTGTAGCAGATGACAGTGCTCATTCAAGCCTGTCAAGGTCAGTTAGTAGCCACTTGCTGAATGGATGGCCATTATCAGCTATCAAAGAGATGCCTTGTGCAGCTGCCAATCACAGTAGAGGTTTGATACCATTTTGTTAAAACCCAAATGTGATATAAGGACAAAGCTGTGCATGTTGGTACTTAATTGTTTGGATTCTTATGTTGAAATTCCCTTGTATTAGTATTTTTATGTGTAGTGTATATTGTTCATAAATTATATAGCTTTTAAATTTTGGGCATTTTTTCTCTGTTGCACTGTACCATTATGGAATTTGAGCAAATCAATTACCGACACAAGCAGGTATACAGTGTATTATTTTATTTTTATTTCGTATCTCAGGAGCACAGCTCACTTGGTAAGGCGTCAGAATTTGGTACACGAGCGATTCGAACTTTAAATCGGAAGGTGGTGAGTTCGAGCCTCATCACGGTCACATTAATTTTATAAACCAAATATTGTTCGAACTTTTCATATTTGTTTTTCTTTATTGTTTCTTTTTCTTTTCTTTTTTCTTGTTTTATTTAATTTTTCTTTATTTTTCTTTGATTCATATTGCCAGGGTAAGGAGTGGAGGAACTAACGGCCCATTCAGTGATTTTTTCATCTGGACGATCGTAAAAATCATCAAAATTCAGATTTTGTACTAGACTGCGGAACTCAGTCTTCAATGATATAGTCAGTAATAATCTTTTGATTATATCATTATATGACTATCATCATCCGGAGAGCAGTTTCAGACAATTGCTTGGGATTGTTGGGGCAGAGGTTATCTTTTGAATTCTTTCATGACCGCTGAAGCAGAGCCAAACCTGTCAAGGACACTCGGCGTGAATTGAACTGATTGAATTTATATACTGACAGTATATATAAATTAGCTACATGTAGGCCTATTTGAATGGGGCTTCAACTTCGTCGATACTGCCGTTTTCTTGGGTTTTTTGCCATTTTTTTCTTTTAATTTTTTTATAAAAGTAACAATTTGATTTTTTTTTTTTCACTTTCGCTGGGATCACTGAATGGGATATATTCAAAACTTGTATTCACCTACTGTTATAGCATTAATCCGATTATTACACAACTTCGCCAGCGTATTCAAGACATCCAATGCAAATAATCACCTAGATTATGACGTTCATACCGTAAATATGGCGGAGTACTCAAATTCATTCAACAAAAGCATGATTACAAGCTATTGCAATCTACCGCGACAGCTCGTCTCACACACATAACAAATGCACTATAGGATCAAATAGGTTGACGACAACGTTTGATTGAATGCACTGCATTGCGCCATGATTACGGTGAAGGACACCGGTTCAAATTCTTTGTATGGAGCTAATCAATAATTTCACGCACATCCTCTATTATTGCCCGGGATGATTGCACACTGTAAAAGAGCTATTGTTATAATGTTTGATGAAATCGTGTTTAACTATTTGCTTAAGAAAGGCACAATACAGATAAAGCAGACAGATTAACTACATGTGGTACATGTATATACATATAGGGAATGTGTTCGAGTATTACCTAATTATAATAGGGGCGTATCCAAAAATGAATTCACACCCCTTTCAAATGTCGAGCCAAAGTGCAGGCCCTATGTTGGGGTATGGGCGCTTATTGGGGTATGGGCACTTATTGGGGTGTGGGCACTTATTGGCATATGGGCGCTTATAGAATTCATTGGCAGCAAGTTTGGGCCCGATCGGACAAAGTTTGAAATGTACAAATCATTTGCAGCAATGCATTCTGGGTAGACATTACAGTGCATTTCAAATTGGGCAGATAGCCAAAAGCTGAATGACACCCGCTTGGGCAGCTTGAAACTTGTTGTAGATTGTCTACTGGATTCTTTTTATCCACTTGCTGCTTTGTATACACATGGGGTATTTTCCCCCATTTGACCTTTGACCTTGACCTCCGATGACCTTGCAAACCACATGGCCAACATGCTTTTCCCGATACCTATCTATATGCGAAATTTCAGCGCGATGCGTCGAAGCACGGCGAAACGCATAGCCGGACAGACAGATAGATAGACAGACAGATACAGCCCGCTTATTATTTTATTAGTACTAGTGCACCTGCAGCTGTGAGAGCCCTGATGCTGTGAGAGCACTGGCATGATAGCGATACTGTTTGACCCCAGGTGACCTTTTTTCATGCTCCCCTCATACGAAGGATTCCACCTATCAAGTTTAAGCCCAATAGGGCAAAGTTTAGCCCTAGTTTAGCCCTACATGACCTTTGAACTCGGTTGACCTCAATTTTGTTTTGCGCATATATTCCCCTCGTATCAAGGATTCCACCCACGAAGTTTGAGCCCGATAGGACAAAGTTTGAAATCCATGACCTTTGACCTTTGACCTCGGATGACCTCCATATAATGTTTTTCATGATCCCCTCATACGAAGGTTTCTGACCCATGAAGTTTGAGCCAAATAGGACCATAGGGCCTGCACTTTGCTCGACATTTGAAAGGGGCGTGAATTCATTTTTGGATACGCCCCTATTATAATTAGGTAATACTCGACTCACAAACATTCCCTACTAGCGGGAGACCCGCGCTTCGCGCGGGTCCCCGCTAGTTGAGTAAACGGGAGCGGTTAGTAAACGGGAGTGGTTAGTAAACATGGTAAATGGTGTCTTGGTGTAGATTATTCATCCAGTATACATGTATAGCAATGATCATGTTAGCTTGATAATCATATGTTATAGCTCCTGTCATATTAAAGAAGCTAAACTTTAAGTGAATCCAGACCTGTGATAATGTTGTTACTCACTCAATCCCTCAGATTTCTCGCCACTTACCGCGCGTGTTGTGCACAGCTTGCATTTGACGCGTTTGCTGTCATGACCTGACCCATAAGGTTATTGACCTCAACGGCCTAGCAACCAGCCATTTTTTGTGTTATTTCCATAGTGATTGAATAGTTTTGCAAAAATGAACGTCAGATGGTTTAATGGCAATATGTACCCGATCAATGTACGAATAAATCAGAGCTGAAAGTGAAAGCATCTCGGAGCCTGCTTCTGGACAAGATTCAGCGACTTCCTTTTATTTATATAGATATGTATATGGTCGAATCCAACCAAAAGTGTCCACGGGCCAAAAATAAAAGTCCGAAATAAAAATGTCTCCACAATTTTTCCTTTTGCCCATTGATTGATGACATATTGGCCTTATAGGAACCAAAAGTGCCATTACTAATCTTGAAAAATAAATCCAGGACGTGTGATAGTAGATGTGATATCAAAACCCAATGTTACCTACGAATACCATAGGATGCTTTCACTATCGCAATACTAATCAACCTAAAACAAATGGAATATTCCCATTAACGCTTTTTTTTCGTGTAATGTAGACCACAGGGTGTCAGGAAAATGCTAACTCAACCAGAAAATATTTGTTTTATTTTTATAACGCGATCAATATGATCTTAGTCAATTTATGCTAGTTTATTTTTGAAAATGAAGTTTAGGTCAGTTTCTGTATTTTATTTATCAAATGAGTATGAATCAATTTACACATTGTATAAGAACGAGTATGATATATGTTTTCAAGAATATTAGGAATTATACGCATACACCTAACGCTTTATACAATGAAAAGGTGAAGAAACCCGGGTATTCGTAGGTAACATGAGCGATTTAACAATATCTATATTGAGTTTATGGGTTTAAATTTTGCTATTATGGTAATGAATTAATAAAATGGTAGTTTTAGATCTCTTTCAGATGGTACGTCCAAATGAATAAATGCTATTACCTTAGATGAAATTTTTTTGATGCTTTTAGCAAGATTTTGACCACTTCATTTTGATAATCAGCAATTTTACATAATAAATAATTGTTGAATGAATCCGTATATGGGTAATAATAGTGTCCTGGGGTACCGCTTAAAGTTTTTGACAATTAATTTCCATTGGTAGGGAAACTTCATTACACATGTCATGTATTATGCTGTATTCGTAAGTAACATTTCAGTATTTGTAGGTAAGAATTAGACTTTTGGTGGATATCGCAATCAAAACTTCATTTTATAAAGCACTTTGAATGTATTATTTTCTTTATGTGCGTTTATTGATACTTTAGACCCTATCATGTATTAATAATGTCGGTTCACAGCGGTTGAAAGAGGTTTGAAGTAAGAAACAAAGCCACTAAAGTGACTGTAATTTGCTTAATTGCACACAAATCGCTTAAAACCGTTATTGCAGACTTGTGAAGTCCATCTTGGAGTCAGTTAATTCTTGTGGCCTTTCGTTTGAGGGCAACTACAATTAGCTTTATACCAGGGTCCATCAATGTGTTGTCTAGATCATTAGACAATGAGAACAGTCGTTTTTTTTTTTTTTTTCGTAGGTAACCTTAGCGAAAACGTAAAAAGTTACCTTCGAATAAATCAATTTGGACACAAATTACTAAGAAACCAGAAGGTCGGTAAACATTTAAAATGAAGCACACATGACAGTTGACAAATCCAAGTATTTATCCCTTCTAATCTTCTTTGAATCTGATTTTTCTTTCAAATGAGCAGACCGTTGTCTATTTCAGTACATATTTTTCACCAATTAAGCCGTATTCAGTTTTGCATGGTGGGCATGTATGTGAATTCGCAACTTTCATTGACATATGATTTGATAGCAAACATACAGGCCTTCGTTATGTACCAATATGGGCATTGGCATGAATGGCGGTGTTTCACAATACTGTCATGATGTCAAAGTGTATTCGTAGGTAACATTCGGTTACCGAAATTTACCTACGAATACTTGCTTTTATTGTTGACATCTCAGAAATATTTAAACGCAGGTTATTGAAACTTGGTAGAAATAAAGAGTGTATTACCCTGCACCTATTGCTTAACTATTGTTTACTATTCTCTCACTTTGTGGAAATGGCACAGCTTTTAACATGTATTCGGAGGTAATGCATATTTTTTACCAAACCTACCTTTGTGCCATTTAGAATTTCTGGCAGCTAAACACAATAATAAAGATGTCCGAATGCAATGCATTTCAGTATTGGACATATCAAAGCTTGTATCAATTGCGCATTTATTAGTGATTTCCATTTTTTAAAGATATATCTAGTGCTATGAAAAATTGTATTCGTAGGTAATGTAAAAAAATACCACTCAAAAAATTATCACAAAAAATTCATAATTATGTACAAATATGTGAAAAATTGAACAGGCAATCTTTGAATACACACCTTTCAGGAAATCAATTTAGATTCAATCCAATGACTTCTTTTCATAACTGATTTAGATGTTTTTAAAAATACTTTAAGAAATATTTTGAAAAAATGGGTAAAAATAGCATGTTTTGGGGTCTCTGTGGCTAAGTTTCTCACAGAAGGGGGTCTTATTATATATGGCGCGAAGCGTATGATCAAGGCGAATAAACACAATACCAAAACGAATGCCAATTGATTAATACTTTTAAGTTATGGCCCTGAACATGCCGTGTACACTTTTCGTTGGATTCGACCATATACATGTACCACATGTAGTCAATCTGTCTGCTTTATCTGTATTGTGCCGTTCTTAAGCAAATACGGTAGTTAAACACGATTTCATCAAACATTATAACAATAGCTCTTTTACAGTGTGCAATCATCCCGGGCAATAATTGGGCAATAATAGAGGATGTGCGTGAAATTATTGATTGGCTCCATACAAAGGAATTGAACCGGTGTCCTTCACCGTAATCATGGCACAATGCAGTGCATTCAATCAAACGTTGTCGTCAACCTATTTGATCGTATTTGTGCATTTGTTATGTGTGTGAGACGAGCTGTCGCGGTAGAATGCAATAGCTTGTAATCATGCTTTTGTTGAATGAATTTGAGTACTCCGCCATATTTACGGTATGATACGTCATAATCTAGGTGATTATTTGCATTGGATGTCTTGAATACGCTGGCGAGGTTGTGTAATAATCGGATTAATGCTATAACAGTAGGTGAATACAAGTTTTGAATATATCGCGTTGCAAAGCCCCATTCAGTGATCCCAGCGAAAGGGGAAAAAAATCAAATTGTTACTTTTATAAAAAATTTTAATGAACAAAATTGGCACAAAACCCAAGAAAACGGCAGTATTGACGAAGTTGAAGCCCCATTCAAATACATGTAGCTAATTTATATATACTGTCAGTATATAAATTACAGATTCACGTAAATGCATTATTTTTGTCTTAAATAGGCCTACACGGCTTAGGGCTGAACCACTAGCAGAAGACACCAAGTTGATGTTTTATGACCTTTGACATTCTTTTGTGGCGAGTGACATGGTCAGTTCAATTCACGCCGAGTGTCCTTGACAGGTTTAACTCTGCTTCGGTGGTCATGAAAGAATTCAAAAGATAACCTCTGCCCCAACAATCCCAAGCAATTGTCTGAAACTGCTCTTCGGATGATGTATCATAAGAACTCAGTCGTCAAATGATGATAGTCATATAATGACCAAAAGATTATTACTGACTATATCATTGAAGACTGAGTTAAAATAAATAAATAAAATAAATAAATGAATAAATAAATAAATAAATAAATAAATAAATAAATAAATAAATAAATAAATAAATAAATAAATAAATAAATAAATAAATAAATAAATAAATAAATAAATAAATAAAAAAAAAAATAAATAAATAAATAAATAAAAAAAAAAAAAAAATAAAATAAAATAAATAAATAAATATAAATAAAATAAATAAATAAATAAATAAATAAATAAATAAATAAATAAATAAATAAATAAATAAATAAATAAATAAATAAATAAAATAAATAAATAAATAAATAAATAAATAAATAAATAAATAAATAAATAAATAAATAAATAAATAAATAAATAAATAAATAAATAAATAAATAAATAAATAAATAAATAAATAAATAAATAAATAAAATAAATAAATAAATAAATTTCGGAATTTATATAGCGCTTTTTCCAGAGGATTCAAAGCGCTGTAATTTCGCTGCGTGGTGAATCATCACAATCAGATCGCATCAACTAGGCTAGTTGCAGCCGAACCTGGCGCAAACATATCCGCACTTAGATTGTAACATCCACCCATTTTCTGCAGCTCCCCAAATTCCATTGGGTGAAGGAAGTTTTTGATAACGAAACAACTAATCACCGATTTTGAAAGCAGGAGGAAACCGGAGATCCCGGAGAAAACCTGCGAGAGCGAGCATGGATCGGGATAAACCAAGTGCACATGAGTCCTTGGGCCGCGCCGGGCTTGAACCCGGGACCTCAGTGGTGCAAAGCGAGGGAATTACCGCTGCGCTCACTCGCCCTCCGCAGTCTTGTACAAAATCTGAATTTTGATGATTTTACGATCGTCCGGATGAAAAAAAATCACTGAATGGGCCGTTAGTTCCTCCTCTCCTTACACTGGCAATATGGATCAAAGAAAAATAAAGAAAAAAATAAAGAAAACAAGAAAAAAAAAAGACAAAGTAAAGAAACAATAAAAGAAAAACAAATATGAAAAGTTCGAACAATATTTGGTTTATAAAATTAATGTGACCGTGATGAGGCTCGAACTCACCAACTTCCGATTTAAAGTTCGAAGCGCTAGTGTTAGTGTACCAAATTCTGATGCCTTACCAAGTGAGCAGTGCTCCTGAGATACGAAATAAAAATAAAATAATACACTGTATACCTGCTTGTGTCGGTAATTGATTTGCTCAAATTCCATAATGGTACAGTGCAACAGAGCAAAAATGCCCAAAATTTAAAAGCTATATAATTTATGACCACTATACACTACACATAAAAATACTAATACAAGGGAATTTCAACGTAAGAATCCAAACAATTTTAAGGACAAAGCTGTGCATGTTGGTACTTAAAAGTACCAACATGCACAGCTTTGTCCTTATATCACATTTGGGTTTTAACAAAATGTTATCAAACCTCTACTGTGATTGGCAGCTGCACAAGGCATCTCTTTGATAGCTGATCATGGCCATCCATTCAGCAAGTGGCTACTAACTGACCTGACAGGCTTGAATGAGCACTGTCATCTGCTACAAAACCATCACACTCTAGGACTACACCACATTTCGCCATACTGCATTCTAGAAACGCTTGCTGTTAGAATAAGAAAAAGTTTAATGCTAAATTATTGCACATTCTAGGGAAGCGTGGTTACCGTTTTGAAATAACCGAGTGAGAGGGTTTTCAAGAAAATATTTTTCCTGTCAAAACTGAAGCATCCTCTGTATAAAAGAAAATGTGAATATTAACTGCACATCATATATAACGATTCGTGATACCCAATTGTGGCACATTTGAGGTCGTTTATGAGGCAGAGAATTTTATTTCAATTTTATATACGCCAAAATATTTTTTAATTGAGCAAGAATAAGGATAGAAAAAACGTTGAAAATTCTATGTATAAATAACATTAGACCCGGCAAAAGATTACTGTTTCGTTTTTATGGTAATCTAATCTTTTATTTCCTGAAGAAACATTTGGGGTCTAAAATGGATTTTTTATGTAATTGATAAAAACATCGAACGTGTATACAAGAAAAATGGTAGGTTCCTCTATAGTATTTTACTGACCATGGACATGTACTGACACCGTGCGAGCACATGTCAAAATCGATATAATGTATTGTCCATATAGACGCGCATTTATCATGTTTATTGTCGGATTAACAACAATTGAGCGCTATTAATACACATTAATGTTTTTAGGCAAATAAAATTCCAAAATATGGTACGTTTTCTGCTTTTGCTTGTCACGTGGTAGGCCTATATTGAAGTTGCGATTATATCTTCAAATACGTTTCATAAAAGATTCCATCAAGACAAGTGGCCGAGTGGTCTAAGGCGCTAGGCTCATAGAGCATCTCCAAAGCGGCGTGGTGCGCCGTGAGTTCGAACCCCGCCTCTGCCAAACTTTAAAAGAATTCATATTGGGGAAATGTGACTGGCAGAATGATGGCGTGGAGTGGTGTGCTCTAGGACCTGGTCACTCCATAATGCTACAGGGAGCACAGTACTTTGACAATGGAGTGAAAGACTATTATTATTGATTAGGCGCGGATTTTAAAAGTACAGCTCCTATGCGTGTATAGCAAAAAATTGGAATAGAATGTTTGGAATCATGTAACTAAAGTACTAAATGCATTCTGCAAAATGCGCTCTGACCAATTTATAAAGCATTTCATTAGCTTTAATTTGACATATTGTTTGACATATTTGGAATTATGGTAAATCATTAAATAAAATATTTATTAATTAATCAATTATGTCGATTAATTAAAATTTAATGCAAATATGCATATTTTCTCTGACAGAATTGTAGGATTTGACAAGAGCCATCTTTCTTGTAAGTTTGATTCTTATAACATACCGGTATCGTATTGCGTCCCGTTATAGTTGCAGAAAAAAATACGCGTGCAGGACACACATACGCACACACCCACACACACCCAGAGGATCGTACCGTTTTACAATCGTATAACATTCATTGGCGCTAGTAGTAGTAAATTTCAATTTTCTTTGCTTTACCTCACTTGTTCTGCTCAAAATTAAAAGGGGACATATCTGACAGTAAAAGCTTACATTTTATGGAAATTATGTTTAACTATTTGCTTAAACAGCACAAAACAGATAAAGCAGACAAATTTACTTTACATAGGCCTATACATGTATGGTATCTGTATGCCAGGGACTGTTTAAGAATATAACATTAGATTTATGATATTTACTTCGAGGACTGTTATATATCAAAAATGTGAAAAATATCAAATTTTAATAATTTGTCATAAAATTTGTATTATATCGTGAATTTCAAACAATGAAATTTATTTGATATCAGAAAGACATTCTTCGTATTCAGAATGCAATTCGATATGTCTGATGTGCTCTCATGTCCCACAAAAAATACTATCGAAACGCTAAAAACGGATCCCTTAATTTGGTTCATTTTCTTTTCTTGTTTTCTTTATTTTTTCTTTATTTTTCTTTGATTTATATTGCCAGGGTAAGGAGAGGAGGAACTAAAGGCCCATTCAGTGATTTTTTGATTTTTTTTTTCTTTCCGACGATCGTAAAAATCATCAAAATTCAGATTTTGGATACTAGACTGCGGAACTCAGTCTTCAATGATAGTCAGTAATTTTTATATTTTACTTCAAGTACTGTTAATTTTAATGATTTGCCATAAAATGTGTATTAAATTGCGAATTTCAAAAATCAAAATTATTTGATATCAGATTGACATTCTTCGTCAGTATTCAGAATGCAATTCGATATGTCTGATGTGCTCTAATGTCCCAAAATAAATACTGTCCAAACGTTCATACCCCAGCCCTTAACAAAAGAAAAACAAATTTATTCCAATTAAAATTCTACCAGGGTTCGAACCCACAACCTTTTATTTAACAGTCGAGATCGAATACCACTACGCTGTGAGTGCTTCTGTCAGAAATGCGTTTGTTCATCATACTTATTGATTACGGAATAAATCACAAACACACGATATATATAATATTACTTGTCTATTACTAATAAATACGTATATGTGACGTGTCATGTCAAAAGGAGACACTTTTGGGCAGGATCGTAAATGGAGAAATAGCCAAAAATCTGTCTGGGGTGATTTTTTCACAATTTGGGTTTGTTGCGAATTTGTGATGTTATTAATGTTTAAAATATTGTCTGATAGTTTCAGACCGGAATATAACTGGCATCTTGTATTTTTTGAGACATTTTTCAGGGTAATTCCTACTCTCAACATTGTCAATAATATTTTTAAGGGCCGATATCTCAATTTCCAATTTTATGATACCCTAACTTACAAACTCAATATCTTCGCTTACGAATGTCCGATTTCATTGGGGAAAACGGCGTTGTGGAGCAAAATATCTCTATATTTATAATATATAAAAACTCAAAATTGATAACCTGCCCAAAAGTGTCTCCTTTTGACATGACACGTCACATATAATCTCCAAACAATAATGAACCTTGCTTCCGACTATGCGGTTCCTATGCAAATGTTTACTAGTAAATTAATATAGGCGACCAGGTTCTAGAGTGTGATGGTTTTGTAGCAGATGACAGTGCTCATTCAAGCCTGTCAAGGTCAGTTAGTAGCCACTTGCTGAATGGATGGCCATTATCAGCTATCAAAGAGATGCCTTGTGCAGCTGCCAATCACAGTAGAGGTTTGATACCATTTTGTTTAAAACCCAAATGTGATATAAGGACAAAGCTGTGCATGTTGGTACTTAATTGTTTGGATTCTTATGTTGAAATTCCCTTGTATTAGTATTTTTATGTGTAGTGTATATTGTTCATAAATTATATAGCTTTTAAATTTTGGGCATTTTTGCTCTGTTGCACTGTACCATTATGGAATTTGAGCAAATCAATTACCGACACAAGCAGGTATACAGTGTATTATTTTATTTTTATTTCGTATCTCAGGAGCACAGCTCACTTGGTAAGGCGTCAGAATTTGGTACACGAGCGATTCGAACTTTAAATCGGAAGGTGGTGAGTTCGAGCCTCATCACGGTCACATTAATTTTATAAACCAAATATTGTTCGAACTTTTCATATTTGTTTTTCTTTATTGTTTCTTTTTCTTTTTCTTTTTTCTTGTTTTATTTAATTTTTCTTTATTTTTCTTTGATTCATATTGCCAGGGTAAGGAGTGGAGGAACTAACGGCCCATTCAGTGATTTTTTCATCTGGACGATCGTAAAAATCATCAAAATTCAGATTTTGTACTAGACTGCGGAACTCAGTCTTCAATGATATAGTCAGTAATAATCTTTTGATCATTATATGACTATCATCATCCGAAGAGCAGTTTCAGACAATTGCTTGGGATTGTTGGGGCAGAGGTTATCTTTTGAATTCTTTCATGACCGCTGAAGCAGAGCCAAACCTGTCAAGGACACTCGGCGTGAATTGAACTGATTGAATTTATATACTGACAGTATATATAAATTAGCTACATGTAGGCCTATTTGAATGGGGCTTCAACTTCGTCGATACTGCCGTTTTCTTGGGTTTTTGCCATTTTTTCATTAATTTTTTTATAAAAGTAACAATTTGATTTTTTTTTTCACTTTCGCTGGGATCACTGAATGGGATATATTCAAAACTTGTATTCACCTACTGTTATAGCATTAATCCGATTATTACACAACTTCGCCAGCGTATTCAAGACATCCAATGCAAATAATCACCTAGATTATGACGTTCATACCGTAAATATGGCGGAGTACTCAAATTCATTCAACAAAAGCATGATTACAAGCTATTGCAATCTACCGCGACAGCTCGTCTCACACACATAACAAATGCACTATAGGATCAAATAGGTTGACGACAACGTTTGATTGAATGCACTGCATTGCGCCATGATTACGGTGAAGGACACCGGTTCAAATTCTTTGTATGGAGCTAATCAATAATTTCACGCACATCCTCTATTATTGCCCGGGATGATTGCACACTGTAAAAGAGCTATTGTTATAATGTTTGATGAAATCGTGTTTAACTATTTGCTTAAGAAAGGCACAATACAGATAAAGCAGACAGATTAACTACATGTGGTACATGTATATACATATAGGGAATGTGTTCGAGTATTACCTAATTATAATAGGGGCGTATCCAAAAATGAATTCACACCCCTTTCAAATGTCGAGCCAAAGTGCAGGCCCTATGTTGGGGTATGGGCGCTTATTGGGGTATGGGCACTTATTGGGGTGTGGGCACTTATTGGCATATGGGCGCTTATAGAATTCATTGGCAGCAAGTTTGGGCCCGATCGGACAAAGTTTGAAATGTACAAATCATTTGCAGCAATGCATTCTGGGTAGACATTACAGTGCATTTCAAATTGGGCAGATAGCCAAAAGCTGAATGACACCGCTTGGGCAGCTTGAAACTTGTTGTAGATTGTCTACTGGATTCTTTTTATCCACTTGCTGCTTTGTATACACATGGGGTATTTTCCCCCATTTGACCTTTAACCTTGACCTCCGATGACCTTGCAAACCACATGGCCAACATGCTTTTCCCGATACCTATCTATATGCGAAATTTCAGCGCGATGCGTCGAAGCACGGCGAAACGCATAGCCGGACAGACAGATAGATAGACAGACAGATACAGCCCGCTTATTATTTTATTAGTACTAGTGCACCTGCAGCTGTGAGAGCCCTGATGCTGTGAGAGCACTGGCATGATAGCGATACTGTTTGACCCCAGGTGACCTTTTTTTCATGCTCCCCTCATACGAAGGATTCCACCTATCAAGTTTAAGCCCAATAGGGCAAAGTTTAAATTTAGCCCCTACATGACCTTTGAACTCGGTTGACCTCAATTTTGTTTTGCGCATATATTCCCTCGTATCAAGGATTCCACCCACGAAGTTTGAGCCCGATAGGACAAAGTTTGAAATCCATGACCTTTGACCTTTGACCTCGGATGACCTCCATATAATGTTTTTCATGATCCCCTCATACGAAGGTTTCGACCCATGAAGTTTGAGCCAAATAGGACCATAGGGCCTGCACTTTGGCTCGACATTTGAAAGGGCGTGAATTCATTTTGGATACGCCCTATTATAATTAGGTAATACTCGACTCACAAACATTCCCTATATGTATATGGTCGAATCCAACCAAAAGTGTCCACGGGCCAAAAATAAAAGTCCGAAATAAAATGTCTCCACAATTTTTTTTTTTTTTTTATTGATTGATGACATATTGGCCTTTTAGGAACCATAAGTGCCATTACTAATCTTGAAAAATAAATCCAGGACGTGTGATAGTAGATGTGATATCAAAACCCAATGTTACCTACGAATACCATAGGATGCTTTCACTATCGCAATACTAATCAACCTAAAACAAATGGAATATTCCCATTAACGCTTTTTTCGTGTAATGTAGACCACAGGGTGTCAGGAAAATGCTAACTCAACCAGAAAATATTTGTTTTTATTTTTATAACGCGATCAATATGATCTTAGTCAATTTATGCTAGTTTATTTTTGAAAATGAAGTTTAGGTCAGTTTCTGTATTTTATTTATCAAATGAGTATGAATCAATTTACACATTGTATAAGAACGAGTATGATATATGTTTTCAAGAATATTAGGAATTATACGCATACACCTAACGCTTTATACAATGAAAAGGTGAAGAAACCCGGGTATTCGTAGGTAACATGAGCGATTTAACAATATCTATATTGAGTTTATGGGTTTAAATTTTGCTATTATGGTAATGAATTAATAAAATGGTAGTTTTAGATCTCTTTCAGATGGTACGTCCAAATGAATAAATGCTATTACCTTAGATGAAATTTTTTTGATGCTTTTAGCAAGATTTTGACCACTTCATTTTGATAATCAGCAATTTTACATAATAAATAATTGTTGAATGAATCCGTATATGGGTAATAATAGTGTCCTGGGGTACCGCTTAAAGTTTTTGACAATTAATTTCCATTGGTAGGGAAACTTCATTACACATGTCATGTATTATGCTGTATTCGTAAGTAACATTTCAGTATTTGTAGGTAAGAATTAGACTTTTGGTGGATATCGCAATCAAAACTTCATTTTATAAAGCACTTTGAATGTATTATTTTCTTTAT